>NC_049229.1:130483-1330483 GCF_011100685.1 Canis lupus familiaris | reverse complement strand
TGAACGTCTGGCTATAACTAGCTTTTTATGATTATAGGTGGTGCTCTACCTATAGGCACTCATTATGTGATTGTGTAGTACTTGTAAGATATGAGCCTTGCCAATTCCCTGAGGTGATTCCTATGCTTAGGATTATCACTTGGGCCTCAGGTAATCAGGTGGTTTATAATGCATTGTTGAATCTAACAGCTGACAAAGATTGCAGGTCTCTGTTTAATCTCTGATTTAAAGGCCCCTGGAAGTTGAGCTGTTCTAGAGCTGCATTCAGTAGGTAAATATTTAAGGTGATCCTGGAACCTAGAAGTATACCACCTTTACATAGCTGGGTTGGGTACAGTAAGCACCAAGGCATGTAATTAAAGAATTAAGAAGTGCCACCTAACATAAAATAGAAATTAGAAGTAGGCAAAATTAGGAGGAGATGGCACAGTGGACATGCTGTCAGATGACAGAAACAAGGACTTGAACACTAAAGAGGCAAGCCAGCAGGAAGCACTGAAGCATGGGTACCAACGGACAAACCAGAGGAAGTTGTCCTGAATCTGACAGCAGACCGCAGATGAAAGATTTGTAGGACTACAAAAAACAATAAGGTACATCACGTGAGGTAGGTGTCCTCAAGGTAATCTGCTTCTGAGGCAAATAATTGCCCTTACTTGGTCAGACTTGGCCAGCCTTGGAATTCTAACTCTCATGGGGGCGAGAAATGGACAGCAAGGAAACAATTACATACTGAGTATCGTGGGCTATTTATACTGCATTATGTCTAGTCTTCACAAGCAATTCTAGAGTAGGTTGATAGGAATTTCATTTTATAAGTCAAAGAAACTCAGGTTTGAACTCTGATCTTCTTACCCTTGACCAAAGCTCATGATGTTTCCGTATTACTTTATTTCTATCCTGTCAGGAAAATGGTTACTTATAATCTGACTTGTATTTTGTTCTGTGTATTTCCATCTCCTTTAAATATAGGACAGCATCCTTTATATATTGTGCCTTTATATATTGTGTTGATATGGTTGCTCGTAGGGAGAGGCAGTACTTACTGAGAAAATGCCAGAGCAACTATAGCAATATCTGCAGATATATGGCCAACCCAGAGAAGACACACTGGATACCCAAGGGATTAGCCAGAGAATTGACAGCTTAGGGTAGTGCTAAACTGCTGCAAGTGAAAAGGCAGTATTCTGAGCCAACACATTGGTCTGTGACACCCCATTGCTCTGTGGCATGCTGCTATATGTTTAAGGCCACATCCCTTTTTAGAGACCTACTCGAGTCGTTTCGTGCAGATGATGTTAAGATAAAAAAATTCTGTGACTTACTGTAGTTGGTAAATATTATCAGAGTCCTTGTACTACTTTGTACTCATTCAGGCGCTCATTTAAACCCCCAGTAGCAGAATATTTCAGATTTAGATTATTATATCTGACGAGGCTTAGGTGGCTTTGGTCCCTATTGATATAAAAAATGACAATTACCATTCAGTGTAAATGCATAGGAACTTTGGACTCATTCTGTGGGGCAAATATTAGGTGCAGGAAACTCTGATTATGCTTACACAACTGGTATTTGAGAGGACAGGCAAGAGGCCAGTGTTGCACAGACAGGAAGGGGAGTAAAGAGACTGTTCTGTTGTGTCTTTAAGTCATTCTTGCCATTTACATTCTTGTTTCTTCTTAACAATCTGTTTTCTTTTATTACCGTAGTGCTTAATACTGCTTTTATATCTGTAAACACAAATGTGATTTTATTTTCTCAAAGCTGCTCTCTTGATTTGGTAATATAAATAAAACCTTGATTGGCTTGGTTGTTTCAAAAGAATCACTGTATATTTTCTTTCATAGATCATTAAGTACTTTAAATGTTGATTGATGTTGTAATACTGTACTTTATTTTTAACACGAAACTTGGCCAGACAGCGAAAATATTTGCCAGGAGAAACAATTTTGAAAAAGACAGATTGGCTTTTGTTGCAAGAAAGTACATGGAGACTTGAGTTATAGAAGCAAAGTATTGTTTTATTTCTAAGCATCTGTACTGATGATTAGTTGATATGGAGTTTCAACATTTAAACAATATTGGGAAACTCTTTAAAAGTGGTATTTTATTCAAATTGCTTAGTTATGTTCTTGCTACTGGAGATGAGATAATTCGTTCTGGTCAAACGTATAAAAAGGGAGATATTACACATAACACCAGTATTAAAGCAATAGATCATTGACGATTTTATTCATTCTTAGAGGACACAATTGTGTATGTACTTGCAACTGCAGTTCTAGGTTCAGGGTATTTACAGGCCTTGTATGAAAAGTATGAAGATACCTTACCAGGCATTAAGTAATTAATGAGAACCGACTACTTGGCCTCATGCTAAATGCTGTGTGAGATAGTAGAGAGGATCCTTTTTTTCAAGGAGCTTAGTGAAGAAAGTAACAGTGTAGATACAGCATAGGTTCACAGTGTAAAACAGTGGCACACAGCAGTGGTCATAAGACAGCACATATTTACTCTCTAAGAATCTCCTTGAGGGTCAGGGCATTCCATGGAAGAAAGCAACTTGAGCAGAGCCCTAAATTAGTAGGGAGATTTTACCCCTAAACTGTAAAGGAAACCCTAAGATCCTATAGGTGCTATATTTTAGTAGATAATGTGGCTGGTAGAAGAAATGTTGCTTTGCTTCCTTCTAGAAATTATTCTTTCAGCATTTTACCTGAAAATATTTTTGTTCAGTATAGTTCCAAAGACTTACTACACACACCATCCTGTATTACTGATTTTTCAAACTTAAGATGCTCGTCCTCTGTGGAGCAGATAGGAGGACGTAGTCTTTGAGTCACTGTTTTGAATTGATCAGAGTTCAGAATTTCTGTGGAATTGTCTACATGGGAAAATACACACCTCTGGAAACCAAGATCATAGCTGAGCCATTAAAAGATACATCGTCTTGCTATATTTATGCCCGGATTTGACCTTCTACTTCTTTCACTTGTTCTCTGCCATCATCTTTGAGATAAATTCCTGCTTAAATGAAAATGATGGATAAAGTTGAAATAGAAAGCACAAAATAGTTCTCATTTTGCTAACAATTATTTTATGATACACAAAAGTTAAGTTTTCATAAACAATACAAATTTAGGTTCTAGCATTGCGAGTAACTTTCAGTATATCTGCCAGTATAGAGCTGCACCGGGAAGGGCCCCATAACTGACTTTTGTTTTTGTTGTTAGTTTTTTAAGACTACCTTTTTAGAGTAGTTTTAGATTTATAACAAAGTTGAGGTACAGACATTTCCCATATAACCCCTTCCCCCCATTATTAACATCACTCACCAGAATGGTACTTTTTTTTTTTTTTTTTTTTTCCAACCAAGGATGAACCTGTAGTGACACAAGGTTTTTGGCCCACTTAAAAAAGAAAAAGTTTTTTTTTTTTTTTTTTTTTAAAGAAGCTTCGGGGGATGAGCACTGGGTGTTATTCTATATGTTGGCAAATTGAACACCAATAGAAAATAAATTTATAAAAAAAATAAAGAAGGTTTGGTGCCTGCTTTTTAAAAAGTCTCTTAAGTTGAGAATGGAAAATTTTCTTAAGTGTTTTTTTTTTTCCTTGAAGAAAATCTAGAAGAACGTATAAAATAAGCCCCAGTAAACCTTCTGTAATATGAAGCATAAAAATATGTTTTAAAACTACAAATATAAAAGAGGTTTAAAATGTTTTTCATGGAACCACTTTTATGGTGCTAGATGGTGGAGTTTTTATTTTAAATAAAGACATTCCGTTTTCCAGGACATGATTTATACAAGAAAACATATAATGTCCTGTTGAACATAGGCCAGAAACATTCCCAGACGCTTTGTTACCCAAACCTTTTGAGGGATTTCTTTATAGATGTTTTTGGCAGAAGTGGTGATTTTAGAGGAAACATATAAGAAATACCAGATGCAGTTTTCTGAATTGCCATAAATGGTTAAAAAAATTATTTGTGATGATATAAACATCTGGGTATACTAGACAATGCCAGGACTTTAGTTAAAAAAAAAAAAAAAGTTTATATCAATTAGGCGAATAACTAAGCCCTTTTTGACTTAATGGTTATTTTTAAATGTGTGTTTTAAAATAAATTACATCGAGATGGGAATGTTTTTGGTTATTGCATTTTGTGTGTTTTCCTTCATATGGACAGAGTAATTCAGAACATAAATCATTTCTTCTTTTTGTCTTTTGTTCCATTTTTCCCAGATATTCTCCCTTCCTGAGGAGAAATCAATCATTCTTTCATGTACATATCAAAAATTCATTGTTTCCTGCTGTGTACCCAGCACTGAAATAGGCACTGGAAATACAAAGGTTGGGGACTGGTACTTTCAGGAGGTTTGTAGTCTGGCAAGGAGGGGAAGAATACATGTAATCACAGATATGTGACTGATACTGTTTCAAACAGAAGGAACAATTCATTCAGCTTGGTGATGGTGATGTGAAGGGTAGTGAAGGCTAGTGAACGGTATACTTGACCTCACTTGAATGATGAATAGGTACAGTGAAGCAGGCAGGGAGTTGGGGGAGAGCATTCTAAATAGATGGAGCAATTCATGTGAATCTATGCAGCTTACTTTGGAAACTGGCTGAAGAGCCAGTGGACTGGGAATGACCAAAGGGAAGGCATAGGTGGAAGTGGATATGTGGTGAAATAAAACTCCTAAGTATGGATCACAAACACAGATTGTAAACTGGGGTCCCAAGTAATAATATAAAAGAACAAATAGGACCAAGTAGAGACAGTGGTGAGTTGGAGTTTCCTTAGGGAGGTAGCAAATTCTTGGCTCCATCTGACTGTTGCCATGCAGGCCTGTAGGCCTAATGTCAAATCTCCAGATCTTTCAAGAGACATTGGAAATGTAGACTTTTATGTGAAATATTCCAATTTTTTATGTGATACCAAATTAAAACACCCCGTGCAGGCTGAAAAAACATTTCTTTGGGCCAAATTTAGTCGGTGCTGTTTACAACAGGGAGCTTTCAGAAATGAGTTGAGGGTCAGCCTGTAAGCCTAGAAAACCCTTTTGTCATTATTTTCTGTAGTAATGATGATATTCAGTAAGTTGCAAAATTATTACAGTGGGTTTACTTTTCTCAAAATTGCAGCCCTTTCTTTTGGGATATAACTGGTCTGTGTGAACCTTTTAAAATTAAATATGTAATTTGATTCACAGTATTCAGTGGTTTGTTTTGATATGGCAAAATGCAGTACAAATGATCTGAATTCATAGGAAAGGATTGAGAGAGGAGGGTAGAGAGGGAAAATAAATTTGATCTAGTTAAAGATATTTATGTAAAACCTCATTTAAATGTACATAGTAACTCTAATTTAATTGTACAAATAATCCAGGAGACCTCAATGTTGCTATTTCAATGTAGTCAGATTCTGACCTAGTGAAATTCAAATTAATGAGCTTATATTGTATTAATAAATTTTTTTCCTATGAGTTCATTGCTAGGAAGTGGAATTTCAAAAATTACTTTTCATTCATCAATTAATAATTATAATTATGGAATAAAAGCACTCACCATGTACTCTAAATCTTAAAATTCTATATGGTTGAAACGGGTTGAGAGAAATTAAAAGACAAAGCAGATGCCATTCATTATCTTTTAACTTCAAATGTTAAATATAAGATACCTTTTTTAAAAAAAATTTTTTTTCCTTATATTAGAGAGAGAGAGAGAGTACACAAATGGAGGGGAGAGGCAGAGAGGGAGGGAGAAGCAGACTCCCTTGCTGAGCAGGAAACCTGATGTGGGGCTCAATCCCAGGACTGTGGGATCATGACCTGAGCTGAAGGCAGACGCTTAACCCACTGAGCCACCCAGGTGTCCCTATTAAAATGCCTTTAAAAACTATTATTTGGTGTTTATAAAGAAGTGATGTTGTTGAAATTCTGTGATAAAAAGACTAATTTGCAACCTTTGCTTTGATTATATTTAATTAAATGAAGAGGCTAGGTTTCCTCATTGGATTTAATGTATTAAGATTCACATTTTTTAGGTAACTAGTACAAGTAAGACACTAGATCCAGTTTATTTGCCAGCATATCTATAAATGAAATCATCTTTCTAACATTTTTTCTTCCTTCTCTTGGCTCCTTTGCCATGGTTCATAAAGAAGACAAGACAAAATGGAGGCAAAATCATCAGAGTTAATATTAACTAAAGTGATTCCTTATTGGTATTGGTTAGGGGTAGATTAAAAGATTAATTCTTGAATTATTTTAGAAATCAGATGAGTGAGTGCTAATGCTTAATATAGCACTTCACTGTTTAGAAAAGTCACATTTAATCAGTAGATTCAAAATACTTTGATATTAAGCATATTTTGCAAAATAGGCTACAACATCTGGCCCTGGTGAAAGAACCGTGGTTCATATCCAAGTCTTGTTATGGGACCGTGATTCATATGCAGGTCTTCTGACCCTCAAGTCCCGTTCCAGTCACCTTTGTTTTCTCTGTCAGGTGACTGTTAAATAAATCTGACTTGAGTCTTGTCCAAGGGAGCTAAGTCATGCAATAGCCAAATGACTTTGTAAAGAGTGTGACTTAATTTTATAATGTACTCTGAAGACAGTATTTTAGTGCAGTGTCACTAATCACAAATAAAATGTAAAGTTATGATGGACTTATTTGTTGTAGTCAGTTACATTTTATGTTCAATTTTGAGTGTAAATCAAGTGATGAAGACCACAGTGTCATCTCTAGGCATTACAGAGAAGAGGCTGTGAGATGGCAGGTTTTTAGGATGGCATGTGTCTAGAGTAACTCTTCCCCTAAGCTAGACTAAATCTCAGTTGCTTTATTGTTCAACTTTAAAGCGTATCCCCTAACCTTTTCTTTTCTTTTTTTAACTTCCAAAGAATTATTTTGGCCTGCTAGATTATTTCACAGGGATATTATATTTGGCTTAAAACCCATTTCTGAATAACCGTTATTTTGTCTGCCCATATAAATACAGTTTTGATTTCAAATTGTGGTTTGAATTAGTGTTCAGTTTTTGTGGAGAAATATTCAGGATCTCTGATGGGAGGAAAATAAGGGTGCCTAGAGAAAAAGAGAAGTCCATAGGGATCTTTGAAGTCAGTGTTTGACTTTTTTTCCTAAATCTTTCCTAGTTAATACCATTCTTCCAAGCCCTCACCCCAAATTCTGAGGGATTTTTTGTAGACTCAAATATCAGAATATGTTTAAACTACTGCTTGAATTTGAAACAGCCCTCTGCATGCATGCAGGATATGCAGAGTTATCAATTTTCTATCACATTAATTTAGGACTAACTTGTATTCAGATGAGTTTAAGAAAATTTTCCCTGTTATTTTGGCCATTAGGATGCTTTCACCCCACCTTTCAGAACAGAGATTTTAATCAAAATTATACTAATATCAATAAATTTTCATCAAGAAAATATCTTTGATTTGAACTTAATTTTTTTTTATTTTTTTTTGAACTTAATTTTTAAAAATAATTTGTTTTTCTTATTTTGAGAGAGAGAGAGGAAGGAAGTAGGGGGAGGGGCAGAGGTATAGCATCTCAAGCGGAGACTCCCTGCTGAGCACAAAGCCCGCTGTGGAGCCAGATGCAGGATTCAATCCCAGGACCCCAAGATCATGTCCTGAGCTGAGATCAAGAGTTGGACCCTTAACTGACTCAGCCACCCAGCACCCCTTGACTTCAACTTTATTAAGACAGATTTCTTGATCTGTTTTTTTATAGAGCAAGGTTAAATTTTTCTAATTTATTTTATTAAAATTTTAATCAAAGCAAAATCAACTCTTTGCTGTATGAATTTTTCTCTGACAATGTCTATCATTCAGTTTTATCTTTCGTTTTTTTTAGTAAGAGAGAGTATACTGTAGTGGTACTGGTTATGCTCCAAAGCAGTGCTAGCCAATACAAATATAATGCAAGCCACATGTATAATTTAACTAATGTTTAGTAGCCATGTTAAAAAGACACAGGTGAGGTTAATTTTAAGTAACATTTTATATAGGCCAATATACAGAATATTATTTTGTTATATAATTGATATAAAAATCATTAATTTTAGAAGAAAGTAAATAGGAGAAGGGAAATCTGAGAGAAAGAGAAGGTGGAGTTAAATTTGACCTTTTTCTCTACTACCTCTCCATAGTGGGGGAGGATGAAACAGAAGACTGTGCCCATTACTCTGCCCAAGACTCAGTTACTCTGGCTCTTAACTGTAGTTCATGAGTGGGATTGGTTAATTCAGAACATCAGCAGGAGATTAATTTACCTGATATTCTTCCTCTGAATAATTGCGAATTCTATTTACATTCAGAATATAGTACTAGAAATGGCCCAAATAGCACCATGTAGTGCTCATAGTATATAGGTGCACATTAAGAACCTAAAATGTCTTTTACTGACTCAGACTTTAATAGTAATCTTGTTCTCTCTCTCTTTTTTTTTAATGTCCAAGTTTAAATTCCTTGCTGGAAAGACAGGAAAGGAAATGTTTGTAGTAGATTTTCCGAATACAAACCTTGCTTTTATAGTATGGTTATGGCAACCATCTCTATTTTGGTAAAGTTAGCCTATTATATGAATTACATTTTGCAATTTAGAAGAACCAGAAACCATTACAAACAGTTAAACTGAACATTTTTGTATATACATTTGGTACTTTAAATCAGAATATTAGGCATTGTGCAAGGCAGATTGAAACATAAAGCAGATGAATCTGTCCTAATCTGTAGGGTTTAGAGAAAATTTGAGGAAGTGATCTATGAGCTTTGATGTGAAGGTGAATAGGAGTTAATAAACAGTCCTGATGGAAAAGAGCTCTTCAGGTGAAGAAAAAACATCTGCAGAAGTCTTGCAGTAGGATTGAGAGTCCAGAAATAAACCATACATTTTTTGATCATTTGGTTTTCAACAAAGGTGCCAAAGGAATAGTTTCTTCAGCATATGGTGCGGAAACAACTGGATATCTACATGCATAAGAATGAAATTGATCCCTTACCTCACACCATGCATGAAAATTAACTCAAAATGGACTTGCACTTTAGAGTTAAAATTATAAAACTCTTAGAAGTATACACAGGAGTAAATCTTTGTGTTGTTGAATTAAGCATTGATTCCTTTGATGTGACTCTAAAAGCACAAACAAAAGAAAAAATAAAAACAAACAAACAAACAAAAAAATAATTAAAAAAAAAATAAGTTGGACTTCATCAAAATTGAAAACTCTTGTACTTTAAAGGATAGCATCAAGAAAGCAAAATGACATCCCATGGAATGGGAGAAAATATTTGTGAGTCCTGTATCTGACAAGAGGACTTGTATCCAGCTACCACCAGGAAAATGCAGCATAATTCAAAGAGTAGTTTTGTGGAAAGAGGTCAGAATATAGTGTTTGGATTGGAGTGCTCCTTGATTTGAAAAGTAGAGCTCTGCTACAGAGCAATCTCTTCATTTCTTTCAGAAACAAACTTGTAATCTAGCTTTGATAAGCATCTCCTTCAGCTCAAACTATCTATTTCTGAGGTGACAGGTATCAAAGCTTCATGGGTCTGGCTCAGAGTTCCTTCGTCTGGGAATCCTTGGCCCCGTGGTACGTTCAGATTTGTGAACAGGGTATCTACTGTTGTAATTCTAGACCTTGCCTGTAGTACTGCTTGGATTCCAGCCGTTCCACCAAGATTTTACAGATTTGCTTCCTTTTTAAATAAGAATTATAAAATAAAATAGTTCAGCATTCTTCTGAATTAGTCATAATAAGCTATAGTTATCTTGTTTAGTATATTAGAACCAGTGATCTGATTTGTGTTTTGCAACCTATATACCTCAGAATACTTTGTCCTGTGAGCTGCATCTGGAGCCATGCTCTTAGTTGTATTAAACACTCTTCTTACCTCACCAAAAATCAAAGTCCAGCCAGGAAAATGGAAAAAGGAAAATCTAAAATTGTCCTTTCCATTTCTCCCCAGAGTGGCTCTGGAAATGTTTTGTGTAAGGAAGCAGTGGTGAAAATTTTCTTTTTTGCTATTAAGTTTCTGAAGAGAATGAAACCCCTTTTTGGTTTTTAAATTTTCTACTAAAGAATTGAATCCTTTCTGGGGATAAACTGTGTGAATCAATGCATATCTAGCTGTTAGGTTATTTCTATACCAGAAAGCCCAGTTCCCTGAATCAAAGAAGAGATGGAAGTAATTCAGTATTACTAATTAGAATAAGTGTGTGTGTGTGTGTGTGTGTGTGTGTGTGTATACACACACACATATACACAAAATTTGCAGGAAAGATGCTATAAATCTCATATATTCATCCAGGCTATTTTAATCAGTTAATGACTGTCTTTATTCACTCTTTATTCACATGTTTTTAAAACAGATGAACTCCGACAAGAAATGCTGGATGATGTACAAAAGAAATTGATGAACTTAGTAAACAGCACAGAAGGAAAAGTGGACAAGTATGCTTTGCCTTTTAACTTTTATGAATTTTATGGAGATTACCTTTATGGTAAAAACAGGTTCTACATGTAGGTGTTCATACGTGATTTTTGAAAAAGCCTTTTCTTGTATGGTGATGAGGTATAGGTTGTTTTTATGAGGAGTCAGTAGAATAACTTCTCTTGGTTTTTAAATGGATTTTTCCCAGCTCAAATTCTTTTTCTTAAAACCATATGGATGAGTTAAAACATCACCATAATATGAAGGACTTAGAAAATAAAAAGTTTTATTCTTAGCATTCTTTTTTAGCTCTCCTTAAATGAACATACCTTGTTTAAATATATTAGGTCTGAAACCTAGGTATATATGTAACATATAATTAATATTTTAAAGATTTAGATATTAACGAATTTTTAATAAAATGTGAGTAGGGAAGTATAAGCATACCTGTGAAGCACAAGAGCTGTCCTCACCATTTGAGATGAGGAGGGAGACATCAGGAGAATCTTAGGGCAGAACCTAGACAGACACTGAGTGAGAGTCACCAAGTACCATCTCAGCTGATCGATGTGGTTGGAGAAAGTGAGTGGGTGATAAGTGATGTTTAATTTAAAAGGTATTTAAAGGTATTTATTTAAAAGGTTTTTAGATTATTTGAGTCTCTTTGATGAGACTTGTCAAGAGTTTTTTTTTTAAGTACTTCGAAATATTTTATTGTTTAGTGTTTTTTTGTTAACTTATTTAAGTCTTATCAAATACGTGTATGTTTAGTGTTTATTGTGTGGATACACTAAATATGAGGATGACTATTGAGCTACCTTGAGCTGTTCCTGCCTTTATTTTCAGAGTCCTAATGAGAAACCTCTTCATTGGACATTTCCACACACCAAAGCATCAGCGCCACGAGGTGTTACGATTAATGGGAAGCATCCTTGGTATCAAGAGGGAGGAAATGGAACAGGTAACTGGACGACAGAGAACCATTTTGAATACATTTATAACTCCAACAGTGTCATTATATAAAATTGTCTTTTACTCTCTATTATATGTTTCCTTTTTCTTAGTAATGTGGAAATAGAACAGTTGACACTACAGTGAAGAGGTGGATATGTTCAATTTGTATAATACTCATTTTGTCACTAATAAGCCATCTTTCCTATTAGAATGTTGAAATTTTGAGACATCTCCACTTGGATTTGAGATAGTACTTGAGATTTGTAGCTTTGAGAGAAGCTAGGAAGCTTCCTAGGAAGTAGGAAACATTTACTAGGAATTGGACTTGAAAAGCAGTTTGCTACTATCTGAAATCATGTTAAAATTGTTCTTATTTTTTCTTGTATTGATAATATTTTCCGCTTTAAAATAATCTTTCAGTTGCTTCATGAAGATCAGGGTGGTGTTACCAGGTGGATGACTGGATGGCTTGGAGGAGGATCAAAAAGTGTCCCCAACACACCTCTGAGACCAAATCAACAATCTGTGCTTAATAGCGTAAGAGCCAATTTTATTCTTGCTCTGAATATGAGTGGTGAAATGACTGTGCATCACTTTTATTTGCAAAAATCAGATTTCTTTTTTAGGTTATTTTATTATACAGCCCTTTTATTTTGAAGTGGAAACTGAGATCCAGAGAGATGATTAGCTTAAGGATAATAAGCCAGTTTAAATAATTTTATTGCGGGATGCCTGGGTGGCTCAGTGGTTGAGTGTCTAGACGCCGTTGGCTCAGGGCATGATCCCACGTCTGGGGATCGTCTGGGGATCGAGTCCCACATTGGGCTCCCTGCAGGGAGCCTGCTTCTCCCTCTGCCTATGTCTCTGCCTCTCTCTCTCTGGGTCTCTCATGAATAAGTAAATAAAATCTTTAAAATAAATAATTTTATTGCATATATGTTTTACTTTAGCTTCTTATTTATACAGTACTTTTGGTTTTCGAAGTATTAAGTATTTTTATATTTGATCATGCTGCTATAGGCACAGAGACATTTGTCTTACTACTAAATTATGAGATTCTTAAAGACAGAGGCTTTATTTTATTCTTGTTTGTATCAGCCTGTCATTGAGCACTTATTTACTGAGCACCTGCTGTGTATCAGACTATTCTCAGCATTGGGGATGCAGCAGCAAACCAGAAGACAAAGTGCCTACCCTCAATGAACTTGTATCTTGGCAAGAGGAGGCAGTTAATAAACGTGAAAACGCAGTGCGTGGTAGTCTGAATGAGCATTCACAAATTGAGTAGCTTGGGCTGTCTGGCTGGCTCAGTCGGCAGACCCTATGACTCTTGATCTTGTGAGTTCAAGCCCCATACTGGGTGTAGAGATGACATAAATAAATAAAAACTGAAAAACTAAAAATAAATAAATTGTGTAGCTGTGAATTAAAATGTGGAGTTTATTTCTTTATTTTACTTTGTTTTTTAATAAGACATTGAGGATAGAAGGCATACTCAGAGCTGGTTGAAGATAAAAAATACCCTATTTAAATTGAGTGGCATGAAATTTATTTTAAAGAAAAGGTTTAGGGGTGCCTGGTGGGCTTAGTCAGTGGAGCAGGTGACTCTTGATCTTGAGGTTATGGGTTCATGCCCCATGCTGGGTGTAGAGATTACATAAAAATAAAGGAGAGGTCTACACTGCATTATTTATCTGATATTATGGTGAGCTTTTGCTCTATTCACTGATTGATTAAATATGACTAATACTTGTTTTCTATCAATATCGTGTTTCATGTCCATGTAGACTGTTACTAGAGTGATTTAAGATGACGCCTTAAGTGCCATCGATGGCAAACCTGAGTGTCATTGGGTAGCTAATTATGACTAAGGTTTGTAACAGATGTTGTCATCAAACATTACTGATTGAATTGCTAAAGATTTTAATTGATAAACATAAGCACTAGTGGTTTTAATGGTTCATATAAAGCTTAATTATATAAAGAGGTGATTCAGAAGACATGATTAGTTTTTGACATTTAATTAGGGTAGCAGATACATTTTCTTAGTTGTAGTGAATGTAATTTAATATCTGCCTAATATAACCCAAATATTATTTCTTTAGTCTTTTTCAGAACTTTTTGTTAAATTTCTAGAAACAGAATCTCATCCATCTGTTCCACCACCAAAGCTTTCTGTTCATGATATGAAACCTCTGGATTCACCAGGAAGGAGAAAAGTAGTCATACATGTATCAGAAAGTTTTAAAGGTAAAACCAGATATTTATTTTTTTCTACAATTAAAAAAATTGAATATTTAATTTATGATTGTGCTTTGCAGTGATACTAAGTTTTTAGTGTTTTTGAAAATGTGGGGATCCCTGGGTGGCGCAGCGGTTTAGCGCCTGTCTTTGGCCCAGGGCGCGATCCTGGAGACCCGGGATCAAATCCCACGTCGGGCTCTCGGTGCGTGGAGCCTGCTTCTCCCTCTGCCTGTGTCTCTGCCTCTCTCTCTCACTGTGTGTGCCTATCATAAATAAATTTAAAAAATTAAAAAAAAAAAAAAAAAAAAAAAGAAAAAAGGTGCAGCGACCTCTTCCAGAATTCCAGTAAGGCATTAGATTTTGGCTTCATATATTCATGTAGCAATCTGGTATTTAATTAGCTTAGATTAACCTAAACAATATGAAATATTTTTCCTTTGTATAGTGGAATAGTTCCTCTCTCTGCATAAGCCAGTTTGAATTAGTCTTGGAAGTGTGGTGAATCAGTAAACCTTTGCTTAGTCACCTGTTTTTCTTTCCTACTAATGGTGCTTATTGCTAAATTAGGGTTAAAAGTCTAGTTTATAGGAGTGCCTGGGTGGCTCAGTGTGGTTAAGCATCTGCCTTTGGCTCAGGTCATGATCCCAGGGTCCTGGGATGGAGCGGATCTCCCTGCCACTCCCCCTCCTTGTGCTCACTCCCTTTCTCTCTCAAATAATAAATAAAATCTTTTTTTTTTTTTATAAAAAAGTATAGTTTATATTCAGATTGTTTCAGTTCCTCTGTTATAAATATTGCTGTGATGAACATCCTTATAAATTTTTGTACACCTCCTTAATGTTTCCCTTAAGATAAATTTCTGAAAGTACAATACCTACATATAGACATTTCTTGAGAATTAAAATATAATGGCAAATTACCCTTCAAAAAAACCCAAAGTGTAGTTTAGAGAAAGAGTTTTCTCCCTGTGCACATCTGAGTGTTACACTCAGTAACCAAACCTTGGTTATGTCAATAATATTTATAAAAGCAGTTTAGTAAACTGGTTTAGACATCTAAGAATGTTTTGAAGCATTCTTACATGTTAGAAGATGTGCCTGGAAGTAACTTGTTTGATGGTTCTGCCATCTGTATGCATAGTTTTCTATATACTGGGTTGGAAGGGCCAGTTTATTTATATTCATGTCTCCTATATTGGCATGCAGTAAATTTTCTTGAATTGAAACTGAAATATAATTCATTAGACTATAAACAGATTCTTTATTAGAAAGTCTCCCTTTAAAGCCATCTACGAAGAGCCCACAGCAAATATCATTCTCAATGGGGAAACACTGGGAGCCTTTCCTCTAAGATCAGGAATAAGACAGGGACGTCCACTCTCACCACTGCTATTCAACATAGTATTGGAAGTTCTCGCCTCAGCAATCAGGCAACAAAAAGAAATAAAAGGCATTCAAATTGGCAAAGAAGAAGTCAAACGCTCCCTCTTCACAGATGACATGATACTGTACATAAAAAACCCAAAAGACTCCACCCCAAGATTGCTAGAACTCATACAGCAATTCAGCAGTGTGGCAGGATACAAAATCAATGCCCAGAAATTAGTGGCATTTCTATACACTAACAATGAGACTGAAGAAAGAGAAATTAAGGAGTCAATCCCATTTACAATTGCACCCAAAAGCATAAGATACCTAGGAATAAACCTAACCAAAGAGGTAAAGAATCTATACCCTAAAAATTACAGAACACTTCTGAAAGAAATTGAGGAAGACACAAAGAGATGGAAAAATATTCCATGTTCATGGATTGGAAGAATTAATAATAGAAAATGTCAATGTTACCCAGGGCAATTTACACATTTAATGCAATCCCTATCAAAATACCATGGACTTTCTTCAGAGAGTTGGAACAAATCATCTTAAGATTTATGTGGAATCAGAAAAGACCCCAAATAGCCAGGGGAATATTGAAGAAAACCAGAGCTGGGGGCATCACAATGCCAGATTTCAGGTTGTACTACAAAGCTGTGGTCATCAAGACAGTGTGGTCCTGGCACAAAAACAGACACATAGATCAGTGGAACAGAATAGAGAATCCAGAAGTGGACCCTCAACTTTATGGCCAACTAATATTCGACAAAGCAGGAAAGACTATCCACTGGAAAAAAGACAGTCTTTTCAATAAATGGTGCTGGGGAAAATTCGACAGCCACGTGCAGAAGAATGAAATTAGACCACTCTCTTACACCATACACAAAGATAAATTCAAAATGGATGAAAGATCTAAATGTGTGTGAGACGACAAGATTCCATCAAAACCCTAGAGGAGAACACAGGCAACACCCTTTTTTGAACTTGGCCACAGCAACTTCTTGCAAGATACATCCATGAAGGCAAAAGAAACAAAAGCAAAAATGAATTATTGGGACTTCATCAAGATAGAAAGCTTCTGCACAGCAAAAGAAACAGTCAACAAAAGTAAAAGACAACCTACAGAACGGGAGAAGATATCTGCAAGTGACCTATCAGATAAAGGACTAGTTTCCAAGCTCGATAATGAACTTATTAAACTCAACACCAAAGAAACAATCCAATCATGAAATCGGCAAGAGACATGAACAGAAATCTCACAGAGGAAGACATAGACATGGCCAACATGCACATGAGAAAATGCTCTGCATCACTGGCTATCAGGGAAATTCAAATCAAAACCACAATGAGATACCACCTCACACCAGTGAGAATGGTGAACATTGACAAGAAACAATAAATGTTGGAGAGGATGTGGAGAAAGGGGAACCCTCTTGCACTGTTGGTGGGAATGTGACATGGTGCAGCCACTCTGGAAAACTGTGTGGAGGTTCCTCAAAGAGTTAAAAAGAGACCTGCCTTACGACCCAGCAATTGCACTGTTGGGGATTTACCCCAAAGAGACACATTCAATGAAACGCCGGGACACTTACACCCCGATGCTTATAGCAGCAGTGTCCACAATAGCCAAACTGTGGAAGGAGCCTCGGTGTCCACCGAAAGATGAATGGATCAAGAAGATGTGGTCTATGTATACAATGGAATATTCCTCAGCCATTAGAAAAGACAAATACCCACCATTTGCTTCCACATGGATAGAACTGGGGGTATCATGCTGAGTGAAATAAGTCAATCAGAGAAGGACATACATTATATCGTCTCATTCATTTGGGGAATATAAAAATTAGTGAAAGGGAATAAAGGGAAAGGAGAGAAAATGAGTGAAAATATCAGTGAGGGTGGCAAAACATGAGAGACACCTAACTCTGGGAAATGAACAAGGGGTAGTGGAAAGGGAGGTGGGCGGGGGCGGATGGTTGGGGTAACCGGGTGATGGGCACTGGGAGAGGCACTTGGCAGAATGAGCACTGGGAGTTATGCTAAAGGTCGGCAAATTGAACTCCAATAAAAAAAATTTTTTTTAAAGGAAAGTCTCTCTTTTATCTGAAATCTTTTTATTTTAATACAAACTAAAATGTTTGCTAGGACTGTATGTTATTATATGCTCTCAGCTTTATTTCATGTCAGATACTTAAATTTGGATAAAATATTATTTTATATTCTGAAATTCAAAAAATTCTCTTAAAAGTCATTTAGCTGAGTTTTCTATTCTTAACTTTTATTGAAAGAAATGGTAAAAGATTTGGTCACTAAACTTAGTTAAATGTCTTCACTTTTATGTATAGCAAAAACACTTCTTGTCTTGCTACATTAGGTTGTAGCATCTTTAAGTGGCTTCCAAAATTCACTGTGGCAACTTCTCCTGCTCCCTGTCCTCCCTTCCCCCTCCATACCTTCCCCTTTTTCCCTCTCCCTCTTCCTTTTCTTGCCCTTTTCACTTATCAAGACATGTGCCCAGTTTAGATTGATCAGAGATGAAAGCCAGTGATGTTCTGAGCTGGTACAGGGTTTTCAGTAAAAAAAAAAAAAAAAAAAAAAAACCAAGAAACAAGCTTAGTCTTTAATCCTGGATTTGGAAGTGTGACAAGGATCAATGCTTACTAAAGAGCACCAGAAGCTTTTCCAGAATTTGGAAAGTTGTCATTCACAGGGAAGTAAAGCTTAGGGACCCAGGGTGTTCCACCATAAGTTGATTTGATGAATCTGTGACAATGTTTTCTTTGTTTTAGAGGCTTCTTTTTATTGGAGTTTCCCTTTGCTGAATGATGCTTGTCTCTTAACAGTGAAGTAGTTAGTCTTGAGTAATAAAGCTGAATTCCATCCACCAGGACATTAGGGCATAAACACATCCCCATTTGAACAAAAACTGGTTTTAGTGTACTTTATAGAGAAATAATCTAATGAAGAATTGTTTCAAGCCTTTGAATGCCTAAAAAAGGAGGGACACCTGGGCAGCTCAGGCCTTTGGCTCAGGGTGTCCTGAGATCAAGTCCCGCATTGGGCTCCTGGTATGGAGCCTGCCTCTCCCTCTGCCTGTGTCTCTGCCTCTCTCTCTGTGTGTCTCTCATGAATAAATAAATAAAATATTTAAAAAATAAATACAAAAAGGATTGGGTACTGTAATGCATATATTGTTTTTCTTTGGGTAAATTAATATTAAATCTGGTTGCTATCACTGTGGTATTGGTACCAGTTTTTTTTCATGGCCTTCATAATTATTGAGGAACAGGAGTTCTTAAGTCCTTCCATCTTTCAGGTGAATAGCTAGAAAATTTGCATTGTGACATAGAAAACACCTTCTGAAAAGCTGTTATTACAGTAAATGTAGTTCATCAGTTATATAACTGGTATTCAAGTATCAAACAACAATATTAATGTGTTTAATAAAGTATTAGGCGTGCATACCGATATTCCTCCCTCCCCTGTTCTTTCTCCATTCCTCTCATTTCCTAGCTTGTCTTTTTTTTACCCTTTATATGTCATAGACCCTGCTTAGCGGATCCAGAACCCAGCAGCATTGGAATTAAATTTACTCAGGATCCAAGTCTAGGAACCTAAAACACATTTATAGTGTTAAGTAAATAATATATAGGAGACTGAAAAACTTGTATCTTATCATTTAGAAACCACAGAGTCCAGATGTGGAAGGAGAACAGATGTGAATCCATTCTTGGCTCCCCGCTCTGCAGCTGTGCCTCTCATTAACCCAGCTGGACTTGGACCTGGTGGGCCTGGGCATCTTCTTTTGAAGCCCATCTCAGACGTGTTGCCCACATTTACACCTTTGCCGGTGTCACCTGACAACAGTGCTGGAGTTGTGTTGAAAGACCTTTTAAAGCAATAGATGATTCTCAAGCCAGAGACAACATATGTAGCACTTTAAAGAAACCATGAACACTATGTGTATGTACTTTATCACAAAGTGGCCTTTCAGAAAAAGTCATGTGTTTGTTTGCAGTTGTACATTCTCTGAACTTAATAAAATATTCTTTTTGCTTTTAGAAATTGCAGGTGTCACAGGACGAAGTGTTTGCTATATTGTATGCTTTTTTTTCCCTTATTTGACCTAATTTAGGCTAGAATCATTTGATCTTTTAATTTACAAAAAATGAGAAAAATATTAGGAAAGATTATATTCAAGTCTTAATTGAGTAAAAAGATTGTATTAAGTCAAGGGATTTACAAAAAGAAGAACAAAATAATAGTGGCTTATCTGTATAGTGCAAACAATTGATCTGAAGCATGTATTGATCATCTTTTTTTTTTTTAAGTCTTCTTGAGAGAACTTTGTGTAGATAGGCCAGCAACAGGGTTGTCCCTGGGAGAACATAGGTGTCCTGAGGTGGAATGTGTGTGTATTTTTGGTTCTATGCAATTTTATCACACGTGTAGATTGCCGTGATCACCACAACAGTACAGATACTGAGCAATTTCTCAAGTCGCTGTCGTGCGGTCCTGCTGGATTTTGTAGTCGTGACCTCCTTCCCTACCTGCAACCCGCCTAACCTCTGGCAACCGCCAAGTGTGCGCTGTCTCTGTAATTTTGTCATTTCAAGAGTGCTGTGTAAGTGGACTCATGCAGTACGTAACCTTTGAGGTTGGCTTTTTCTCACCCAGCATAATTCTTGAGACCCATCCAAGTTGTTATGTGTATTGGTAATTCGTTCCTTTTTAATGTCGAGTACATAACAGTGGAGATACGATTTAGTTTTAAGAGCTAGGGTATCTTTTTACAGGTATCTCAAAACTGTTCACACACACGCACACAACCCTTATATAAGCATTATGTCGTACAGCTGCACTTACGTACCTACAATCCGCAATATCACTAAACAGGTACGATACCTCCTGCCTCTAGTCCGAGGTGTGATAGAAGAGGCACAGCCCCCCCCCCCCCATCCTCCTGGTTACTGAGGGTAGTGTCAATAACACCAGCATCAGGTGTTTGAAACTGAGGAGGAAGGGCATAGTTCTTTAATTTTTTATAAAATTGTCATAAAAAATCTTGACCTGGAACTTAATTATATCAAGATGTCATGTTTGTATTAGTTGTGTTGGAGTTGTACATTTACAGACATTTCTTGCAAATTTTGTAAATTTCAGTATGCCTTTAAAATAGAAACATCTGTATAACAAGGAAAGGTGAAAATAATACTAATCCAAATATGTAAATAGGCCTAGCCCTGGCCAGGGCTCAGTTTGATTGTTTGTAAATTTTGCTATGATTAACTGCCTACTGTATTTAGATCAGAAGATCAGAAGTCTTCATGTGCGGATGGGTAAAGCTTGTTTTTCTGAAATGCTTAATAGCTGAGATGTTGCTGCCTCAGAACATCACCTGTGTCCCGAGCTAATGTATTTATATCGCTCTTCTTTGTTAAGTACACTTTAAAGGAAGTTGTACTGGTTCTATATTAGAACTGCCAAACTGCCTCATGTCCATTTTGCCCATTATTATTTCTCTATGAAATTATTACCCTTTAGGTTCTATACGATCCTTCCAGAGATGCTTTCACTGGCCATCTGAAATTATTTGCTGCTTGCCATTAAAGTTTCATGTCAGTGTGGAGCATCTGAAATAAAAGTTTCTAAGTTAAAAAAAAAAAAAAAGATACATGATTCTTCATTTTGAAGAAAGAGAACATACAAAAAAAGTTTTGTCTTAATTTGAAAAGAAGATGCATGGTACATGTTTAGGTAGCATATCATCATATTTTAAAGGCCTTTTATGACCTTTTGAGTATTCTCACCCTCACCCCCATAGTTTCATGTAAGTTTGAAAGCTGTTACGGGTGGATTGCATATCTAAACATGACAGCATGACCTTCCATGGCTGCTGTTTAAGTATGTGATCTTGTCTTCAAGCTGTAGTATCCAGTGTTTCATTGTATCATGGTTGAAACTATAGCTCAGTGGTATGCATACTAAGTGTTTGTTGATCTAAACCAGACGTAACTCATCTACTTTCTGAAACCAAGTTGTGTCAGAGATGAGCCATCTGCTCAAGGAATCTTGGTAACCATACAATGATGAAGCATATAATTGTGATGTTAGCAATAGGACATGGCGAACAGTATTTTTACTACAATATTTTAACTACAGTCCTTTTACTGTTTACTTCTCTCTAAACTTACTAGAATCTGTGGTTGATTTTTGCTTCAGCTGCCAGTTTTTCATAACATTCCTAATGTTTTCAACTGCTATAATATAGTAGAAAAGCCATCCAGCCATTGAGTTTGAGTTTAATATAATCTTGTATCATGGTTGGTTGAGTTTTAGTTCCTGCCATTATTGATTTTTAAAAGAAAGTAGAAAACCAAAATAACAAAAACATGGGGGAAAAGGAATGACTTTCCTAAAGCCAGCCAATTAAAATATTAACCATCCTCTGCAAATAAAGCCTCCTGTTTATTTTAACCTTTTAATGGTTAATTGAAAAGGGGAAAAAGACTCAAAATACTTATCCAGCCAGTAGATGGAAAACAATTCCGTCTTCAGGGATAGGGGAGTGATGAGAATTAGCAGGGAAGTGCCATTATGCGTCAGACTTAAAGAATTTAATCTGTTTTTTCAAGCCAATGAAGTTTTTCATTTAAAACATCTTCCATCCACAAAAATTTCCTTTAACTTTGTAAATATCCAGTAAGTATAACTGATACTTATTTTATATATTCCTATGGAAAAGGTAATGGTATTGTAATGTTCTGACATTTGTGATTGCTAGTCTTTACTTTTTAACTTATTAAGGTTTCTCTAATTAAACTTGATAAGTTGTCTTGGTTTTTAGGGAAATATCTAAATGTGGGAAGTTTACAACCCAGCCTTACTATTGGGTTATGTTTTATAGAGCTAAAGTCAATGCATTTCTGAATTCCTCAGGACCACTGCAAGGCAAAAAAAACAAAAAAAAAAAAACAAAAAAAAAATCCTCCAAATAAAAATGATATATGTAAGTTGGCAATGTCTTTAACCACAATAAAAAATTTTTTTTTTAGCAAACAGCTGCTGACTTTTTCTTTAGAGGGGGGAGAAATGACTTACACATGTTGTTTATAGCAGCAGTTGATGAACTACGGAAGCTAATGTCTTCAAGTGTTCACCGGATGTTGCTGTTAGGATACTATGTGATGTGAGCCGTGGAAATGTTAAATATGAACAATTTAATAGATGCTGAAGATTTAGTATAAAAAGAGGATCTGGGAGGTATTATTTAGCCAGCCTTTTAATTTTCATCCAGAGGTAATAGGCATCATTGGGCTCTTGGTTTTTCAGCAAGATAATTGGTTTATGTCTTCCCTTTTTTCTGAGATGTGAAACTTGAATATTTTTAACCGTTCATGTGATGGTAATATTGGAAGGAGCATGGTTTTTAAAGTTGAGAGATGGAGTACTGATTCTGGTCAACCTTTTCTCTGGGACCTTTAACAAAATTGCCTTGACTGTGGGACTGATTTCTCTCATCGTCCAATACCCACATAGTAAATGATCAAATGACATATATTCATTGCAATATTAAATGAATACATGTACAACTTATGGAAATGCTTTATAAAGCCTGTGGTTCTACACAGAATTTAGAAGTTGTGATTATTACTGCCAAAAAGGTGGGTAAGTGTCAGGAGTGGGGGTGTTACTGAAGCTGAGAGTTGTTCCGAGAAGGCAGGAAGAGATCAGAAGTGTGAAGTGCTTGGCGCCCTGGCAAGGTAAGTTCGAAGAAGAGTCCGTTGGATTTAGGGCCCAGGAGGTTGTTGGTGCTGAGTTTGAGCCTTGTTCATAGAATGGCAGAAGCCAAAGCCGTATTGTCCAGTGGTCAGTCAGTGCTGAGCAATGAAGTTGTTTGTAGGCCGCTCTTCTGAGGCTCTTCTGAGAAGTCAGACCTCGAGAGACAAAGGATATGAGGAGGAGGGGGGAGGAGGGAAGGCCTACCGGGTTGGGAGCGGTAGCATGTGCGAGTGGCCCTGGAAGGGCCCAGCACAGACCAGACCACGGGGCGGGGGGCCAGGGCTGGGGCCTGTGGGGAGGGTCCTCGAGGAGGGGGAATTGGCAAGGAAGGCCGCCCTCATGGAGACCAGAGGGAGGGAAGACAGGGCAGGCCGAGCAGGTGGGGCTGAAAATGAGGGAGTGGGGAGGCTCTGAGACCAGAGAGATTGGGGGGGAGGGGAGACTGAGAAGCAGCAGGAGGTGCCTGGGGCGGGGGGGGGGGGGGGGGGGGGGGGGGGGGGGGCAGTGGGAGCGGGAAGGCCTGAGCAGGACTAGTGCTTAGAGAAGGAAGCAAGCTGGCAGGTTGTGTCAGATAAAGAGCGAGCAGCTCTTGCCCTCACCCAGCTCTCAGGGGATCTAGAATGTTGGGAACCTGAACCTTGTTTCCTGTCCTTGGGACTTAGGTCATGTGAACACAGGGCACATCTGAGAGGTTTATAGTGTGGCTTTGCCATAATTAATGCATCCAGTGAATCAATCATCCACGATAATTAAAACAGTATTTGTTTTGGAGATAAAGAAAAATTCAAGAATGAAAATAAAAACTGAAGGCAAATATTTGAACCCCTAGTTGGGTTTCTGCCTCGGTTATTCTTGGGCATCGGCCTTTCAGGCCTCCCGGTGTTAAAAAGTGGGTACTGGGCTGTGTCACGGTACCAGCACTGACCATTTGCATCAGGGGCCGTGTTCACAGGGCACCCTCCCCAGCTCCAGGGCTCCTCCACCCCTGGGAATTAAGTCCAGGTTGAAAATACTGTGTGTTGTGCCCAAGATTGTGTAACCAAGAAACCACCAAGGAGCCAACACCGATGCAAGCACACGAGGGTACAAGCTCGAGCTTGGGTCCAAGTGTACCCAACACAGCAGAGCAGGGACTTGGACCCTGAGGTTAAGAGGCGTAGCAGTTTTAGCAGGGGCCAGTGGCCAATGAGATTGTAACACACACAGAAAGTTGCACAGTCGTGTCGGTCCACACGCAGGTGGCCAATTGAATTATAATTTATAGTGACCGTTTGAACTAGCCTATCACTCTGGTCAGAATTGGTGTGCAGTTTTGGTGGGCAAAAGGCGGGGTTTACATTCTTTGGTGGTTAGGGGTTCCGCCTTCCTATATGAGCAGGTTTCCGGTAAGGGTGTGCTCAGGGGCTTGACTAGGGTGGGGGAGCGCCTTAAGCAATAAGCAGGTCATGTGGGGGTCATAGGGGAGGTGGCGGGTGTAGCACAGAATGGAGTTAGTCCTGTTCTGCCTGTCCAGGGGTAGGGGATTTTTGTTAAATTCCTTGGGTCCCACACTGTGGACTTGATGTAACAGTTGGTAAAGTTGTTTCCTAGATATGGTTGGCCTGTAACACGTGGGCAACATCACTGTCTTCTGGAATATGTGGCACTTAAAGGCGCCTGCTGCCCCCATCCGTGGAGCATTCGACTCGATATCGGGGCTGTGAGTTTGAGCCCCACGTGGAGTGTAGACATGACTTTCAAAATAAAACCTTCAAAAATAGATCTAAAATACAATCAATGGCAATGGGATGTTGTAGGGCACAGTATTGGGAAACACCTCTGGCAGAAACCGACCTCAAGCCCTTCTTCTGACCCTTGGGCAAAGGCAAACACTTCCCCAGGATGAGGTCTGTCCCAAGGAGGGAAGGGAAACGTGACTTCCTTTACAGAAAAGACTTGGAAAAACAGGTGGTAAATACTTGCTTCAGGGCCCTGAGCAGCTTCTCCCATCGAGGTGTATTTAAAGAATCAGGGGACATCTGGGAGTCAACACGTTAATCCCTTTCTAAAGGGGATTTTTCAGGCTCTCTCCCTGAATAAAGGGCTGACGGTGATGGGAGTTACGTTCTGGACTAAGGGGGTGATTTTTTTTGTTCTGAAAACTTACATGGAATGTGTCTTTCGAAAAATTTTTGGCATCCTTGCACAGCCATCTCCCTAAAGCCTCATGTGCAGCACGTGCGGCCCTGCTGCGGGAGGACGCGGCCGCCATGGGCCTGGGCCCTCGCCACCCCTGCCAGCTGTGGCCTGTGCGGAAAACCGCCGATGCTGGGAAATGCCGATTCTCCACGGAGCGACCACTTGCCAAATTAAGACTTTTGTTTTTTATAAGCCTTTTCACTCCCCACCCCTGCCCCACTTCGGACATTAGGTTTCCTTGGTGAAAAATAATTTTCTGCTGTCCTTTAATTTGTGTGTGTGTGTATCAAATATTTCAGACATTTAAGAATAGACAGGATATCTAGAGACATCTGGCTAAAGCAGTGGGATGAGGTCAGCCAATTCCTCCCTGCAAAAAAAAAAAAGAAAAAAAGAAAGAAAAAGAAACTAAAATGGTCAAAACCAACCATTCTGGGGCCCTGGTAACTGACCAGAGGAAGGCGAGCAACTGAAAATTGTTGATTTTGAAGATTGTCTAGAACCTCAGGTAAGAGCCATTGGGGCCGTAGCCTTCCTGCCTGGGGGTCTCCAAACCTCCCAGGTGTCCTAGCTCCAAGCCCACCGCGAAAACCAGCAGAAGCCAAGCCTGCAAACCCGCAGCTCTGCCATGGGGGCGGGGTGTGTGTGTGTGTGTGTGTGTGCGTGTGTGTGTGTGTGTGTGTGTGTGTGTGTAGGCCACGCACACAGTGTGACTTCGGCAGCTAAAACGCGGAACAAACTCTGCTCTGCTGGTCCTGAGGTCACAATCTCCGCCAGGGTGAGGCGCCCAGCGGTGGAAGTCCAGCGGGGAGACTGGAACCGAGAAAGCTGAGGGGCACCGGCCTCAGAGCGCTCTCATCCGGGCCAGTCCCGGGGCCCTCGGCCGCCCACGGAAGCCGCTCGGGAGCAGCCTCCTAGAGGCCAGAGCACAGGATAAAAATACGAATATCAAAACAGCTGAGACTCCAGCAGCTGCGCTCTCCCAGGGGAGAGACAAATTTCCTTGGAGTAAAGCGAATCAGGCTTAAAAAAATCAGAAAAATACATCGGAACGCCATGGTTGCTATGATATAATCCAAATTGTCCAGATTTCAATAAAAAATTATGAGCAATGCAAAGAAGAAAGTATAACCCAGACTCAGGAAAAAAGCCGTCAGAAGAAACTGTGTGGGCCCAGATGTGGGATCTGGGTCCACAGAAACTTCCAAGCAGGGATGGCCAGGACAGAATTTCAAGTGTCTTCAAGGACACAGAATAAATACATGCATACTTGTCAGCCAGCTTCACCACCGCTTAGTGTTGTGTCCTATTTTCTAAGGAATTAAGCTTTTCTTTTTTTTCTTTTTAAAATTTTATTTATTCATGAGAGACAAAGAGACAGAGGCAGAGACACAGGCAGAGGGAGAAGCAGGCTCCATGCAGGGAGCCTGATGTGGGACTTGATCCCAGGACCCCAGGGTCATGCCCTGAGCTGAAGGCAGACGCTCTACCGCTGAGCCACCCGGGAACCCCAGGAATTAAGCTTTTTATTAGAGAATGTTTTGAACTTGGACATGAAAGCAGAGAAGGCGGCATAAGGAGCCCACGTACTCATGGCAGCGTCCACTGTTGCCAGCTCCGGGCTGTCAAGTGTCGCTTCCTCTCGCACCACCTTCAATCCCCGTTCCTTATTTTGAGAGCCTTTTCACACAGCACAGCACGCCCTCAAACCGTAATAAGTCAAGAGTCAATATTGTTGCTTTTGGGGGGACAACAGAGATCAAATAACTTCTGCTGTCTCCCTTTGCTGAGTCCTCCAGGCCTGTCTGAAAAGTTGACACCCTGTCTGGATGCAGAGGGAGGCCTGCAAGGCCTGTCCCACGTTCGACATTAAAAGTCCTCTCTTCGGTGCAGTATGATGACATACATGATAGTCGTGTTGATCTTTAATTTTATGTTGGCAGAATTAAAAGTTGACATAATATCGTTCCCTCTAATTTTTGAGGGTGTTGATTTTACTGGTCTGGTACATTGAGGAATTTGGGAACTGCTGATCTTACATGGCTCATAAAGAGGAAATGAGATAATGTGAACGTCATGCCATTATACAGTTATATTAAGTCTGCCCCTACCCTCAATCCACATTAACTGTCAGAAAAGAGAGAGACAAAAATGAAATAGAGATGACAAATTAGAAGAATGCCAATAACTATTCTCTTGCGTGTGACTATGGGGCCCATGGCAGAGGGTCTATTATGGCTGAGATCCCGTATTTTACATGTGGTTAGATGTTAAAAACAGGACCAGTTAAAATAATCCATAAGAAAAGACCAGGTGTTTTCACAATTCACTGGATTTCCTGAGAATTCCAAGCATGTGCAGAAAATTCGAATATCTTTGAACAAGTTGGTTTAAGCACAGCTAGAGATCAGGGAAGAGCCCTGAAAATCTGGGTTTCGATTTCTGTTCTGCCTCTAATCCTATGATCTTAGGTAAATGAGCCTCTCCGGGCTTTCATTTTCCACATTTGTAAAATTAAGGGGTTACAGTAAATGATTTATAAGTTTCAGGGCTCGGCCCCGTCCTCCAGGCAACATCCTTCTTAACCATCCTCAAGCCTCGGGGGAACTTCTTTGTACCTCCCTTGGCCAATGCAAGCTGACTTGCACCATAGGGATGTGGCATGTGGGGAGATGTTCCGGACCTTTACTGGGGACCTACCATGCGTTGGCACCTTCTAGGGACTTTATGGACACTGTCTTCATCACAGCAGCATGTTGTTGTTTTCACCCCTATTCTATAGCTGAGAACCTATGGCTCAGCAAGGTTAGAGACTCACCGGGTCCCGAGCTTGTCGGGGTTCTCCAGAGAGGCAGAACCCATGTTTTAAAGCTCACTAGATGCTTTGACATCAGCATGACGTGCAGGATGGCATTAAGATGTTTAAATACATAAAACTATTAAAATGTACGTGTTTTAAAAAATTTCACAAGATGAAAAAGCAAAAGACCAACTGAGAAAACCTTGTAGCATGAAGGACAACAGAGCTAGAAATGGGCAAAGGAAGTAGAGACACAGCTGGGGCTCCTTGAGATATCTGTAGTGTCTCCCCATGTCCACTCTGCTTTCACAGGCAGAGGAACCAGGTTCTGAGCTAAGTCGGTTTGTGAACTCTCAGGACACAGGCTATGTCTCCCAGCATCCCTTGCAACGGGGTGCTGCCCTTGCCTTCTGTCCTGCTTCCTGAGGTGAGTGTGGTGGTGACATGCCACCTCGGACCTAGGAGGAGGTCAGCACTCTAGAGACTGCGAACAGTGAGGTGATGGAGCTTCAATCTCTGGTACCTCAGAGGGAGGCGGCTGCCAGAGTAGCCCTAGACCACCATCCCGCAGACTATCATGTCAGGATACGTGTCACTTTGTCATCAAACATGACTGCTGAGGTTTTCTCTTAGAAAAAAAATATATCAATGCAAAACACCACCAGCCACAACCCCAAACTAAAAACTACCACCAGGATGGAGTCATTTTGACTTCTCAGTTCATAGAGAGGGAACTAATCACCTGGACATGGTGGCTGATAAGTCAGAAGAGGAAATGGATGTTGGGATTGAACAGGAGCTGGGAGGACCTGGGGGTGGTGAGAGGCCTTTATTCAAGGATCATCAGCATCATGCTGACTATTGATGGGACCATATGTCCCATAACAGTTCTGGGACAAGTGACTCTTCCTAGGATGGTTGTAGACAGAGTCAACAGGCTGGATCCAACTTTGGGGGACCCTTCTGTTAGTGGGAGGAGAAAGAAAGAGGGCTGGAGACAACACGGTCACAGTCCTAGTGGGAAAGCCAGGATGACTTAGATACAAGAGAGGAGAAAGGGAGTCATTAATGGTCAACTTCTTCAGAGGGACAAAGGAACAGTTGGGAATGGAGAAGTCACTGCACTTGGCCCACGAGAGCCCTGGGAAACTCAGGAAGTGTCATGTTGGGTGGCTGGTGGGGCGTGGCCAGATGTCAGCTGGCTAAGCTGGGGGGCGGGAGGAGCTGCAGAGGCATCAGGACCACACAGGTGTCCCCTCTTCAGGTAGTGAAGACCTGTGCAGTTGAGCCATCCTTACTGTGGATGTTGGCAGTGATTTTAGTTTTCTGATGGTTTGGGGCCAACTTGGGGTAATATAGGTGAAAGGTTTTATTAATGCTAAGAAAGGAGAAAGGAAGGTGATGATGGGAGGCCCCATACAGTTCTGGAGTGTTGGGGGTGATGACAAGGAAGGAACCAGCCATGTGACCAGCAAGTCAGAGAAAGCAGATCTTGGGAACTGGGAAGCATGAGGATCCTAGAGCCAAATAGGCTTGGTTTGGGCTGGAATTGGTTTGGGTTCATCATCTGCGTGGCCCTGATCTCTTTGGGTGTCGTCTTCATCTGCCGACTAGAGGGTTGCCCATTTTAGAGTCATTGTGGGCATCAAAGGGGAGGGTTTGTGTGGACTCTAGCACGATAGAGACATCCAATGACAACCTCTTCCCTGTTTTGCTTTTGCTTTCAGAAAGGCATTGTGATGTAATTGTTTTGGGGCAGTAAAAGCATTAAGCAATTTAATATTAAGAGTCAGAATATAGGGCAGCCCGGGTGGCTCAGCGGTTTAGCGCCACCTTCAGCCCAAGGCCTGATCCTGGGGTCCCGGGATCGAGTCCCACATCAGGCTTCCTGCATAGAGCCCGCTTCTCCCTCTGCCTGTGTCTCTGCCTCTCTCTTTCTCTCTCTCTCATGAATAAATAAATAAAATCTTAAAAAAAAGAGTCAGAATATATCATTGAGTGTATACCTTTGTGAATTTCCCAATTGGAATATTGTCTTTTTTTTTAAGATTTTTAAAAATTTATTCATGAGATACAGAGAGAGAGAGAAAGAGAGAGAGAGAGGCAGAGACACAGGCAGAGGGAGAAGCAGGCTCCATGCAGGGAGGCCGACATGGGACTCGATCCCAGGTCTCCAGGATCAGGCCCTGGGTGGAAGGCAGCGCTAAACCGCTGAGCCACCCAGGCTGCCCGGAATATTGTCTTTTTTTAAAAAATCAATACCCTATCTGTGTTCTAGCCCATGGCCCCTGAGGATCTTGAGCGTCAGTGGAGGCAGGAGGGTCCCAGTGAGCAGGGGAGACCCTCCTGTACGTCCCCACATGAACATTCTGTGAAGCTGTGTGGTGGCTGTGACCATGTGTGACCATGACGAGGGCAGGAGAGGAGCTGTTGGGACTTCAGTGTGGCTTCAGTGTTTTCTCAACAGGGAAAAGCATGTAGGGAGGCCATGGTCCCTAGAGGCCGCCAGGGTTCGGTGCTTAGCAAATCTCATTCCCCATCTTACAACAGAGCCTCTAAGTAGGGATGTGCTGTGATAACCCATGTGCTGACGGGCCTGGGCCGCCTGGCAAAGCCTCTCACCAGGTCTCTGCGGACAGGCTGTGTAGACGGAGCGGGAGAAGCTGCTGGCACCCAAGTCAGCAGCAGCCCCCACAGTGCTGGAGAAAGAGAAGCGGATCCGGGCCAATGTATGCAGCACGGCACTGGGGCGCAGTCATGGTGGATGTTTTACTGAGAGCTCTCATCAGGTCAAAGAAGTCATGGTCAGCAGGTGCGTAGTTGGCAAAACTGGGGGTGGGGGTGAGACTCGGCATAGTAGAACTCACGCTGTGAAGGATCTTGAGCAACGGACAAAGATTCAACGTGCACACACAGAACCCCTTGTTCTCTGTTTTAGTTTTTTTTTTTTTTTTTTTTTTTGAGATAAAAAAAAAGTCACAGAGAGAGAGGCAGAGACATAGGCAGAGAGAGAAGCAGGCTCCATGCAGGGAGCCCGATGTGGGATTTGATCCCAGGACCCCAGGGTCACACCATGGGCCAAAGGCAGATGTTCAACCACTGAGCTACCCAGGTGCCCCCATCTGTTAGATATACAATCCCCCCCAAAGATATTTTGGGGGGATTGTATAGGGTAAGGAGTTGGACACAGTGACTATCATGAGGATCACCAACTTTTATTCTATTCCCACATCAACCCTGAGAGATAAATATTATCTCTCTTTTGCAGATGGGGAAACCGAGATGCAAGTTAAGTGATTCACCCGAGGTCACCCTAGCAGGTAGGTGGTGAAACCAAGACAAAGACCAGGTCTTTCATTGCAACCCTAACTCCCCTCTTCCAACCTTGGAGTTTTATTTATTTATTTATTTATTTATTTATTTATTTATTTATTTATTGATTGGAGTTTTATTTTATTCTATTTTATTTTTCAATTTTTATTTATTTATTTGTTTGTTTTTAATTTAAATTCAATTTGCCAACATATAACCCCCAGTGCTCATCCCATCAAGTGCCCCCCTCAGTGCCCATCACCGAGTCATCCCATCCCCCCACCCACCTCCCCTTCCACTACCCCTTGTTTGTTTCCCAGAGTTAGGAGTCTCTCATGTTCTGTCTCCCTTTCTGATATTTCCCACACATTTCTTCTCCCTTCCCTTCTATTCCCTTTCATTATTATTTATATTCCCCAAATGAATGAGAACATACACTGTTTGTCCTTCTCCGATTGACTTACTTCACTCAGCATAATACCCTCCAGTTCCATCCACGTTGAAGCAAATGGTGGGTATTTGTCGTTTCTAATGGCTGAGGAATATTCCATTGTATACATAGACCACATCTTCTTTATCCATTCGTGTCTCGATGGACACCGAGGCTCCTTCCACAGTGTGGCTATTGTGGACATTGCTGCTAGAAACATCGGGGTGCAGGTGTCCCGGCGTTTCACTGCATCTGACTCTTTGGGGTAAATCCCCAGCAGTGCAATTGCTGGGTCGTAGGGCAGGTCTATTTTTAAGTCTTTGAGGAACCTCCATACTGTTTTCCAGAGTGGCTGTATCAGTTTGCATTCCTAATTTTGGAGTCTTAAAATGGAAACAATCTCTGGCCCATAATGGGTCCCTGGACAGTTTTGCTTTCAAGATCCCCAATTTGCTCAATTTGTAGAAAACAGGCATATTAATTTTCTCCCCCTTTTTCTCCCTCAAGACAGTTGATACTATAAGCGAGGTCCATGGGTTAAGTCATTTAAAACTCTTTACTTCCCAAATAGCACCACATAAATAGAATATATGTTTAATTTTATTATTATTATTATTTTTTAGATAGAATGAAAGAAGTGGTGGAAGGGCTGAGAGAGAGGAAAGCGAGAATCCCAAAGAGACTCCATGCCCAGCATGAAGCTTGATGTGGGGCTGGATCTCACAACCCTGAGATCATGACCTGCACCGACGTCAAGATTGTCGCCGGTGAAGAACAGTGAAGAGCAAATTTTCCTTTCAGTTCTTTTTCCCAGCTGCCTCCCCCATTTCCTTCCTAGGACACAACACTAAGCTTCTCATGTATCCTGCAAGAGATGCCTTTTCTTTACATACAGAAGTAAGAACTTGTGTACATATTTTTTTTTTCTCAAATGGTGTCATGCTCCACACAGTTCTACAACTTGCTTTTACACTTAATATACTATATTGAGTTATGTGAAATTACTGATATCCTACCATTTTTGACTCTGCCGGAAATCTTTCAATATCAAGCACACAAGGAAGTGGTTCCGTCCTTTAAAAAAAATAATGAAGTGTGACATACGTAAGCCTTCACAAATCCTGAGTGTCCACTCCGCTGTGTAACCAGTCCCCAGAGTAATAACTCAAATGTTATCAGCATCCAGAAGTGCCCACAGTCACGACGGCGTTCAGAATTGTATATAAAAGCAGTCATCCAGTACGTTCTCTGATGTGCCCAGCTTTTTTTTGTTGGTTGCATAATAGTCCGGGTTTGGAAGTCCCGCGTGTTATTTAACCCTATTGGTCCCAGCTGATGGACGTTAAGGCTGTTTATAAGCTTTCACAATTGGGATCGGTGAACAACGCTATAAATAGAATGTATTTTTATTTATTTTTTAAAGATTTTATTCATGAGAAACAGAGAGGCAGACACAGGCAGAGGGAGAAGCAGGCTCCTTGCAGGACAGGTTCCCAGGATCCCAGGATCACCCGGTGAGGTGAAGGCAGACACTCCAGCGCAGAGCCACCCAGGTGCCCTCCCTAAAGTCCCACAGTCTCCCGGAGCCGAGATCCTAATTCCTACTGCGCACAGTGTCCGGAGGAGAAAGGGCCTCCTCATCAGGGCCTTTCCAGGGTGGGCCCTGCTGCGGGGAGGGAGGGGAGACGCAGGTGAAGAAGGAGGAGTTAGGACTAGTGCCAATTCCACAATCCGTTGTCTTTTCTGCAACAGTGTCTTTGCTGAGGAAAAAGGTTCAGTGCTTAAAAGCAGAAAGAAAGGAAGAAAAAGAAACAGTTTGAAGCGGCCGATACACTGGATGTAAAACACTGAACATCATGCTTTTTTGGGTTCTTTGCCATCGTTCTGCTTTCCCCGACTGTCCTTTTTTGTCTTTTCCAATCACCATTTCCCTCGTTAAAATCACTTTCAGGCCAAGGAACACTTTTTTTTTTAAGTCTTAAAATTCATTTCATTCTTTAAAAAGTCTCATTTGGATTCAGTTTGCCAACGTCGTAACTAACACCCAGCGCTCATCCCCTTTTTAAGATTCTAATGACAGTTTTTTTTCAAGCTTTCTTGAGACATTCCGGGACGCGGCGCCCGGGGAAGGGGCCTGGCGTGCGGGTTCGCGGCCGGGCGCCGTGTGGTGCAGGTGGGCGCGTGGCCCGGGGTGCGCACTGCGCGGGCTGCGGGCTCCATCCCCCCGGGCGCGGCCCCGCCCCGGCCCGCCGGTCGCCGCCCTGGGGTGCGGGCCGGGGGCGGGGGCGGGGGCGGGGGCGGGGCCGGGGGGGGCGGGGGCCGGGGCGGGGCGGGCCGGGGGCGGGGTTGCGGGGGCCGGGGCGGGGCGGGCCGGGCCGGGGGCTGGCGGGCGCCCCAGGTTGTTGTGAGGAGCGTCGCCAGGGGTGAGCGCCGTAATCCGAACCAGCTGTGTGCAGACCGAGGCCCCATTTGCATTGTTTAACATACTTAGAAAATGAAGTGTTCATTTTTAAGATTCCTCCTGCAGTTGGACTGAGCGGGGCTAAGCGGAACCAGGTGCTCCCCGAGCGGGCTCCGCCGCGGCCGCAGGACGCAGGCCCTCCCGGCCCCTCCCGGCCCCTCCGGCCCCTCCGGCCCCTCCGCGACGGGCTGGTGCCCCGGACGGCAGCCCCGGAGCCCCGCGGACGGCGCCACAGCCCAGGCCGCGGCTGCAGGCCCCCGCCCCTCGCCGCCCCGCCCGGCCCCGGCCCCGGCCCCGGCCCCGGCCCCGGCCCCGGCCCCCGCGCCGCGGACATGCCCGGACTCCAGAGGTAGGTGCCCGCCCGGGGGTCGCCCGCCCGCCCCCGCCCCCGCCCCCGCCCCCCCGGGCCGCCCGCGCGCTCGCACCGCCGAGCCGAGCCGAGCCGAGCCGAGCCGAGCCGAGCCGAGCCGAGCCGAGCCGGGGTCTCCGGGGCGGGCCGGGCCGGGCGCTCACCTGGCCGCGCCGCGCGAGGCCGCCTGCCGTGTGCGCGGGGTCGGTGCCCGCATCCCGGCGCCCAGCCCCCAGCCCCCAGCCCCCAGCCCCCAGCCCCCAGCCAGCGGCCGCGGGGACCGGGTCGGCAGCCGGAGAACACGGGAGCGCGCTTCGGCCCCTCCGGGGAAGCTGCGGCCCGAGCCGAGGAAGCCCCGGGCTCCCGGGACCGAGCCGGGCGGCGGCGGGCAGCAGGCTGCCCCGGACTTTCGGGCGAGCCTTCACCTCCGGAGGCTCCTGGGGCTCTGCACGACCGGGCATCTGCCTTCACGAGAGGGGCAGGGCAGCGAGGCGGGAGCCGCTTCGTTTTCAAAAGACCCGTCTTCGTCGACCCCAAGGCTCCCGCCGGGGCCAGGCTTCAGGCTGCAGCGCTCAGAGCGGACCTGCCGGGGGCTGCCCCGCAGCGTAGGGGGGTACCGGGCAGACGGGGCGGGGGCGGGGGCGGGGGTCAGCATGCCGCTTCCACTAGCTCCTGGAGCCTTCCGCCTTCAGCCAGGCTGTTCCGTCTCCAACATAAACGAGACAGGATTTTATAACCTGGCGAAAGGAAACTTCGTGTGAAGAAACAGGAAAACATTGAAATTCATAATATACAGCTCGGAAAATAAATTTGTTATTGTTCTTTCATTCCTTCCAGATATAAATCTGGCCATCACAAATATCAAACAGTCCTGGGATCTGGCTCTGCACTTTATAAGGTCAGGGCTGTCTCGGGCATTGTAAGACCTGGCTCACACAGGCACTCAGACAAGATGAGAACATGTGGACTCTCAGGGTCTTTATTCTCTGGTTCCGGGGCTCGAGGAAGGAAGCGAGCCCGCGTCTTCTCGCACCACATCTCAGTTCTGCCCTCCCCGGAATGTCAGCTCGGTGCCAGGGCCCTCTGAGCCCTCGGGCTTGCTGGTTCACATGAACCTTGTGTCATGCACTGAGTGGCATCTATCGAAAGTTCTTTTTATGGAGGGAGGAGTTGTAGAGTAGAGGTGTGCGCTGGTAGTGGCAGGTCTTCAAGGCACCTCCTCCAGGAAGCCTTCTCAGGCGGCCCTTTCCTTGCCCGCATCCTGGCTCACGTGGTGCTCACGGGGCCTGTCTCTAAGTGCCCTTGCCAACCTGCAGAGATGGTACGGGTTCAGGTGGCACTCCCGCCAGCTCCCCAGGGTGGCGATGGGGTCACAGTTTGGTTGCTCTTCTGTCTAGGATCTCTGTTGGCAAAGAGCACTCACTTGGATGAATCATTACAGAACTAGACACTAAAATAGCACTAAATAGCTCTTCATTTACATAGGTTTTTTTTTAAACCATTGTCATCATTTAAAAAAAAAAGATTTGTTTATTCATTTATTTGAGAGAGAGAGCACACACGAGCATGAGCAGGAGGGCAGAGGAAGAGGGGGTCTCAATCAGACTCCCCTCTGAGCACAGAGCCCTTCATGGGGCTCAATCTCACAACCCTGGGATCACGACCTGAACCAAAATCAAGAGTCAGACACTGACCAACGGAACCCTCCAGGTGCCCCTACAGCATCGGGATCCCTTTTTGAGTTTAGGATTGGGTAGCATTGACTGCCCTCGGTGCAGTCACACAGTGGGTCTCCAGGACTCTTCTCATCTTGCAAAACTGAGACTCCGTCCTTGCGAAGCACTGCCTCCCCCCGCCCCACCCCCATTCTTCCTTCCCCTGTGCCCCCCGCGTCCCCGTCCAACTCTCTCTAGGCCTTTAGCTGTTCATGGCCCTCAGGTAAACACACTTGGAGGGTATTTATCCTTCTGCTGGGGGGGTCGTGTCCCGAGCTCCCTGTCCCCCCATCCCCGGGGCTGTCCCTGGGGTGGCCTGGCTCCCGCCGCCGCAAATCCCCTCCTTGGTAAGCCGACGAATATTCCGAATATTCCGCTCACCCACCCCTCCGCCTGGGGACCCTGGGGTTGCTTTCAGCTTCGGGCTGTTGTGAATGACTCTGCTGTAAACCCGGGTGTGTGGATACCCCGTCAGGGCCCCGCTTGCACTTCGTCTGCGTGTTCTCCAGGGCGTGGAATTGCTGGAGCCTATGGTACATGCAGTTTTAATTTCCCGGGCGGCTACCACCCAGCTGCACCATCAGACTTCCCCACCGACTGCGCACAGGCTTCCAGTGGCTTCACATCCTTTCCAACGTGTGCTGTTTTCTGCTTTTTTTAAAGAAAATATTTTATTTCTTTATTATATACAGAGAGAGGACAAGCAGGGTAAGCAGCAGAGGGAGTGGGAGAGGCAGGCTCCCTGTGGGGAGCCCGATGTGGGACTCATCCCAAGAACCCGGGGTCATGCCCTGAGCTGAAGGCAGACGCTTCACCGCTGAGCCCCACCCCCACCCCCGGGCCCCTGTTTCTGCTCTTTTGATTATAAGCCATGCTGACAGATGTAAGGTGGCATCTACACTGAGAGGTTAAGGCATATTGGCCACCACGATTTTGTTGGATGGAAGCTCGTGGGTGCCGAAGCCTGGGAGGTGCAGGCTCGGGGAGGTTGGGGGCGGCGGGCCTGCGGGCAGCTCTGGGCTTAGGGGACTTCCCGCCGACCCCCGTGTGCCCCAGGGCTCGAGTGCTTCACGTGGGTGCCTGCCTCCTCCCTCGAGGGTGCTGTGGGCTTGGTCACTCCTGAATCCGTTTCAGGAAAAAGACGTTCCAACCTCAGGCAAATCTTGTGTGAGAGGTAGAGACGGCGCAGTCGGTCAGTACATTGGTCATGCCACAGGGGTGGGTTTCAGACTTTCTCTTTGAAGCAGCAAAACCTTTTACCTAAAAAAGAAAAGTCATCTTACACATTATCCCAACACTCGAAACCAATAGAAGAGGCGTGGTTTTGTTTGGGGCGATCGGGGGCATCTGGAGCCTGCTGACCTGGCCCCCCCATAAATACACAGGGTGGAGTCCCCATTGCAGGATCATGGGCAGCGTGAGACCCATGTTTGTTCCCAGACCTGGATTCTGGAACGATCATGGGTATTTATGTATCAACTTCTTGCTCCCCGCAGGATTCTCACCGTTACCATTCTGGCTGTCTGTCTTCTGAGCCCTGGGAAGGCACAGGTATGATTTTGACTTTGTTTATTATCTAGAAGCATGTTAAATATCGGAATGAGGGTGTCCAGCCCTGCGTTTTGGAATCCCAGGGTGGGGGGGGGGCAGAGGGGGCGCCACAGCTCACCTGAGCTGAGCTCCACCCCTGCATGCAGGGGGCAGCCAGGCTCTGAGAGGCGGTTGCCTGCCCCTGGTGACAACGTCGTCGTCTTTAAGTGGCAGGGCTGTGACTTGAGGCCTCTGATCCCTAATCTGAGACTGGGAATGGGATCCGCTGCCTCCGTGATGTCTTTCAGGTCTTGATTCACAGTCAGTGTTGAGAAGTCAGAGGTGCTGTGGTGCTTGGGGGCGGCGGTGCCCTTCGTGCACGTGGCCCATGTGGGACTGTGTCTCCATAGACGCGCATCCCCAGCGGGATGGGGGTCCTGCGTCTGGGCCAAGCCCCTGGCAGGAGTGTGGAGGGCTGGTGGGGGGGAGGCTCAGGTGGGGGCCCGGACTTTACGAAGCCATGTCTATGTTAGCCTTGGGGGCTGTGGGTACATCCCTCCTGAAAACTCAGAGCGGCCTCTAACTCTAGCTCAGAAATGAGTGAGGCCTCACCACGGAGCAGGGCTAAGGGTGGGGGAGTATATTTTTTTCACTTCAAATTACGAATTTCAAAATAGATTCAGGCTATTAGGGATAGACAGGGTCTTGGAGGGGCCTTGGAGTTTGGTGGTCCAGCCTCACGGTGACAGACGGTGACATCCAGGCCCAGGGAGGACAGGGTCCTGGGCTGCACGGTGCATGTTAGGCCCTTTGCAAACATTGACACTTGGAACCGCCTGGAAGGAGGCACTGTCACCCCCATTCACGGGTGAGGAGATAAAGGCAGAGGAAGTTGTAGGTGAGAGGCTGATGCCGGGCAGGCTGGTGGCTTTGAGCCCTCACTGGCGCTTAGTGGGTAAGCCAGTCCCGGACATCCGTCTCGCGGTTTCCCGAGCTTTATGGCACAGCCTCCTGGCTCATAGCTCCCTTTCTTTTGCCCTGAGGCCCTGAGGCCCTGAGCCTCCAGAGCCCTCCCATGAATACAGGCTGACTCCATCATCTCCAAGCACCAGCCCATGGCCCTGGGAAGCCAAGCCCTGGGAGCTGCAGGGAGGGCCAGGGAGGGGATCCCCATGGTCAGAAGCATTCCTTCTCCACCTCGCCTCCGAGATCTGTCGGCCCCATGACATTTTTCTGAGGCCGTAAAGCTGTGCCTTGAGGTGCACGTGAAGACCACGACCCTTGGGGACTGTTGAGGCCTATTTCTGGAAGCATCTTTGTGTGGTTGTTGTGCCGAGATGCAAGTAGAGGGGTTTCCCCAAGTCGGCTTTTCTTACCAAACCCACCACTTTGCTGTGTGTACAGCTTTCAGGGTGGAGGGTGCAGGGAGGGGATGTCACAGCAGGCAGGGTGCTCACCACAGTCCCTGACAAGGGGTCACATAGCACCTGGGGTAAGAGTGATCGCCCTTAACCGCAGTTGTAGCCATTCTTGGAAAGAGATGAATACAGATGTGCCTCATCACCATGCAGACCAAGTGTGGTTACTGCCCTTCATAGCTACAGTGGGAGATAGCCCCCAAATCTGCTACAATTGGGGGTTTTGAAGCAATGACGTGGGGGGCGGGGGTTAAAGAGTGATGCTCAGTGTACAATGATGATAAAAAATACTAAGAAGAATGGGGGTAAATAGGCCTTATAATAGGTGTTGGTGTTACAGATGCTTTTTTTTTTTTTCCTTTACTTCATTTCTGGAACTTTCTGTGATATCCTTGTAATACTTTTATATTAAAAAAACAAAAACAAAAACAAAAAACAAACAAAAAAAAAACGAAGGACTACAAGCTCACCTCTGTCTCCTTTCTCCTTGCCTGCAGCAACAATGCACTAATGGCTTCGATCTGGACCGCTCGTCAGGACAGTGTTTAGGTACGGGGCCTCCGAGGATCCTGCGCTGGGGTGGGGGATGTTTGGTGATAGACCCGATGACAGGGCCATGTCTGTCTCGGCCGTTGCTCGACATAATGAAATCTGTGTTGGCCTGGATCGTGGAAGAAAACAGGGCCACAGAAGGTGTCAAGAATGGCCTTTGGTCAATCACCTCCTTTGTGGGCAGTCCTGCGAGGGGGCAGGAAGGGCCACACGGATCCGTGTCCCCGGGGCTCTCCGCATTCGCTTCCTATCTGCTGTAACCAATGGCCACAGATGTAGTGGTTTAAACAACAAAAATGTATCTCCCAGCTCAGTGATCTATGGATCATTATCTATGTTATTGGTAGGTCGGAGGTTGTATGGGGGTCTCCCAGGCAAACATGGAGGTCCAGCAAGGCTTTGCTCCTTTCGAGGAGCTCTCGGGGAGACTCCTTGTCCCTGCTCACTGGTGGTGTTGGTAGAATCCACTTCCTTTTTTTGGAAACATTGAGATACAATGGACACACCACGTTGTGTGAGCTCAAGGTGTAGGTAGGACTCATTGGTGTGACACGCGTACGTATCACGGTGATCGCTGCCGCAGCCCCTGCTGCAGCTCCGTCACACCACATAGTCACCTTTCTTTTCTTATGGTGAGAACATGTGAGATCTGCTCTCTTAGCAGTTTCCAAGTGTGTCAGCGACCCTCACGGTGCTGTACCAGCACGCACGCAACTTATAACCGAGACTTTGTTCCCCTCACCAGCCTCTCCCAGACCCCAGCCCTTGTCAGCCACCCTTTTACTCACGATTGTTATGAGTTTGGCTTTTTTGATTCCACATATAAGGGAGGTCGTACAGGATTTGTTTTCCTGCGCCTGGCTTATCTCATTTAGCGTAACACCCTCGAGGTCCATCCATGGTGTTGGAAATGGCAGGACTTCCTTCTCTCTCTCTCATGGCTGAAAATGCCCACTGAGTGTGCATGTGTATGAATATGTGTGTGTGCGTGTGTACCTTGATATAAACACATCTTCACCCACCTTATCCATTCCTCTGCTGATGTACACGTTGGTGGCTTCCACGTCTTGGCTCTTGTGAACTGCCCTGCAGGGAGCATGGGAGTGCAGGTGTCTCTTTGAGGTTCTGCTCTCATTTCCTTCAGATAAGTACCCAAAATTGGGATTGCTGGACCATATGGTGGTCCTATTTTTAACTTTTTGAGAAACCTCCAGATCCCTCTCTGTAGTGGCTGCACCAGTTTGCATTCCCGTGGCATTTCCCACAGTTGCAGGACTGGAGCCCCCAGGTCCTTGCTGGCTGTCAGTAGAGGTCTTTCCCTCCTCATCCCCTGCCTCGTGGTCCCCTCCTCCATCTTCAGAGCCACCACTGTGGGTTAAGTCCCTCACAGGCTCTGGATCTCTTCTTTTCCCGTTGTCACATCTCTCTGACTGACCCTTCTTGCCTCTTCTTCTGCTTTTAAGGACTTCTGTGATGACACTGGGCCCACTCATGTAATCCCCCCACATCTCAAGGTCAGCCGGGTAGCAGCTTAAATTCCACCTGCTACCTCATTTTCCTTTACTGAGTAGCCTGATGCTGCCACCAGTTCCGAGGATGAGGACTGACATTTGGGGGCTATTCTCCTAGTACGTCATCTGGTGGAAAAGGTAGACCTGGACAGAGAGAACACCGTATGTGCTGGAATAACAATCATTGCCAAGTTAAGGCCAGAGCCATGGGCCCTACAGAAGTAGGGGAGGCAGTGATGTCTTATGTCAGGGGTCAATAAAAAAAGCCTTCATGGAGGCCACATTTGAATCTAGTATTTTTTTTAATGTTTTATTTATCAGATGAGAAACATAGGCAGAGACATAGGCAGAGGGAGGTCCTGGATCCCCGGACCCCGGAGTCATGTCCTGAGCCACTCAGGTGCCCCTGAATTGAGAACTGAGGGATGAGTAGGATCCTGAGAAATGGCATCCCAAGTGGAAGAAACAGCAGAAGTGAAGACCGGGGTGGAAAGGACACTGCGAGTACAGAATAGTTTGCTGTGGCTGGAGCATAGCTCCTCTACCAGGACAATAAGGCAGCCCCACTTGCTCCCACCTGGGGGGTGTATTTAGCTTTTTGATTATATTTGATGGAAGCCAGGGGCTGTGTCTTCCTGGAGCTCACGTCAGCTAAGACCCAGAGGAGAGACACATGGTTCCCAAAAGTGATGAGTGGTGAGGAACAACACAACCCTGCTGTGGAAAACCTGGGTGTGCACTTTGATTAGAGGCACTGGGAGACGGGGGTGCGCCAGGGGCAGAGAGGGGGGCAGCGGGCCATTGTTTTCTGTCCCACCGGCCTTCTGGAGGGCCTCAGGCTTACGGCTGCAGATGGGGCACCTGAGCCTCAGCATTTCCCTTTCCTGGTGGGCCTTCGTGTGCATTTCTTTGGAGGGGCTGCTTGGGGTGAGCCATCGGGCTTCCGACATGTGTCCCCCAGGCGCTGGCCCCTGTGGAGTGACCCCAAGGCTGCGACAGGGCCCAGCGGGTAGGCTCAGATAGTAGGCTGCTATGCTGGAGCCAGAGCCCAGGGGTCCCCTGCCCCATCCTTGCAGGGCCGATTTTCTCAGGAACCTGCCTCCTGCTCCTGGCATGATGAGCAGAACATTAGCCTGTCTGGAAATGGGCCTGTTGTGGGCTCAGTGTGAGCTGACCTGCAAGGAAGCCTCCACTTTGCTAATAGGTGGCTAGCTCTCAGCCAGGCCGGACGTCTTCCTGCGTGCAAGCGGCTGTCTCCCGTGCCCAGCTGTTATTTGGAGTAGAGGTGGGAGTAATGATTAGGTCTGTCCCCATGTTTCCCAGGGGCACAGGGGGGCCTCTGAGGTGTTACTCACAGAGAGATCCTCTAGTTTAGTATTTATAGATTCCTTTTTCCTGTTTTTCCTTCTATTCATGTTAATTGATAGTGTTTTTACTTGGGCTTCAAATGGGGGTGATAATGTTTTGTGGATACGGCCCCCAAATGGTGATGTGGTCTCTAATGGCTGATGCTCAGGTGACGCTGGTCAGTGTGATCCCATTTAGCCAGCATGTGAGAGTCCCTGCAGTGATGAACCAGGGACTCTCCTCAGCGTCTGGGAGCATGTGGTAGTGAAGAGGTCTTGGGGTCTTTGGCTTAAATATGCAGCACGTAGGGCATGGGCAGGGAGCCGCTAACACTCATCCTTTCCGTGGCCCTTCCAGATATTGATGAATGCCGGACCATCCCTGAGGCCTGCCGAGGAGACATGATGTGTGTTAACCAAAACGGCGGGTATTTATGCATCCCCCGGACAAACCCAGTGTACCGAGGGCCCTACTCGAACCCCTACTCAAACCCATACACGGGTCCGTACCCAGCAGCGGCCCCACCACTATCAGCTCCAAACTACCCCACCATTTCGAGGCCTCTCATATGCCGCTTTGGATACCAGATGGATGAGAGCAACCAGTGTGTGGGTGAGTAGCCTGGCATCTCCGGCTTCTGTGCTCTGGTCAAGTCCTAATCCCGCCACAGTGAAGTCTTCACTCACGAAACAGTGACTTCTTACTTTCTATGAAGTTCCTTCACGTTTAGCAGCCCGTGTCTCTGGGAACCCTCCCAGCTGGGAGTAGCTTGGATTGATGTACGTGAGGGTTCTTCATCCAGAGAGCCAATTTTTCTTCATTTTCATCTGTCAGTCTGTCTCTCTGTCATCTATCTATTTAAAGACGAAGTTTATATTTTTTCTGTTTGATAAAAAATGCTTCTGGTTTCACTGAGTAAATCCCAAAGAGAAGATCTAGAAAGGACCAGCAGTTTCTCTGCAACACTCCTCACCCTCGAATGGAATGTATACTCTTGAAATAAAAAGTCCTGAAGGCCACGGCCAATTGTTCTGGAAAGAGAGTGGGTTCCTTGGGTGGGTGCCAATGTTCTTTTGGCTAAAATGTGAGCCTCACTGATGGTAATTCACAGCAGGAGTAGACCTCTGGGAAGAAGGCGACACCAGAGGCTGTGAGGCCCCCAGGGGGTTGGCAAGCTGTTTGACTGGTGCCCTAGTGAGCTTTGGTATCTGTGGGACAGGGTGGGCCTTGGCAGAGGGTTACCTGGGATCCTCTCTTGGTTGCTTTGATGGTTGGACTAAAACCTTTGTAACTATTTCTAACTTTGGCAGATGGACTAGAGCTATGATGGACTTTTTTTTTTTATCATATGCACCCCATATCCAAGATCATTTTGAGCCTGAAGCCCCATTATAGACATATTTATAAATTACATACATATCCTGTTATGCTAATATGGTTTGAGGAGTGTAATGCATCCATTCAAAAATAGAACATTTTAGAAGATGTGATAGAAATAAATGTGCCTTGAAGCTCTGATACTTCCTTCTGATGTCCTCAAAGGTCTGGAGACCACTGGTGTACCTAGTGAGATTTTTTTTTTTTGTTGGTCCCATTTCAGGGCTCTGAAGCATTGAGCTGTTAGAGAGGCTGGGTTGATTATTTCATGACGTCTTCTATACGTTCATGCAAACGAGTGTCACATTGCCATCTGGATCCATGCAAATAGTATGCAAACAAGTAGCCTGCAGAGTTGCGAGGGGAGAACTTCTCCATTCTTAGGGGTTGCGAGGGACATGGGGTGTGTGAGTGTGTGTGTGTGTGTGTGTGTGTGTGTGTGAGAGAGAGAGAGAGAGAGAGAGGCAGAGGAGGAAGAGAGTGAAAAGGAGGGGTGAGGCAGGGAGGGGAGAGCTGGTTGGTGGTCACTCTGAAGGTGAAGAATGTGGGGTCCAGTCAACCCAGAGATGCAGTTTGGTGGAGGAGGAGGTAGCACGCTTCTTTATTAACAAGCAGCAGAACCGCTGTAACTGGAAGGGACTTTACCAATTGAACTCCAGCCTCCTCATTTTGTAGGAAAGGGAGCCTGGACTCCAGTGAGTTTGTAGTGACAGAGGTAGAGTGGGAGTCCACTGGGCTGACTGCCAATATCTACGTTCCTAACTTGGCCGCATGACCTGTCTTGTGTGGTAGAAAAGAAATGATCCCGAAAGAAATGCAGAGGAGAGATTGGGGTGGCGCTCCTCTTCCAGGATGCCTGCCCTGTGGGGCTGGATGTGCCAAATGTGCAACTCTAAGGGAGGGAGGCGGTGTAATAACCCACTGGACTTTGGGAGGGGGCCCTCTGTGGTGCAGGGTGCCTGCCTGATGTCGGGGGCAGCCCCACAGGCCCCTCTGGGGAGAAGCTGGGACTGGCGCATGGCCTCCTGAAGCAGGCCCCTCTCCCCCCCCCACAGACTTCTTTCCAGGATTGCAGGGCCCTTGAGAACAGGGACGGGGCTGGGAAATCTAGTCTTCTCCCGGCCCTCGTGATGTCATGCAGCTTTATGGCTCCCAAGCTGTCACACGGGAGCTGCCGGGCTTTCATAGTGGCCCTTGTGTAAGAAGAATAGAACCAAGGAACCCTAGTGAGACTTGGCCTGGGGCCCACCCATCTCCAAAACGTTCAGCATTATGCATTCATAAGCGCGGAGTCCCTTCAACTTCCCTTCCATTTCCTGCTGCACAGAGGTCCTTCTGGGCATTGTAAGAGGTGGCGTCACAGGGGCGGGGTGACCGAAGGGACCAGGAAGGGAGTCAGTTTCCACATACTGTTCCCTCCAGAACAAGGAGGTGAGAGGTGGGCTTGAGAACAGGCAGGAGGGAAGCAAGGCCTAGGGATGGTCGGCGAGGGGAAGGTGCCAAGGGGGGCCATTGTTAATGAAAGAGGAGGAGGTGAGGACGGGGTGCTCACCACCGGGAGGAGGAGAACGTGGTCTGAGCTGGTGGAGAAAGCATGGAAGGAGCAGTGCGTGATTGGAAAGAACTGGGAAATGTTCCTGAAATGCAGGTGTCCTAGGGAGGAGGGCCACCTCTCCAAGGGAGGCTTTTCTTCCTCCCCATCAGGATGAGATGAATAAACAAGAGTGAAGCCAGCAGTGGCATCACATCAAGAACAAACACTTGTGCGGTGTGGTGCGGGGTGCTGGGATGTGTACACGTGAACTAACACGTTTATGCCTCACGGCCGCCCCACATGGCAGAACTGTCACTATTCCTGTCATACTGGTCAGGCCCTGGAGCCCTTGGAGGAGGCCAGGAAATCTGGCTGAGGCGCAGTGCGGGGGTGAGCTGGGATGTGAACCCATTAGGCCCTGAATGAGGCTCAGCAAGGTTAAGGTGTGTTCACCTCAGAGAGTCTGCGTTGGAGCTCTGATTAAACATGAGCGCCTTCTCTTGCCTTTTTTTTTAGAATTAAAATTTTTGTCCTGTCACATTTTGAACATAGAGGTGGAGAGCAAAATGAGTACCACCTGTTTACCATTCGATTGCTATAATCAGCCTCGCTGGTCCTTTCCCCTCCCCCAGTGGATTCATTAGAGCAAACCTCAGTCATCATATGACTTTATCTTTAAAGACCTTAGAATATATCTCTAAGAGATACAGATTCCTTAAAATATATCGCCCCAACACTGTTATCAAACCTACAAAAGTCAACAATAATTCCTATTTATTGTTCAATATCCAGATGGTGTTCAAATTTCCCTGGTCATGTCATAAATGTTTTTTTGCCCCTGTTGGTTGGTTAGAACAGGATACAGATAAGGTCCAGGGGTTGCATTTTGTTGACAAGTCTCTTAAATTTCTCTGGATCTTTCCTGTCTCTCTGGCCAGGTGTTTTGTTAATGAGGCAGAGCGGTTTGTCCTGTAAAGTTCTTTACCTTTGGGATTTCTCTGATCACGTTTTTGGGGGCGGGTATTCAACATACTTCTTCACACCTTCTGCTTTTCCGTGAACTGGTAATGGTTAGATCTAGAGACCTCATCCAATTCAAGTTAAGCTTCTTTGGCAGACTGCTTCCTAGGCAACATCCCTGTTTTTTTGTCTTCCTTCTGCCCTGGTTTTTCCTCGTGAACTGTGAGACAATCTGCTTCAAGAAGCAAAAGGGCATTTTCCCTATGGCTTCCTTTCTCTGAGTCTTGGACCCAGTTTCAAAGAAGCAGTTTCCACTCTTGTGTCCAAATTAGCCCATGACCCCTCGCTGCAGGCCAGGCATGGCCGGCTCAGAGCACGGGTCCCCTGTGGTCCTGAATTTCCTTCTCGACTTCTCTCTTTTGGATTCTGCTTTGGAGGTGACTAGACCCTGTCCCTTCTGGAACAAAATCTGGTTTTGAGTCCCCCAACCCCTAGAAGTAAATCTGGATCACCCAGGACACTTGCAGAGTGAACAGCAACCCAATAAAGAATAACAGCCCATGAGCCAAGAGAGTTTTGAGTCCTCAAGAAAACTGGCATCTTTTCTCCGTGAGTGGGGTGGGACTTATGGCTGGTGAGGGTGGGTCTTTCAGCTCCCAGGCCCCGGGGAGACCGGTGCCGGTGATGGAGAACCAGAGGGACGCGGTGAGTGATCAAGGAGAAGGGGGCTGCTCTAGGGAAGCCTTACCTTACCTACCTAGACGCACCCAAGGCACAGACTGAAGTGAAAGCAAACACATCCCCAGGGCTGAGCTGCTGGAAGGCCTCACAGAAGTAGCGTGCTATGGGGTGACCAGTGTGGGCGCTGAAGGCTCAGAAAGAGGGGAGCTGAGCCGAAGGGTTGGGGCACCCATGGGTTGACCTTTGGCCACAGTCCCTGACTGTTGGTGTCACTCGTTTGTGCGTGTGTCCCCTTTGGGGCTAAGCTTGTCACCTCCCCGGGTGGACATTCTTCGTCTGGCTTTGCCAATCAACTTGGCTCAGTGGCAGATTTAGGGACTCCACCGGTGACAAGTGCTTGTGGAATGTTCTGTGGTTGTGCAAGCCGTCTTTCACTAGAGCCCTGCTCCCCTGGGGACCGCGGGGGCTCTCCCAGTCGTTTGTGAGGTTGTGAGCAATGACTTTCTTCTCCCTCCTGGCCCTGGGGATTTGTCATTGATTGAAATGCTTGGGCAGGCAGGTAGGGACATGCATGGATCCTTCTGGAAGATGGGTGGTGCTAGCCTGAGGCTTTCCTTGAGCTAGTTTTCCTGAAAGCCAACCATTTTTTTTTTTTTTCAACATTCAACATGTTGAATGTGACTGATGGAAACAGAGCACCTGTTGGTGTCAGGCTGTGGCCGGGCCACAGCCCGGGCGGGGGTGGGGGGGCTCTCCTCAGAGTTTATGGTCAAGGAAGGGAGATGAGACACAAGAGAAGCAGCTGAAATACTAGGTGGCCCATGGCAGGTCCCTGAGACAGTGAAGAGAAGGCAGAGATAGGGAGGCCATAGAAAGATTCATAGGGTCTGAAAATGTGCTGAAGGCCTCATTCTTTAACACCTTTAAAGTGACCTAGAACCCAGCTGGTGATGCACCCACCTCGCACTTTCACGCCTTTGCCCGGTTCTGGTCCCTTGGTCAGATTCTGCTCTGAGACCCCAGCAAATCCAGGTTCATTTAGACTCTGAACCCAAGCAGTGAGGAGTCCTTCCACCATGACGCTGGTCCCCAGTGGGTAAGGCCAGGCCAGGAGCACCTGTCACCATGTAGAAGTTCCTACAGGCTTTCCCTCCGATTTCTTATACCGGCGTGGGCTGATGAAAATCACATCCTTGGGGACAAGGCCAGAGGGAAACTGAAGGTGGCACCGACCGCTCGGTCCTCCAGCTGCCGAGGGCACCGGGCATAGGCAGGCCTGGGAGGAAACAGGCTGGGCTCAGGCAGGGGCTCCACAGGCGGCTTCGCTTTGCTGTCCTGGTGCACCAGGCTCTGCACGCTTGTTCACCTGTAGCCGGACCTTGCTATAGGTCTTGAGGAGCAGCTTAGCATCTCCGCACCTCAGGGTTTCTGTCTGTAAACGGGGAGAACGCTACCGGCTTCCTTCCATAGGCAGTTTGTGAGCCTTAAATGAGATTTTCATGTAAATGGTCAGGTGTGGGGGGTGGCTCATGGGAATGGCTCATGACAGGGCAGTGATCGTGATAACTGTTGTCAGTATTTCCAGTCCCAGCATTCCGTTAGGAGTTCTCCTGCTCCAAATCCCTAGTCCTGTTATTCTATCAGTGTTTATTATTTCCACTGGGTATTAGGTTTAATGGTGCATGACTTTTGGAGGGTTGAGGGTTGGATCCTTGACACTGGTTGGCATTCGGGATCTGCAGGGAGACCTCAGCAGAGAACGGACTCTGGGCAGCTCTTCTCCCAGGGAAATGCAGGTGGTGCCTCAGCAGGTCTGTGGTGAGGCCTGAGGTTCCAGCTTCCTTGGCAGCTCCCCAGTGAGGCAATGCTGCTGGTCCCAGAACCACGCTTTTTAAGCAAGGCTGTAGTCCATCTGTCTATTCTTAGATGAAACTGCATTTAAAAATACATGAAGAGGTGCCTGGCTAGTTCAGTTGAGCATGTGACTCTTGATCTTGAGGTCATGAGTTTCAGCCTCACGCTGGGGGTACAGATGACTAAAAACAAAACAGAAAACAAAACACTTAAAAGAAATGTTAAAACTTAATATTTATTTATTTATCTTAAAGATTTTATTTATCCATGAGACACAGAGACACAGGCAGAGGGAGAAGCAGGCTCCCTGCAGGGAGCCCGATGTGGGACTCGATCCTGGGACCCCAGGGTCATGCTGTGAGCCCAAGGCAGATGCTCAACCGCTGAGCCACCCCGACATCCCAAAACTTAATTTTTACAATATAATCCCCATATTGTTTGAATCTCTTGGCAGGATATATTATTTTTATTTAAAAACGAAAATACCACCAATTTTTTTTTTTTAAAGCATAAATCAGGGCAGATTGTTTGGTAAAGGGACCAGATAGGACATTGAGAAGAACTGAACAGTTTTGCTATTTCTTATCTGTGGGGCAGACAGAGGTCACAGGGCCTTTGTATAAGAAGAAAGGATGGTAGGATAGTAAAGCATCTTAGCTTGGGGTCTGCGGCTAGAATTCAGGGGATCTGTTGTCACGTTTTTCACCCATTGCCATCTAGAGAGGTTTGTCACTGTTTTCCATTGAGTAGGCAGTAAGCTGTAGGCCCTGCGCAGTACTGGGACAGTATTCGCAGGGGAAACACATATTTATATGTCATATCACAGCTGTAACAGTTCTTCTGAAGTGCTTGAAGTGTTCGGCACATCCTGAAATACCGTTCTCACTAATCCCTCCTTCAACACTGTACAAGATGCTGAGCTGCTGTCCCGTCTTGGTGTTCCATGCCCTGACCAGGGAGCACATATATGACCACGACATGCATTTGTTGTAGAGAGATTTTTTTCAGTGCCTTCATTGTGCTGGGTCTCCCTTGCCATCCCGTGAATTTAATTTCCTGCCGCTCACAGCATTCTTCCGAGAAGGGGCCTGTGGGCTTCATGGGTCTGTAGAACGGGCATGTTGCCTGCACACCACAGTCCTCCGTTGTCTGGAGGAGATGCTCTCTGGGGCCTCCTCCAACTCAAGAATGTTCTGCTTTTCTGAATCATCCCAGTCCTTAGGAAGACAGTCTGGATTTTCCACTTGTGCGTCCTGGTCCGGGGTGCTCACTGACGTGGCCTTGCTCTCCTCCTGTGCTCCAGCTGGCACGTGTGCTCGCTGGCGTCTGCCAGGACTGTGTCTGCCCTCCATGGACGAGGAATCCCCCCCAGCCACAGCCTCAGCTGCCCGGCCTCCACACGGGGTGGGCATCCGCCGCGGCCCACGCCCAGCCCTGGTGCCGTGGGGAGTGGGCACTTCCCCAGGGCTCAGCGGAGCAATTTTCTCAATGACCTATAAATTTTTCTTGGCTCTCACCTTATGTTCTTTGGTCTGGTCCTGTTTCTTTCAATTATAGTCTGTCCTGGAATTTGCCAGTTGTGTGTGGAGAGCAAGTGGTGTTGCAAGAGGATGGAGGAAGTGTGAGCCTTCAACAGCGGGATGCTTCAGCAGTGCCTTTGGTGGTCGCTGCAGAGGCGGGTGTCTGGCCGCATGTCTGGAGGGGGCCTGAGGGGGGCGGGAGGGCACGGTTGCCTGTCAGGGCCGGCCCGTGTGTTTGAAGTCCTGGGCGGTACGTACCCTGGTGCATCCGTAGATGTGTGATGCTTCCAAGGGTGTTGAAATAGAGGAAGGTGATCGGAGCCTCCCTTCTGTCTTCAGGACTAGGTGTAGATTGCATTTCCAACATCCCGTTGATGGAAGTGGATCAAGTGCGCTGCCGGCCAGCTCTGGAACAGAGCCACAGGCGCAGGCCTTGAACCTGCGTGGCCGCTTCCGCAGCTGTTCTCCACGGTGCATGTGTGCTTGGGTGCACATGGCCCCTGCCCTCGCCCCAGCTTGCGCAGGAACACGGTGACTTGGGAGCTCTTTGTGCCACCAGAAACGCAGGAAAGGAGATAAAGGATATGTAGGAAAGCAAAGGATCAGTGTTATAGAGTGTGGGCATGAGCACAGTGGACGTGATTCAGGTACCACATGAGCCATCGCGCTGGGCAGTACTGACAACAGCCTCGGGGAGATATCACTCCAAGGCTCCGGGGCTAGTACCTGCTGCGAGGGAAAGAAGGGTGGTCTTTACATCCTCAAGGGACCTGGAGGGAGGGGTGTGAGGCCAGAGAGTGGAGGGAGCTAGTCAGATGTGGGCAGGAGCGCGGGCTTTAGATTGAGATACGTGGGGTCAGATCCCATCCTGTGGGTGGTCGGGTGCCGCGTGCTACATCCGTGAGGGGCCGTCTATAGGATGGGGTGAGAACGCGTGTCTTATGGGGCTGTTCTGAAGCTTGGCAAGGACGCCCTGAGTGCCTCGAGTGCCTCATGGTCAGGGGCGCACTCCCCGAACCATCGCTGCCGTGGCTCCCTCACCTCTGCTCCCCTGGGAGTAGCAGCCCCATGGCCTCACACCTAACCATCCCTACCCTATTCGGTGAGATGTGGGGCTGCACATCCCAGCTGGGGGGGGGGGGGGCTGGCAAGGGAGGAGGAGAGGCTTCCTGACTGTGAGCCCTGGCGATTCTCCCCCTCTGCGCTGTGACCCCCTCAGCTGGATGAGCTGCCTTTGGTCCGTCCCCTGGACCCCTCAGCCTGAGAGAGCCAAAGGGCGACAGGGTACAGTGTTGCTCGCTCTCCGGCTGCCTGCTTCTCTGGACACATGGACACGCAGACAGAAAGGCGGACTCCAGACCCCGTGGGCTAGCAGGCTGTGAAGGGGGTGGTGCGGGTGGGCCGGGCCAGCACCCCATCAGGGGACCCTCTGCTGCAGCCCCAAGTGTGACAGGGCAGGCAGGGGCCCATGTGCCCTCGCGAGGATGTGGGCATTGGGGTTTGGGGCCCCGGGTAGAGGCCTGGGGGAGGCTTCATGGCTGCAGGTGTGGTGCCGGCCGTGCAACCTCTCAGTGGGTGACTATCGAAGGAATGAGTGAATGAATGAATGAGTAGAAGGAGGGGGAGCGTGAGCACTGCTGCACCTGCAGTGAGGCAGGAGCCCTCGCTCAGTTCCTAAGTCAATGGCTCCTGACTCGCTTGAGCACAGCCCCTGTGCCTGAGGCTCCTGTTTGTCTTGGAACAGGGGCGCGTGCTTGGGGAAGGGTCCCGGCCGTGTCCCGGGGCTGGCAGGGACACCACATTCACAGGATTCCTTCCCTCCGAGGCCTCCGACATCAGACTGCGTGTCAGGGGCTGCCCTGCTCTTCCCCTCGGCTAGTGGGCGCTGGGCCAGAGGGGAGCCGGGGACAGCCAGTGCCGGGCCCTGCCCCAGGCCGCAGCGTCCAGGCAGCCGGGGAGGCAGGGAGGCTTTGGGGCCTCGGCGGTGCCGTCTGCCTCTGCTTCCAACCAAGATACTGGCGGAGCCAGAGTGCCAGCCAGAGCTGATTCTTGAGCTTTCACTTGCTCCGCGGTCTCAACACCTCCCCCAGGAATCGGTGAGGTCAGACCCTGCAGGCCTCACATCCGGAATCAGTAGGAAATTGGTGTCTTCAGCGGTTCCCGTGGGAAGCAGGGGATGGTGATTTGGGGGAGATCATATTAAGCAATGCAAAGACATGGAAAAAACCCTGAGTCTACTTCCCCCCCTTTGGGGATAAAGTGTTTTCTGCCTTGGAGCTAGGGAAGGGGACGCTGGCCCTGCTGGGGCTGCTGGGGCCACGCAGAGCACGATGGGGACAAGGCCATGAGGGCAAGTGGTGAACTCAGGGCGAACTGAGCGACCACAGCATCCTGTACCATGTCTCTGGCTCATGCCCCATAACCACGATTGGTAGGCATTTGCGATCATTTATTCGGCGACTGTATCAAGCAGGAACTTGTATTTTCAGCCCCGGATAAACCTCACTGAACCAGCAGGAAAGCTTACGCGGTGACCCGTGTGTACAGGGTTCAGATGAGCAAAGGGGAACTGGCCGTCTGTCCCTTGTCCACGTAGGGCAGTTTCATCATTAATGGACTTGGATCGGTCGTTTATCATGTATGTGCAGGGTCTGTGCTGCGCAGCCGAAAATCCGCCAGGCGCCACTGCTGCCCAGGGTGCACACGCTTGCCAGGACGGGGATCAGAGGAAGGAGGGAGCCTGACACCACTGGGCAGTTTGTGCCCAGCGTCACGGTACGGCACCCAAGGCGGGTGGGTGAGTCTGCGTGGGGACAGGTGTACACTTCCGCGTGTTCCTGTGGATAAACTGTCACTGGACACTTCTGTGGGGCAGACACTGCCAGGGGCTCGGAGGGGACATGAAGATGCAGAAGCCTCAGTCCCTGCACATCTCAGCCGGGTGGGGGTGTGCAGGGCTGGGGGCATGAACACAACCTAGCAGAGGCTTTGCCTGAGCCACAGGCCAGTGGGTGCTGGGAGCAGCATCCCCAGGGGCTGGAGGAGTGGCCGCACGGATTGGGAATTCTGCTCAGGAGTGGGCTGATGCCCCCCCAAGAGAACCTTGGGAGGACTGAGTAGGATCTCCCCCTGGGAGGAAGGCAAGGATTTGTGGGTGAGGCCACAGCACGGGCACAGGTGTGTGGGGCAGGAATCCTGCTAAGGGCCGGCCTTGGTGCGGAACCTGTGGGTCATGCCCCTGCCATGATGCCCAGTGTGTGGCAGCAGCGTCAGGGTGGGTTGGCGGGGTGGGAGGGTGGCAAGCATGGGAGGAGAGTGTGGGAAGGCCAGCGGGAACTAGGCTGGGGGTCTTGAATGCCATGCCAATGGCTGAGGCCCAATTCTGTGGACTCGGGTTTTTGAGGGGTGGGAACTGTGACTTGTGTTTGAAGAAGCTCCTGGGTCAGGCCCAGGGGTCTGGGGTCTCCGTCTCAGTCTTGCCACAAGTTCCATGGGTGGGGGCAGCTCCATCCCTTCTCTTCCTGGGCTCAGGCTCCATTTCCCATCTGCAGGAGAAGGCCTGGCCCACAGTGTGGGCCGCTCGGGGCCCTGAGCACTCAGGATGTGGACTTGCTCACAGCAGGTAGGGGAGGGTGGCTTCTGGAAGCAGGGAGGATCTGGGGGCCTTGTCTTCTCGCCAGAGGCTTGAGGCAGAGAGTCTTGCATTTCGTCTGCGCTCTGGGGCGCGGGCCACTGACTGGGCCAGCTCGATGCTGTGCCCTCCATCCTCCGAGTCCTGGGGGAGCCTCCCTGGAGGCTGGGGGCAGAGTGTGGGCCTCCCCAGTCCCCCCAGTAAAGGGGCATAGGGGGGATGGCGGAGAAAAGGCTCTGACCGCCCGAGAGCGCGCCCAGTTCAGTTCAGGGCATGTGTAGCTCCCAGGGGGCTTCAGGCAGTCAGTGAGGCCCAAACTCCAGGGAAGCCAGACCAGCCCCTAGCTTCTGGGGGTGGGTGCAGCTGCTGCACCCAGGCCAGTCTGGGCGACCTGCCCCTCCGCCCCCCTCCCCCGGCTCCCAGGTGCTGTGGTCTGTTGGCCACCCCCAAGGCTGCAGGCCCCTGACTCCCATCCGTGGTCATTCCCACGTGAGCACCCCTCACTCTTCTAGCTGCACTCCCACCCGCTCATCACTGGACTCTCCAGCGGCCCGGGAGGCAGGCTCAGGACTGTTTTCCACTTTACGGAACACCTGGAAAGCTCTGAGACTGTCCCCCGTGTCCCCCTCCCCGGTCTGCGGGGCAGGCCAGAGGGCAGGCATGTGGACTTTCAGACTCTGCTCCTCCCATGAGATGCCTCTGGGTGCCTTTGTTTTGTTTGTCTTAAATTTTAATTCCAGTTAGTGTAAATTCAGTTGTTGCAGGAACACAACGGATGGGTTCGGCACGCATCACAGGGGGGCCCTGCCCTCTGGGATCCACTAGTGTGTTCTCTGAGGTCAAGAGTCCACTTCTGGTGTGCCTCCTTCTATTTTCCCCCCTTTGTCCATTTGTTTTGTTTCTGGAATTCTACGTAGGCGTGAGCTCACACAATATTTGTCTCTGAGTTATTTCGGGTGACGCCACACTCTCTAGACCCACCCATGTTGTTGCAAATGGCCAGGAGTCCTTCCTTCTTACGGCCGAGTCATGCTCCGTTGTATGTACACACCGCGTCCTCTTTGTTCTTTCATCGGTCGGTGGGCACTGGACCGTTCCCATGATTTGGCTACTGCTGGTAATGCTGCCATGAACATCGAGGTCCACAGATCCCGTTGAGTCTGTATTTTTGTATGCTGAGCCGTGATGGATGTGAACTATATCAATACCCAGTAGTGCAGTTGCTGGGTTGTAGGGCAGCTCTAGGTTCAACTTCCTGAGGATCCTCCACACTGTTCTCCAGAGCAGCTGCACAGATGCATTCCCACCAGTAGGTAAGAGGCTCCCCTTTCTGCTCATCCTCACCGACACCTATTGTCTCCTATCTTGTTGATTTTAGTCCTTTTGATGGGCTTGAGGTGGGATCTCATGGTGGTTTTTATGTGCTGAGGATGAGTGATGCTGAGCATCTTTCCATGTGTCTGTTGGCCACCTGGGTGCCTTCTTTGGGCAGGTTGTTCTTTGCTTTTTCCAGGCTGCACTGGCTTCCTTTCTCTTCCCTACTTCAGGGCTTCTGCTCCTGCTGTTCCCTGGGCTGGAACTCTCTGCTGCCTCTTCACAGTGCTGCTCATCCCCCCTTTTCAGGCGTCAACTCAGTTTATAGGTCTTCCTTCCTATAAGGTCTTCTCTTCCAGGAAGAGCCCTTCCTGGGCCACTGTGTCCCAAGTAACCCCGCACTCACTCTCCACCACAGCCCTTGCTATTATGTGTCACAAACCTGAGTGTGCACAAAGATCATCTGGAGGACTTCGAACAGTTCCTGGGTCCCACTCCTACTGATTTAGTAGGTTCAGGTTGGAGCCTGGGCTTTCAAATGATGCTAAGGCTCTGGTCTGGGGACCGTACTCCGAGGACCACTGGTTGGTAACTATCTTTTAGTTAGTTAGTTAGTTAGCAAATTTTTATTGAGGTGTGATTGACATCCCACATCATATGAATTCTTGGTGTGCGGCACAGGGGGTCCATTCTTGGCATATGGTACCGCCTTGTCTAGTTCACATCCATCACGGCTCAGCATTTTTTTTTCTGGTGCTGGGAAACTTTGAGATCTACTCTCTTAGCACTCTTTCAGATCTGTGGTGCGGTAGTATCTGTGGTCACTGTGCTATGTGTGGCCTTCCCATGCCTAACTTATCTTATAACCAGAGGCTTGTACCTTTTGACCCCTTTACCCCGGAGCTGGTAAACACCAGTCTGTTGTCTGTACCCATGAGTTTAGGTTCGTTCTGTTTTTCTTTTTTTTAATTTAATTTAATTTAATTTATTTATTCATGAGAGACACAGAGAGAGAGGCAGAGACAGGCAGAGGGAGAAGCAGGCTCCATGCAGGAAGCCTGATGTGGGACTTGATCCCAGGACTCCAGGATCATGCCCTTAGCTGAAGGCAGGTGTTAAACTGCTGAGCCATCAGGCGTCCCAGGTACCTTGTTTGTTTGTTTAGGTCGCACATATCATGTGGTATGTTTGTCCTCTCTGACTAATACCACTTGGCATGATGCCTTCATGGTCCACTCATGACCCATATATATGGACGGACCATGACTTCTTTGTTCACCCTTGGATGGACAAGTAGGCCATGTCTGGTCATGGCTGCATTTGTTGCTTTGTGTCTGTCCCGCCTCTCATTTCTGTGGCTCCTCAAGCCCCTGGCCCGACACTGGTGCTGGACAAGTATTTGTTAACTGAGTATTGACTGAAGCCTTGGCTGTAATCGTCAATTGTAATCGTCCCACACCTTAAAAGGAAAGAAGTCAAACAAGGACAGTGACCCTGGGGGTGACTAAGTCTGCTCACTTTGCCTCTGTTCTCTGACTTTTTGTGCCTGAGCTTCACATAAAGGTGGGTGTGAACTTCAGCACAGGTTGCATGGACACCGTTCGTCACATCCCAGGTCAATGGGCTGGGCTCCCCAAGCTCAAAGGAGGGTTGTCAGAAACACAGCCAAACGCCACAGGACATCTCGGGGTCGGGGTGGGTGGGTCTGGCGCCTGCCCCTCTGGGGCTGTGCTTGAAGCTCAGCTCTCGCCTTGCTCTCCGGGTGGGGAGGAGCCCGCATGACCCCCATTCTGTCCTGAGCAGATTTTGGGAGGAGGGGGTGTGGGCACTGGCCGCAGCCCGAGGCTTCCTTCTGTGCCCAGCTCATTGGCCCAAAGGGAGGAAGGTTTGATTCGGGCCTGTCAGGTCCCTATTCTAGGAACCGTGGGCCCCAACCAAGGCACGCTGTGAGTCTCTTGGGAACCTCCTGAGTAAGTGAATCAACGTTTTATGACTGATTTGCACACAACACTTCTCATTATTCCCCAATTGGTACTTTCTGAATCCTTGTGTGTCTGAGGCCTCCTTCTACCCTTCAGTTTCAAAAGAACAAAGTTGAGATTTTTGCCAGATTGGGTTTTGCTGAAAATTGGGTACTAACTGTAAAATTTGATCTTCCCTGGCAAGAAGAGCTGGAGATGACATCTGAAGTGGTTGTAGAGCCCCTGAAGGTATCATGGGGACTGTGTGTGTGTGTGTGTGTGTGTGTGTGTGTGTGCGTGTGTGTGTGTGTGTGGATGCGTGGGTATCGAGGGTGGGCTTGGGCCTAGCAGGCTGACACTTCACCCTCCGGTGGGGGCAAGGCTCTATAGAGGACTCACAGGAAAGGGAGTGTGGGGCTGTTTTGAGGGGGGTGTAGGGGTGTGGGGTGCGTTGGGGTGTTGGGTGTGGGGTGTTGGGGGTTGTGGGTTTGCTGGGGGGGGGGTGTTGGGGGTGTGTTGGGTGGTGCCAGTTCCTGTGGAGATGACCATAGGCCCTGGGCTGTGTATGGTGGCCCGTGCAGTCCTGCCCAGGGAGCCAGGGAAGTCTACATAGGGGACATGCGTGTATTGGCTGGAAGCCAGGTGAGGGGGGCTCAGAGGTGCCTGGGCAGCTCTCCTGTCAGGTCACTGCGGGCGAGAATCAAGCCCAGAGCGTCCTGGTTCCTCCTCCCAGGGAGTCCTGGTTAGCGGCAGGGTGCCCGGGGCAGGTCCCTCTCCAGTTTCATCTCCTCCAGCTCCTGGGTTTACAGAGAAGGGAAGCTCTGTCAGCCCTTCTGCCCTCATCTGAGCACAGCGGGTCAGTGGAGGAATCTGCAGACGGGGCCCTCAGCATTCTTAGGCCCCCACAGTTCAAAGAGAATGACTCCTTGGGCCAATCTCGAAGAGACTCTTCAATCATTTCTTGAATCGTGGCATTCTTCTGGCCCTGCTCTACGAATACTCCTCCCTCCGCCTCCAACCCAGTGACCTTCTGTCCCCTGGTTTCTTGGCTGGGAGTCTTGGTCTGCTGGACAGAGCACAGCAGTTTCAGGCGTGGGGCCCTTCCCACGAAGCCGCTGCTGCACACCCTGGAGAGCCGGACTGTGCAGGAACAGCTGGGGCTTGGCAGAGGCTGATGCCAAAAAAACAAGGCTAATCATCTGCAAGCATTTGGTTCCAGGATGGCGTTTAGAGGAAGAATGTGCTGTCAGATAAGGCATGTCACCCATTTTGACACAAGCCGACTCACTTGAGGATCTGTTCTGAAGCATGTCCCCGCCACGTCTCACTGTTACTTTGCTCTCGTGAGGCCTCCCACCTGGCTCCCGGGAGATGGGGATGCCAGGGATGGCCGGCAGAGATATGGGGTGCCTGAACCCTGGGGCCAATCGCCTTTGCTCTCCCCATTGTGCCTTATGCCCTTCTGGAACTTTCTTGTGCCTCAACATGAAAATGGGTGGGAAGAGCCACTTTAGACCGGTCGGTTCTGCAGAGATTCCCGGGAAACGCATTCAGCTCTCTCCCTTGGTGCTCTGGCACTTGACGGCAAGTACCCACATTGGGACTCTGCTTCAGCAAAGGCGTAGGGCACTTTGATCACACGAGTGTATTAATGGTGGTTGCAAGTCACAGAGGCCCAGCTCAAGGTGGTTTAAGAAGGAAAAAAAGATGAAATAGCAAAACGCATAGACGTGCACACGCACGTGACCCTATGTGCCCACATGGTGTATGTTTCCATCACTGAAAAGTCCACGAGTAGAATCCGCCTCAGACTGAGTTGGATCTGAGGGTTCAAGGGCAGTTATATGGACTTGGGTTTTTCTCCCCTTTTCTCCTGTCTCTAAATAGCAAGCTTTCTGCGTCCTCAGGGAATGCGCCTCAAGAGGTAGGCCTGGCAGCTGCGGGCTTCTAACAGTTTAGGGACTGGGAGGGGGTGCCCCAGGCCCGAGGCCTGCAGCACGGGGATGCAGCAGGGCCCTGCTTCCAGCTCAGCCCAGTCGCCCACCCCTGAGCTCCTTGAGCCACTGGCAGCAGGCGAGGCTGTCGCTTCCTGAGACCGCGGCCCACGGAGGCCACCCTGGCAAGGGACGTGGGCCTGAGCGCACACACTGAAAGGCGCTTCTCCTCGAAGAAATTCAGGCGGTGATGGCCCAGCGGCAGTTTGGGTGTCGGGTGCACAGGGCTGTGCCGGGGCTCCTGGTTTCCACATGGCAATGGAGGAAATGGAGGGCTGTCAGTCTGCCAGGAGCCAAGAGCGATGGGTAACAGGTGCGCCCTCCATCCGCTGGCTCAGCCTGCACTGTCCTGCACCCCTGTGACACCGGAGGACCATCACCGGTAAGGGAGGAGGGGCCTTAAGCCGCTGTCCTCTGTGCTGCCCACCTGTTCTCAGGTGCCAGGTACGCAGGCTGCCCCTCAAAGGTGACCAACTCTCCCTGCGGTAACAGTCGTGAGGAGGGGCTCCTTCTTGGCCTCCTGCCCTCCGTGGTAGCAAATCTCAGGGACGGCCTTGGCTTTCTCATCTGAAACACATGGATCCTGTTTATGTCAGAAGTTTCTCTGCGAGGGTGTGATGTTGGAAGGTGCTTGATGGGTCAGGTACAAAGCCATAGGTAACCAGGTATTCCCTAAGACGGGTTTCCTTAGGGTCACTGACTTGTGCTCTTTCACCGGTGTCCTATGGGTCACTTGCAAAGCGCAGGATGGCTGCCAAGAGCATCTGAGACTGGAATAATGGCCCAGGGCTGTACCCTGGGCCCCTGACTGAGAAAGAGACTCTTAAGAGCCATCGAATAACACTTTTCTGAACATGGACCCATTTCATGTTAGGAATGCGGTACTGAGTTTGCAGAAACAGACTGGAATCTTCCCTACAAGTGTTTAATGAAGAGGCACCCATAGAAGGACCACAGGGCCTGGACTGGGATATTTGGGTCTCACCCCAGCTCTGCCTCTCATGAGCTCTGTGACCTGAGACCAATGTCTTAAGCTTTTTGCGTCACCGTTTTCTCTTCTGTAAAATGGGAATAATAACTCCAGCCCTGCCTGTCTTGCAGAGTTATTAGGGATGCAGCAGATCCTTTAGTCCTTATAAAATCTACAGGACTAGAGAGGCAAACCAAGAAACAGACTTTTTTTTTAAGATTTTATTTTTAAGTAATCTTAAAAAGCTCAGCATGAGGCTTGAGAGCTCACAACCCCAAGATCGTGCGCTGCATGCTCCACCAACGGAGCCTGCCGGGCGCCTCCAGACTCTTCACTGCAGAGAACAGGCTCATGGTTCCAGAACAGGTATGGGGAAGGATGGGGGACTAGGTGATGGAGATGGAGGAGCGTCCTCATGATGAGCAGCTGGTGATGTTTGGAAGTGTCCAATCGCTGTATTGTGCTCCTGCAATGGACATTACACTAACTACCTGGAATGTAAATAGGAGCTTCACAAAAATCTGCAGGACTAACTGTCTCCAGAGCTTTAGAAAAACTTTGCTCCATTATCTATCTGGACGTATTGTAGCTGTTAGTCCGTGCTGGTAAACCACAAGCTGGATTGTGGAGAGGATTTATGCCGTGTTCGCTATACACACAACATCACACATGTAAAAACCGGAAGCTTCTGACCTATGCACATGGGAGAAGCCTGCCCCAACCCCACGGGCCCGTGGGCCTCTCCCCCGCCACCCCCTGCATTTCCTTCCAAGGTGGTCTGAGGCTCCTTTACTTCATTTGGCCTCGTGTTTCTAAGATTCCCATCTGGGTCCTTGCATGTAGCTGCAGTTCAGCTCTTGCTTTGTTTGGTGTCTTTGCTGCGAGGCCACACTCATGAGGGGTGAGGCCTCATGTTCTTAATTGCATTTCCTAGGCTACTAATGACATTGGTCATCTTTTATGTTTATTAAACAATGTTTATTTAAATTTAATGAACTAACACATAGTGCATTATTAGTTTCAGAGGTAGAGTTCAGTGATTAGTCAGTTTTATGTAATGCACAGTGCTCATCCCATCACATACCCTCCTTCATGCCTGTCACCCAGTGACCCCATCACCCACCCCTCCAGTGACCCTGTCATTTCCTAGAATTAAGAGTCTCTTATCATTCGTCTCCCTGTTAATCATGTTGTAGTATATTTATTGGCCATTTGTGTTTCCTCTTTTTGTGAAATTGTCTGACCCTATCTTTTGCTAATTTTTCTATTGAATTCCTTTTCCTTTTTTGTACTTGTGATTTGTATGAATTCTATATATATCTGGGTACGAATCCTTTTCCAATTGTATAGGTTGCAAATATCTCCTCCCAATTTGTGACTTATCTTTTCAGTATCTTTATGATATTTTTTGAGCAACAGACATTTCAATTTTAATGTAGTTGAGTTTATTAATCTTTTTTTTTGTAGTTAGTGTTTTTGTGAGGGCTTGTTTGAGAAATCCTTCTCCACCCTAAGATTATAAATATGTTTCCTGATGTTGCCTTTTAAAAGTTTTAAGGCTTTGCCTTTCACGTGGAAATCTTGGATTTTATTTGTTTAACTGGTGGGAAGCACAGATCCAGTCTCACTTCTCTCCGTATGGACAATGACTAGTCACCTCAACGATTTTTATCAAGCAGTTCCCCCTGCACCCTTACTTTGTAATGCCCTCTGTTTTACCTGCCAGGTCCATACCTGTGTTATGTTTTTTGGGGTGAGGGAGGGGCAGAGGAAGAGAGAATCTTAAGCAGGCTACAGTCAGCACAGAACCCGTTGTGGGTCGTGATCGCATGACCCTGAGATCATGACCTGAACTGAAATTGAGAGTCAGATGCTTACACAGCTGAGCCACCTAGACACCCCACCTGTGTTGTATTTTTCTGTTCTGTTCTTTCCCACTGACAATTTGTGCACCCATACTTCTCAGTGTTTATTATAGTGTTATAATAAGTCTTATTATCTAATAAGACAGGGTCCTGTACTTTCTTATTCAGGAATGTTGTTTTTCTTGCACCAGGTGCCTTAAAACAAAAACAGAAACACTCTGTGGAGATTTGGGTTATAATTTATCAAGTAAACTTGAAGTGATTGTTATATTTTATTGACTCTTTAAAACCTTGATCATCAAATCTCTTCCCTTTTTAAGGTCCTTAATATCTTTCAGTAAGGTTTTATAATTTTCTCCGAACTGGTCTTGCACATATTTGTCAAGATTCATTCCTAGGAATCTTACATTATTTGTTGCTATAGTAATGGTATCTTTAAAAAATTTTAGTGTTTCGTATGTTAGTAAATTGAACACCAATAAAAAATAAATTAAAAAAAAAAAGTATGTTAGTAAATTGAACACCAATAAAAAATAAATTAAAAAAAAAAAGTATGTTAGTAAATTGAACACCAATAAAAAATAAATAAAAAAAAATAAAAAATAAAAAAAATTTTAGTGTTTCCTTTTGTTGCTAGTATATAGAAATGCAATTTATTTTTAAGTATTGAACTTATATCTGGATGGATTGCAGAATTCTCTTATTATTTCCAATTCTTTGTAGAATATTTTGGGTTATTGTAACAATCACACTATCTATGAATAATGGGAGTTTTGGTTCTTCTCTAATTTTTATACCTTTAATATATTTTTCATGTCTTACTGCACTGGCTAGTACGTTGATATGATGCTCCATATAGGTGTGACAGTGGGCATCTTTGTTTTTTTCCTGAAAGTGGAAGAACTGTGCCTAATGACCCCTCATTAAGAATGAGTTTTGTTGAGTTTTCTTTCTTTTAAAAAAAAATCATTAGTGGGTGTTAAATTTTATTTTTTTCTACAATTATTGAGATAATTATATGCTTAAAAAATCTGCTTATGTTGGGAATTACACTGATAGGTTTTATTAAGCCGCCTTTTATTCATGCCTGGGCTAACCAACTTAGTCATATAGTATGATTGGCTTAAAACGTACTCTGGGTTTGTTTGGCTAGTATTTTGCTTAGGATATTTTCCTCAATGTTCTGTATGTTAAAATGGCCTGTCATGTTCCTTTTTTTTTTTTTTTAAGATTTTATTTATTTACTTATTTATTTAGAGAGCATGAGTGGGGGTGTTAGCAGAGGGAGAGGGAGAGAATCTTCAGTAGATTCCTAGCTGAGTTCAGAGCATGACATGGGGCATGATCCTGCAACCCCAGGATTATAACCTGAGCTGATCAGACACTTGAACAACTGAGCCACCGAGGCACCTCTGACACATTCTTTTGAAGATTACTTTTGCTGTGTTTGGTGTCAACACAGTAGTTTGGAAAAGTGAGATATTCTTCCTTTTCTCTGGAAGGCTAGAATGATCTATTCATGGAAAGTTTATTAGAATTTGCCTTAAGATCATCAAGATCTCTTGCTTTTGTTTTTTGGCTTGGTTTTTGTTTTTTCTATGGGAAGATTTTTTTAGCTACTGATAACAATTTTCTTAACGGTTATAGGACTATTGGAACTTTTTATTCCTTCTTAGGTCAGTTTTGCAAAGCCATGTTTTCTAAGAATTTGTTCTTTTAAGTTTTCAGATAATTTGTGTCTTTTGGGGGCATTCTTTGTATTCTCTTTTGAATCTTTGCTGAATCTGTAGTTCTGTTGCTATTTTCATTCCTAATATTGCTCTTAAAAAATGCTAAAGTAATATCCATTTTATTAGCCATTTAAAAAAAAGCAGCTTTGGCTGTGTTGATCTCTATTTCTTTTATCACTTTTTTATTTCATCATTAATTTCTGCTCTTTTGTTTATTACCTTCTTTCTAATTTTTTGGATTTCTTTGTTCCTTTGCAAACTTCTTAAGCTGGATTCCTAGCCCACTAATTTTAAACCTTTCCTCTTTCCTAATATTAGCATAAGACTACCTTGTTCTCTTCGTGTTCTCCAAGTTTGGATATGTGGCATTTTAATTGCCATTGAGTTCTAAGAATTTTCTGATTTATTGTGATGACTTCTTGTGGTCCGTGATTTGTTTAATGATAAATTTTAAATTTCACACATAATGGAGGTTGGTTTATTTATTTATTTTTGTTGTTGATTTATACTTAATTGCATTGTCAGTAGGGAATATGATCTGTGTGATGCTAATTCTGCAAAATTTGTTTGGAACACGGTTTAGTCACTCTGGTATCCATAGTGCCTAGCACAATGCCTAGAATGTAGAAATTGGTAAATGTTTGCCGAGCTAATGAATGATGAATGAATGTCTAGGGACCAGGCATTCAAGGAATTACCTCTTTCTGTGCAGCCAATTTGTCCATTCTATATTCCAAAGTAGCCTGGCAAATAAGCACCGGAACTATACCGGCCCTCCAAAACTGTCTTCTGTCCTACTCTCTCCCTTCCTCCTTTGGCCTGGGAAGCAGACACTGAGTGGGTGGGTGAGAGGCTGCTTGCAAAATTGGTAGCATGAGGCCATCAGAGCTAGTCTTAAATGTAATGGAACTGGGTCATTGCTTTCTTGTTTGTTTCTCCTGTGACCTGAAGGAAAGTATTTCCTCTCTGATGATAATAGTCTCTAAAGATGCATATTAAAGTAACATCTCCTCCAAGGGAAATTCTTACCTCATTGAATCCCTGAAAGTAAATATGCCCAATACCCCTGTTAAAGAAATGGCAAAAATGGACATAAACCTAGTTAGTGATGAGGCTGTTTGAGTTCCTGATGTGTACTTTTTGTTCCCAATCCTGTCCATTTCCACTTCATTGTTACTCCTTAAAATAACAGGGGATAATACTTTGGACTTGACTAAGAGAATATAAGCATTTGACTGAATTCTGCTTCTCCAACGGTCATTTGAAAACAAAGGATGAAAAATGCATATCCATTCTGTGCTAGTCAATAGGTGTTGGTTAAATGAATGAATGAATGAAAATTCCTTATGTTGATGAGTACGTTTTCTCCTTTTCGAACCAATACCACTTTGCCATGTGAAGGAGAAAAGAGTGAATCATTAACTTCTCTGTCTACCTAAGCTTTTAAGAAGCCTTTCAAAGATGCCTATTGAATAGGTCTTGAAAGAGAGGTAGAGGGAAATATTAAAACATTCTTATTTCAGAGTAAATGTCAGGAAAGATGGCAATGTTTATATGTTATAAGAAGATTTATATATAGCAACAACATTCACATATTACAACGTGTTCATATACCGTAACAATGGCCATGCATTGTAATGTTGATATAATAGACACTTGACTCAGGGCTGACCAGAAAGCAGGTAACTCCATTGTGCTCCCCATACTTTTTAAGCAGCATCAGGTAAGAAGCTCTTCCTCATCCAGGTCACCCTACCTTGAGTTTTCTTCCTACTTTGTAATAGTCTGGTCTGCAAAGACCTGTCCTCATTTTTATGCAGAGGCAAGTTGTAGGCATCTCCTCCTCATGTTTATGTCTTTTCCTCTTGCGTCCTCCAGAGGGCCTCCTTAGCTCTGCATAGGTAAGAGGTGTAGACTGTGATGACGACAGGAAACTCATCTGGAGCATAGAGGATTCAGATTCACCAGCCTTTCCAGATAGAAGAGACCTCAGACCTTGCTTCCAGAGGAGTAAACAGGCTGAGAAAGACTTGCTTGAAGGCTACCCTTGAGCTAGTGGAAGGTTCTGGACTAGAACCTGGCTTTCAATCCTTTTTCACCTTCTAAAAAGTAGACTCTATTCCTCTCTTCCCTTTCTTCCTCCTCCTACTTGACATGAAGCTTACATAGCAGTTAACCCTGACTGGGGGCCATTTTCATGCCAGGCACTGATTTAAAGGCTTTATTTGCACATGATCCTCACAAAACCCCAGGAGTATGTTCCATGGGGAAAGCCAGGAAACCAAGGCTTTTAGAGGCTAAAAACAAACAGAAAAACAAGAAAAATACTTGTTTAAAATCACACAGCTAAAAAAAGTGGGCCAGCAGGATTTGAAAGGGATCTAACTCCAGAGCCTGTGTTCCCACCAAACTGTGCTGTCCTTTGAATTGAATTACCGAGTCGGAGATGCACCATCACAGTCTAGACCTCTTCATTCCTGCGTCCTCACCCCGCTCCTTATCTCTTCTACCCTCCATCTTTCTCCCACTCCAGCCCCTTCTTTGGGATTCTCTGCTTCCATGTGGGGAGGCCCAAGTCTTGATCCCCTTGTGGAGAAGGAGGCTACAGAGCAGATGTGGGCTTTGGGGATAAGGGTTCATTAAGCAGTTCAGGAACTTGCCATATGCTTCTTCACTGGGATTTTGTTTCAGGTCACAGGTCGACTATATCTTTGGGTAGAAACAACTTATACAATTTAGAATGAAATTAAATGAAGAAATAGGCTTCAATTTACAGATACTAACTTTTTATTGTGGCAAGAGCATATAATATGAATGTTCCATCTGGAATATTTTTAGGTGTACAGTTCAAGTGTTAATTATATTAACATTCATTGTTATGAAACAGATCCCCAGAATGTTTAAATCCTGCAAAATGGAAACTCTATACTCGTTACCTACTGACTGCCCATTCCCCTCTCCTCTCAGCCTTTGGCAGCCACCATTCTACTTTGTTTCTATGAGTTTGACTACTCTAGATACCTCATATAAGTGAAATCATACAAAATTTATCCTTTTTAAAAAAAATATTTTATGTATTTATTCATGAGAGACACAGAGTGAAAGCCAGAGACACAGGCAGAGGGAGAAACAGGCTCCCTGCGGGGAGCCCGGTGTGGGACTCAATTCCGGGACCCTGGGGTCACACCCTGAGCTGAAGGCATACACTCAACTACTGAGCCACCCAGGTGCCCCCCAATTTTTTTTTGTAACTGACTTTTTTCACTTAGTGTAATGTCCTTGAGGTTTCCATGTTATCCCGTGTGTCAGAATTTCTTTCCTCTTTAAGGCTGAATAATATTCCATTGCATGTGTATTTTATTTTATTTTTTTTATTTATCCATTTATCAATGGACATTTGTGTTGCTTGCATCTTGTGGCTGTTGTGAATAATGCTGTGAACATGGGTGTGCAAACATCTCCTCAAGACCCTGCTTTCAATTCTTTTTTCTTTAAGTAGCCTCCACACCAAGCGAGGAGCCCAGTGTGAGGCTTGAACTCATGACCCTGAGATCAAGACCTGAACTGAAATCAAGAGTCGGGGCACTTACCTGCCTGAGCCATCCAGGCGCCCCTCAATTCTTTTATACATATATACCCAAACATGTAATTGCTGGATCATATGGCAATTCTATGTTTAATTTTTTGAGGAGCTGCCATACTGCTTTCCACAGCATCTGCACCATTTTACATTCCCACTAATAGTGCATGAGGTGTCCAGATTATCTATATTTTCACCAATTTTAGTTCTTTTCTTTTCTCCCTCCCTCCTTCCTTTTTCCCCTTCCTTCCTTTTTATAGCAGCCATCCCAGTAAGTGTGAGGTAAGCAACTCTGTTTTGAATGAATATTCTGTGCCAGGCACCCTGCCTGGAGTACAGGGCTACAGAGATAAATGCAATGTGGCTCCTGCTCTTGAGTCACTCGGGCTCGTGGTTGGGCTAGTTCAGTGTTTCTGCAAGTATATGTATACTTGCACCAGCATCGGCTGGATGCCTGTTAAAAATACGGATTCCTGGGACTCTTTCTAGGCCTCTTGAATTTAGAGCTCTGTTAATGTTTAAAAACAAGCCTCAAAGGCAATTCTAACGCACACCATTGGGCTAGATCAGTATTTAATCTATCCGCACACTAAAATCTATCATGAACCTCTCCAGGGGTTGTGATATTTATCTGGTGTGGGGTGGGCTTCCCAGGTGGTACAAACAAATGTACAGTCACGGTAGAGGAACATTGTTGGACTGGATGATTTCTAAATTCCTTCTGGTTTTAATATTTTGCCACGGGCAGCGTTTTATAGTTCAGCAAATACTTATTGACTTGTCTGTGCAGAGGCTGAGGGTCAGTGAGGGTATGAGGGTTGAGAGCAGACTGGGCTCAAGTACAAAGGCTTGTGTTGTGTCCTGGGCCATCCTTACTGACTACTAGAGTAACTTTAGGAATGTTTCCAAGCCAGGAGAGGGGGACAACATGGAATCCTAATGAATAATGTCTTCAGAGAGGAAGGGGGAGGTTGACTGTGCCAGATAATACTGAGAAGTAGCAAGGATGAAGACGAAGCCATTGGATTTGACATTGTGGAAGTCATCGGTGACCTTGGAGAGAGCCTGTAGTAGGATGGAACAGCTGGAAGTCTGCTGGGAGGGAGTTAGGGAGAGGGAGGAACAGAGGTAGAGCTGTGATCACAGACAGCAGGTGTACAGTTCAAGTGTTAATTATATTCAAGCAAACAAAGCTTGAATATAGATGTCCAGCTTCGAGGACGTCTGTGCAGAGGGGCACAGACAATTGTGCTCACTGGGAGTTACGGGAGGCCATTTATTTTTATTTTTCATTAAAACTTCCTTCACTACTGCTATTAACTCTTATCAAAAAAGCATTTGTTGAGAACCCAGCTGTGTAGACTCCTATGAGCAGACTCTTGACCCAACCATGTAGAATCAAGGATCACATTTTTTTTCAGGCTCACCTATGGTTTTTAAAAAAATATACGGAAGTCAAATTGTTGTGACTGAAGCTAACTCAGAGAGCTCATCAAATCATAAAACCTAATGTAATGTGTTCCAGAGCCACAAAGGGCTTAGGACTTTTGTGGGGGATCACTTGAGAGCCAATACAAGTGCTCACATGCAGGAGAGGATGGCTGTGTTTTTATTTTTCTTCCTCATTGTCTTCATTTTTTTCTTTTCTTTTCCCCTTTCCAGTTCTTTCTGCTCCTGTTTCTTCCTGCTCCTCCTCCAGCATTTTTTGTATATTACTGTATATTATAGTGTGTTCTGCAAATATACTGAATTTTTTATTGGTTCTTTTTTTTTTTTTAAGATTTTATGTATTTATTTATTTAGAACATGAGCAGAGAAGAGCAAAGTGAGAGGGAGAATCTCAAGAAGACTCCATGCTCAGCATGGAGCCCAACATGGGGGTTGATCCTGCAACCCTGCGATCATCACCCAAAATGAAATCAATAGGCAGACGTCCAACTGACTAAGCCACCCAGGCACCCCTGTTTATTAGTTCTGATAGTTTTTTGGTTGAATCATTAGGGTTTTCTATATATAAAATCATGTTGTCTGCAAATAGTGGGTTTTACTTTTTCTTTTGCGAATCATTTGGTTGCATTTTATTTCTTTTTATTGCCTAATTGCTTTGGCTAGGACTTCCAATACTATGTTGAATAAAAGTAATGAGGGTGAACATCTTTGTCTTATTCCTGATCTTAGAGGAAAAGCGTTTAGCTTTTCACCATTGAGTGTGATATTATATGGGTGTTTGTTGTATATGGTTTCTATGTTTCTTGTGTTACATCACCTCTATACCTGCTTTGTGGAGAGTTTTTATCATAACGAACATCGAATTTTATGACCATATGATTTTTGTTCATTTTGTTAATGTGGTGTATCACCTTGATTAGTTTGCAGATATTGAACCATCTTAGCCATAGACTAAATCTCACCATAGAATAAATCCCATGTGAATAGGGGGTATGATTTTTTTAATGTATTGTTGAATTAAATTTGCTAATATTTTGTTGAGGATTTTTGCATCTGTGTTCATCAGGGATATTGGCCTGTAATCTTTTTATGTGTAATCTTACCTGTTTTTAGTATCAGGTTAATGCTGGCCTCATAAAATGAATTTGGAAGTGTTCCCTCCTCTTCAATTTTTGGAAGAGTTTGAGAAGAGTAGGTGTTAAATCTTCTTTGAATGTTTGGTAGAATTTACCAGTGAAGTCATCTGGTCTTGGACTTTTGTTTGTCAGGAAGTTTTGGATTACTGATTGAATCTTCTTTTAGTATCAGTCTATCCAGATTTTCTATTTCTTCATGATTCAGTGTTGGAAGATTACATGTTTCTAGGAATTTATCCATTTCTTCTAGGCTGTTAAACTTGTTGATGTATAATTTTTCATAGCAGTCTCTTATGACCTTTTGTGTTTCTTTGGTATCAGTTATAACTTCCCCTCTTTCATTTCTGATTTTATTTATTTGAGTCCTCTCTCTTTTCTTAGTGAGTTTAGCTAAAGGTTTATCACTTCTGTTTATCTTTTCAAAAAATAAACTTCTAGTTTCATTGATATTTTCTATTTTTTTTTAGCTTCGATTTCTTTCGGCTCTGGTCTTTATTTTTTCTTTCCTCCTACTAACAACTTTGGACTTTGTTTGCTTCCCTTTTTCAAGTTCCTTTAGATTTATTGGGGAAGGGTCATAGGAAAACTCTGGGCCAGTGTGCATCCATCCTTCAGGTCCACAGGGGAGACCACCTACACCTTTTGACTAGCCCCTGTTTATTTGTATTAGGGTCTAAGCTAAGCTGCTATAACAAAAAGACCTTCAACACACTAGTTTAGATAAGAGAGAATTTAAATATTCCCTTATGGTACAGTTCAGAGGCAGGTAGTTCAGGGCTAGTAGAGTGGCTTGGCCAAACTCAACATGTGGCTCTCACTTCTGGATCCAACATGGCTGCTCTGGCTCTCACCATCATATATACATTCCAGCCAGAGGGAGGAGATAAGTGACAAGGGTACCACACACTCATTATTTTAAAGTATGACTCTGAAGTTGTTATGCAATATTTTTGTTTGTGTTCCACTGGCCAGAATTTAGTCATATAGTCCCAGTTCACTGTAAGGGAAGCTGAAAAATCCAGTCTTTAGTTGGGAGAATAGATATTGGAAGACAGTATTCAATTGCACAGCCTCTCCCACATCATATATCTAGATCCACCCAAATAGCTTCTGCTCCAGGAAGTCTGTTTCTCCTGGAAGTGATCTCATTCTTTGCTCCAGGACGACACTTACCATAATGAATTATAATTATCTAGTCCCTTATCTGTTCCCTACTAGACTGTAAACAGACACGACCCACGTGTCATTTATCTTTGAATCCCTAGTATCTACAGCTGTATTGGTTCATGGTGAATATATGTGGCATAAATGAATCCTGTTTAGCTTTCTATCAATACTGGGACCTGGGCACTTTGTTCTTTATGGGGGTTGCTAGAGGGATCTGGCAAGTCAGTTAGTTGGTTGGCCCCACATGTAGTTCCTTCATCTCCCTGCCTTTCACATCAGAGAAATCAGGAGTTTTCTAAGGACCACAGAAGGGTGGATATAAAAGGAAAGCCCCTATTGCATGGGCTGGGTAAACATGAAATTCTGAAAAGTGTTTAATTAGTTCAAATATTTATTTTATGCTCAAGTGATAGAATACAACTCTTACCAAGGCAGAAGGGTGGGGGAAGCAGGTGTGGCTATTTCAGCCCTGTGCTGTTTGGGGTGGGGCCTTCTCTTCCAGACTTTCAGGATGTGTGGCCCCCCTCAGCCAGGAGACAACATCCCTAGTATCCTCTACCCAACCCCTGTGGCCCCTACATGCTTATTGCCTCTTCCTCCTATGCCTTGAGGTTTCACCTCCTCTTGAGTTTTAGCCTTAACAATTATTCGCCTTGTTCTGGGGTTATCTGCTAGAGATGGGAGCAGGGTGGAGGGGTGGGGGCAGGAGAAGAGACATTGTAGGTTGTTCTCAGGATGAAATATCTATATTCTTAATCATTTGCTGGTCTATTGCTTGTAACTAGTCATGTTGAAAGAGCCAACTGTCAGCTCCCTCCCCTGTCCTAGGCTTCAAGGAATAGGAGTATGTGAAGGAACTATTCCTCTACATCATTGATCAGTGTCAAGACCTGCCCTCACCTCCCAGATCTGGGACATTCCCAGGTATATGTACTCATAGTCCTCTGCAATGCCCTCCACACGTTTGTTTCTGTTCAATGTCAATCTTCCCCACTGGTCTGCAAGCACAAGGAGGGCAGGTGTAGTGGCTCAATTTCACAGATAAGAGAGCAAATGCAGGTCAGGGACATGTACAGTGGCACCCTGGTTAGTTAGTGATGGAGTTAGAAGTGGTGGCAGGGTTTTGGACCTCAGATGTGGGGAATAAAACATGCAAATTTTGTTATCATGCTCTGAGAGTTACCTGGCAGGGAATGTGTGTTGCTGACGATAGGCTGATTCCTTGGAGTGAGTTTGCACATCTGGGTATTCTCACAGGCAGCACCAGGCTGAGCTTTTGTCCTGAGCCTGAAAAATGGATCAGATTTCCTGGTTGTGCCCTAAGAGGCCCTGTTGGAGCCCATCTTCAGGCTGGAATGAAGATGTATCTTTTCCCTCCTCTGGTGTTCTTCCTTCTTATGATTGTTGAAAATAAACTTTGTCCTTAACTAGATAGACATCCAGCTCTCCAGGAGGAAAGAGGAAATATGACTTACTACATCAGGCCAAAGCACAGAGCCTTTGGAGCTTGAGGACACTTTCAAATCAGCCCTGGGCAAAGTCTGGGATGGGAATGAAGCCCCGGGGAACTCCTGGCTGAGGCCTGAGGCTTTACTGGAGTTGGAGCCGTCTGCCAGATATCCTTCAACCCATGGGAATGAGATGTAGGCCACAAAGGGAATGGGTGGTTGAACTGGTTTCCTCTGATGCCCTGTGCCTTACTCACTCTCCCTCTTGCTTTCAGGAAACTGTGAGAACGAAATACCTTCATTCAAATATAATTTATTTCCATACGCTCCATTATGGCAGGCACTGGGTTAGGAGCTTAAGATACAAATGTGAATAAGACCCAGTTCTGGCTTTAAAGAAACTCTGTTTATAAGATACAAATGTGAATAAGACCCAGTTCTGGCTTTAAAGAAACTCTGTTTAGTGGAGGGAGATGGGCCATACACCACTCACTATGTAATACAATATGAAGTGCTATAAAGCTAGATGTGCTTAGCACATGTTTGAGTACGAAAGTAGGCTTGATGTGCTGTGTTGCTGATGTGCCAAAAGAAAGCTATGACATTTCTAAGGAGGGGCTAAAAAATTCTGAAGAGTAGAGCCACATGATCATTTTTGTGTGTTGGATAGGTCTGCAGGTTGTGTTTAGTTTGCTGTTGGGGAGAGACTGGAGGCCGGCAGACTAGTAACAGAGTTCTTTCAGTCATTTAGAGAAAAGACAGTGAAGCCTTGGAGTCTTCGGGGGGTGATATTAAGAAAGAGGGCAGTTTGCAAGATTTCCAGAAGGAAATTGTGTGAGAAGAGGGAGTTGGGGGGATTGAAGACTGGCTGAGGTTTCTAGCTCGGGATACTAGGACACAGTGATGCCCTTCACCAGGGACAGGGAGATCAGAGACTGTGGCCCTGAGGGTGACAAGGAGGTCAGGACGTGGGGCAGGAATAGGCTCAGAGGGGGTGAAGAGGAGGAGCCTGTGGGGAGACGCCTTGGAGATTCTTAGATTCAGGAGCTGTAGGATATCTAGACGGTGCTTGTGGAAGAGGGGCAGTGTGCATCAGAGGAAAGACACTGTCCTTTCTTCTAATTGGAATCTTTTGCACTTTTTGTCATCACTTTGGGGCAGTATTTCTAAGAACTTCATCAATATTCTGGAAACTAAGTTTACTCATAGGAAAGCAAACACCATCAGCAAACTGAAGGAGGGGAGAACTTCTGAAGGCACACAATGCTTTCGCCCAAGGCGCCGTAGCAGCAGGCACTCAATTGCAGGGTGAAATTGAATAATGGCTATTTCTGTACAGCAGGAAAGCCTTCTGTCTGGTATAGACTGTGCTGCAGACTTGTTTAATAAGACTCCAGAAGTGTGAATAGTATATAGTAACCCATGGGTTTGACTGTAGAGAAATATCCACGTAGGACTCGTTGGCTTGATATTTGAACACTTCAGTTCTCTCCTGGACACTCTTGAACAGTCTTTGAAACTCTGAGCAAGTTGCACGGGGTACAGGACTAATTATCACTCATGATAATCCAGCACCTTGTTATGCAAAATGTGGCCCCTGGGCTGGCAGGGAGCTTGTTAGAAATGTGGAATCTACCAAATGGGAACCTGAGCTTTAGCAAGCTCCCCACTGACTCATATGCACATTCACGTGTGAGAGGTACTGGTCTGGCACAGCAAGTTCCAGATACAGTTTTGCATTGGAATCATGAAGCTAAACAGCTCTCCAAGCCTCAACCCCAGATGTTTGGATTAAATCAGGTAATGCTCTCAGGTAGTAGGTTTGGGAACCACAGGTAGTAGCTAAGTTTGGGAACCACTGGCTTGTATAGGTTCAAAAGTCCTTCTCTGTTGATGGACAAATGGCACGATTTTAGTAAATGGAAATCTAATGTGAGCTCCATGTTTGCCTGGTTTACAATCATGGTATTAACTAAAGCCTCAATCCCTTTAAAAAAAAAAAAAAGATACCATGTCTAGACTGGCAGTGAGCAGCCTTGGCTCCTTACTGTCAAGACAGTTTGATTCATGACACTCAAGAAGGCAGATATGTGTCATCCCTTCCTCATCCCCTACCCCCCACAGCTGCTGTGACCATTCATGCGTTGGCAAAAGTTGAATGCGCTTGGCCAATTCTCTGCCTGTTTTGAAAGCAGCTAAAGTCAGCTGATGTTTACTGAGCACTCTGATGAAAATAATTACCCAGGACCAAACAATGTGATCTCCATTAGTTGCATAGTTTGTTTCTGTAGAAGACCACAGCTAGAAGGGGCCTTCCAGAACTCTCCTCCATGCTCTCATTTTATGGATAGAAAAACAGAATCCACAGAGAGGTCAGAACTTGCATTCCAGCTGGTTTCATCCAAGAGGAAAGGATTCTCTGTTGTTTGGAAGAATGGACCACATATTTGTTGCCTAATTAGAGGCACAACATGCACAAGTTTTGTATCCTAAGCTTAATATCAAGCATCGAGAAAAGTGCTGGAAATACAGAAAGATCTCGTTCCTAATTGTTGCCCAGGACCCATCAGACACATGGAGCGCAGATGTCCTGGGATTTCAACAAGCGAGTTCTCGAACGCTGAGGTCTTTAATTAAGCAGGTGTTTGGGAAGGAGGTCCTGTGGAGATTCCAGCCGTGACTGGGCTTGTCTCGCTGAGAAATGGCAGTGACCCAGTCCAGCAGCGGGCCTGAGACTGGTTTCAGTGGGAGGCCTAAGAATGTGCCATTGTTACTTTCTTCTTTCTTATCAAAAGCCCCATTAGCTTGAGCAAGGAAGGAATAAAAATGGGCTGGGAAAACATGTTGTTTCACTGGGCAAAAATTTACTACCAAGGAAATGATTTTGCCATTTCCAAAAAAGGCTTTTGAAAAGGTATAGCCTTCCAAATACTTCTGGACGGTCTCCCCCTGTGTCACCCAGTGAGAATGTTTCCCTTTGGCCAATGACTGTTCTCACATAAGAACAGAGACATTCCTCTGAGGTTGTGTACACAGGTTCGCCAGGGTGACCCCCTTGCTTGTTCACAGTATCAGAGAACCGAAGACACGCAGGAGGGAGGAGTCATAGGTGGGGTAAAGGCTGATCCCGCTTTGGCTGTGGAATTCAGTGAGATGCACATACTCCTGGGCATCTGGGCGTCTGGACGTCTGCAGTTACAGACTTGTAGATGGACCCCGAGATGCCAAAGTGCAGAGAGGGAGACTGACCCCCGTGAGGGAACGTACCCTACCCTTTGGCACTTGTGTCCCCATCTCCTGCTGGGTGTCTACCGCTCTGGGGGCGGGGAGTCCCTGGCTCTGGCTACGGTGGAACGAATCCTGCCCCGCAGCCTGCGGAGCCCCAGTGCCGTCATTGTGCTGTCTTTGGTGAATCCCAGATCAGAGCCTGCAGAGGCAGAGGCCGTGCGTCGCTCCTTTCACGGCTGTTAGAAATAGCACCTCATGTGGGAGGGGGGAATAAAATCCCCCGGGGGTACCCTGCCTGTGCTGGGTGGTGGTGATAGGATCTGCGCACACTTTAACTTATGGGCCCTGCTTCGCTCCATTTGTCAGGACACCGGAGGGTCTGGGAGGCTGATGAACTTGCTCCGTGGTACTTACTTACCAAGTGCGGAGCCTGGATTCACATCTAGCTCCACCTGCCCCCGAAGTTATTTTTTACGCACTAACCCTTCCAGGGGAGGTCTTGGCCCTTTGGTCTTTTTCCCTCTTAGGCTTTGGTGGGGGGGGGCAGGATGGCTTAGGAAATGTTCTCCCCGTGGGCAGGGATGAATCATTGGTTTTTGTTTTGCATTGTCTTAGCAGTTTTTAAAGGACCTTTAATTTCAGTTAGGATGTGTGCTATGAAAACGGTTTAAGTGTTTTCCCTTTAACTTTCAGGAATGAATCCGGAAATGGAAATGCGTGTTGGTATATGATAGCTACATTCACATATAACTAATAGGTGGCATACACGTGCGTGCTTTTTATATTCCATCTGATTTATGCATATGTACGGCAGCATGTTTAGTCTGTTGCGCCTCCCTGTTGAGATCTTTATATAATAAACCCATGAACCAGCACTCAGACTGTGGTCCCTCCCCGTGGCGTTGCCTGAGTCAGCCTGGAAGACTTCATTTGTTTTGTTGTCTGGGTTGTCAGGCGGTTGCCTTCTGATGTCTTACAGCCAGTTTCTCCATCTGCCGCCTCCGTGAGATCCCGCCTGGACCTGACAGACATCCTTCTTCCCACTGCCTTAGCGCACCTGATACTTTCTGTCTGGCTGAGGACCTGAGACGCAGCTAGCCGTGGGAAATCCCATAGGAGCATCCCGAATCTGTGGGCCGCCGTCCTGAAGTGGGGGCGCTCCCTGAGGCCGGCGGCCTCATGAGGGGGCGTCAAGGAGCTGATGGATTTTGCTGACTTTCAAAAGTGAGCAGTGGTTTCAGATTGAGGATGTTTCCAGTGAAAGCCACTCTGGAGACATGTGAAGGAAGGGGTGCCAGCCCAGGCAAAGCTGCAGCACTTGGTGCAGAGGATGGTTTCTCCTGGGCAGGTGCAGCACTGGCTGTGCTGTGCCACCAGGTCCTGGAGACGTGCGTGACCTCTGTCCTCTGGTTGCCGGGGCACTGGCCATGTGGACCGCAGACAGACAGTGCCGCACCTGTGGAGAGATGAGCCATGGGGGCGCTGGTAGAGTCCTCCAGGTGCCCACGCAGTCGACGAGGGCCACAGCTCCCAGGAGCCAGCCAGGGGGCAGGCCCAGGACACGGAGGACGCAGACGGTCCCCTTCTTGGAGGGAGGTGGAGGGAGAACCCTCCAGCCACCCTGGGGCTTTGGGAGGCCACATACGTGCACACATTGAGCCATAGTGAGGGAGGGAGGGAGGAAGTAGATAAAGCACTGAATGAACAGAGCACCCTGGTTTGGGAGACTCTTCATAAGGGTCCCACAGGGAAGAAAGTAGTGGGCATGGCGTGGGCACGACGATAGTGATGCCTACTCAGGGTGCCGTAACTTGTGATTTTCCACGGATGCAGAAAGGGACGCGTTACCAAAGAATGTCCTTGGAGTGGTTCGATGTCGCTTTCCTCTTCTGTTATTGAAGTCTGATGTATGTAATGTAAGCGACTGGGCTTGAGCTGGAACGTGTGGTGAGTCACTGTGCCCTGGAAGATCCCCACAGCAAGAACCTTCTGGTTTCTGCTCCACCGGGTGTATAAGCTAACCACGGTGGTTTTGTGGGTTGTTTTTAAAGTCCACACACCCCAGGACGCTGGCTGGGGCAACTCATCTGGGGACTTCAAGGCCATAATGGGTGTTGTTCATGTGTTCATTCATTCGTTCATTCATTCATTCATTCATTCATTCATTCACCAAATAATCATTGAACATTTACTGTGGACACAGCAGGACACTAGGTTATGTTTTCAGGATATAAAGGTAAGATGCACCCTCCAAAAAACTCCAGGGACTTGTAGGATTCTCCAAAAAAAAAAAAAAAGTATATATTGACATTCCATTTGATGAGCAAGTGAGAGTTTAAAATATAGTTTTTCCTTGAACATGTGTCAGCAGACATGCAGTTATTCTAATCAAGTGAATTCTTTACGTAAAAGCAGGGGAGTTTTTTTTTTTAAACAATGAGTTTTAAAGATGCAGTTTGTAGGTTCACCTAGTTTGCACGCACCCTCGGGAGTGTGCGTGTGAGCCGGCGTGCCTGCTGGAGCCTGCTGGGCCCACTGGCAAGGCTCTGGTTTTTCCCTGCAGGAGGCCACCACCGCCACATTGTGTGTGTCACAAGTTACACAAACACAAGAGTCTTGAGAACCTGCTCTCACCACGTCTGATGGCTTTTGTCCCCTTGAATCTCTCTCTCCCTTTAATCCTCTCTGGGCAGGAAAAAATGTGCACAGATTCCTAGGGCCATGCTGTTCCCAGGGCACAATTGCCATCATCCATCACCCCCCGGCTGGAAAAATGTAAACATGTGCTGGCTGATAGTGGTGTTATTTATTATCATAGTGTTCGATATGGATTTGGGCAGGAGTGGCTGCCGGCCAAGCATTATTCGCTGGTCCCCCTGGGAGGCTTCGAGGGGTGGGCAGGACTGGGGGTGGAAGGGAAGCCGAGGGCAGAGGCAGGAGCTCTTGCAGCCAAGAACAGGTGGGGGTTTGCCACAGAGGCTTGCCACGGAGGCTGCACGTCGTCATGGGGCCGGGGGGCGTGGGGGCTGCCAGCATCTTGGAACCAGGTTCTTGGAGCCTTGGTGCCTAGAGGACTGAAGCCTGGTTTCACCCGATGCCCACACACCTTGATCATTTGGGGTGGGGTGGAGATTGTGTAACGGTGTCAGGCCAATGTGCCGCAGGTGACCCGCAGGTGTCATCCGGGCCCCCGAGGCCATGGCTTACCTGACCCATGGTTCCACTGAACCCGTTGAGGCTACTTCTTGTGCTCGCAGCAGGCAAGACTCTGGGCCGTCGCCCAGGCGCCCCCACGGTCTGTGAGCTGCAATGTCGAGAGGTAGACAGTTTTCCAGGAGGGACAGGAGAGGCGGTGAAAGCTCAACCCTCTTTTCTGCACCTCGGTATCACCTTCTTCAGCTCCCTCTGGACCCACAATGTTCTTGGGGATATGACCCCTGTCCTTCCTGCCACAGAGGGCTTTGGAGTAGGTGGGCAGGGAAGCCTGGGCCCTTAGCTCAGAACTTACTCTGTCAGCACAGTTTTTGCATCTGTAAGTAGGAGGTGTGAGTCCTTCTCCCAGGGCGATTGTGAGAATAAATGTGGCAGCATGTGTGAGGTGTCATATGTGCATGTGGCATCTGCACACAATACACTGCAGATGGAGTACACACAAGACTTCTGCAGGCCACATTACATACCACACATGCACATGACACACATGTGGCCTGTGTACACCACATAGGCATGCTGCACAGGCTTAGTGAGTAGCTTTTATTTTTTTTTAAATTTTTTCCCTAGACTTTATTTATGTATTCCTGAGAGACACAGAGAGAGAGGCAGAGGGAGAAGCAGGCTCCATGCAGGGAGCCTGATGTGGGACTCGATCCTTGGACTCTAGGATCACGTTCTGGGCTGAAGGCAGGTGCTTATCCACTGAGCCACCCAGGTGTCCCTCAGTGAGTAGTTTTAATAGTATTTCCAATTGCAAGTGGTCCTTTTGGAGGAAAAGACGGAGATGAGCCAACCCGAGGGCAGTAATGAGGGGAGCAAAAGGCAGGTGCCCTGAGGAAGCACAGACAGGAAGGCGGGCTGACAAGGAGGGGAGGCGCAGGTGCAGGGCCGGGCAGAGCCGGGCGCTTGAAAGGTCACGTGCAGTGAGTTAAAAGATGAATGTGTAGGGAAGCCAACGGATGGCTGTGGGCAGGTGGCATTGCGTGGAGGGCAGTGGGTCAGCCCTGGGGGCTGCAGCTGCAGGGAGACCACAGGGCCCTGTGAGGCTCTGTGGCAGGGCAGGAGGCCCAGGCTGAAGGATTTCCGTGGACGGAGGGTCCGATCCCACGGCTCCACCACTCCCTTCCTTGAGCGGGAGCTGTTCCCACGCAGGTGCACCACAGACCCCTTAACACCTGAGTGAGTGCACCCACAGCCAGATGTGTTTCCACATCGAGTCATGGTTGTTTTCAAGGTGACCTGCCTTCAGAAAGGGATAGGACAGGAGGCTAGACGAGTCCCCAGGGATGTGTGTACCCTTCGTGGCCGTTTTCTTCTGTGGATCTCCAGGCAGCACACGAGGTCTGCCCCCCACATAACAGTCAGGGCCTCCGTGTGGTATCCACCAGGGAGGCACCTCCATCTCCTTGGATGGAGCCTGTAGCCGGTATCACCTTCGCAGCGGGACAGAGAAGCAGCTGGCACCACCGGTGGCTCCAGGGCTCTGGGTAAGTGTAGGTGACCTTGTCTGGAACATGTTTGTGTTACAGATGTGGACGAGTGTGCAACGGATTCTCACCAGTGCAACCCTACCCAGATTTGCATCAACACAGAAGGAGGCTACACCTGCTCCTGCACCGATGGCTACTGGCTTCTGGAGGGCCAGTGCTTAGGTAACCGCTCTCTGGGGCTTTCAGGGACTCTGGGAAATCGATGGCTGCAGGTGGTGGTGTAGAACCAGGGCCCAGCCGGCTGGCCTGAGGGTGCTGGGCTTCTCTTGGGTGGGGGCCAGCGGGGTAGGAGCCTATGGAGCTTGCCTGGCCCTTTTCAAACCACCTGTGACTGTCACCGTCAGTGTCAGTAGCGGAGTTTTTTTTTTTTTTTTTTAAAGATTTTATTTATTCATAAGAGACACAGAGAGAGAGAGAGAGACACAGGCAGAGGGAGAAGCAGGCTCCATGCAGGGAGCCCGACGTAGGACTCGATCCAGGGACCCCCGGATCACGCCCTGGGCTGAAGGCGGCGCTAAACCACTGAGCCACCAGAGCTGCCCAGTAGCGGAGTTTTTGAATGTAATGTTTAAGGGCCCACAGTTGGTTTTCCATAGACTCACTTCCTGTCTTTAGGACGTTGGCATCCCAGGCAGGAAGTGATGAGGGGTGAGGATTATTCTATCTTAGGTCGACATCATAGTGAGGGGGGGAACCCTTGCTTAGTCACAGAAACATTCCAAGTCCCAAATCAGGATCAGAAGATCCTGACACTCCCCCACCCCCAATACCCACCCCCCAGGTCTTTTTTTTATTCCCAAGGAATCAGTCATTGCCAGTTGAGAATTTTGCCCCTTGCAGTTGGCATCTGCTATCTGATCTCTCGGTTTATTTTTACTGGAGGGTGATTTTCCTTTCTTCCCCTCTGGTTTCGCTCCAGCCAAGTGAATGCATTCATAGCAATTGCTTGCTGTCACTTCAATTCTATTTCTAGGGTGTGATTTCTAATGCTGTGTTTCCTTGGAAAAGCCTTAGCAGTGTAAGTTCTCTAAGACACTGTTCTGATGCCCGAAAAATCCATCCTGGAGGAGCTGAGAAACAAATCCAAACAACATCATGGAAACAAAAAGAAAGAAAGAAGGTTCTTTTTCTCCAAGACACTCCCGATTAAGACTTGAGTGTTGGTCGGCTTTAGAGCCCTTCCCAAAGCATCTTGGGGGCCTGACAGGCTAGACTGGACTTGGCGGGATTCTCCTTCCTGGGCACAGGCACTGAAGGGCGGGCTGCACACGGGCATTTGTGAATATGATGGTCACTGCATTTAAACCAACCTTAGCGATGATGGAAAATTTGATGCTACTGATTTGAACATAAGCAGATCAGTGTGAGTGAGTTATTTGTGTGGGAACTTAATATGTCGGCTCTCAGAGCTGGAAGGGATGTTAGATATTATGTCATCCAATTTTTATAGAGTTGGAGACTGAGACTCAAAGAGGGGGAACATTTTGAACAAAGCTGAGGTGAGTGAGTTGGGCCTGAAATCTGGCTCCTCTCTCTCAGTCCAGTTTTTCCTCCAAGGGAAAGGGGAGGCTAGAGAGGACCGGGCAAGCAGTACATGGCCCCATGAAGGAGACTTCAGGGCCGGAGGCCCCTTCCCCATCTGAGGGGGACCAGGACCTGGGACACCTCTCTCCTTGGGAGGGCTGTTCTCTCCCACAGGGCTTGAAGCTTTGGGGGGGATGTTCCTGGAGCCCTAACGTGGTACCACGTGCACAGCCTGCTCATACTCCACATCCTAAGTGAAGATGTCTCCCAACTGTGGCTTAGCTCATGCCTTCTCCTGGCCACATCTTCTTTGCCTTCCAAAACCTGGATTCCATCCCCATCTACCACCCCTTCTGTGCACCTTGGAGGCTCTTGCAGAAAAAAGGAGGCGCTGGGGGCTGCTTTTCCTGCAAGGTACCCTGAGGCAGAGGGGGGCCCTTTCCGGCCTCAGTGACTGTGCCCTGACCTGGGAACAGTCAGGACCAGCAACTGTCAGTGTGCTTTCCCAGCAGGCGCTGCAGAGTACTCGGTGGGTCCTGGGGAGGAGGGCTGAGTTCCAGGTGGTTGCTGCTCAGATAGAGAACAGAGTCACAAGGGCTAAGCACGGCCTCTGAGGGGCTGAGCAATAGGTTAGGTGGAGGTAGGTGAAGGTAGGCTCGTTTGTGGCAGTGCGTGTAGAAACCAGGTACAAGGACAGGTTCTGGACTGGTCTCCAGGGCCCTGGCTGGATTCTGGTTCCAGAGGAACCGGGGGCCCAGGAGGAAACCTCTGGGGGAGATGGGTATAATGTGATAAGGCCCAGTTACTGCTGCAGTTGGATCCACTGGTCACAGCAGGTGCCTGGACAGGTGAGGACTTGGTCTCCCTCTGTGGGTGTCACTTGAGGCATCCCATCACACAAGAGTGAATCCTCTTGCCCATCAGCCCATTCACTTGGGGTAATGGGGACTGCTTTTCCAATGACATCAGGCTCCCCGTTGACTGGCACATGTCAGCAGCAAGGACAGGTTGCCCAGATCTGCTAAAAGCAGCCTCCATTCACCCACAGAACTGCTTGCTCAGGGTGAGCCAGCCATGGCTGGGAAAGGTGTGCTTGCCCAGAGTTTTAGTTCTGCTCGGTGCAAGCAGGAGATCCAGGGCGAAGCCCGGCATCCTTGTATCACTGGATTCGTCAGTCTCCTGACTGTGGTGCTGCTGCTTGCCAGGGCCCGCACTTGCTCTTATTCCTGAGAGCTAGACAGATACGGCTAACAGCTGGCGAGGGGTCTGTTGGAGCACAGCTGTGCACTCCTCTTGCACTCTCAGCCACTTGTCCCTTCCTGAGGTGCTGAGACATCTCTTCAGAGTCTTAGAGTAGACTCTTCATGTTGGGTAAATCTTAGCATCGAAGATTGGAGTTGGACAGAATCTTGGAGGCTGTCTTGCCCCGCATCCTTGTCTGAGCAGACATTTCTTCTACAACCTTCCAGACAGGTGCAGGTGTTCATGGGACCGAGACAGGTCAGGAAGGGTGGTGGGTGGATGGAGCCTTAGACCCCGGCGTGCATCACCATCCCTGACATTCAGTGGGTCCTGGCTTTCCCTTAGTTCCCCTTCCTCTCATGGTCCTGCTCTTGAAGAGGTGGGCATGCATGATGCTGGGCATGACCCCTTGATTGGGAAGAAATGTCTCACCTTGCTAGTGTTTCTCTTTCCAGACATTGATGAATGTCGCTACGGCTACTGCCAGCAACTGTGTGCAAATGTTCCTGGATCCTATTCCTGTACGTGCAACCCTGGCTTTACCCTCAACGAGGATGGAAGGTCTTGCCAAGGTATGTGACGCGAACGATAACTCGAACACGATGTGAAACACTAGACGCTGTCTGCTCCAGAGTCTGACAGTTTCCGTGGTGTCTGTTCTTGCTCATGGTCATTGTGCTTGCAGAACCTTGAGGTCCAAACTAAGGTTATGGGAAACATCTCAAAAAAGCACCACAATCATCCATCAACTGGGGCTTATGATTTCATGGATTTGTTTCTCTCCATGTGTCTACTTTCCAGAAGAGGTCTTGCCAGCTTTCTGGGCTAATTGGAAATTTTCACACATGTCCTATAGCCTGAGTTCAATTTTTGATGCTTGGGGAGCAGGGTGGGGGCTGTGTGTCAGGAAGGGCTCTTGAGCCTTGGTGAATTACACAGTAGACACCCTCTGTGCAGGGGTTTCATGGCCAATTTCCATGGCTCTCCCTCCAGTTTTCCCTATGACCCATGCTAGCAGGGCCTGTGCCTTAGTAGAGTCCAGGGGGTGATGATAATTTCCGATTCAGCATTCCCCACAAAACCGGAGTGAAACAGAGGCCCCTGGGGGCTCAGCGGTTGAGTGTCTCCCGGGGTCCTGGGATTGAGTTCCACATCGGGCTCCCTGCAGGGAGCCCACTTCTCCCTCTGCCTGTGTCTCTGCCTCTCTCTCTGTGTCTCTCATGAATAAATTAAAAAAAAAAAAACAGTGAAACAGAGGTGTTGTTTTTGTTTTTGTTTTTTTGAGAGAGAGAGAGAGAGAGTGAGAGAGAGAGAGAGAAGGGGGAGGAGGGGTAGAGGGGGAAGGAGAGAGAGTTTCAAGCAGGCTCCCTGCCCAGCCTAGAGCCTGATGTGAGGCTGGATCTCACCATCCTGAGACCGAGCCCTGAGCGGGAGCCAAGGGTTGGACGTGCAGCCACCTGAGCTGCCCAGGTGCCCCGAGACAAAGGCCTTCTCTGAGTTTTACATGATCACTTCAAATACTGATAAGTGAGAAAACACAACACATGCCTTCTGCAGTCTCCATCTGGAGGTTTCTTCTGCCCAAGAAGTGAATGGAGGCTCCAGGCCCAAGGAGTCAGTGCCAGAGCTGCCCGGCCCCGCCCCGGCTGGGCCTCTAGCCCCCTGCCTGGCTCTGTCCACCGTGGAGGTGGGACTGGAGACGCAGAATGAAGGCTTTGTTTGGAACTTGCCACCAGGTTCTGCAGGGCCCATTTCCTTGTCACACCATTTGAGGTCTGGCGGAGGGCTTGGCGCCAGCTGGTTGGAAGATATTATGTTTCCATTAGCTTAATCGTATCTAAATCATTGGGTAAACAGGAAGGCATCGGCCCTTAAAGGGGCTGATCCTGGACTCTTTGTAAGTCTTTCCTCCAAAGCTGGTTCTGCTTATTGTTCCAGAAGTCTCCACCGAGTTCCTCTTGCCAGGGGAGGCGATTTTCTTCTGAGAACCAGGCGGGCCCTGGAGGTTGAGGGAGCTGATGGGACAGGGGCCCTTCCTTCCCCCGGGCCCTGGGTGCTGGGTGCTGGGAGGAGCACATAGGGCAGAGGCGGCTTCTCTGCGCGGGGCCGGGCTGGGAGGGCAGCATGGCTTCCACCCAGAGGCTGGCGAGGCGCTTCCAGCACCCACAGAGAACAGCTGACGCCCGCCCGGTGTCCTTCAGGCGTCTCAGGGACAGGCCTGTGATGAGACGCAGGTGAGACACCTGGCGGTGCCAAGTCCACAGCGCGCCAAGGCCTGCACACCGGCCCCCAGCCACTGGGACATTGCGTCAGCAGCATCCTCGGCCTAAACAGGGGGTTATGTTCTCTGTTGAGCTCCTGGAATCCTTCTGCTTCATTCAGCAGAGCACTCGGGTGTGCGGGACCCAGGAGGCACAGGGCTGTGGGACTGTCGTTCCACAGGGGCAGCTGAGAGCTTAGAGAGCCAGGCCACAGCTCCCTCATCCTGGTCAGCATGTGGCCGGAAGCCAAGGACACCAGCCCTAAAACTGGGCAGTGCCATCCTGCCTGGACTGTACTCCAAGGCCCACCGCCATGGCATTTCCTGGCTTCTTTCTGGGGTGCAGAGCCTCCAAGCTCTGTTGGGGAGACTGGGGTCTCACTGGGCCCTCCCTGCAGAGCCCCGCTTTTTGTTTTGTTTTGTTGTTTCTTTCTTTACTCCCTCTAAAAGCTCCAAGGAGGCAGGAGTTGTGTGGGCCCAGGACCAGCTCTCCCCATTAAGAAAAGTTCAAGCTGTTCCCTATGAAGGTGTCTCACTCTGAAAACACCCAAACTGCTGTCCAGAGCCTTAAGAGGTTGACCTGGACTTCGAAGGGGATAGAAACTCTCTCAGCTGGGACTTGGGTCATTGGCATATAGAGCTAGGGAGAGGATGTGCTTAAAAAGGGTCAGCCAGTGCCAGTACAGAAAGGGGCTCCCTCCTTCCCCTCCCCTCACCCCGCTGAACTCTGCAGGATAACTCATGGGTGTTATGGGGGGATCCCCAACTCAGGTTCCAGTTCCAGCTCTGGTCTTGTCACTTCAGGGACTTGGACATATCTACCAACCTCAAAGCAACCTTAAAATTATTGATGTATCAGGGATGTACAATCAAGTGCACATTAAAGGCACATTATTTCATAAACGTTGCCACCTGTAGACCCCCATGCAGCCATCACCACACTCAAGGTGATGAAATATTCCATTATCTAAAAGGTTCCTTGTGCCCCTCTGTGGTCCTCTCCTTAACCCACTGGGCCTGTAAGACAGGGCTGTGGTCCTTGGAAGGGTTTGGCACATGTGAGATCCTTTGGTCCTAATGAATGACATTGTTAACGAGCCATTGTCTCAGCTCAGGCTGCTGTGATAAAATACCAGACTGGGTGGCTTACGCAACAGAAATTTATTTTCTCATAGTTCCTGAGGCTAGAATCCCAAGGGCAAGATGCTAGCACAGTCAGGCGCTTGTGGGGGCTCTGTCCCCGGCCCGCGGATGGCTGCCTTCTTACCATGTGCTCACATGGCTGAGGGAGCAAGCGTTAGCCCTCTGGTGTCCACTCTCATAAGGGCACAGTCCTATCGTCAGGGCCCCGCCTGTACGACCTCATTTAACCTTAATTACCTCCCAGGTGCCCATCTCCAAATATAATCATGTGGGGGTTAGGGCTTCAACATAGGAATTTTGGGGAGGGACGCAATTCAGTCTCTAGCAGTGATAGACTTGTAACTGGAAGGGTCATGGTTATTCGTTGACTTGAGACTTTGAGGTCAGCGGTGGTGAGGGAAGAGCCAGTCAGCAGGATAATGCAGCAGGTGATGAGAAAGAGCAAGTGTTGCCTGGAAACTCCTGTGGCTGAGCCTTGGAGCCTGGCCTTCCTAGGGGGAGTATGTGGCTACATGCATGCACATGGGTCTGATGTGTACACAGGCCTTCCAACCCTTCCAGCCTCTGAGCACAGAGGCCCTGGTCCTCCTGGGAACCCTCCGGGGTCTGCGCTCCGGATCTGGTGGGTCCTGGCTGAGATCCTTGGAGCCTGGGAATCTGGTCTCCTGGTGCCAGCAGATTTTGTGGCCGGTGCGTTTTCTGCTTCGTCTGTTTCTGTTGTGAGGATGGCCAGTGATGGGTTGTTGCTTTCCACAGACGTGAACGAGTGCGCCACTGAGAATCCCTGTGTGCAAACCTGCGTCAACACCTACGGCTCTTTCATCTGCCGCTGTGACCCAGGATATGAACTTGAGGACGATGGCGTTCACTGCAGTGGTAACAGGCTTTGGCGTTTGGTGACTTCATCTCTCCTAGGGGGGTGAGGGAGGCGAGGAGAATAAGCACGTCCTTTACAGGTGTTTCCTCTCCTCTCCCAGACGCATCCCCAGTTTGGGATATTTCCCAGGGCAGTGGGGTCATGACCACACCAAGCAGAGATGAGTCACTTCCTGGAAGATGGAGTAGGGCCCCCTCCCTTTATCACTTGGCCTTGAATGCAGAAGCCAACGGAGCTGCCTTTAGGGTCTGACGTGGGGTGAAGAGGGAAAGGAATCACCTGGGTTTGTGTACTGGTTTGAATTATCTGTCCCTACCCAGCGCTGACGAGTCCTGGGGTAGTGGAGATGGTACTCGCAGAGGGAAGTGGTGTCAGTATAGTAGGTCTCTCATGGGGGAGGGTGGGCGGGGCCCTGAATGAGTGAGATCATGTGTATAAGTGAAAACGCTCCGTGAACCTCTGGACGTCTACGGATGCACACGGCCTAGCTCCAGGCCGGGCACACAGCGTGCACACGATCAGCGGTGCTCAAAGCAGCCATGACTGAATGTTGAATGCATGAATTCTTCATCATTTGTGAGAACATATTGTGGCTCTGTCAGCCTTTCATAAACCCCTTCCAAGACCAAGAAACTGTGGTTCTCTGCCAGCGCTGTCTTATGAATGCCATTCTGCTTTCCTTATGAAACCTGTAATGAGAACCTTGTAAGCTCCTACACGCCGTGGGAGTGGGGATGGCCTTTCACTCGCATGAATCCTGTAGCCTCCTGCGCGGAGCCACGGCCAGCTTGTTCTTTCTTCTGTTCTTCCGGCTTCCCCTTCTTTTCTTTCTTTCTTTTTTTTTTTTTTTTTTTTTTTTTTTGTTTTTCGTAAATACTGTTTTAAAGTCAACCCCGTTGCATCCACTTTTGGCCCTGTGAGCGATTGTGAGTTGGCACAGTCCAGATCAACGAGATGTCCCGCTGTATTCTTCAAAATAAGCGAACCCTACCCGAGGGCGTGAAAATCTGTCCTGCTGAATGGAAAGTTCCTTAATCCTGGTTTCACTGTGACGGGAACTGACCCGGGTCGTGAATGAGACTGGTCTGGTAGCTTCACCGAGGCCCGGGGTGCTGTGGGGACAGAGCTCTCTGAACAACCGAGCCCCCCTCCCCAGGGCCCAGGAGGCCGGAGCCCAAGCAGCAGTAGCAGAGAGCTTGAGGCGGATTAAATGTCTGCCCCAGAAACGAAAAACGTAGCTTCAGGCCTGAAAAGCTACTTTCCTCCTAGATTTCAGTTCCTCCCATGGCCCCCTAAGGACTAAGAGTGGGGAAAGGTTGGCGTTATGAGGGGGATTATTTGTTTCCCTGGGAGTCTGTACACATCCATGGGTGTTTACCGACCATCTGCGGGGGTGGTGCCAGAGGGTGATGGGAGACGGATGGAGCTGTTTCAAATCCCAGCTCCATTCAGTGCTTTCCTTGGCCAAGTCACTAGGGTGGCCATAAAGATGAGAAGAACTGGTGACCTGTGCTGTTCCATGTTAATTTACTTTCTCGGGCAGCCTGGTGGCTCAGCGGTTTAGCGCCACCTTCAGCCCAGGGCCTGACCCTAGAGACCCGGGATCGAGTCCCATGTCAGGCTCCCTGCGTGGAGCCTGCTTCTCCCTCTGCCCGTCTCTCTGCCTCTCTCTCTCCCTGTGTCCCTCATGAATAAATAAACAAAATCTTAAAAAGAAAAGAATTTACTTTCTCTGGGCAGAAGGGTAAGAGACTTCTGGCTACTCAGAGACTTTTACATCCCTGGTGGTTTGGGAAGGATTTTCACATGACTCATTTACCAGAAATGGTCCTCTTCTCCTCCATGACACCCACCTTCCACCTTCCTAAGACTTAGAGTGACCCCTGGCCACCAGAGGCTGTCGGGTTGGCCCAGGATAACAGTGCGACACAGGGACTTTGTTTTCTGCATATCCCCTTTCTCTGCTCCTCCTCTTTTGCAGGAACTGTAATTCTCAGTGCTACCGAGGCTAGTACGGCCCATCTACGCAGCACCAGCTCCTTTCTGGCTATATCCTCTTATCTCTCGGGGACTTGCTAAGCTAAGCTGATCCTGGGAACCATGGCAGGTTGTCACGTCAATGAGTAAAAGTGGCCTCAAGGGCGCTCCTGGCCAGAAGCCAGGCTTGTATTTGAGCTTTTTGGTGGAGACAAGAGCCAGGGCCCTGGTCAAGCCCTGGGGATTGCAGATCCCAGGATAAACCGAGTGGGCCTGGTGGGGCCCCTCTCTACCCAGCAGGAGGTGGAGGCAGGTGCTGCCTTCTCTGTCTGCCCTGGAGCAGCCCCCAACCTTAGAACTCCTCAAATCTGCTGATTTTAAGTCCCAAGCATGATTGCTGAGGGAGACATTACAGCATTGTGTTGACCAGTCATAGGATCTGGAAGCCGGCTGGCTGGCTGGCTTCAAATCCCAGCTTTCCTGCTTACTCGTTATCTGCAAACTTAGTCAAGTTACCTAACCTCTGCAGTCCTCAAGTTTTCCTCTATAAGATGTAGCTAGTAATAGCGCTTCCTTCATGGGGCTGAGGTGAGGATTAAACCAGATGCAACATGGGGCGCCTTGCGTCAGTGGAGCATGTGACCCTTGATCTGGGGGCTGTGAGTCTGAGTCCCATGTTGGGTGTAAAGGTACTTAAAAATAAATCTTTTAAAAAAAGATTCATGAGAGACACATGAGAGAGACACACACAGAGAGAGAGAGAGGCAGAGACACAGGCAGAGAGAAGCAGGCTCCATGCAGGGAGCCTGATGTGGGACTTGATGCCAGGACCCTGGGATCACATCCTGAGCCCAAGGCAGACGCTCAACTGCTGAACCACATAGGTGCCCCTTAAAAATAAAATCTTAAAAAAATAAAATAAGATGAGGCACGTGAAGCCCTCGGGAGCTACAGGTTTTGCCACCACTTGTGCGGGAGATGTGGATGGAATCTAGGAGCATAACAGAGATCCCAGAGGATACTCTCTGTTGAGGGGCTGAGCCTGGGCTGGGAGTCCTGCAGGGCCCCGGGGAGGGGGGGTGCAGGAGGGGAGCTGCTGGAAGCAGATCCTGCCTAGCTGAGCATGCTTTAACCTTTCACGTCAGCGTCCCGGGCCTGCTGGCTCCTAGGCCCTGCCCGGAGACCGCTGGGAGAGACGGCAAGGCGTTTCTCCTCCTCTGACAGGGGAGGCGTTAGGCACAGAACATTCGGGATCAGCCAGTGGGGGACAAGCTGCCTTGTTTGCACTGACACCCTCCCTGGGTGATTACAGCCTCCAGTGGTCTGGGAGGGAGGGAGCAATCCGAGGACATGTCACATGGGGGAACTGGTGAAAGCAAGTTTTCGGGAAACAATAAATGAATGTTTTCTTTGGCCCGCGTATCGAATGAGGCTCAAATGGGGGCTGTGTTGCCAAACTCTGTGTGTGAGGAGGAGCTGGCTCCCCCGAACCGCCCTCTGTGTCTGCTGCCACAGCCTCCGAGTTCAGTGGCTCCCGCTTCCCGTGGCCCCACGACCTGCTGGGGCAGGCGGGTCTGGCGGGGAGGATGCACTCACCCACCCCGTACCACTGCGGACTTTTCTCTCTCGAGATTTTTGGACACCGTGGACATTCCCTGACCTCCTGGATATGTCCCTCTTAGTTGCGATTTTTAGAAATAATATTATTTCTCAATTTTAGGGTGACTTGAGGGCCACTGGCACTAGTGAAGTGGCCCTTTCAGAGGACTGGGGTCAGGGGATGTTTCTTGGGGTCAGGGGAAGAGCTCTGCACCCAGAAAACTCCAGTGGAAGTGGAGGTCATATTTACCTGCTGGGCAGAATGAGTCGGTGATGAGTAGATAGTGTAGCTGAGCCAGAGAGAGTGTTGGAAATTCAGAGACAGGCTTCTGCTCCCTGTCGGGAAGAATATGCTAACAGTTAGAGCCGTCCACATGTCAGCAGGTGTCCTCGTGGGTCGTGAGCTCCCTGTCACCTTAATGTGCAAGAAGTAAACTGCCAACCTCGTAGCAACAGACATGCCACCATCTGTGTCAGGAGAGTGTGAGAGCTGAAGAGAAAACCAGTGACGCCCCCAGCCCCGGGTGGTCTGACAGACTATGAGCAGCAGGTGTGACTTGTCGCCCCCAGATATGGACGAGTGCAGCTTCTCTGAGTTCCTCTGCCAGCACGAGTGTGTGAATCAGCCCGGCACGTACTTCTGCTCCTGCCCCCCTGGCTACATTCTGCTGGAGGACAACCGAAGCTGCCAGGGTGAGGCCATCCAGAGGGTCCCAGCTGGGGTGGGGGTCACCCGGGAAGGAGGCAGGATGTGGGCAGGAGTGGGTTCCAGGGGCTCCAGGGCAGCAGGCTCTGGCCGGGATTCCTGGCTGCCCAATCCCATGACCCATTCTCTGGCCTCAGAAAGGACACGGCTACTTCTGCTTCTATGATGAACTCCACAGACATGGGTGGCACCCCAAAGGGCCGGTCCGGCCGCCCCAGGAAAGTGTCTATGACCCCTGGGAGGACCCCAATTAGCGTTTCTCTACTGATTCCGGGAGCACGGCCTCCAGGGGAACTCACACAACTGACCGCCGTGTCCCTTTAAGAGTCAGGACCCCAGGCTGGGAAAGGGTGCATCTCCTTCCGATGGCTGCTTGGGCAGATTCCTCAAGCCCCACGGCCCACCTGCTGGGCCAGTGCAGGGGCAGGTGGTGGCTGAGCCTTGACCCATTTCAGCTCCTTGAACCTTCCTTACCTGAACACCAAAGGCAAGAATTCCCCATGTCAGTGCTGGGCAATAGAAATGTACAACCAGTTACAAATAGGAGCCTTATGCGAATTTAAAAAAAAAATAGGTACCATTAATTTTAAGAATACATTTTATTTTATATATTATTTAATGCAGTATGTTTACCATATGTACTCGATACAAAAACTACTGATGAGATACTGCATTCTTTTTTCGTACTGAGCGGTGGAAACCTGTGCCTGTTTTCTACTGACGGCACATTTTAGTTGTTGGCGGCCACACCTCAAGGGCTCAGTAGCCACCTGTGGCCAGTAGCTATCGTACCAGGTGATGCGCGATTCTATAGTAAAGGCCCAGGCGACCCCCACAGTGCACACATCTCGGAAGGCGCTGTCCCGTTTTAGCCTCTCCTCTACCCTGCATTTCAGATATCAACGAGTGTGAGCACGGAAACCACACGTGCAACCTGCAGCAGACTTGCTACAATTTGCAGGGCGGCTTCAAGTGCATCGACCCCATCCGCTGCGAGGAGCCGTATCTTCGGATTAGCGACAAGTAAGTCCTGGGAGAAACAGGAGTGTGAGGAGGGCCAAGCTCCAGAGGCTGCCAGCACGGCGTGAAGGACAGCGGCCCTGCTGGGGAACCGCACTGCCCAGAGATTGCCGATTGCACACACCCACACCCAGGACATCTTCTGCCCTCCTGTCTTCCCGTCCACATGTTTACTACCCAGAGTGACACCCATTCTTTGCCATGGAGACGAAGGGATGAGCTGGACCCATGCATCACGTCTTGTAGGAGTGCAGCATCCCACGGCAGTTTTCAGCTTGCAGGGTGCCTCCTGCCCTGAACAAAAGCTGGCAAAGGAGGACAGGGCCCAGCAGGTGGGGGTCCATTGCAGACGGCTTTGCGTGTAGCTAAGAGCTGTGCTTCCAGCCGCCCTGGGCCCTTTGAGGCTGAGCTGAGTGTCGGGAGGCCCCCCACGCCAGCTTCCAGGGCTGGTTCTCCCTGGGATCCTGCAGGCCACCCTCGCCTGTGCCTGGGGAGTGGACCCAGTTCAACTCACAGCCCGCATGCCCCGCATGAGGTCCCCCGCATGCCACTGGAAGCTGCCTGCCTCTGGGACCTGTTCCCTCACACTCCAGCCACCCCCTTCCAGCTCATTTCCTTGCTCCTGGGTCCTGTCCTCCTGCCAACCTGCGCAGGGCTGACCCTCACCGCTGCCCACACTCTGGAGTGCCCAGCCCCCTGACTTGCATGCGCCCCTTTCTGCCGTGTGGAAGGCATTTCTCCCACCGCCACACAGATACATCCCAGATCTTGGCACCACTACCTCCCCCCGCCCCCACAGCTATTTGTGATCCTCCTCAGCTGCCAGTCATCACGCCCTCCTGCAAGCTTCTTCATTTAGGGAGCAATTCTTTCTATGGGACACCTGCCATTCTAAGGGGCCATTTGGGTACCAGGGACATTTTGACTTGGCTATTTTGATCAGCCTTGAAAAAAAACCACAACTTTAGTAATTATTTTTATACATTTCTTTATTAGATGTTTGTTGAGCTCCTATTACGGGGCAGACACTATGCCAGGTGCCATGGTTCTTGCTGTTATGTTAAGGGAGGAGAAAGACATTTGGCAAATTGTCCCATAAGAGAATACGTGATAATGGACTGGGATGGGTGCTAGAAGCAGGAGGAATGGGAATTTACGGAAGGAAAATGTCTAGACTCGGGAGTCTAACAGCCCCTCTGAGGCAATGACATTGGAGCTGGAATGGGAAGGTGAGTCCATGTGAACAGAGTAGAAGAACAGAGGGAACAGTATGTGCTAGGGTTACAAGGTGTTGGTGAGCTTGGTGTCTTCAGGGGATGGAGGAGGTCCAGGGGCCTGCAGCCCTACTGAGCGAAGGGGCAGGGGTGGGAGGGAAATTCACAGAGGCCAGACCCCATTGGTCATATAGGCTAAGGTGGGTGTTTAATTTTTAGTCAAGTAGCAAGGGAAAGGGGTGACCACTGGAGACTCTTCAAGCAGGATGGAGACAGATCTGGTTTTTGTTTGATGATGGGCACTCTGGCTGCTATGTAGTGGCCTGAAGCGGGAGGGAGTTATTAGGCCACCCCAGAGGTCCAGGTGAGACGATGGTGGCCAGTGATTAAGGAGCTGAGGAAGGGCGCTTGGATTTGGATGATAGTCCGGAGATAGAACCAACCAGTGTTTGGAAGCTAGATGGGAAGCCTGAGGAGAGTGACAGGAACAAGACAAGACTGACTCCTAGTTGTGCCCATCAGAGCGTGTCCTGACAGACGTCCTCATCCCGTGGTAGCTCTGACCCCTGGGGGGTGTCTTAGGGGGAGGTGAGAGATGGGGTGCCGAGGGAGACATGCAGGGGTGTCCACAACAGGCAGCCCTTGGGAAGAGAATCGTGACATTGTATTACAACCATGCCGTGCTGGTGTTTCACATTAGCCACTTTGTAGTAAAGACATTTGTGTCCATGATTTACTTCTCCTCCTGGAAGATGGACTATTTGAGGTCAGGATCTCATTTATCACTACGATTCCAAAGCATCTCACATGGGTTCTAATACATAGCTAATTTAGAGAGTTCAGAGCTCTTGTGTACTGAACGCCAAGATGAGGTGATGCTCTACACAGAGCAGGCCACGTGCGTGGGGAGTGCGCAGGGACCGCCCAATTCCTGCCCATCTAATGTGCTTCCTCACTTCTAGAATTCCGTTGTGAGTACACATGTCTGGGGAAGTGAAGGGCTAGGTGGCCAGTGACGTGTCTTGCCCAGTAAATGTGCGACAAATGTAACACGCATTAGAGAAGGGCCAGTGTTCTGCGAACCAGACATCTGGGGTTTATGCCCTCATGGCAGGACTATCTGATTGGTCAGAATAGGCCATTCTCTGGGAAACAGGGAGTTTCAGCTACACTCTGGTGAGTTTTTAGAGGAGACCCAGGGGCAGAGAGGATCTACAGGTACAGCATGCGGAAGATAAAAGCAGGGTGGCTGGCTTTCCAGTGTCTTAGTGAGGAAGTAGGTATAAAGGAGCATCTGGAAAGGATTTGTCGCATTCTCACGCAATTTCCCTCCTCAACAGCCGCTGTATGTGTCCTGCTGAGAATCCTGGCTGCAGAGACCAGCCCTTCACCATCTTGTACCGGGATATGGATGTGGTGTCGGGACGCTCCGTTCCTGCTGACATCTTCCAAATGCAAGCCACGACCCGCTATCCTGGGGCTTATTACATTTTCCAGATCAAGTCTGGCAATGAGGGCCGAGAGTTCTACATGCGGGTAAGAGGGGATGGTTACCATCTTCCACCATCCTTGTGTTGTTAGCCTGCCACATGCTTCTAGAAACAGGTAGGAGAGCAGCTGAGAGGGGCAGGTGTGAGGAGAGGAAAGGAGAGTAGGGGGCAGTGAAGACCTCAAGGTTCTGATTCCTGTTACCTTCTGGGCAGCTCTATGAAAACTGCTTCTCCTGGGTGAGCCTCTGGGTCCTCATTGCACAATGAGAAGTTAGGCTGAGATGCAATCTTCTGCCTGGAGGAGACGCTCCCATATCTGGTTGTCCATCCACTCCTTTGACAAATACTTACCACCTGCTCTGCGCTTCCAGCAACTGAAAATGGGGTAGCGGAGGAACCATCCCCCAGATCCCCGCCCTCGTGCGCTTACGTTGCAGGAAATGTCATGGTGTCCTCACAGAGGTGGGCGCCATCTGTGGCGTCCCAGAGTCACCATCCTGGCTCTCTCCTTTGCAATGAAGTAAAATGAAATGAAACCAAACATTAGGTTACTTCCATGGCACCAGCCGTGTTTCAAGCACTTGGTGGTCACCTGGGGCAGTGTGTTAGCTCAGGTGAGGAGCATGCCTGTTGTTGAAGAAGGTTCAATGGGATAGCCCTGACTGTGTCAGGAAAAGATTTTAGGACACGTGTCCCCCAACATATTTGCTTCTTTGTTAATTCCTGTGCTGCTGTGCTCTTGAGCTTCACCTCTGGCAGTGCTGGGGTGGACGCACCTCTTTGGAGACCCTCTGTTTAGAACGATGCTTTTCATGTTTCGGTGGGAATTCGGGCACTGGCCCGGCAAGTGGATTCTGGAGCTTCCTGTCCAGAGAGTCTCTTCCAGATGATGGTGGTTGAGGCCTACCATGTCAGCGTCCTGTGGTCACTGTGACAAATCACCACAACATGGTGGCCTAAGACGACAGACGTTTATTTTCGCATGGTCCTGGAAGCCGAAACCCTGAAGTTGCATTCACGGAGCTGAAAGCAAAGCTCCCAGAGCCACAGCCCCTCTGGAGCTCTAGGGGAGAAGCCCCGCCTTGCATCCTGCAGCTCACCACCGGCAGCCAGCATGTCCCCACCTGTGGCCCTATCGCTTTAGCCCCTGCGACTTCCGTCACAGTGCCTTGGCTTCTTCGTGCATCATGTCCCCCTTCTCCGTCCAGCTCACGTAGGATTGGATTCAGGGCCTGCCCAGATAATCCAGGATAATCTCCCCATGCCAAGAGTCTTAATTTAGTCACAGGCTAAGATCCCGTTTCCTTTAAGGGAATATTTACGGGTTGAGGGGATTAGGGCCTGGCATCTCCAGGGGCCCTTCTTCAGCCAGGAATCCGCATCTCTGCACATGCAGCGTGCGGCCCCTGGGGGCGCTGTGGCGGGGTGGGGGGAGCTCTGGCCCATGGAAGCTCTCCCACTTGGAAGGGGTTCCGCCTGCCCCAGGGCCTGGGAGAGGACCACCAGACCACCACCTCCCTCCCTCCTGGCGGAATCTTCCCATCCTTGCCTCAGGGGCTGGGACGGTCTAAAACCAGGGAAACCTCAGAAGCAGTGGTTGGAACAGATTCGCAAAGGTCCCCGGGGCTAGTCCCCTGGTGCCTGCAGCCTCACTGAGATGCTTTTGGCAAGACCCTCCTAGGACCAGGTCCCAGGTGATAACATGGTCTAGGAGCCAGAGGCCTTGGGAGAAGAGGGACCGAGCTGAAGGTAGAGGAGCTTCTGCAGGATGAGGACGGAGCTGCATTTGTGTCTGTGCTTTCTGTGCTGTCCTGCAGAAACCTGCATCCTGGGAGCTGCTCTGGTCCTGCGGCCTTTGGGAGCATAAGCACCCAACCCCCCATCCCCGCATCCTCTAGTTCAGCCTCTCGCATTTGTACAGACACAGAGGGTCCCCACCACAGGGCACAAAGATGCCCCTTTTGGGGATTTAAAATACCACCAGTGATACCTCTTGCCTCGCATTTTTTCCCCCTGAGCAGAAAAGAAGATCGTCAGAAGGTGAGCTTGCCTGGGCAGGATTTCAGTCGCTAGAGCACCACCTGCTAGGATCCCTCCAGCCCCACGCGGTCCCCGTGTGGCTGCCTGAATGGGGTCCCCAGTGGCAGTGGGGGAAGCCGACTGTCCTGCAGGCGGAGTGGACAGGAGGGAGGAGCCTTCCCGGAAGCTTCCCCTAAGGACTTAGATGTCAGGGACCCTCAGGGACCCTTGAGACTCACAGCACTGAGCTGTAAGCTGGTGCCCTCTGCGACACTGACTAGGGCCCGCGTTCTTCAGTATTTATTCAGAAGAGGCTGTCGGGCCTCTGAGGCTGAAGGAACTCAGCGAGGGTTTGCGCCCCAGAAGAGAGAACAGGCACCGTGAGGGGCCCTGTGCAGCCCCGGACTCAGGGGCAGGGAGACGGAGAATGTGCCTGGGAGTGGGCCTTCCACCCTCAGTGGAGCCAGGCTGACCTCTTCCCTTGCTTTCCAGCGCTCACCAGCTGTGCGGCCTCAGGCACATCACCTAACCTCCCTGGGCCCCAATTTCCACATCGGTAGAGTGTGGATCATAGTATTTACTTTGGGATTAGATGGGATCAGCTACTTAGCCCAGGGCCTGGGACACAGAGCGACTGCTTCCATCCCACGGGCAGCGTTAGGCGAAGCTAAAACCCTCAGCGTCACTAACCCCCTCACATTGCGGCTCCAGACCTGTGCACTCCTGGGTGCTGTGAGGTTACCCCCGTAGGGCTGACAGGCATTCCGAGCTGCTGTGGAGTTGTCTCCTCCCACATCCAGCCCAGCTGCTTTCAGCAGAAACTTTACCCCTCTGCCTCTTGTGCAGTGTAGCTTCTCCCCTTCCCTGACCAGGGGTGAGGATTCTGAGCCAGCTTCCCCTCCCCCCACTGTTCACTGTGCTGCCTCTGGCTCCTCCTCCAGGACCCGGGGGTGCAGCTGCTGGGCGGGAGCATTAGGGGGGACCCAATTCTCACTAGATTGTTGCCTTTGTAAGCAGGCGTCAGTGCTGTGTCTGCGTCACGGGGATGCTTTGTGGGTTCTTTGGAAGTTCCCCTGAAGATGTTGCACTGGCCATTCCCTGGCGTGGGCATCAGGGCCCCTCCATGGGGCCATTGGTCACCCCGAAGCACCCTCACCATCCTCTGGCGCTCTGTCCTGCACACACCTCCCAGGGGCGGGGAGGAGGAGGTGGCGCCTCGACAGGGCAGGTGCCCCAACAGGCCACTCCCAGCGCCCTTCCCCTTGCTGTGGTTCTAGGTGGTGGGGGTGCCCTGTGTAGGCTTCTCCAGGACAGTTGGGACTGTTGTCTGCACTCCTAATGCCAGGGGAACCACAGCCCTGGATGGTTCCCATGACCCCCATCTGGCTTGAGTTGGGGGCTGGGAAGGGTGCTTAATGCAGCCTGGTGGTGAGGGGGCCCAGAGAGACAGAGCTGGCCGGGGCAGGGGGGGGGCCTCCCTGCAGGTGGTGGGTAACAGCTGCAGGAGCCCCTGAGCAGCGGGGCGCAGCCAGCATCACGCCCAGTGCCATCTCTACGTCCCTACGTCACTCCCTTTATTCTTCCAACCATCCTGTGGCCGGGGCCTGATGTGTCTGCGTGACTGTCCCAATGTCCAGATGTGGGCCTGAAGCACAGAGAGACAGAGGCTGTGTCCGTGGTCTCAGAGCAAGGACACACTAGAGCAGGACTTGAATCCCGCAGGCTCATCTCCAAATCTATACCTACTCTGACATTTCTCCTTAGGATGTGCAGTATTTTCACCTGCTCTTCTAGCTTTGAGATTCGGCAGAAATTGAGATGACTTTAACATCCAGTAACGGTAGAAAGTGTTCAATAACCAGTTCAAGTGTTCAGTAACTAGTCTTAGTTATTTTACATTGATAGCATTGATTCTTTTTTTAAGATTTTATTTATTTAGTAGAGGAAGACAGAGCAGGTGTAAGCAGGGGAGGGATGCAGCGAGAGGGGGAGAGAGAATGTGAAGCAGACTCCACTCCCAGCATGGAGCCCAACGTGGGGCTCGCTCTCATGACCCCGAGATCATACCTGGGCCGAAACCAAGAGCTGGGTGCTCAACCCACTGAGCGCCCAGGCGCCCCTGAGAGCGCTGCTGCTGCGGCTGCCATCAGGAGACCGTGAGCTCTGGGCCCTGGGTGTTGGCAGAACTGGACGGAGCATGGCGTGTAGGTGGGGCTTGCTGGCCCTCAGGCCTTCCCACTGAGATGCACCAGTTGCCTTACAAGCACACAGCACATGGACCACATACACCCACCTGGACGCCCGGGCTCATGTGCATGCAAACACACACCCCTTCCACAAGCACCGTGGGCAGCCCATCTCACCCAGAGCCCCAGACAGGGGACTGGGGACTGGGGGCCTTGGCCAGGTGACTCAGGGACACAAGTTGGGCCAGGAGGAGGAGCACGGTCACAGGTTCAGACTGTGCCAAAGCACGTTTACTCCATGACACCTGGACCAGGGGGCAGGTCCCGGGGAATGGCCCCGCTTGCTGAGGTCAGACAGTGCCGCCGGGCAGCTGGCTCTGGAAAAGGCCTGATGATGCTGAGAAGCAAGCCAGGAAGACGCACATGGGGGGCAGCTGGCAACCTCTGCCATGGCCCACGGGACTTGTGCCTTCTCTTGTCACATGCGTGGATTCAGCAGCGTGAACTGTGCAGCTTTGAGCCAGGCACTGAGAGTCCAGGAACAAACAGGATGTGGCCTGGGGGAAACCACACGGGGTGGGGGGAGGACAAATGGCCAGGCAAACATGGACAATGTCAAGTGGTGGTTCTTACCTGGAGCCGCGGCAGAGGAGGGTCAGGAGATTGAGATGTACGGAGACCGTATCAGAGACTGTGGTGGCCAGAGCAGAACAGGGTGTGGGCTTCAGACACTGCCACCTAGTGTGGTGATCTATGTACACTGTAGGGCCATAAGGATTAAATAAGGGATGTGCCCAAGGTCAAAGCCGAACGCCAGGGCTCCTAACCCCTCCCCAGTCATCATGACCGTTTTGCACCAGTGACCATGAAGCCAACCAATGAGCAGGGGCTCTGGGGAGGCCTCTTTTCCTTGATGCCCTTGGTTGTGCCCCAAAAGCCTAGTGAGTCGTGGAGGCAGCTGTCCTCAGCCTTCCTGACAGGTGCTCGAGGGCTCCCGTGTGCTTGTGGCCCTGGCAGGCATCAGACCTGCTGATCCCTTAGGGTCACTTCCCAATAGAGAGGCAAGAACCCTCTTATTCTCTGGAGACCTTTACCAGGCAAGCCCAAGGGAGCACCTTGGAGGTTCCCAGTTGCTCTGTTCCCCTCCCGGACCTCAGCCTCCCTCCCAAGGGCTGCCCGTGCTCAAGGTCCTCAACCCTTGGCCTTTGTTCATGCAAACAGCACAAGCTGCCAAGGTATTTGTCTATGTAAATGCTGTGGGCATTTCCCTCTGTGGCTGTCTCTTCTGAAGTGCTGGCCCTGTGCCCCGAGAAAGTTTTGCAAGAGTCCACAAGGAAGTCTGCACGATCCTCTGCGCAAGGAGACGCCAACTGTGCTGATGCTGATGGGAACAGAGGGAGCAGATGCCAAGAGGAAGTTTCAGTGACGTCAGGCTGATGATAGCCTGTGGACAGGGGAGGTCTCGGTTCCTGTCTGCCCCGCCCTTGCCATACTTGAGGCAGCTCTTGGGGATGGTAGAGCTTCATGGGGAGCCCTCCTTTTGTGGAGACAGATGAAACACTTGGTGTGGCTTTAAACAAGCCAACCATCTCGATTTTGCAGACCTGTTGCTTTCAGTTTCTGGGCACAGTGTTGGGCTCTGCAACCTCTCCTGTTCTCTCACGCCGTTCCCTCCCCAGGAGCCTGCCATCCGGCCCTGCAGGGACCATGGGCGTCTCTCCCTAAGGGCTGTGCTAAGGAGAAGCAGCGAGGCACGCAGCAGCCTCTTGTGATAGTTGGGGTGTGGTGGGAAAGGCCTGGTGTCTGGGCTCGGGCAGCACCTCTGCCCCTGCTGGTCAAGCACTAGGCCTTGGTTTGCTTATTTAGCAAACAGGGAAACAATGAGACATGGCTGTGGGATGGCAGTCCTCATCCCCAGATGGGGTCCTGGGCTCTTAGAGCAGCACTTCCCACTGTTGATACTGTTGATGTGCCCGTGAATCAAGTGGGGAGGAGTCCTGCTACAGAGTCTGGCTCGGTTTTCAGGTGTCAGGTGGGGCCTGGGATCCTGCATTTCTCACCGGCTCCATGCTGGTGCCAATGGTACTGGTCTGGGGACCACACCTTGAGTTAACCAGGCCTTTCGGGGCTTTTTATAAGGATGAAATACATGCAGGGCTCAAGCAGGCCTCACAGGTGGCAGGGCCTCAGTGGATGTCTGCCCTTTTGCTCGGGCTTCTCAGAAGTTTTAGAGACCGATTCAGCAGAGGAGAGACGCTCACAGGAAATCATTAGGGCCTCAGCATTGGGGTCACAGAGGGGTGAGGCTGGAGGGGCGAGAGGCTGCCTTGTGGGAGCTCTGGCAGGGACTACATGTCAGAGGCCCCAGAAGGTCGATCAACATCCACTCGGGTGGGTAAACTTGGAACGAGTCCCTGGAATTGTTGGTTTAGGAAATGAGTGTCCTGGGTGCATCGGAGGCCGGGTCGGCTACACTCCCTCATTTTAGAGACGAGGCCCTGAGATGTGAAGGGACAGCCCTCTGCCGTGAGTTCCGTCAGTTACTCGCTGTTTCCTTCAGGATAATACTCGCTGAGCACTCACTGTGTGACGGGCCCGGGCTGAGTTCCAGGGCTGCAGTGGCAAAAACCCTGACCCCAGCGCTTGTCCTACAGAGCTCGCAGTCTGGGAGGGACTAGACATCAGACCTAGACCAGTCCCTGTGGACGGCGATGCACGATGACAAGTGCTTCCCACCCCAGGCAGACTCGGTGCAGTGGTGGGGGGGTCACCAGGTGACCCGGACTAGGTCGGGGGATGCAGAGAAGGCTTCTCCAAGGAGGTGACCTTGCAAGTGAGCCCTGAGGGTTTAGCAGGACCGAGCCCGCTGGGATGTGGGCAAAGTCCGGGGAAGAGAGTGACTCCACAGGGATGCAGCTGGGCTGCAGTGCTGTCGGGGGCGGCAGGGGGGTGGGGGCGATTGGGGCTGCAGGGGCCCCTGCTCTGGGGATGGCACGAGAAGCCCCACACCCCTGATAACAGCTGCCCCCCCTTCTTTGCTGTTGCTCAGTGGCATCTGGGCTGCAGCTCATGTGCCCCTGGCGCCGGCCAGGCCTTCTCTAACCAGTGTGCTCGCCTCTGTCCACAGCAAACGGGTCCCATCAGTGCCACCCTGGTGATGACACGCCCCATCAAGGGGCCCCGGGACATACAGCTGGACTTGGAGATGATCACTGTCAACACCGTCATCAACTTCAGAGGCAGCTCTGTGATCCGACTGCGGATATACGTGTCGCAGTACCCGTTCTGAGCCGCGGGCTAGGGGCCCTGACACTGCCTCTCACCAGCACCAAGGGGACAGGAGAACGGGAGGAACGAGGGGGAGAGTGGAGTGAGGTGGAGGTGCCGCTTCTCTTGCTGGCGGCCCCCAAGGAGACGGCCCTGTGTCCTGACCCTGCCTGTGGCGTGGCGGCCCCGTCACTCCAAGGGCCATGCTTCCCCCACTCCTTACAACACAGTTATTGGAAAGTATTATCGGCACCTGACCTGAGATCCACGGTGATTTTTCAAGGTCTTCAGTTTATTTTCATATTTTCGAAGGAAATAGGTGAGGTTCGCGGGGGTCTGGGTCCTCGTTCAGAAGACTGTGAACAGCTTCCTGCCACCTCCTGTCGCCTTCCTGCTTGTCTCTGGCTCGTTGCTGCCTTGCCGGGTCCCCCCGAACCCCGGGACGTGGGCCGTAGCTAGTTTGCTTCTTGTCCGTGCAGAGGAGGATGGCAAGAAACCCCAGCGGGATCTAAGGGCTTTTATAGAGTCTATTTCAAAACCACATGTGGTATTTTCAGCCAGAAAAGAAGTTGTTGTTTTCTTTAAGTTTGTGTAACTGTTTAATCCTTTCTTGTGCATTTTGAGTATTTTTTAAAGAAATTAAATGATAGAATTCCTTAAAAAGGCCTTAAGACACATGTTATGTTCTAACTTCCCAAACCCAGTCTCCTCTCCTGTTTAGCCCAATGTTCTCTTCGAGGATCCCTTAACCATGCTTTCTTTAGAATTTTTACCCAACTGGGTTGGAAGGCAGAGGTCTCTAAACAGATTAAATATTTGAAGAGATCTTGTGTTTGGCTCGTTTTGACTCATCGTGGATGGTCTGGCATTCGGGGTTGGTTGGTTGGTTCTGGTTCTTTTAGAACCTGTTCATTGTGCGTCGGTGTGGAAACTCCCGGGAGAGTGGGATGGGCCCTTGATGGGGGTTGGGGAGGTGGGGGCGCGGGCAGGGCAAGGGGAGCTGCCAGCTTCAACCTGAATCCTACTTCATTCAGTTAGAAAACCAGGAACCATCCCTCTGTCATGTAGATTATTTCCAGGTGCCCTCCCAGGACGCCCAGGTCATGCTGTTACTTTTAAATCAGTGGTCCTCAGTCCTGACTGCATAGCAATGCAACTTGTGGCGCTTTTAAGAAAAACAAACAATAACACCTGATTTCTTGGGCTCTGACCCCCAGACATCCTGATTTAGTTCGTCTTTGATAGAGCCCAGGCCTTGCGACTTTTTCTTTTCTTTTCTTTTCTTTTTTTTTTAAGATTTTATTTATTCATGAGAGATCCAAAGAGAGGCAGGTACACCGGCAGAGGGAGAAGCAGGCTCCATGCAGGGAGCCCAGTGTGGGACTCCATCCTTCGCCCTGAGCCCAAGGCAGACACTCAACCGCTGAGCCCCCAGGCGCCCCCCATCGGGCATTTTCCAGGGATGTTACAACCCCATCAACGGTAAATAGCTCCAGAGGCCTGGCATAGCTCAGGAGAGTCAGGACGGTTTCCTGCAGACTTGGTGGCCTTTGCCTCTCTCGGCTCAGTGGGGCGCACAGCAAGGAGCAAGGGGATGGCCCTGAGCCGGGGCACCCCTGGCGTGGGAGGTGGAGGGGTCAGGAAGAGGTGTGGAGCCTGGAATGCAGCCGGGTGCTAGGAGCGGGGCGCCAGGCAGCTCTGAATTACCGCCCTCGGCTCAGCACAGCCACGGGGAAAGGTTTCCTTGGACGTCAGAAGGAGACTGAAGGCCGGCGGCATCTTGGTGACTGAGGACCCACTGGTTTCAGAGGTGCCACATTTGGAACCAGACCTGCTTCTCTCTGGGGCTCACCTTTTACTTGTCCACGTCAAAACGTGGCTTCCTGCTTCTAAAAAAATAATAATAATAAGCAAGAGAGGCTCCTAAAAGCAGGCTGCAGGGGCTCCTTGAACCTCAGAGGTTCTTCCCAAACGTCCCAAATAGACGATGAGTTCGGTGTAAATGGATCAGAAGCATGTGGGATCAATTTACCTTAAAACACGCTGGGGCCTAAAAATTAAGGGGAAAACATCCTGGGGCAACATTGTGTATCAACGCCAAACCCAAAACATTCCGGAAAGAGTTAGAGAGGCTCCCAGATCCTGAAAGCTGTTGGCTCCCCCCACCGCTGGGGAAATCTGCTCGTAAGGTTGTAAGGTCGGGGATGAGCTTGCTCTGAGTCACAGCATTGCGCTTCCCTGGCGTCCCATGGGCGGCTGCTCCTGGGGGTTCGGTCCCGGGCCCCCACCCTGAGCCCTTGAGGACAGGCTCCCCGTCAGTCATCCGGCTATGCTGAGCCCGTCACAGGAGCCTGCTTGGGCCGCGTCATCAGGCCTGAAGAATGAAGCCCCCTGTGGCAGGCGGGGCGCTGCGTAAAGAGGAAGCACACCTGCACACGTCCCTGGGTTCCCCGCACATCTGGGCTCTCCAGGCATGAAAACTGCCATTCAGCTGCTCTAATTCTAAAGCCTTGTGATTCCTTGAAACGTACTGAGGGGATGACAGCCAGTATTTCCATTAAACTGCAACCTCAGTTCCACGGTGGTTTGCCAATCGTAACATTTTCTAACTGGCACAGGATCCACCCACCTGTTGCCGCTCAGGCCCGGGAACGTCCTTGAAATTTTCTTAGGCAACCGTCTTGGCCCTGGGGGTGTTATTGTTCCAGACGGCGAAAACACTGAAGGAAGTCTGGTTACTTCATTTTCAGCGGCACAGACGTTGTTTTTGCGGCGGCTTGTTTATTGCGGTGCGTGCACGTTCTTCAGCGGGTGAGCCATGAGGGTCCCCAGAGAGGCGACCCGGCAAAGCAGTGAGTATTCTCGACTCCCCTCTCGACACACGGAATCCTGTTTGCAGAAAGGTTTCTTCCTTGGGGGGCGGAGAACATGCTTTGGGGGAGCAAGCGCCCACCCGGCTTTGGTTCAGCCGTTTGGTTCAGAGAGATGAACAGACGGTCCACGGATAAGATAGTTTCCTGAGGGACTGTGCTGCCCACGAGACGCAACGGGAGTGCAGTGTGACCGGTGCCTGTGAGCAGGTGAACAAGGTGATGAAATCGGTTAGATGTGTCTATTCTACGCGACAAAAATTCTTACGAACATCTATAGATACATATTTGAAATGTCCTGTAATACGCCTCTGCTTACAATCATTACACACCTTGAAAGAAAACAAAATCAATGTCAGGTGAAAATTTTCTTGTACTTTGAAAACACTTTTTTTTTTTTTAACGGATGGATTGACTCAGAGCGTCAGTAGGGGGAGGGGCAGAGGGAGAGCAAGAAAGAGAAGCCCCGGCAGACGTGGCGCTGAGTGTGGAGCCCTGCATGGGGCCCGATCTCACGACCCTGAGACTATGACCTTAGCTGACGTTGAGTCTGGCTCTCAACCCACTGAGCTCCCCGGGTGCCCCAGATATACTTTGTACCTTGACATGCAATGATTTCTTTTTCTAGAAAAAGAAAAAAAAAAGCAAACATTTGTTAAAGCTCTTCATTATTTTGGAACTGGCTGATGCTCATCAACCACAAATACACCAATTTTTTTCTTATTGGTATTTTGTTCTCGAATTTCTTACTGCCTGTATTTAACAAATGGCTGATATCTTCATTAGAATCCTTGCATCTTGAAAGAGGAAAGAAAACCACGAAACCTAGAGGCTTCAGGACAAAGGGAACATGTAGATGCAGGATTTATCCCCTTGGTAGCTCTTGGGTTGACAGTGCCAGTTAGAGTCTTTGACTCGCTGATGCCTCCTCACTAAGAATCTTTGCCTGCAGCCATCAGCGAAACAAATCATAGGCATGAGAAAACTGGTTTCAACTCCGGAAGTATTTACCAAAGTGCCATCTTTGGTGTCTTCTCACCAAGGGGAGTTACATGGTCACAGGCAGCATTAACAGCATTCCTTCCTCCCTTCCCTCCCAATAACGTAAGATGAAGGTAGCGCTAAGACATAGGTTGATGGCAAACGTCGAGGGCATTATGACACCAATGTATAAAGGTTAATTAATCAGTGAATTGTGACTGATGTAGGGCCAGAGAGTCATTGTATAGCCTGATGTCATGTAAAAGCAGTTTTTATTTGGGGAGGATTGTTTTGGTTTCAACCTCATCTTTTCTCTAATTCCTGCTGCCCACCCTCCTGCGGAAGGCACATGATATGGAAACCAGGCTCATATAACAAGATTGTGACTCTACTTTGAAACAGGTGCCTTGAGTTCTTCTGTATCTTAGGGTACAAACCATGTGTGATTTATCTGTCAAGAGGAGCATGGATTGCTGTTCTACTTGTGAAATATAACGTCCCCTGCTCTTTAAAATTTTACCGAAAGAGCCAATCATGGATGTGACGCCAGGCCATGGCCTTTGCACAGAACTTAGCCCTTCGTGGTAACCTGTTGTCTTATGGTTTGGTTTGGTTTCTGTCTGGTTCTGCACTGAAAAATACCCCATGGAGATTTGCACCCCACCCCTGGCATTTCCACGCAGCATTTTGCCCATCTTTCGGAACAGCAGACCCACGCACAGTCAGGTAACGCTGCTGGATTTTTATGTGCAAAGGCACTATTGACTTCATAATCTCCTTCTTCCCGTAAAATCATGGCTGGTCCAGAGGATCTCTTCAGCCCAGAATTGATGCAGAGGTGGGGACAGCTAGATCCCCCTGCTTCTTGCTTTTTCTCTGTTGGGACTTTGGAATGCATTTTCTTCTCGGGATCCTCTGTACCGTTTTTAAAAAATTCCACGACCCCATTTTTCATCATAAAAGCCAAGACATTTTGCAAGTGGGTGGTGAAAAGCTCCCAGGTAGCCTGCGAGGATTGGAGGACAAGAAGGCACACCTAAAAGGAGTGGGCGGCCCCATTGGAGCAACATCTCCAGAGGGGGCTGGGTTCCTTCCTGCTGACACCAAGCCAGGGCTCCGCAGACACTCGGGGGCCACACCCTGCTCTGCTGCCCGTCCCTCCAGCTGCACCTGCTGCACCTGCGTCTTGGGGACTGCGTCCAGCCTCATTCTTAATTTTCACCAGGTTTCACTCAGCTCGCCAGCAACCTGCTGAAGGCTGAGGTGGGAAGGAAGGGGAGGAGCGTGCACTTGGGGCAGGTTGGCTGGTTCCTCCTTGGGAGGTTGAACTCCACGTCCTTGCAGAGCTTCTCAGTTGAGGTCGTGGGCTTAGGGGAGGAGTTCTTTGCCTCTCTCCCTTCTCTTCCCATTTCTTCCTAGTCCTGTCTTCTTCACCTCCACCCCCACCATCAGATCTCCATCCCAAAGTCAGAGGGAGGCAGTCAGGGTGGAGTCCCATCCAGGAGAGCACAGTGGCAGCCTAGGGGCAAAGTCCGGCTCTTTCAGCCCCTCTTGTGTCCTCTTCACAGCCACAGAATTTCTCCCCAGTTCAGAACATTCCTACCTGAATAGAGCCAAGACCTGCTCCCCGCCCCTCCTTCTCCCATTATCGTTGCACACACACACACACACACACACACACACACACACATGCAGAAAGTGTCTTTATCTGGTGAGCTGGCCCTGCGTCTTCCTTGTGGCTGCTCTTCACAAGGATTCTTCCTTAAGGTTTCTTCTGATTTCCGGTGTCTCCATTCTAGGGTCAAGTTCCTTTATTCCAACACCCCTTGTCCAGGAGCCAGGCCACCCCCACCCCTCTCATTCCCAGAAATACATTTAAAATTTTTTTATGTATTTATGTTTAAAGATTTTGGTTTTTTTTATCCATGAGACACAGAGAGAGACAGAGAGAGAGAGAGAGAGGCAGAGACACAGGCAGAGGAAGAAGCAGGCTCCCTGTGGGGAGCCCGATAGGGAACTCGATTGCAGGACCCCAAGGTCACGACCTGAGATGAAGGCAGATACTCAACCACTGAGCCACCCAGTCATCCCGAAATGCATTTTTAAAAAAATCTTTCTAGCCCTCTCTTTGTCCCTCGTCCACCGTGGCATCCAGTGGCTAGACATAGTGCCTGTGTTCATCACGAACTCTGGGAAAAACTGGAGTCCCTTTAAATATAGGGCAGTGCACAGTGTCAAGAGACCAGGGCCCAGCGACAGCCCAGCGCTTGATTTGCAAAACATGGGCTGGCACTGTGTACAATCTGTGTATTCACAGATTACAGAATTATTCACCCAAACTATTCCAAGATGGTGCATAGGGATGTGTGTGTGTGGGGGGGGGGGCGGGGAGGGTTCAGTTTTTTTGTTGCTTTTTAGTGTCAGGGGTAGAATTTGCTGATTCATCAGGTGCATACAACGCCCTGCGCTCATCCCACCTCGGGCCCTCTTTAACACCCATCACCCAGTGACCCCATCCTCCATGACCTCCCTCCAGCAACCCTCGGTTCATTCCATATACTTGAGTCTTTTAGGGGTGCCTGGGGGGCTCCATCTGCCTTCGGCTCAGGTCACGATCCCCGGGGCCCAGGATCGAGCCCCATGTCGGGCTCAGCGGAGCATCTGCTTCTCCCTCTGCCTCTCAAAATAAATTTTTTTAAGAGTCTCTTACGGTTGCCTCCCTCTCTTTTCATCTTATTTTTCCTTCCCTTCCCCCATGTTCATCTGTTTTGTTTCTTCACTCATACGTGGAAATTCAGAAACACTGGGTGGTTTTAGGGACAGGAGCCTTTGGTTGGACTACCGTATATCCCTGCAACCCTCAGCCGCATGTCACTTTTTCATGGTGCAGCTGATGTTTGACGGTGACCTAGAAAATGACCAGGAATTCCTCAAGCTTGGGAAGGGAAGGGTGCTGAGGGGACCTGTGTGGCCTGAGCAGAGGGCGAGGTGACGTGTGTGCAGCAGGGAGTGACGGAAGCGGAGACCGGGTTAGTACATCCGGATTCATGTCATCGAGCTCGCACGCACGTCGTAGAAGCCAGCTCTGCATATGACACCGGTCCGCGGCGGAGGTGCTACCCAGTGCTCTCGGGTGGAAGGCTTCGCATGCTTAATAAATTAGGGAATCTGAATCTCCTCTTTAATGATTCATGCTTGACATTAGAAAATCAAAGGCTCTGAAAAGTTCTGCAATGAAAAGGAAACATTTAATTTTGTATAAAGGTCAACCAAACTTATTTGCAAGGGACACATCTCCCCCACTAGAACCACCACCAACACCCCCAGGAACAATTTTCTCTAGAGCTGGGGACTTGCTGTTGCCTGCTGTGGGAGCTATGGCAGGGCTCTTAGTTCCCATTGTTTTGCTCCTTAATTAGGAAAGGGACATGGTCTAATTTTTAGCAAGATCATTTTGGAAATGGTTTGTGGAGATGAGAGAGAAGTCAAGAAAATCGTTGCAGTTGTTCCCTCCCAACGGATCTGTCCGAAGACTAGTTTCTCGCTCGAGATGCTTGATGACGTACACTGTGGCCACGGGTTAAGGTTCAAACACCTGAGTGTGGTTGAACGAGCCTCCCAGGGCCGGGCCCTGCCTGTGCATCCAGCTCCACCTCCCATCACCTGCCCCCCTTTATAACCAATTCTGAACCCCCCCCGCCCCAGTGAAACCGGAAAGGCTTGTGCCCTCCCTGCAGGTGTTCAGGTGAGAGCGGTCCTTCTTGGCGTGTCCTCCCTTCACCCCTGGGCAGACGCCCGTCTATGGATTGGTAGTCACCCTGGAGGCCGGTCCCTCTGGGAGCTCTCCAGACCCAGGCCTGACTCGGTGGCTGCACTGCTCGCCCACCCACCCCGGTCCTGTATAGAGAAGGTGGCTCCTTGTGCACGACCTGCGTCTCGCAGGCTGTGATTTACTAGGTAAATTTCCAAACTGCAAACACGTTTTAGGCTACATCGCATGGCTCATCAGTCTAGACTTAAGGGCTGGCACCCAGCCTGCCATAAGGTGGGTGTCGATGTCATTTGAGGGAATGTGATCATGGAAACCGCTAGAGAAAATGGACAAAAAAAGGGAAAAAATTCAGGGGCATTGCAGTAGTTGGAGTCAGAAGGTCTTGGTGACCTATGGAGTGTGGAGCCTAAGGGACCCCTGAATCGGGCTATTGAATACTTCAGGAGGAGGGGTGTTGGTGGTGGAGGAAGATGAATTCCATTTTAAGCCTCTTTATATATATATATATATATATATATATATATATATATATATATATATATATAATTTATTGAGGTATAATTTACATACAGTCGAGTAAATAAATGCATAGATCTCCACAACACAGACATCTTGAACAGATGGAGTATGCTAAGCACGAGATGGCTGTAAGACACCCAGCTGGAGGTGGTCTGAACATGGTCGGAAGTGTGTTCATGTTGGGGGGCCTGGGTGGCTCAGCAGTTGAGCGTCTGCCTTTAGCTCAGGGTGTGACCCAGGGGTCCTGGAATCGAGTCTCGCATTGGGGTCCCTGCAGAGAGCCTGCTTCTCCCTCTCCCCCTGCTTGTGCTCTCTTTTCTCTGTCAAATAAATAAATAAAATCCTTAAAAAAAAAAAAAAAGAAGTGTCTGTGGAAAGAGAAAAGTTGGCACTGGAGATTGAGCACTGGGGATCCTTCTGAGAAGCGGCCTTGGGGATGGAGAGGAGTTGGCGCCATGGGGATGAGAAACCAGAGGACCCAGTCTTTGACCTAGATGATCAGATAGGTTCGGCCAGCCCCTCACAGAGAGTCAGTCACTTCCTTGAATGAGTGATGAGGTGCCTATCCCCAGATTATGGTCTGCACATACCACATACCAGGAAAGAATGCTAAGATAAACAAAAGTGACTCATAGCCTAACATGAAAACTGAAAATTGCCAATAACCATGCCACCTAGGAGCTTCCTGAAGCAGCAGAGTCATTTTCTAGTTAACCCATTAGGCAAATAAATGTTCTTGGTTGGAGGTTGGCATTCATTTTCTCTCCAAGTATACTGCATTTAATTAAATGTATAGGAAAAAAATCTGTTGGCCTAAGGAATTATGGTAGTGTGGCGGGAGGAGCTCTAATCTGGAAGTTTAGACATCCTGGGTTCTTTTTTCCAGCTCTCTCTGGAAAAAGAGATCTCGTCTAGGTTGTCTTGACATACGGCAAGTCACGCAGCCTCTCGGACACTGAGATCCTTCTTTGGCGACCTATAGAAAACTTTAACCCTGAATCCTGTATTTAGTTAACTCCTTTTTTCCCCCTCTTTTTAAAAAGATTTTATCTTTTTTTTTTTTTTTTTGAGAGAGAAAGAGAATTCAAGCATGAGTGGGGAGGAGAGGCAGAGGGACAAGTAGACTCCTGGCTGAGTGGGGAGCCTGACTCGGGGCTTCGTCCCATGAGATCATGACCTGAGCCAAAATCAAGAGTTTGCTGCTTAACCAACTGAGCCACCCAGGCACGCCTGCTCACCTCTTCAACAAATTTTTATTCAGCTTCTACTCTGTTCTGGCTCTGACCTGGATAAGAATCCCTGTTTTCACAACTCTTTTCCGTGACCCCTGACCAGATAGCCGTCACTTTCAATTCAAAGCATGTCCTAATTCTTTATGGCAGAGGATGGAAAAGTAAAGTGGACACCACTCAGGTTCATATATATATATATTTTTTTAATTTTTTTATTTATTTATTTTTTTTATTGGTGTTCAATTTACTAACATACAGAATAACCCCCAGTGCCCGTCACCCATATATATATATATTTTAAATTTATTCACAAGGGACACACACAGACAGGCAGAGATATAGGTAGAGAAACAGATCACCTGCAGGGAGGCCAATGCGGGACTTGATCCCAGGACCCTGGAGATCATGACCTGAGCCAAAGGCAGACTCTCAACCCCTGAGCTCCCCAGCTGCCCCCCAACTCAGGTTCTTTATAGGAATTTTGCTCTTAAATTCAGATACCTGGGCATAATTGTATTACTCTGGTGAGGCAGGAGAACCACTGGGATTGGAGCTGAACAGAGCTGGATTTGGGTTCCCATTCTGCCACTTACCAGCTTGTGACCTGGGGTCAGTTGCTTAGGTTTTATGAACTTCATTTTCCTCATCTGTTAAATGGAAATAATGCTACCTTCTTGTTTTGAGAAATAAGATGATGCACATGGAAATGCTTGGCGCTTGTCTTCCCTATTATCCTAGCAAGTAGCAATTGTCCATGTCTTTCTTCACCTCAAATATTCTAAATATCTAAGCCATTTGCCTGAGCCACGACTCAGTTTATAAACAGTTATTGGAATTTGGAGGATCAGAGTGATCCCATTTGCTTCAGCATACCCTTAGCAATTTCCATTTCATTTCAGACTTGAAATCATCTTCACTTTCTTTTTCTTTTTAAAGATTTGTTTATTTATTTGAGAGAGAGCATGCAAGCATAAGAGCAGGGGGCAGGAGTGGGGAGGATGGCATGGGCAGAGGGAGAGGGAGAGGAGAGGAGAGAGAAAATCTCAAGCAGACTCCTTCCTCCCCCTGTCTCTCCTTCTCTTCTTTCACCCCCTCTCCTTTTCTTTCTTCCCCAAACTTATCTCAAGTATTTTTTATATACCAGGTCTTGTGCTAGATCCTTAACCCCAAAAGAGCTTGTGTTTCTTTCTCCTTGGACGTCCTTCAAAGACTCATCTCTCTCTTGTCTTTCTTACTCATCTCCTTACCTTTTTTTTTTTTTTTGCTTTGGTTCTTCCTTCTTTTCTGCCTCTCTGTTTTCTCCTTTTGAAGGGGTCTTTGTTTTATTGGTAACCCAAAACCCAGCTGTGGTCTCCTTGGTCGACGAGGTCTAGTTATTATTGCCTTGAACTCCTCATTCCATGCCCTATGGAATTGCAGAGCCCTTCCCAATTTCTAAAAATTCCCATGGGATGCGGAGGGGCTTTTATTTTCATGGCTACCTCTGACTCCAAACACTGAACTTCTCTTGAATTCGCTTGGTTGACAGGCCTTTTTATTATGAACCCAGTCCCTTGCTGAGTTGATCCTGACATAAAACTCTGCTTCTTGATTTGATTTCCACAAAAACAAGATGAAAAAACACTTTAGTGGATTGAACAGGGCCCTCCCCTCCATTCATGTCCACTTGAAACACCAAAATGTGAACTTATTTGGAAATAGGTTCTTTGGATATGTAATTAATCAAGTGACGATGAGGTCGTATTGGACTAGGTTGAGCCCTAGATCCAATGACTGATGTTCTTATAGGAAAAATAGAGGGCATTCAAAGATACACAGAGAGCAAGAAGGGTGAATATGAGGCAGAGCTGGAATGACGTGGCCACAAGCCAAAAAGCACCTGAGATTTCCAAGAGCCATCAGAAACTAGAAGGGGTGAGGAAGTGATTCTTCTCTGGAGCCTTCAGAGGGAGATTGGCTCTGCTGACACATTGATTTTGGCCTCTGAGCCTCCAGAAATGTGAGAGAATGAATTTCTGTTGTTTTCAGCCAAGTTTGGTACTTTGCTACACAGCACCCATGGGAAGCTAACACAAACACTACTTTCATTGGGTGTGTAGTCAGCTTTACCGAGGAGTTGAGTGAGAGGGGAGATGAGACAGAGGAATACACACTTTAGCTCTGCTGTTTCACTGGCTCCCTCTTCCGTGCTCAACCTGCCTCCGGGTCCCTTCTGCCCACAAAGTCCCCAAACTCCAAATCCACTTAACCCTATGATGCAGAAGCCTAGCTCTCAAACTCAGACCCCAGCTGGCCATTCAGACCAAAGTCCTTTCTGGTGCTCAGCTGCATGAAAATACGTTGCAAGGACTAGCAGCCCCTCTCAGGAGGGAGGGGATTGAAAAAGCCACCCCTATTCCCCTTTTGGGAGACATTTCTTTTCCATTTCCTGTTCTTCAGTCTGCTAGAGACAGTGGGGTGGCCTTCTTTACCTGCACTCACCCTTAGAATGCTCAGGGCATGGGTTGTAGAAATCAGAGGGATTTTTCCATCTGTGAGTCAGTGGATGCTGTCCCTGGCACCTTGGAGAGACAAGGAATGCCAGAGGATGTCCCATCCTTGGGGAACGTTCCAGAAGACTGCCCTTAGTTTTCCTTCTTTCAGAGCTCTGTTCAGCTCTGATCTCTCCCATATTCTAATAACAATCTTTTACATTCCACTTCTTCCTCTTTTCTCTCTGTTTCCTCTTCTGTGTGTCTACTTTTTGAGAGCTTTAAAAATTCTGTCACCCTTAGTATTCTATTTTTTCATGCTTACAAATTTCCAAGACCTGTGGGGCAGTATTATTTTTTTTCCAAATTTTCATAGGGAATAAGGAAAACCAAGCCCAGAGGTAGAGTAAATTGCCCCAGATCAACTGTGTTTAAGTGACAGAGCTTGCCATGCCTTTCTCAGAGTGGTGGTGAGGCTCAGCCATTAGCCTGGAAAAATCCATTTAATTTAGACTAGCCATCTCCTGGTTAGCATGAGAGCTCTGGATCCATAAGCTTGGTTTCCTTTAGATGCTCTCTGTTTTAAGAACTGATTTCTAGCCTGATTTTAAATTAAGTTTATTTAATGATTTGAAGAACTCTGTGTTTTGACTCTGGTTTCAGAGAAATATTCTTACTAGGTTACACGAATATTTTGAAATTCAGTCCTTACTTTTTTTTATTCAATAAAAGTTTGCACAAACAATGCATCCCACAGGAGAAACTTATGCCAGATAGCAGATGTTTAACACGTTTGCTTCAGATATTGGAGTTCATGGCCTCTTGTGCTTGTTAAACCAAAAAATGTAAAAGCACAGAAATGATTTTTAATATCTGCAAGTGCTGCAAGGCCAGGCTGGATTCTGGGCAATTGCAACATTTCAACAACATTTTAGATCACAGGTTTTTCACGTGTGTATTTGTATGTATGTGTGTGTGTGTGTTTGTGTGTGTAGAATTTTTTTTTACACAATCCAAGCAGACAGTTCAAAGAGGGGAAGCATAAGCCCTTTAGTTTTGACTCAATTTCAGTTCATTTTGGTTGATCTCTGCAGAAATGTTAAAAAATTTCCTTTTCTAGTTCTGATGTTGACTCTGACTTGTAATCACACAGCTGGGCCTGCCATTGATTAACCAACCATTTATCGGTAAGTCTTGGGTTTCAGAATGCCATCATACTGGTAATAGCCCTCATCTGCTGAGGACTGACTGTGCCAATCATTATGCTGTGTGTTTGCTCGCATTCTGTCATTCAACCTTCACACCCATCACCTTCATGGCTATTATTTTGGTGTCAGCCACTCCCCTCTTAGTGGGCTAACCATCTCCCTGCCATTTCCACTCAACCCAACAGCTGGAGTGATCCAAATAAAAGTTAAATCTGTTCATGTCATTGCTCTACTCCAAAACTTCCAATGGCTTCTCAGCCTATTCAGAATAATAGCAGAAGTCTTTACAATGGCTCATGCTATCTCTTTTACCCTGAACCCTACCTATGCTCCTCTGTCCTTGGTTTCTCCTTCTTCCTCTCTTTCTCTTGCTCCAGTTGCTCTGGCCCTCTCACTGCTCCTTAAATATGCCAGGCAAGTTTCTTCTGTATGGTTCATTAGTACAGCAGAGGTTAAAGCACACATATAATATTATGTCTATGAAAGTAGGAAAATAGAATAATAATTTATTTCAAACAATTAACGATAAGATAGTGCTCTATTGATGGGGATTTAAAAGAATACCTAAGGCCCCACAAGAACTTGTTTGTTTTTTTTTTTTTCCAACAATCTTTGCTGTAGGAAATTTGGCCACCGATGTTTTCCCTTATAAATGGAAGAAGTCAAAGTTAGTGGGCAAAGCATTTTTATCCCAATAGCATCCACTTATTATTGGGAGATTGTTTCATTTTCACCTACTACACGATGTTAAGGGTTAGGAGTGTTAAGTTGTAGACACCTAGTACCTGCAACTAACTTATTGAACCATTGAATGAGTAATGATACCCCGAAACTAAGGCCCCCTTGAATAGGTGGAAAATCAATAATTTCGGGAGATTTGTTTCAGATAATTGAGAATATACCTTTTGAAGCACTAAACCTTTAAAATAATATTAGTCATTCTGATGGATTTTAAAAATAAAATATTATCCACTTTCTTGTCTTGGTCGCTTAACTATGCAATGTGTAAGGTTTTACTTGATAATGACTTAGGATTATCATTATGGACATGGTGGCTACTCTCTGCTGTATTATAATACAATGTATAGATCTGTTTGCCCCTATATGGAATGGCCCCAGGCAATGGTGTTTCTTGAATCCTCATGTCTTCCTTGTAAAATTTTATGATAGGCATTTAGGAAGGGAAAAAGGAGTCACAAATGGGCAATTTCCATCCTGAGAGTTCTGTAGGAGCCTTGGCTGTGATGATGCCTCCTCAGAAGAAAGGTTAAGTTTATGTGCTAATCATAAGTGAAATGGCCTTGGATCATTTTAATAACCACTTTCTTCACCATCATCTCCATCTTGTTGCTTCTGCAATAGCTCTAACAGCTCCAAAGTATTGGCCACTTTCGGAACTTGGGACCAGAGACACTTTGACACACTGTTTGAACCAAACAGAATAACCAAAGAGGATGGATGGGTGCTGGGCACAAGTTCCATTTACTTCACATCTTGTTTCTAGGAAGCTTATAGGAAGTTACAAAATTGTCATTCAGCCCAAAGATCCACTTAACCTGCCAATGTAAATCTTTATACATACACTCCACTATTGTGAAGTGAACTTAATCATTTTAATTCACACATAGTGCTTTAGTTTACAGAATACTTTGATATTTTTTCTTTCACTCATTGAATATTTAATATCTATACCACTGTCCCATACTTTATGGTTTGACATTAGAAGTGCAAAGATGAATATGCCCTGTCCCTCTTTATTTTCTTATTTTGATCATCATAATGACCCTGAGAGGTTGTTATTATTATCCTCATTTGCAGGAAAGAGATTGAGGCTCAGGGAGGTTATTGCACTGTCACAAAAAAGCATGAAAGCCAGAATTTAAACTCAGGTCTTCTGCCTCTAAATCCCATGTTGGTTCCCCCCACCCCCAGCCCCCAGTACCTTCTGCTTTAAACAAATACTGAGAGGCAAACATGCAAAGCAAATTAAAATGTATGCAAATCACAATCAAATGAACATACCAAAGACCCAGCTCCAAAGAATATTGTAGAGACCCAGTTTTTTTGAGAATTCATGTTAAGTGCCTTGTTTTTGGGTGACAGAAACTACACATGTGTTCACTTAGACAAAAGATGTAATTTGTGGATTTATAACCAGTATGGCTTATGTACTAAAACAGTGGAAAAAAACAGGGTACATCTTCCCTTGGGACTGAATGCAACCAAAAAAATCTAGTGCCTTTGAAACTTCTTATACCATCTTTACTTCTCTTGGAATATCTATATCATTCTCCTTTATTATATGTTGACTTTTCCCTTGGAGATATGGCCACCAAAGGATCTTCTGTCACTAAAAAGAGGACTCTCTGCTCCTTCCTGGTTATGGTTTGAAAAAAAAAATTCTAGGGAAAGATTCTGATGGATGTTCATTGGGTCAAGTGCTTCTTGTGAGCCTGTCAACTGACTGGAGGGGGGGGAGGTTGTGGGATGACATCATGGGAAAATATAGCAGTTACTGTGAGAAGTACATGTTTGGAGAGGGACAGGGTGGTTCTTATGATCAGAATATAAATAGATATCCACTTTGAGCACCCTAAATTTAATCCACACATGTATTTTTTCCCCAAGAACTAACCTATTCAATTTTGGGAAAATAAATATTTTCTGGACTCCATCTCAACACTGTACTGTGTTTAAAGGAATTAGCACAATGCCAACAGGTATGAGCAGGAAAAACTCTTGTAGAAAAGTTAAAGAATCCTTGTTACATTTAGCCAGTCCTGCGTAAAGAAGGAAGGCAGAATTTAGAGATGGCCCAGAGCAGTGAAAGCAAACTAAAGATAGGGAGATGGTGACTCTAAAGAACATAGAGCACGACAGTCCCAAAATGACATTGATTTTCAGGCTTGGATGAATCTTGGAGGAAATAGGAGGCAGGATGTAGAAACTCTTGGAGCTAGGAAGGTTATCACTCCTTTGGCTACTCTTCTCATTTGAATAGGTAGATGCAGGGAGAAGTAATCTGCCCAAGGCACAAAGCCTTAATTATCTTATCAGTAAAAATAATGACACCAACACTTGTTTATTCAGGGAGAGTATTCTTCTGAGGGAAATTGGGATAAAGTTACCAGAAATTGAACAGTACATTTTTTTTTTCCTGCTGAGCCAACCTTTGCCAGAGAGTAGGTATAAATATGTAGATGGAGGATTAAGGGGAGACAGGTGATAAAAATGGAAAATGCCGGGGATCCCTGGGTGGTGCAGTGGTTTGGCGCCTGCCTTTGGCCCAGGGCTCGATCCTGGAGACCCGGGATCGAATCCCACGTCGGGCTCCCGGTGCATGGAGCCTGCTTCTCCCTCTGCCTGTGTCTCTGCCTCTCTCTCTCTCTCTCTCTCTGTGACTATCATAAATTAAAAAAAAAAAAAAATGGAAAATGCCAGGAAAGGGGATAAAGGAAACGTTCTAACTTAATGGGTTTAGAAAGTATACTGTAAAGCCCTCACGATCTGTATAAAGCCAGTTTACTCAGGACAGTCCTAATCCTGTGAATCTTTTCCTGGTTTTCATATGCTGGGGTTGGCCACAACCTGAGGGCTGTCCCATGTAGCTGACCCTCTTTTCAAAAGTCTTAGGTCAGTGGAGTGGCCTTCCCAACATCAATTCTGTCCCATAAGTAGTAGCAGTCAGGTTTGGGGAATTGACTTTAACTGAAAAGGCAGCCCTTTTTAATCAAAATGTTATCTTACCCTCCATGCCAGTCACTGGTTCAAGAATGAGCAGGCCACCCAGTTCTGGCCAAAGAGATAGGAAGAGACATTTGCTGGCATTTGGAAAAGTTGATCTTTCAGGAGCAGTTTTGGGGAATTCATTCTATCCTCCTTATCTGAATTGGAGAAACAAGGTCTGATTGTCCCTGGAAGCCGTTCTACAAATGTGATGGAAGTTGATTTAGGATAAAGCTTACATAATCTAGAGCAGAGCAAAGAGAAGGGAAACATTCAATGATACACCATGGGATTGCTAAAGCAAGGAGTCCTATCTACCTTTGCACTTGCTTTTGGGTTAGCCCTCCTAAGATGTAGAGGCTTAAAACAAGAACATTTTATCATTATTTAGCTCCCGAACACCATATGGGCAGGGCTCAGTGGGGAGGGCTCATCTCTGCTCCACAAGGTGTTGGCTGGGGCAGCTCAACTAGCGGCTGAAGGATCCATTTCCAAGATGGCTCAGTTGCAATCTGAGAGTCTTTACTCTTGGTTCTTTCTGTGTGGGCCTTTCCCTGTGGGTCTCTCCACAAACTGCTTTGGTTTCCTTAGAGCATGGTGGCTGGATTCCAAGAGCAAGCATCCAAAGACAGCCAAGGAGAAATTGTACTGTTTTTTATGATCTAGCCTTGAAGGTCCTATTTCCGTATTTCCACATTCTGTTAATTTCCAGAGTATTCTCTTGGTCAACCAGTCACTATGGTTAGCCTACCTTAGGGAGAGAGGACCTAGAGCCCAACCTCTGATGAGAGGAATTTCAAAGAATTATGAGCATGATTTAAACCACCATACAAGTTAATCTATTTCTTTATTTTTATGACTGTTTCAGGGTTTTTTTTTTGTTTTTTGTTACTTGTGGCTGAAAGTATTCTCATTGGTCCAGTTAGTGTCGTCTCAGTGGCTGGTAGCACAATGTCCTCCATCAACAGCTTTCAGTTACAATGCCAATTGTAGCACAGTTTCCAATAATTTGTTACTAGCAATTTAATACCAAGATTTTGAAACTATTTACTTATTGTTCCCTTTTCTTTTTTTGCAAATTGGAGCAGAATCAAGGTTACCACTATAATAGCAGAAGAGTCATTTATTTTAATTCTAGTAGACATCTCTAAATGGGTGATAAATGAAAGGAATCAAAGCAAGGATATGGTACGGTGGAAGGATTATTCTAGGTTAATCTAGAATAATAGAGCTATTGGCCTGGCTGCCTCGTTTAGTAAGATTTGGAGGGAACTCTAGATTGTCTGTTCAGGGTCAAATTCTTTTTCTTCTCCAGTAAGCTACAGCTAAGCTAGTGAGGTTAAAGACTTGTGGTCACATTTTATATTCTCATTCTAGTTCTGTTAGTATTTCTATGGGCAAGGAAAAGAATAAAGGCATTCTTCTTGGTCATCCGCATTGTCCTGCCCCACAATGAACTCTCATAAAGCAAACTATGGTTAAGTGTCTACTGTGTTCTTAGCACTTTGCTAGGCATTGCATAGATCAGGATAAGATGTGGTTCTCTAGGAGCCTGCCAGCAACCTGTGCCTTGTGTGTGGAAAATCTGAGCTGAGCTTATCAGATGGCTGGAACCTGGAAAGGGACATTTGGGCCATGGGCCCTGACCTCAAAAGTCTGGCAGAGTTGTCCTCAAGGCTGCCATTGTGGAACTGGGTGCAAACTGCAGCTCTGAGGGATTAGAGACTCCAAGAAGTTGGTTAGGATGTGCAGGAGAGCAGAAAGAAGCAGTCTCCAGAAGATGAGGGGCAAAGGGGTGTCTGAGCTGCCTTGTGTCCTGTCCTTCCTGGGGCTATTTGCTTAGATTCCTGAAAAAGTATATTCCTTTGTTTCCTTGCCCAGGGTACCATGCTCTGTCTTTTACTTGAACTAATTTGAGTGGGTTTCTGTGTCTGGTAACTATCAGAGCTCTGGCCAGAACAAGTCAAGAATTTGTAGAGGAGATGGCAATTTCAATGGGCCTTGAGTCGTGAATTGGATTTATGTAAACGCAATTCCTATGTCTGGACTTCTCAGTTTGCTGACCAATCCTGTGATTTAATGAGAGGAGGTTGACTTTTAGAGTCACACACAGCCTTAGAGTCAAATCCCAACTCCTTCATCACTTCCTTGTGATCTGGGAAAAGTTACTTTTCCATAAATTTGAACAATAGTCCCCACTCTGCAGGGCTGTTACAAGAATTATATATATATATATATATATACACATACACACACACACCATTACACAGTACTTGGCATATGATAAGTCAGCAGAGAACAGCAGCTATTATCATTCCAAATATATTTGGATGGGAAGAGGGAAGTCATTTTTAACCCTGTTCTCAGTAATGCAAAGTGGTTTTGATTGAGGCGTTTTATATTTCTCCACATTTTTAAGTGGTTTTATATGTGAAGCATATGTATATGTTAAGTACACGTATAAGGGTGCAGGCATGTGTGCCTGCGTATGTTTGGTGAGGGTGTTGTTTGTTCCCCTTGGCCCCCTTTGCCTATTGAAGTTGTATTCACTATGTTCTCGGACTAGTTATTGTTATTAATCAGACATGCGGTATGAGATGAACAGGGGTGGTGAGTTGGTCAGACTGCCAAGCAAGTTCATGTTTTGCAGGAAACGCCAAATTGTTTCCTTAGGGGATGTTTTTCAGGAGTGGGAGAGTATGCTTCACTGGCCCTCGCAGGCCCTGTCCTGTCCCTAGAGTGTTGTCACCTCACAGAGTGATACAATAGCTGTTTAAAAGCCAGTCATGGAGCAGTTTTGCTTGAAGTGTGTTCTCCTGGTTGTTTTTCTTTTTCCTTCTGGTAAGTGAAGCTCACATCAAATAGGAAATGGATTGCAGACCTCCCACATTTCCTCAAAAAATATCCCAACTTCATCCATCCCCTCATAAACTAGAAGGGTGGGGGAAGCTAGCAAAAGGCAGGGAGTCATGGGGAAAGAAGGAATGCCTGAAAAAAAAAAAAAAGACTGTAAAGCGTTTTGAGGACACCTCCCTTTCCACCAGTGTCTCTAATTTATATAAAGATCAATGCATACTTAACAAATTAAGATGCAACTGTCATACGAATACATCTTTGGACATGTGGTTCATCTGCCAACCACATTTATTCATGAATTCTCCTTATGGACTTGGAGCAATTTTAAAGAGAAGGAAAGAAAGTCTTGGCATCCTAAACTGCCTGGGGATTTTGCTGGGCACATGAGTTTTCCTAAAACTCTGATGAAAACAAAAATCACAAATGATAGCCTTCAAAATTTCAGATGGCGAGTTTGAGTCGCACTTGTAAACAACCACTAATGTTCCGATGTAGTCTTCCAAAGAGTTTTTAAATTTTTCTTTTACTGCTGTGACAAATGTTTAAATTTTATGTCTGACCAAAAGGATAGAAAATGTCAAACAGAACTTTACTGGGTGTGTGAGGCTGAATCCTCTTATTGACCACTGGCCACCTTGTGACTTGAGATCGGGTGCTGGGCACACTGGGTCTGGAAGTCTGGGGCCACAGAGCGGTAGGGGCACCTCCTTCACGTCCCCACAGAAAATCATGGTGGGGTGGGTATGTCAGCAAACTATTGGTGTGTAATAGTCCTAATATGCCAGGACATAAAATGACAATCCTCTATTATTTCTCATGTGTCCTGATGGTCAGCTGGGGATTAGCTCATCTAGTCTGGGCTTAACTGGAATGACTCTGCTCCGTGTCTCTCATCCTCCTTGGACCAGCCGGCTGGCTCAGGCAAAATCTTCTCATGGCATTGGCAGAAGCACAAAAAGGCAAGCAGAAATATATGAGGCCTCTTCAGCTAAGCTCACAACTTTAACACTCTTAGTTCTGTATCACTTTATTGGCCAAAGTAAATCAAATGGCTGAACCCACATTCAAGGGGCAGGGAAATATATTCCTCTCCTTGAGTGGAAGGAAATTCAAAGTGATGGCAAACTGGATGGGTACAGTCTGGAATGAAAAACTGGGGTGAATACTGTAATCTACCACAGAGAAGGCCTATGACTAGGACTGTACCCTGGGTGAGCAAAACCAGCTTGTCTGCAACTGTGACAGGCCAGTCTGCTCTGTGGTATCGATGATGGTCATCATAACTTTTTTTTTTTTTTTAAAGATTTTTATTTATTTATTCATGATAGTCACAGAGAGAGAGAGAGAGGCAGAGACACAGGCAGAGGGAGAAGCAGGCTCCATGCACCGGGGGCCCGATGTGGGATTCGATCCCGAGTCTCCAGGATCGCGCCCTGGGCCAAAGGCAGGCGCCAAACCGCTGCGCCACCCAGGGATCCCATGGTCATCATAACTTGAGGCTATTAACCACTCAGTATTTCTCCTAAGTCCTTTAATTTTGGTTCCACTTCCCCCACCCCACCCAGGCAACCTTCTGATTTCACTCAGCTTTCCATATGGTTGTTTCTGTGGGGTGTAGGATTGGGACCATAAGATAGAAATGTCTGGGACCTACCATGATTCTATTCCTCATGCTATATTCATAGACAGGCCCTATCAATACTAATAGACCCTAGTGTCTAGTTTGGTCCCTAGTGAGCTTGACTGAGACTTCTTCTTCAGCAGAGTTTAACTTATAAAGCTAAGGGGAAAAGAAGCAAGTTTCTAAGCTTGGAATGAGGAAAGTCAGCTTCCATAGTACAGTAAAGTCATACTTATGAAGCCAGTGGGCTTCTAAATAAGTACCCTGTCTTGGGGAAACCTCCACCAGTGTGCAATTTTACCCACATGTTTTGTAGTCCTATATATAAGACCAGCACTTTTTCTTTCATAGGGGAAGGGAAGAAAGGTACAATCCATGTAATCTTCTTATTGGGCAGCCAAGTACATGCATGGCAAATCATAGGGCTGCAATCTGAGAAGCAGAACCATTTGAGTATTACTAATATAAGAGTAAGATCTTACAGAATTATGGGAGAGAATTGGGAGATAAAGGTTTGGAAGTGAGACTGAAGGATCAAAGTCTAACCTGTCTCCAAGAAGACCTGATGCAGGTGAACGTAGAGAGTCAGAACTCGCAATGCATCTAGAAAGCTGGGCATGCTTAGCCACTCAAGAAGAATCCACAGAAGAGCTGTGGAAAAGTCTTTGGACAGCTGTCAACCCGGTAGGTCCTCAGTCAAGCTTTGGACATGGGCCTGGGATTCAGGTAGTCAGCAGGGCCAGTGGTTAGGAAGAGGAGCAAGACATGGGAAGTAAGGACACGCTGGAACCTGACAGCATCTCTGTTTTTCTGCCACTGTGATTATGGAAATCTTTCAACAGTAAAATCTCTGTTTCATTTATACTTTCCAAATCTTGTTCAAATTCCTCTTTTGGTCATTCTAACAAAGAACCATATATAGAGAAAGAAATTTTGGAAAACGTAGCTCCAGCTTAAGCAAGTTCATGCAGTTTAAGCCATTGTAGATGGAGCCCAGGAGAATGCTGAGCCATTCACTTTAGGTTTGAATCATTTCTTCCAACTTCACAAGAAGTAGGGATTTAGATGTTTCTCTGCTTTGTTCAGTTAGTCTGGGGGCATTTGTTCTGGAATCCTGAGGCAGTTTCACATGATGTGCTCCACCTGTCTTTCATCCTCTTTGGACCAGCTTCCCACCCAGGTGAGTTGATGTTGTTGCTGATAGAAAATCCTTTTTTTTTTTTTTTTTCCTGTTTGGGAGTTTGGAGGAGGAGGACGGTAATGTGTTGGGGAAGTGCTTTGGGGCAAGGGCATTGAGAAAAGAGGCTTTCATCATTCTAGGTCTCAGTGGAGCATCTTTGACCAATCATTTTCCCACTGTTATGTTAGCTTTACTGGGTACCAATTAGGAAAGAAGAAGATGGGGGAAGGAAAAGAAAAAGGAGGAAACTCACCCCACTGCAAACAGTCCCACTTATTCAGCATGTGTCCCAGTGATTAGTACATAGCCTCCCTGGGGAGGTAGTCAAGAGCCTTCAGAGCTTATCTTCTCACTCCTATGTTACATCTTTCAACAAACAGTTGGCACTTGAATAAGGCAGGGTTGGGGATAGGATACCAGCCCCTTGAGCTGTCAAACATCTGGGTCTAGCTTAACTACTCCCCTAAAGCTTAACTACTAACAGTCTACTGTTGATTGGAAGCCTCACTGATAACAAAGTCAATTAAGACATATTTGGTATGTCATATGTATTATATGCTATGTTCTGATAATGAAGTAAGCTGGAGAAAAAAAATGCCATTAAAAATCATAAAGGAGAGAGAATACATTTATAGCACTGTACTGTAAAAAATTCATGTATAAGTGGATCTGTGCAATTCAAGCCCATGCTGTTCAAGAGTCAACTCCATGCTCCATTCTGAGTGAGGCTGGACTCACCTAGAGAAAGTATTCAAAGAGCAAAGAGATTTACAAGGGCTCGTAAAGATGATGAAGATGATGTGATGAATCTGATTCTGTGCTAGCTTTCAGGTCAAGAGGTCAGCATTTCAGGATTTCATTTATTTGTCTGAGAGAGAGCATGCACCTGAGCAGAGGGAAAGGCAGAGGGACAAGGAGAAACAGACCTCCTGGAAGTCTGATGCGGGGCTTGAGCCCAGGACCCTGAGATCATGACCTGAGCCAAAGGCAGCCACTTCCCTGACCGAGCCACCCAGCCACCCCAAAATGTCAGCATTCTGACCTGGTGGCCACCTGAGAGAGCTCAAAGAGCTGCGCATCATAAGGATATTTATTTGTCCACTTGGGGCGAACTTAACGTCTCTGTGACCTTAGTAGCTTTGCTAAATTTTCACATTTCATGTCTGCCATGCAATGCCGAGAGCCGGAGACAGCAGTTTTCTGGTGTCTGAACCCGTATGCCATCATTTATGGTGGGGTTAATCCAGGTAAGGAAAACTGCCTGCTGGGAGAAAACATCCCTACATGTTAGTGTTTCACACCATAAGGTTTATTTTTCATTTATATCACAATCCGGTCAAGGTTAGCGGGTGGTGGGGGGAGCCTTGGTCTTTGAAGTCAGTCAGGGACCTGGACTCCATCTGGTCGCAGTTTTGGCTTTAGCAATGGTCTAGTGTGGTCCAAGAGCGGGCAGAGGGAAAGAGTGGGGAAAGGCTCAGGAGTTCTTAACAGCCTAGACCCAGAAGTGAAACTCTACCTCTGTTCAAATTCCATTGGTGAGAACTGGCCGCAGGTATGGGAGAATGGACAACATAATTTAGCTTCATGTTCAGGAAAAGGAACGGAAGTTAGATGAGCATTCGAGGCCCTGCTGAAATGTCACTTTCCCTCTGAAGCAAGCACTCGGGACTATTCCTGGTGCACCACAGGTGCTCAAGATCATCAGTTGTACAAAGCACATGGATAAATGAGTAACTATGTACAGGCTTCTGTTTTTTAAGGCGGAAAATGAAATGATTTTGGGGGAAGCAGAAATCTGTCTGCCATCCCTTTTTACTCGTATGACCACTTATATTTGTGGAATTTCTTCACAAGTGCTCTACAAGTTCATATTCTTTTAAAGATTTTTTTTTCTTGTTCACCTTCTATGCATCAGGTGGTCTGCTAGGTGTTCAGAAAGTCATAATTCCTGTCTATTGGTAACTCAAATAGAATGCGTTTAGTTGGAAGAGGGATAAGACGCCAACAATCGCAATTGTTGTGTAGATGCTATGACAGAGACGTGGATGCATGGTGGGTGGAGTGCTGAGGTAGAGTCCCCAATTCACTCTGGGATGGGTGTTACAGAGTTTCACTTTTCATACTGCAGCTGAATGAACAGGAGTTTGTCAACTGATGACTCACAAAATAAGGGTGAGTGAACAGTCATGCAAATTTGGCAAGTTAGGGAACAATTAATTCTGAAGGTCAAAGTGTGTGGTAGGGGGAGTGGAAGGTGGGGCTGAAGAGGTAGGGCCAGACTGAGTCACCTAGCATTTTATAAAGAGCACTAAAGGAAGGATGAATAAGAAGGGATTAGGACAGGGATTAAGTGATTTGTCTCTATCAGATGAAAGAATAGAAATAGCAAACTCTGAGCAGAGTGTTATCCACATCAACCCAATTATCGTTTTCTCCTCAGATCTGCTTCAAAGAATAGAGGACGTTAAACATTAAAAAGCCGTTAATGTTTAACATTAAAAATCAACAAACCAAAGCCACTCGGAATGTTGCAACACAAAGAGAGGCAGACTGTAGGCTCCGTTCCTATGAGGTAGCCTTGCCTCCAACACACAACAGGAAGAAGGTCCATTTCAAGGAAAACACAACAAATGGTTTCATTGTTTTCAGAGAACTGCATCTGTCAACAGGAGTGGATTCCTCTAAGAAGGCCTTTTTACATGGAAGATGGACAGAAGCAATGAACAGTTCAGCCAGTGCTTTCTCTTGGGACTTCTCCATCCGTGGGGAGGTTGTTGAGCTTGTTCAGTTAGGGAACCAAGTTCTCAGTCCAGTTTAATAGGTATTACTGAGCATTCACACGTTCACTCATCCTTTGTTCACTCAGCACATGCAGATGACACCTCTGTGCCTTGCACGATGATGTCTGGGTGCAGGAGACGAAAAGAGACATAAAGGTCCTGGACCTTGATAACTAACACATCCACCTAGAGCTTGCGGGCCGAGGAAGTGCTCTACTTCAGGGTGTGAGGTAAAAGAAAATAAATACTGGTCTCTGCCCCTGGCTCCTGGTTCAGAGCTCCTAAAACCCATGTAAATTTCCAAGCCATAAGAGCACAAGGAACATCTTTCGTTCTAAAGGAGTGACTCTGTGTGGGCTGCTGGATGGCTCCTGGATGAGGGCTAGTCACCAGAAAGACCAAGCCACAGATTAGAAACTTGGAATTTCCCACCTATTGCCCTCCTCCCCCTAAAGAGGACAGAGTGGCTGCAAATGGGGTTAGTAAGTGATTACGCCTATGTGAGGAAGCATCCATAGAATCCCAATAGTGTGGGGTTGGGGAGCTTCCTGGTTGGCAAACACACTGAAGCTGGAGGGGTGGGACATTCCAACCCCACGGGGACAGAAGATCCTGTGTTTGGGACCCTCCCAGACCTTGCCCTATATATCTCCTCATCTGGCTGTTCATCTGTACCCCTCATCATATCCCTTAATAAGCTGGTAAAAATAAGGAAGCGTTTCCCTGATTTCTGTGCCATGCCCTTGCAAATTGATTGAGCCCGAGGAGAGGGGTCACTGGAACCTCTGATCTATAGGTCAGATGCACAGGTGGTAGCCTGGGCTTTTAGCTGGCACATGATGTTTGGGGGGTGAGGTGCGGGGAGTCAGTCTTGTGGAACTGAGCCCTGCACCTGTGGGATCTGGTGCTCTGTCTGGGTAAGGAGGGTCAGCTTTGAGTTGAACTGCGGGGCATCTAGCTGGTGTTGCAGAGAATTATGCCATGTGGGGGAAACCTCCACACACTTACTTGGTGACCAGAAACATCAGAATGAAAGTGTTTTGCACAAGGAGTAAAGGAGACACAGGGGCAAGAAAACCACAGGAGGAAAGAATGGAGTTTTCCCCTACAACAGGTGGGAAATGGAGTTTTTCTAATACAAAATGTCAGGGAAAATATGTATATTCTTTTCCTCGCGTGACCACAGCACATCATACACATATATGTACATCCCTGTGCACACACACATATCTTATATAATACATATTTAAGAGCCTTGGAGTCTGAAGTCCAGAGTCAATCTTGATTCTATTCTTGGGCAACCACTATTTGTTTGAGTCTCAATATTTTCAACTGTAATACAAGGACAATAACAGCTACATCATAATTGTGAGGGTTAAATGAGATGACTCACGGGAGCGCTTTGTGTAAACAGTACAGGACTCTGCAAACATTGGTAATAGTGAAATTATTGAAGGTGGATGTACGAGGACTTTCAAGCAGTGTTTATCAAAGTGTGTACCTTGAAACACTAATGGCCCAGGATGGCAACAGTCATTTCTCAAGAAGAAAGCTGTGTGGTGCGTAGGGGAGGCAAAGTTTACAGTCACCCTTTTAGGATTTCTGGGGGGGCACCAAGAATTAGATTGACACAGATTACCCACAGCAAGCCATGCAGTTTTACATGTACACAGCAGCCCTTGTCAGAAAATGAGGATCACAAGCAGTGGGAGCTAAACATTCATATACTGAGTTGGACAAAGTGTCCTAAATAGTGAGAAAGGGGCTTGAGCTGAGGCAGCTAATGGGGAAGCGACTAGGAAGGTTTGTGTGTGTTGATTTCCATCGCCGGCGATTCCTGTCTCTGGTGATAAGAACGCTTCTTCCCTCCTGACATAGGGAACATATTTTTCATTTGGGAGTTTCATCTTCTGCTTTCAGGAAGGAAAAGGAAGGTCCGAGTGATCTTGTATCTGCTGTTCCTCAAGGGCTTTTAACTTTAAATAACCCTTATGCTAAAGTGGCGTATTTTGGCCTGCCACCCTTCAGGTCAAATGAACTTGGCACCTAAACACAGTTCTTGGGCCTGGAAGTGTGCGACTCTCACGGAACATAATTATGCTGTGTCTCTTTTCCCGGATGAATTTGCTCTCAGTGTCTACACCTCCCCTCCACTCCCATTCCAGCATCTCTGGGGCCTCAGAACCCACCTACCCACTCTGAGAAAGACTGTACCTTAGTGTATACCTCATCAGCCTTTCAAACCCCGAGCCATTCATTCATCAACGGATAATCCAGGCATTCGCTCAGCAACTCTCCAAGAACAATGCTGAGACCCCGCCCGTGGGAGGCTATAGCAGGGAGGGCCAGGGGATTCCGGCATAGTATTCGGTATTCGTGGCCAGGCCTCCCGCAGATACCTTTAGGATCCCTTCCAGCGTACCTGTGGCTGGCAAGGTGGTAGTAGAAGCAAAGCCACAAGAGGGGAGAGAAGCAGGCTGATTCTTTAGCAATACAAGGCAGCCAAGAAAAGGTTCTTCAGTTTCCAAGAAAAGGGAGCAGCCTCTGGCAAGAAAGACTGTTCCTTCCTCCCTATACAAAGAAGTCCATCAGGCCAGTAACTTTCCCCTTCCACCTCTTTTCGTTTTCAATCTCCTCCCCCCTCCCCCCCACCCCCGTGGGAGCCTTGCACTCTCAACTCAGCGCGGCTCCAGGTAAGCCTTTCCGGACCGAGCAGCCCAGGGTAGGGGAAGGAGAGTGGGCCGGAGGGCGCAGGCCCAGCGCGCCCAGGTCCTCGGCGGGGAGGCCCCCCCCGCCCCCGGCGCGCGCCTCCCGGGGTGCTGGGCGGACCTGCGGGGCCGGAGGCGGGGCGCACCTGCGGGGGCGGGGCGGGCCTGCGGGGGCGGGGCGGGCCTGCGGGGCCGGGGGCGGGGCGCACCTGCGGGGGGCGGGGCGGGCCTGCGGGGCCGGAGGCGGGGCGCACCTGCGGGGGCGGGGCGGGCCTGCGGGGCCGGGGGCGGGGCGCACCTGCGGGGGGCGGGGCGCGCCTGCGGGGGCGGAGGCGGGGCGCACCTGCGGGGGCGGGGCGGGCCTGCGGGGCCGGGGGCGGGGCCGGGGGCGGGGTTGCCTGCGGGGCCGGGGGCGGGGCGCACCTGCGGGGGGCGGGGCGGGCCTGCGGGGCCGGGGGCGGGGTCTCCGGGCGCGGCTGGCGAGGGCGAGGGCGAGGGCGAGGGCGAGGGCGAGGGCGAGGGCGCGGCGGCCCGGGGCTGGGCGCCCGCGGGAGGCGGCGGCTGGGTGCCCGCTGCGAGCAGGAGGTAAGCGGCCTCGGCCGCGCAGCGCCGCCTCGGGCCGTGGGGCGGGGGCGCCCGGGGGGCCGCGCGTGGACACGGGCGCAGGGCGGCGGGGACGCGGGTGTGCGGCGGGGTGGGGGCGGCGGCTCGGGTGCGCCGTGGGTCGTCCCCGGGCGCGCCGCGGGTCCCGGCCTCCGGGTGGGGCTCGGGGAGTGCGGGAGCCGGGGTGCGGCGGCGGCGGCGGCGGCGGCAGCGGAGGGGCCGGTCGCCCCCAGCCCCGCGGGGCGCACTGTTCCCCGCTTGGCGCGGCCTTGACTCTGGGAACGTCGCCCGGCTTGGGGGCCTCGCGGGCGGGGGCGCTCCGGGGAGCCTGGGGGAGGCTGGGGCCCTGATGGGCGCGCCGGGTGGGCAGGGCGGGGGCGGGGGGGCAGGCCGGGCCCCCTGCCGGGCCCGCGGGGAGGGGAGCGCAGCGGCGGGGCGGGGGCTCCGGGCGCCGAGGGAGCCCGCTCCTGGCCCTGGAGAGTCTGCCACCGTGATGTTCTGAAGCCTTCGGAAGTCGCAGAGGAGCGTTAAAATGTCGCTTCCCTCTGGTTTTTGCAAAACACGGATTATACATCCAGCTTGGTTTTAGATTTGGCTTCTGTCTCTTTGAGTTGTCTTTTTTCATTTGCCGTCGCTTCCTTGAAATAAAAGGAAACGGTATTTGTGGGGGTATTGCACACAGGTAGACGTCCAGATATGGGCAAGATAGATGCCAACCCCGAAGCATTGATTCCTTAAGAATACTTAAAATACAGCGTGTGAAAGGATTGCTTTGGGTTTTGGAATATTATTCCAATTCTCACTCCAGGTAGGCATGTAGGAGAAATTTTTTCCCCCTGATTAATACGATAAAAAGTAGCCTGGAAAATATTGAGAGTTAACAACAACATCCTCTATTTGCCAATTTAATGTTTTGATCTGTAACTTTATTGTGCTTAAAAACTTTCTTGTGGAAGGAAATTAATACTGCTTGCCTCTGAGAGCTGGGATTGGAGAATTTATCTTCTATCTCTCGTGTTTTGTAGTTTTTGTCAGTGACTATGATTACCTTCATAACTGGGTGAAAAAGTCTTCATAAAAATCTGTTTCTTTAAACTTTTCAAGAAAATATTTCAAAAGTATCCCTGGTATTTTATTGGTTCCACTTGGATTATCATTGTATTCATGAATAAAGCTAACAAATTGGGAGATTAATTCAGGTTGAGAGAAAAGGAGTGAGGTTCCTGTAGGACATCTGGCAGACCTGTTTGGTTGGCAGATGTATTAGTATTGGGATTTTCTGAAGTCCAGAATTGTAAATGTTAGAAGCTTGGTGGATTTGTGGTTTGTTTGTCCCGTGGGAGTGGAAGTGATTATTCAAGAGAGTAGAGTAAGAAGAGAAGACCAAGGATGGGAAACACCAACATTTAAGTGATGCAATGCATAGAGATGGCTGTGGAGAGTGACGAGGAGAAGTCAGGGAAGGAGGAGGAACATCTAGCGGACAGTGGTTCATAGATGCCTGGAGAGGAAAGAGTTTTCATCAGGAGAGAAATCTGTCTCAGTCAGATGAGTCAGGGGATCTGGAAAATAGGAGCTGATCAAGTAAGTGGCTTTGGTGGTTAGGTCAATTGACCTCAGCAAACACAATTCAAGCAAAATGATAAGGATGGAAGTCAAATACGAATGAATTTGAGGAGTAAATAGAAATGAAGAAATAATAAGGAGAATAGAGTCCTTATTTTGAGAAACAAAGATTAGGAGACATGACAGGGTGGTAGAGGGGAGCTGGTAGTCAGTTTGGAAAGAGTATAAGGACAATGGAATATGTTGCAGTGCACCTCAAGCTGGAGCAAGTAGCTGAGCATATTGAGTAGAACTGTTATAAGAAAGATTTTTCTCTTCCCCCCCATTCAAATTATGACCACCATCCTGGTGGTATTTTGGTCTGTTGGATTCAGGTGTTACCAGTGTTAAAGTGACACTGTCACAAACTGTTGGATTGCGCTTCACCTGCAGCACTCCAGTACTGTAATGCCCCCAGCTTACATTGAACTCGCAGGATTCTTTCTTGTATATCTCAGCAATTCTTACTATCTCTTGTAGAAATCAGACATGTTGGTTAGATCAGAATTCACGAGGCATATGTCAGGGGCTTTGCTTCGATTATTATTATGCTTTCAAGGGAAGATGCTCGTAGGTGAAAATTTCTTTATAAGGAGTTTTACTTCCAACACCATTGAAAGTTTAATTTTTCTGTTGCTGTTCAGACATGTTGTTTTATGTGGATTTATGTTTGGAATATGAAAGTAATAGCTAAAATGGAAAAGGCCAATAATCAAGTGCTTCCGAGGATATAGAACACTTGGAAGTCTTTGTACTCTGCTGGTAGAAGTGTAAATTGGTAAATCATTTTGAAGACTTTGTGGCTGTACCAAATACAGCAAGTCTTATGCATAAACTATGTTCATACTGGACCTGACAAAACCCTAGAAAGTGCAAACTAGCCTAAAGCAACAGAAAACAGATTAGTGGTTACTTTGGGGTTGAGGGCAGGGGAAAGGTAAGGAGGGACGGATTGGAAAAAGGTTATGAGGAGACTTTTGGGGTTGGTGTGTTATTTTCTTGATTGTGAAGATGCTTTCACCAAAGTATACATATGTTTGAGTCATGAGATTGTGTATTTTAAATATGTGTAATTTACTGCAAATCAGTACGTAAACAAGGCTGTAAAAAAAGTAAATAAAATAATGGAAGGAATACTTAGTATACTAAGTATACTTTTCCTTTCTCTTCTTTTTAAAAAGGTTTTATTTATTTGAGCGAGAAAGAGAGAGCATGAGCAGAGGGACAGGGAGAGGGAGAGGAGGAGGGAGAAGCAGATAGACTCCTTACTGAGCAGTGTAGGACTTGATCCCAGGACCCTGAAATCATGACCTGAACCCCCAGGATCCTGAGATCATGACCTGAGCCAACAGCAGACGCATAACTGACTGAACCACCCAGGCACCCCTATTTTTTCTTTCAAATACTGTGGTGATCTGGGGGTGATGGGATTATTGGTAATTTTTTATTTTCTTCATATGTTTGCCAGTATTTTTCACATTTTCTACCACGACCATGCATTTCTTACTGTTTAAAGGAGAAATTATTTATTTCATATGTACAAAATAGTACTTTTGACACATCCATACATTTAGAGAATATAAATAAAAGCCACTGTACTTATATCATGTTTTAGAGATTATACATCGTCAGTATTTTCAAAGCCCTGATTGTATGTTTCCCTCATGTCTTTATCTTTCCATGCTCCTTGATTTTCTGTATAGTTTTATTATGTAGGTATGTATTCATAAATAATGTCTTGTCTATTCCATGACTCCTTTGGTACAATATTATATTTATGAGACTCATCGATGTTGATGTCTTATTGTTCATTCACTTTTTATTGCTCTATATCATTCTATTGTATGACTTTACACTCTTTATCCATCTTCCTATTTATCTTCCAGTTAATGGCTATTTAGAGGTGTTTTCAGTTTTCTTTTTTTAAGTTTTGCTTTTTGCCGTTAAAAGCTATTTTGTTTTGGCCTTTTTTCTTTTTCTTTTTTTTTTTTTTTTTTAAAGATTTTATCCATTTATTTGAGAGAGAGAGAGCACAGTTGGGGGAGAAGGGAGAAGCTAACTTCCCACTGAGTGCAGAACCCAACGTGGGGCTTAATACCTGAGATCATGACCTGAGCCAAAGATAGATGCTTAACTGACTGAACCACCCAGGCACACCTGTTATGGCCATTCTAATGCACGTCTCTTGGCCTAAGAGTAGAGTTGTGGATCTTCAGTTCTGCTAGATAATAGAGGCTTTTTTTTTTTTTTAAGATTTTATTTATTTATTAATGAGAGACACACAGAGAGGCAGAGACACAGGCAGGGGGAGGAGCAGGCTCCCTGCAGGGACCCCAATGTGGGACTGGATACCCAGACTGGGGTCATGCTCTGAGCCGAAGGCAGATGCTCAACCGCTGAGCCACCTGGACGTCCCCAGAATTATTTTATAAAGCGGTTGTAACTGTTTATACTTTCACAGGCAAAGTGTTAAGTGTTCACTTTGTCCCCTTCCTCAACATTTGAGATCTTTGTACAACAACATTTGTAATTTATAAAAAAAAACATTTTATTTATTTAAGAGAGAAAGTGAGTGAGAGCAGGGGCAGAGGAGAGGGAGAAGCAGGCTCCCCACTGAGCAGGGAGTCCAATGTGGGGCTTGATCCCAGCACCCCGGGATCATGACCTGAGCTGAAGGCAGACGCTTAACCGACTGAGCCCCCCAAGGGCCCCAACAACATCTGTAATTATCTGAATTGTTTCCTTTCAACACTAGGGTGGGTGAGAAATGGTACTTCACTAGAGGTTTAATTTACATTTCCTTAATTATTGATGATATGGAACCTTCCATAATTCCTCTCTAAGAGATATCTGTTTATGTCTTTTGTCCATTTTTTTTAGTTTTATAAATTTGATTTCTAGAAGTTGTATTTATTTATTTGTGGTATTATAAATAGTATAGTTATGCATATGGCAAATATCTTTTCCTCAGTTAAGTGGCTTGTCTTATCTTTTACTTTACATAGTTTTATTTTATGTAGTTTTTAATGGATGCATTCTCTAGTGTGGTTGAATGTATCAGCCTTTTCATTTATGGTTTGTGCTTTTGGCATCTTGTTTAACACCTCTGTCTCTTCCTTGAGGTTGAAAGAATATAGTCTGATATTTTTTCTGAAAGCTTTAATATATTGCCTTTTGTATTTATGTGTTTAATCCTTGTGTGATTGATATTTGTGTGGTGTGAGGTGGGTGTCCAGTTTCATGTTTTTTCCCCGTATTGGTAATCAGTTTTTTCCAGCATCGTTTATTGAATATTCTGTTTTTTCCCCCCAGGGATCTGTAAGCATCGTATGTCAGGTTTTCACATATGTGTGTGTATGTTTCTTTCAATGGTCTGTGTATTCTTGCTGCCATTTTACTTACTTTATTTGTGTAAAGAGACATGATACCTACGAAAACGAGTCACCTACTCATAGTTTGTTTAAAATTAGACTCCTCTTCAAATTAATTTTTTCCTAAAGTAAACTTTTCACTTGAATATATATATATATTTTTAATAATAAATTTATTTTTTATTGGTGTTCAATTTGCCAACATACAGAATAATACCCAGTGCTCATCCCGTCAAGTCCCCCGCTCAGTGCCCGCCACCCAGTCAACCCCACCCCCCCGCGCACTTCCCCTTCCACCACCTCTAGTTCGTTTCCCAGAGTTAGGAGTCTTCATGTTCTGTCTCCCTTTCTGATATTTCCTACTCATTTCTTCTCCCTTCCCTTCTATTCCCTTTCACTATTATTTATATTCCCCAAATGAATGAGACCATATAATGTTTGTCCTTCTCCGATTGACTCATTTCACTCAGCATAATACCCTCCAGTTCCATCCACGTTGAAGCAAATGATGGGTATTTGTCATTTCTAATGGCTGAGTAATATCACTTGAATATATTTTTAATCCTTATCTACCATAATCAGCTGGGATCACAAGTAGTACTGAAGTTACTTTTATTATTATTATTATTTATTAATTATTATTATTATTATTATTTTAGAGAGGAAGAAAGGGCAGGAGAGGCAGAAGGAGAGAGGGAATCTTAAGCAGGCTCCACTCCCAGCACAGAGCCCCATTGGGGCTCTATCTCTCAACCCTAATGAGATCAAGACCTAAACTGAAATTAAGAGTTAGGTGCCTAACTGACTGAGCTACCCAAGTGCCCCATAACACTGAAGCTACTTTAATGTAGACTATATCAGACTGTCATTTGTTTTAGCAAATCCTGTCCTAACTCACTAGAGTTCATTTTAACTTGAAAAAGAAATACAGAGATTTCATTTTGGGAATATAGTTAAGATATTTGGAAAAGCTTTCATACTGCAAATAACTAAATACTAAAACTAAATACTAAAACTAAATACTAAAACTAAATACTGTATTTAATTTTTTTAAAAAGGTACTTAGGAATGACTATGCCAAAATGTAAAAGAAAGCTGAAAATCTGAGACTCAAGGAGCCCTTAAATCTTATTTGCTCTGAGAGCATTTGCTAAACAGGGGGGAACTTGATTAGATTTGGTTAAAAACTTGATGAATTTGTAGGACTGGAGGCGTAGTTAGCAGTCAGCCCCAGGCTTATTCAAGGCCAGCTAACCAGAGACTCTGCCCTTAATTATGGGATTTCCAAAGGTGTGTGGTGTCAAGGGTGAAAACTCATTCTACCTCTTTTAAAGATCTGCAAGGAAAATTACCTTGATGTCAAATAAAACAGGGAAAGAAAACCTGTCTTTGGGAAGTTGTAACCACCAGTCCATGGGCAGTGGTAGGGGGTGGCTCACATCACCTCCGTGGTCCAAAAACATTTTAAGATGAAATTTTAAAAATATCTTATTTTACTTTAGATATAATTCATATACCATAAAATTCACCCTTTTCACAGTTTAGTGGTTTTTCATTTATTCACAAACATATGCAATACCATCATCTCTAATTCTAGAACATTTTTATTTCCCTAAGAAAGAAACTTTGTACCCATTCACAGTCAGTCCTCATTTCCCCTGTCTTCACCAACCCCTGGCAATCACTAACGTACTTTCTATTTCTATGGATTTGCTGATTCTGGGCATTTTGTATGAATGAAATGATACAATATGTGGTCTTCTGTGTCTTTCCCTTTTCACTTAGTGTAATGTTTTCAAGGTCTGTTCATGTTGTTACACAAATCAGTACTTGATTTCTTTTAATGGCTGAATAAAATTCCATGGTGTGGATATGCCATATTTTGCTTTTGTTTTTCCATTTGTTAGTTGATAGACATTTGGGTTGTATCCTCTTTTTGGCTATTATGAATCATGCTGTCATGAACATTTGTGTACAAGTTTTTATGTGGATATATGTTTTTCATTCTTGTAGGTATAAGAGATCTAGGGACTGGATTCTTGGGTCATATGGCAATTCTGTAGTTAAGTGTTTGAGGAACTGCTGAACTATTTTCTAGAGCAGCAGCCCCATTTTTTATTCTCACCAACAGTCTGTGGGAGTTCCAGGTCCTTTACATCTTTGTCAACACTTGTTTTTGTCTATTGTTTTGATTATAGCCATCCTAAGTGTACATGGATTAGTAGCTCATTGTGGTTTTGATTTTCATTTCCCTAATAACTGATGGTGTTAAGCACCTTTTCATGTGTTTATCGGCCATTGATCTATCTTTGGAGAAATATCTATTCACATCCTTTGCCCATTTTTAAATCAGGTTCTCTGTCAAGGTACGAGTTTATTTATTTATTTATTTTTTAAAATTTATTTATGATAGTCACAGAGAGAGAGAGAGAGAGAGAGAGAGGCAGAGACACAGGCAGAAGGAGAAGCAGGCTCCATGCACCGGGAGCCCGACGTGGGATTCGATCCCGGGGTCTCCAGGATCGCGCCCTGGGCCAAAGGCAGGCGCCAAACCGCTGCGCCACCCAGGGATCCCAGGTACGAGTTTAAAATGGGCTTCTGGGTGGCTCAGTCAGTTAAGCATCTGACTTGATTTTGGCTCAGGTCTTGATCTCAGGGCTGTGAGTTCAAGTCTCACATTGGGCTCCATGCTGGGCATGGAGACTACTATAAAAAAATAAATAAACAAAATGATATGGTAAACAAATGCAAATATTAACTGAAAGTATATTTTCATCTTTGGGTTAAAGAAGTTCTACAAATAAAGTTTCAAGGTCGCTGAATAATTTGTCAAAGATAAACTAAGTGCACAGGACATAAGACAACCCGAGCAAGAATCAGCAGAAACAAAATATAGAAGTAAACTTACAAAAGCTTACATATTGGAATTACCAGTTATAGATTATTAAAATAACTATGATGGAGGCACCTGAGTGGCTCAGTTAGTTGAGCCTTTGACTGTTGATTTTGCCTCAGGTCATGATCTCAGGGTCGGGAGATCCCTCCACCCTCAACAGGGAGTCTGCTTGGGGTTTTCTCTCCCTATCCCCCTGCCACTCCCCCTCAAATAAATAAATTAAAAATAACTATGATGGGTTATATTTAAGAAAATAAAAGACAAGTTGGTTTTTTTTTCAGCTGCTTTTGAGGTTTCCTCTTTATCACTGGCTTTGAACCATGTTATTATGATGTGTCTTGGCATAGTTTTCATCATACTTCCTATGTTTAGTGTGTGTTGAGAGGTCGAATTTTATTTTTTCAAATATTTTTTCTGCCTTCCCCAGTCTTTCATGGACTTCAGTTAGGCTGCTTACAATTGTCCTATGGGTCACAGATGCTCTTTTTTTTGTTTTTTTTGTTTGTTTTTTTTTTTTTTTTTACAGATGCTCTTTTTATTTTGTCTTTATTCTTTTTTTGCTCTTTGTTTCATTTTTTTTTTTAATTTTTGTTTATTTATGATAGTCACACACAGAGAGAGAGAGAAAGGCAGAGACACAGGCAGAGGGAGAAGCAGGCTCCATGCACCGGGAGCCTGACATGGGATTCGATCCCGAGTCTCCAGGATCGCGCCCTGGGCCAAAGGCAGGCGCTAAACCGCTGCGCCACCCGGGGATCCCTCTTTGTTTCATTTTGAATAATTTCTTTAGCTATACCTTCAAGTATATTAATCTTTTCTGTTCCAATATATAGTCTGCTTTTAATCCCATCCAGTGTATTTTCCATCTCAGATATTGTAATTTTTGTCTTTAGAAGTTGGGTACTTTTTTGTATCTTTCATGTCAGTTTTTAACTTTTTGAACATATAGATTCAGTCAGAACTGTTTTAATTATTTCTGATGTATGGGGCTTTTAAATCCTACAGTAGTTTCCTTAAATTTTCATTTCATGAAAAAAAAAAAACTGTTTTAATATCCTTAACTGTCTGTGTCATTTCTGAGTGGGACCTAGAACTGATTGATTTTTCTCATTATTTTTTTTTTTTTGCAAATTTGGTAATTTTTTATTGGATGCCAAATATTGTGAATTTTATTTTGTGTGCTGGATATCATTTAGATTTTTCTAAAAATGTTTTGCTTTGGGACATAGTCTTTTTGGAAATAGTTTGATCCTTTTGAGTCTTGCTTTTTGAATTTGTTAGGTAGAAGCGGCTAGCATTTAGTTTACAGTTATTTTTTCCTCACCAAGAATGCAACGCTCTCCTGAGAATCCTATCCAATATCCTGTGAACTGTATGGTTTCCCCAGTTTGGTTGGTAGGGACAGGCATTATTACCAACCTTGGGGAGTACTGGTATGGCTTTCATAATCTTTTCTGGCCGTCTTTGCCCAGACTTATGCAATTTGCTTGCATGCATGTTCTGACCCGTATTCTGCTGAATACTGGAGTGGGACCCTCTGCTGATGGCTGTGGCTCTCTCTGTGTGCACCTCTCCGCCCTCTATTAGGCGACCATGCAAACTGTATTTGCTTTATTCTTATTCACACCAGCATGTTCCTTTTGCTGCGTTCCTCCCTCATAGTCTTCAGTTCATTTTGGATGACTCAAGGCCGTCAAGTTTAAGGATCTTGTCTCCAGAAGTAGAAATCATTTTTTTAAAAGATTTTATTTATTTATTCATGAGAATACACAGAGAGGAGAGAGAGAGAGAGGCAGAGACACAGGCAGAGGGAGAAGCAGGCTCTTGCAGGGAGCCCGACGTGGGACCCGATCCTGGGTCTCCAGGACTACGCCCTGGGCCGAAGGCAACGCCAAACCACTGAGCCACCGGGCTGCCCAGTAGAAATCATTTTTAATCAGTCCTCCCACAGTCCTTTCATGATGAATGTAAAGTATTTGCAGGCTGACTGGGGTCAGAAATGTGGTTTGATGAGTTTAAGAGTTTTTATATGAGCTCATTGTTCTGCTTTGTTCCCTTATCTGTCAACTACATATTTGCTAAGTTCCTGCTATATTCCCAGCATCATATAGGGTGCTGAGTGTGAAGTAGAAAGTGAGTATAATATTTTTTCTAAAAAGTTTATATCCTAGAGGGGGAGAGAGAACAAGTGTCACACATGTCAAGAAAAATATAAAATTCTTTTTTTTTTTTAAAGTTTATTAGATGTTTACAAATGAGAGAAATTAGTATGGTCTGAGTAGTCAAGGAATACGTCCTTTAAACTAGGGCCAAAAAGGGATTTTGAAAATGTATAAATTTTTAAAAGATTTTATTTATTTATTTGAGAGAGCATGAGCAGGGGGAGGGCTAGAGGGTCTTGGGATCAAATCCTGCATTGGGCTCCCTGCATGGAGCCTGCTTCTCCCTCTGCCTGTGTCTCTGCCTCTCTCTGTGTGTCTCTCATGAATAAATGAATAAAATCTTTTAAAAAAAATGTGGTACAGGAATAAACAGACCAGTTGAAGAAAATAGAAAATATAGAAATAAGCCCAATTGTATGTAGAAGTTTAGTCTGTAATAAAGACAACATTCTAAAATCGTAGGAGAAAATAATGGGATTTTAAATAAATGGTGTATGTGATACCAGAATAGCTAATTGGGGAAGGTAGGATTGGATCTCCTTCTCATACTGTGCACCAGGCTGTTAGTATAGAAGGTGGTAACTCTGTTACGACTAAGTATTAGAAGAAACTGTGGGTAAAGTCTTTTATGACCTACATTTGGGAAAAACGTTCTGATGACTCCAAATCCAGAAGCAAAAAGGGAAAACATAGATTAAGTATAACTATATCTGTATGTATCCACACACTCATCTGTTGCTTTCTTTCTTTTTTTTAAGATTTTATTTACTCTTTTATTTACTGTGGCATCCCCAGACTCATCTGTTTCCATATATATGTATATGTACGTTTGTATATTCCCACACATTCTGTCTCAGTAGAAAATACCATAAAAAGGCAATGACAAGGAACGCCTGGGTGGCTCAGCTGTTGAGCGTCTGCCTTTGGCTCAGGGCGTGACCCCGGGGTCCTGGGATCGCATCCCGCATCGGGCTCCCTGCACAGAGCCTGCTTCTCCCTCTGCCCATGTCTCTCCTTCTCTCTCTCTGTCTCTGTCTCTCATAAATAATAAAATCTTTAAAAAAAAAAAAAGACAATGACAAACTGGAAGAATGTTTGCCACTTATATCACTGACAATGTGTTAATCTCTCCAATATATAAAAGTCCTCTAAAACTGAGGCAGAAAAAGATGAATAGCTTTACAGAGAGATGGGCAAGAGATAATGAACAGCGAGTTCATAGAGCCAAATACAGATTAACCTTATATGAAAAGGTGCCCACACCATAGTAAAAGAGATGCACATTACAACAACACAAGATACCATTTCTTTCCCATCAGATGGGAAAGCATTTTGACGAATACCTTCTTGGTGGCTGTGTTTGGAAGCTGAAGCTACTGTATTACATTGAGAATATGCAGATTGTGACCTGCAGAATGGGGAGGAACAAGCCACCTATAGGGGTTAGCAGGTAGCTCCCTCACCATCTGAGCTCCCACTTTGGGGAAGTAAAAACTTACGGGGCCTTCTTTTCAAAATTTTTTTTTAAAGATTTGATTTATTTATTTGAGAGAGACAGACACAGCGACAGAGATAGCAGTGAGAGAGAGCACTGACAGGGAGAAGAGGGAGAAAAATGTACGTGGGGGTTAACCCCAGGACCCTGGATCGTGACCTGAGCCGAAGGCAGATGTTTAACCAGCTGAGCCACACAGGCGCCCGCCACCACCTCACCCTGGTTGATTTGCTTGAAGGTGCCGTTTCGGTGCACCCACACAAAGGAAGTAAAGTCAGAAGATTTTTTACTTAGAGATCTCAGCCACAGAAGTGGGGAGGCAGAGATGGATTAAGATTTGCTGTGAATTGATAACGGTTTAGTCTGGGTGATAGGGATATTCTTATACCCGTTTTATCTTTTGTATACATTTGAAATTTCCTGTGAAAAATGTAGAGTTTAAGAATGCACAAGTGAAGAGAGTCCATTTGGAATTGTGTCACTGAGGCCAAGGCGAGCAACTGGACATGAAGTCCTTACACAATTTTATGTGCCTGATAAATTTACAGCAGACTCTCAGGGCGCTTGACTGGCTCAGTTGGTGTAACATGTGATTCTCGATCTTGGGGTTGTAAATTCAAGCCCCATGGTGGGGGCAGATATTACTTAAAAATAATTTTTTTAAAAAACCCAACTCCCTTTATTTCTAGTTTATATTATAAGTGGTTTAGTTAGCTGGTGTCTGTGGGTGTGTGTGTTGGGGGGGTAATACAGTGTTTAAGATATATTTTTCTATTAGCGCAATTCTAAACTTTAAACCAACTTATAAAGTATGCAGTTGTTTATTGGCCCCATATAATCCCCCATCATCTTTTGGATAACCAAAAGAATTGACTTGGAGGAAGTGAAGTTGTTCTCACATGTCCTAGGAGTGCCATATTTTCTTGCAAAGTTTGCTTGGGCATTGATTTGGGTATACCTGGCAAAAAAGAAAACTCAGGGTGGAGTTTTTTTTTCAAATTTAATGTTGGGATTGTTCATTTAGTGATTTTTGAACATGTTTTAATGACTTGTAAGGCGCTTAATTAGGTCATATAAAATTACATGTAAGATGAAAAACCATCATCTTCTAAACCTTTTTTGCTTTGTTTTCCTCATTACATCTTAGAAAGATAATGGAATTAATTTAGTGATACCTAATGCTATTAAACATGATCATGTTAACTTTTCTATTCTACCAACAGATTAATATTAAAATTGGAAGTTTGTATCAATTGCTGAGTATTGGAAATTGGATGTGATGGCAGCAGAATTTATAAAGAGTTGCTGTAGAGGATGTTTCTATGGAGAAACAGAAAAGCACAATTGTGAGTTTGGCTTCTTTTGGCTTCAACAAACACTTATTTAATGTATTTTTTGTCTGTGGCATTTCATAATATAAAGATGAGTCAGACATAGTCCATAACTTCACGGGGGAGACAGAAACAAATATGAGGCACACTAGGTAAGTATTAAAGTACCCTGGGGCAAGGCAGAGGTAGAGAGTGAGAAATTCAAGGTTCAACCAGGCAGACACCCGGGACATCACCACCGACTGACAAGAGGATGGTGCTTGGTATGGGAATCTGCAGAGGATGTCAGCAGCGGGGTGGGAAGAAGGAAGTAAGAGAAGTGAGCACTAGACCTGAGGATTTAGGTGGATGAAGTAGAGGCAGGGAGGGAGGTGCTGCATGTGGTTGGGGGCAATACACGCTGGCAAATGTTTCCATTTGAACAAAGACAATTCCTAGTTTATGAACAGTGCACTAAGACATGCCTTTCACAGGTGAGTGACGTTTCATCTCCTCAAGAATCCATGTTTCTGAAAGCCTCCTGGGGAGTTCCCTTTCAATCATAGGGTCTCCTCACCTCATCAGAGTTATGACCGGAACTTTACTTTTCTCTGGCTTTTCCTTGTATACCTCCATCTAGAGTATAGCTCCCTCGTATGTCTGAGTACAAGGGCTTCTGTTTGCATTAAAACGTTTGGTAAATTCCTATGCAGCAGTATTTGTACTTTGATAATTGTACATAAAGATGAGCTCTGGGTGTCCCTTGCATCCCTGTCCTAAATCACCAGCTTAGGAATCACATAGCATTTGAGACAGGGACAGAAGAGGTCCCAGAAGCTAGCACAGGGAGACCAGCTATTATATTAGGGTAGAAAGACATTTTATCTTGTGATTGGGTGAAGGTTTTTGTAGATTTGGAGGCCTTTAGCTTCTTTTTAGAATTCTTTTATATATTTGAGACTGATGTTTACCACCAGTACTGACAACAAGAATTGATTCGTTGACAATATTTTTAAGTGACTGGCCTTTTCTTGAAAGATTTCTTGAAAGAAAGCATTGTAGAATTAATTACAGAATAAACTTGTTATTGCTGGGACAGAATTAATGCAGATTCCTATCAAGTGCTTGATAGGACCTGCAAGTAGTAGTTTCTGCACCAGCAGTTTGTTCTAAAACAATTAAGTAACATACCAGAGCATGCTAACTTTAGATTATTAAATATAAGTCTACATTCATATTTGTGATTTTTCTTTTTTTTTTTCCTACTTCTTTTACACACAGTTTTCATGGAAAGAGACTTTAAAGCAGCAGTCTCAGCGGGTCAAGATACCACGGTCCGTGTACCTCCGTTGACTTCCATCTCCGTCAAGCCCCAGGTTGGCTGTACTGAGGATTACTTACTTTCCAAATTACCATCTGATGGCAGAGAAGTACCGTTTGTGGTACCGAGGTTTAAGCTCTCCTATGTTCAGCCCAGGGCGCAAGGAACTCCTTCACATCTGGAAGAGCTAGAAGGTAAACAGTGACACAGGATTTAAAAATCAACACACGTAGCATTTGAATGCTATTGTTTCCATGATTTTGCTCTTTTATACCTTGAAAGATACAAAAGTCTTTTATGTATGGATTTTACATTTTATATGTTTTGCTCTTTCTGTAGAGGAACTTAATGTATAATATTTTTGAAAGGCCTCATTATGAAATCTGATCAGTCAACAAATTTGTGTTTAGATGTGGCCTTTTTAAAAAATATTTAAAATCAGTTAACAGTGTTTTATTAGTTTTAAAGGTAGAGTTTAGTGATTCATCAGTTGTACACAACACCCAGTGCTCATCCCATTATGTGCCCTCCTTCATCCACTTACCTCCCCCATCCACCTCCCTTCCAACAACCCTCAGTGTGTTTCTTAGAGTTGAGTCTCCTATGGTTTGTCTCCCTCTCTGATTTCATCTTATTTTTCCCTTCATTCCCCTCTGATCCTCTGTTTTGTTTCTTAAATCCCACATATGAGTGAAATCTGTGGTATTTGTCTTTCTCTGACTGACTTATTTCACCTAGCATAATACTCTCTAGTTTCATCAACATTGTTGCAAATGGTAAGATTTATTTTTTTTTGATGGCTGAATAATATTTCATTGTATATATAACTTCCTAGTCTAAATAGCCACTTGAATGGGATAGATTTCATTGGGTAAATTTTGGCTGATGTCGTTAGAGGTCAATGGAGTAATGATGATAAGAAGAAACAGCATGTAATTCTTGTATTTTAAAAACAATTTGCTTTCGTCCATTGAAACTCTGTTACAGGGCAGCCCCTGTGGCGCAGCGGTTTAGTGCCACCTGCAGTCTGGGGTGTGGTCCTGGAGACCCAGGATTGAGTTCCCTGTCCGGCTTCCTGCATGGAGCCTGCTTCTCCCTCTGCCTGTGTCTCTGCCTCTCTCTCGCTCTCTCTGAATGAATAAATAAATAAATCTTAAAAAAAAAAGAAAGAAACACTGTTACAAGGTTCCCCCCCAAAAAAATTTTTCTTGTGAAAAATTTCAAAGGCACAGGGAAGTTGAAAGAATGTAACGGTGAAGGTTCCTCAGGAAGTTAAAAATACAGCTCCCCTATGCCTCAGCAATTGCACTATGAGGTATCTACCCTGAAGATACAAATGCAATGATATGAAGGGACCCCCGCACCCCAGTGTCATAGCAGCAACGTCCACAATAGCCAAACTGTGGGAGGAGCCACAATGTCCATCAACAGATGATGGATAGAGAAGATGCGGTCTATATACACGGTGCGATAGCACTTCAGCCATCAGAAAGAATATTTACTATTTACATTGACATGGTTGGAATTGGAGGGTACTATGCTGAGTGAAGTAAGTCGATCAATTATTACATGGTTTCCCTCATATATGGAATATAAGAAACAGTGCAGAGGATCATAGGGGAAGGGAGGGAAAGGTGAAGGGGAGTCATCAGGGAGGGAGATAAACCATGAGAGACTCTAAGTTCTAGGAAACACACTGAGGGTTGCTGGAGGGGAGGGGGTGGAAGGGTGGAGTAACTGGGTGACGGGCATTAAGGAGGGCACATGATGTGATGAGCACTGGGTGTTATACACAACTGATGAATTATTCAACACTACATCTGAAATTAATGATGTATTATATGTAGGCTAATTGAATTCAAATTTTTAAAAAGAGGGAAAAAAGAATATGATGGTGAATATCTGTATATCCACCACATGGAATCTATCATTAATGTTTTACTGTGCTTAATCACATATCTAGCTCTCTATTCCTCTGTTATTAACCCTTTTTGAGTCAGGTGAAACACATTTCATGGTAAATTGCAGGCATTAATACACTTCCTTCTAAATACTTAAGCATCTGTGTCATTTACCAGAGTTTAGTATCTGCTTATATTTTTATTCTTTTGACATAAGCCTTATATGCAACAAACTGCCTCAGTTTTAAGCTTGTATTTGTTGAGTTTGGATAAATGCATGTACAGTGTAATTCAAACTCCTATCAAAATCTAGAATATTTTTCCAAGTATTTTTATCTACCCTACCTTTCTCCCTTCTCATTCTAGGATTCCAATTAGACATATGTTGGACCATTTTATATTGTTTTACATGCCTCTCAGACTTCTTTTCTGTTGTTGTTCAATGTTTTCTTCCTTCTCTTTTCTAAAGATTGGATATTATTGATTTTCAAGTTCACCGTCTCTTCCTTTTGTCATCTCCTTGCAGCTGTTAAGCCCATCCAGTGAATTTTTATTTTAGACCTTGTATTTTTCAGTTGTTGAATTTACATTTGGTTCTTTTTTGTAGGTTCTTGTTCTTTGCTGTGATTTCATTTTCTTCTTTTCATTATTGTGAGCCTTTTTGCTTTTATATCTTTGGGCATTAGCATCTTTATCTGCTAATTCTAACATCTGAGTCACTTAGGTTTGGATTCTGTGATTGTCTTTTTTTTTTGGAGGATAGGTCACTTTTCATGTTTCACAGTGTTGGATGTTGTGTTGTGGACACTTTAAAATCTGTTACATTGCTTTGAGAAGAGAAGGGTTTTTGTTTATTTGTTTTTCTTTTTCCTTTCTTTTATCAAGGCAATGAACTTGGTTGGGCTATGCTGTAAATTCTGTGTCCTTGGTGACAGCTCTTATCTCAGCTTGTTTTTTTTTATCCTTAGTTGGAGTCTGTCCTGCATGTGTGTGGCTCCGGGATCAGAACAGATATTTGAGCAGACTTTACTCACAGAATTTGGTGCTTGGAACTCTGGTTCTTTAGGCCAGAAAGAGTGTGGGTTTTCTATTGGCGCTTTATCCATCCCATGCTGCATCAACTGTGGCTTTTGTTCAGGCTAATAGACATTAAAAACGGGTGTCCATTCCCTTTCTTCCAAGGGTCAATGCTGTCCTGGATATGTACCACTTTTGATAACTCTCTGGTACCTTCAGGGTTTTGTTCATTTTGTTTTTGGTCTACAGTGTACTTTTGTTATCTATAGGAGACTTGACTTTAGTGGGATGATCAATTAATCTATCTTTCCTCCCTCCCTCCCTCCCTCCCTCCCTCCCTCCCTCCCTCCCTCCCTCCCTCCCTCCCTCCCTTCCTTCCTTCCTTCCTTCCTTCCTTCCTTCCTTCCTTCCTTCCTTCCTTCCTTCCTTCCTTCCTTCCTTCCTCTTTCTTCAAGGAAAGAGGAACCCTGTGCTTGGCCCACCACTTTGTCTTGCATATGTCAGCAGTGTCTCTCAAAAATAGTGTTTAAAGGCTCTTGGCCACAGGATAGCCTGGTCTTTCTCTTGTACTTGTGACAGCATTGGGATTAAACCACATAAACAGTTTTGTAATCTGTTTTATTCATATCACACATTGTGAACACGTTTTCATATTCATTGCTTTTTAATGGCCCCATAGTATTAAATCAATAGATGTACCATAATTTTTTTTAATGAATTCTGTATTCTTAAACACTGAGTATCTAATATATTATTTTCATAATCAGAAAATAAGAAATACCTGGCAATATAGGATAGGACTTCTTTTGTCTTTTCATTTTCATTAAATCACTAGAAAACAGATTGCTTTTTTTTTTTTTTAAAGATTTTATTTATTTATTCATGAGAGACATAGAGAGAGAGAGAGGCAGAGGGAGAAGCAGGCTTCATGCAGGGAACCCAGTGAGGGACTTTATCCCAGGACTCCAGGATTATGCCCTGGGCCAAAGGCAAGTGCTAAACCGCTGAGCCACCCAGGGATCCCCAACAGATTGCTTTTTGATTTGAATGATTTGCAATGAATGAGGAAATTGGTTAAATTATAGGCTCAGGGAAGATGTGGCAAAGCCATCTGATTTTGATCCTATGGGAGAGAAAAATTACTTTATTAGACTCAAGAAAGTGTTCTGGGCATCTAATTCTAGAAGTCAGACATGTGCATGCTGTATGTGTATATGCCTGTGAGTGATGGGCTGACAAGGACATTTTGAGAGGGAGATAGGGCAGGCAACTGTCAGTGATGGCTGAAATTATGTGTCAAGTATCTGAAATTGTTTTGTTTTATTGCTTGCTTAGTGAGGGGTCTGATTATAACCATCACTTACTACTTTGTAAGATTCTATCATTAACATCTTTCTGTGCTTGCTTTGTCACACATCTACCTATCTATCCATGAAGAGAATGTATTTTGAATAAACACTGAAATTTTAAGTAGAGCTTTTGAGAGATATAAAGTAAATGTCTGGTTTGGTTTTATATGGCACTGTGGTTCTGTAAGTTGAGAGAACTTCCTCTTGAACTTTAATAATGGTATCACTGTATACTGTTTGAAGGGAAGGTTGGGATTCTGTAAAGGTAAAATAAGATCTGAATATTCTTTCTTAGATATAGCCTATAAATGTAGTACATCATCTTTGATGCTACTACTCCAGACAGGGTATTGTGTCTAAACAGACTTGTGGCAGTGCTTGTGTGCTGAATGAGAGGGGTTAGTGTCCAAGGTGGACTGGTTCCTTACAAAGCTCTCTGGCTTCATAACTCCATCTTGACACCCCTCTGCCTGTGAATTGTGCTTGGATTATACACACACAGTTATTTGACCTAGGGTGAGGATAAGATTTCCCCTCATAACCCCATATTTTCTTTTTCTTTTCTGAACTCAGTGTGAAGCCACCTGTTTTATTGTTTAACTTAATTCAGAAAGTATTGGTTTTACTATGAGTTCTATTTTAAATAGGACAAAAAAGAAGAAAAAGATGGTAATCATTTAAGCACTTAAAAACTTTATAGCATGTCTCTATATTTTTTCCAATGTGATTCTTAACTTTGAAAGGAATTTGATAAATGGTTTTACCTGTTTCAAATTGCAAAATACACACATATAGAAAAAGGAGAAAAGCAACTATGTAGCTCTGTGATTTATTACAAAGCAAGACACATGTATGGTCACCACTCAAGTAAACAAATACCACCAGCAATGTGTAAAAGCCTTCATCTTCCCTCGTTTCCATCATCAGTCCAGAGTAATCAGCGTCCCAACTGTGATGATTATTGCTTTCTTGCTACTCTTACTTTCTACCAGCTAAGCACATATCCCTAAATGTTGTGGTTTAGTTTTTTCTGTTTTCTGACCTTTATGTAAATGAAATGACATATTCAGCATAGTCTTTTTGTTTATGGGTTCTTCCTTCCTTTCTTTCTTTCTTTCTTTCTTTCTTTCTTTCTTTCTTTCTTTCTTTCTTTCTTTTTTTAGCTTTTTGAAAGTCTTTTTTTTAAATAATAAGTTTATTTTTTATTGGTGTTCAATTTTCCAACATACAGAACAACACCCAGTGCTCATCCCGTCAAGTGCCCCCCCCTCAGTGCCCGCCACCCAGTCACCCCCACCCCCCACCCTCCTCCCCTTCCACCACCCTAGTTCGTTTCCCAGAGTTAGGAGTCTTCCATGTTCTGTCTCCCTTTCTGATATTTCCCAAACATTTCTTCTCCCTTCCCCTCTATTCCCTTTCACTATTATTTATATTCCCCAAATGCATGAGACCATATAATGTTTGTCCTTCTCTGATTGACTTATTTCACTCAGCATAATACCCTCTAGTTCCATCCATGTGGAAGCAAATGGTGGGTATTTGTCATTTCTAATAGCTGAGTAATATTCCATTGTATACATAAACCACATCTTCTTTATCCATTCATCTTGCAATGGACACCGAGGCTCCTTCCACAGTATGGGTTCTTTCATTCAACATAATCTTTGTGAGATTCATTCACATTTTCAGTAGCTTCCATTAGTTTTAACATCTGTACAGAAAATATATTTATTTTTATTTATTCTAAGTGGCATGGTATGCAGTCATGTTTCTGTATAGCACACATTTATTTTTATTAGTACGTATAGATTACAGTTCATTTCACTAGTGATAGACGTTGAGAGTTTTTCCATTTTTGGCCATGATGGATAAGGATGCTTACAAACATTCTTTTTTAAAATTTTAATTAGCCAACATATACTGCATCATTAGTTTCAGATATACAGTCCAGTGATTCATCAGCTGCATGTAACACCCAGTGCTCATCACATCCCGAGCTCCTTCATGCCCATGCCCCAGTTGCCCCATCCCCCGACCCCTTCCCCTCCAGCGATCCTCAGGCTTATGAACACTCTCATACACGTCCCTAGGTGCACACGTGCAGACAGTTCAGTTGTGTATGTGTCCCAGAACGGCATTGTCATGTCACAGGATATATATATCTCAGCCTTCCTAGAATTTGCCAAGTTTTTTTTTCATGGTGATTGCCTCAGTTTATATTCCCACCAGCAGGGTTTGGTAGATCACATTGTGCTACTCTCTTGCCAACACTTGCTTTTGTAAGGCTTTTTTATTTTAACCATCCTGCTGAGTCTGTAGTGGATTCTTCTGGGAGTTTTAATTTGCATTTGCCTCCTAACTCATGAAAATTGAGCACCTGCTCATGTTTTTTGGCTATTTGGGTAGCCTCTTTTCTGAAGTGCCTGCTTGAGTCTTACAGCCAATTTATATTTGGACTTGCCTGTCTTTTTCTTATTGATTTGTGAAAATTCCTTGTATATTCTGGGGTATGAGCCCTTTGTTGGTTCTATTTGTTGCACATGTCTTCTCCCACTCCGTGCATTACCTTTTCACTCTCTTCAATTGAAAATGGAAAATTTCAATTTTAAAGTAGTTGAGTATATTAACAAAATTTTGTGATAAATGCTGTGTTCCATTTAGGAAGTTCTTTCCTGCTTTAAGGCTGTGAAAACTTTCTTATAAATTTCCTTAAACATACAAGTTTTATTGGTTTGCTTTAACATTTAATTTAGACCCACAATCCACTTGAAATTAATATTTTGTGATTTTTTTTATGTTGGGGTGAAGGTATATATATACCAATATCCAGTTGTCTTAGCACACTTTAATGAAAAGATTTTCCAGTGCTACATTGGTTGTAAATCTAATGTCCACAAAATAATGAGTGTCTCTCTCTGTTCTGCTCAATCTTATTTTATTGTGCCAATCTTCCGTTCTTAATACATAGGAGCATAGATCTTTCCATATGTTTTCCTTTTTGAAGATTTTTTCAGTTGTCCTAGATCCTTTGTGTTTCCATAAAAATATTCTCTAATCACCTTTTTGTTGGTTTCTAGCTTTATTGCACTGTGGTTAGAAAACCTTATTCTGTGATTTCAGTCCTTTTGGAATTATTGAGAACTGCTCTGTGTATATCCTAGCTTCTGGTCAATTTTTATAAATGTTCTGTGTATTTGTGAAAAATGATCTTTTTACTAAAAGATGTTCTTTGTGTAAGTAGAATAATAAAAGAAAACTCAGATCACAAAATACAGAATTGTTAATGGGGCAAAGAAAAATGCCAAAAATTTACCAGACTGTCTTGAGAGCAGGGTTCACAGCTGACCCCTGGCAGAGTGCTGTGTGCAGAGCTCAATAAATGTACTTTTTAAAAAATATTCCAAACACATGTGATTTAGTATTACTTGAGACAAAATTTTTTCCCTTCACCTTGGATGCAACAGCTGTTAGCAAATAACTCTAAGAAGAGGGTCTTATAAAACTTTAGAAACACTTACTTTCAGCATCTGCCAGAGCATCTTTTGGAGATCGAAAGGTAGAGCTTTCTAGTTCATCCCAGCATGGAGCCAGCTACGATATATACAACCCGTACTATCGATATCAGCACATTTCACCTGATTTGAGCCGACGCCTTTCCCCTCGTTCAGAAGCAGTGAGACTATATGGATCAGGTATGAAAAATTTTTTGTATATTTTCCTCTTTAACAAATGTGGAAATCAAATTAAAACCCTGGAAGAGATGATTCTTATTATCAAAAACAAAACAAAACAAAACAAAACAAAAAAACAAAAAAAAAAAACCAAAAAAAAAAAGAGAAAAGCAGGCTTCAGAAGTGATGGGATAAATGTTATGACTTCTCTCTGGTACTCTACCTAATGTAAAAATTGAATGAATTATATGGTTGGGAGTTCCAAATTCCATTTTATTTGTCCTTTTTTTAAAGTTTCATTTATTTATTTATTTATTTATTTATTTATTTATTTATTTATTTATTTATTTATTTTTTAAATTTTTATTTATTTATGATAGTCACAGAGAGAGAGAGAGAGAGAGAGGCAGAGACACAGGCAGAGGGAGAAGCAGGCTCCATGCACCGGGAGCCTGACGTGGGATTTGATCCCAGGTCTCCAGGATCGCGCCCTGGGCCAAAGGCAGGCGCTAAACCACTGCGCCACCCAGGGATCCCAAAGTTTCATTTTTTTAGTATCATATATCCATTTAGAAATTCTGCAACAGATATTTATTAGCTTTTTTCTTCCCTGCTCTATTCAGTGAAAATTGTAAACATACAACCTCATGATGAAATCATAAGTGTAAACAAAGAAAACAGAAAATGCCTACATGATCATAGAACTTTCTTAGTTTAATATTTGAGGACTGTATCAATTTTAGACTGTCATGTACACATCTGATTGTCAAAATTCTGTTTTTCAAGTTTTTAATGTATACAGCTATCAACAGCTGAATTCAAGGTGAGATGCTGAAAACAAAGTAGAAGTATTTATTTAAGTGCTGTGTTAGGATACACAGTATTCTGAGTTCCATTCTTTAAAAAGTCTTCTAGTTTGGGGGAAAACTAGAAATACAGACTAGAAATATAGCAGCACTGGAATTCAATATTATTTTTTTAATGTGGTAAGTGCTCATTACATAGTTGAATTGCATTTAGCACAGAGGACCTACATTCTCTTAGATTATTCCTATGGATGAAGAATTGTAATGTAAACAAAAAGAGTTCAGTTTTTCCTGCTTGATATTTGATATGGTTTTGAAATGTGTTGTTTGATTTATGTTGGTTTCTGTTTGGAACAAAAGTAAAATAATTGAAAAAAATTAAACTTTAGTAGAACACTTTCTTCCTTTTTTTTTTTTTTTTTTTTAAAGATTTTATTTATTTATTCATAATAGACATAGAAAGAGAGAGAGAGGCAGAGACAGAGGCAGAGGGAGAAGCAGGCCGGGAGCCCGATGTGGGACTCAATCCCAGGACTTGATCCTGGGACTCCAGGATCGTGCCCTGGGCCAAAGGCAGGCGCTAAACCGCTGAGCCACCCAGGGATCACCAGAAGACTTTATTTCTTAAATAGGTTGCATTTATATGCACTTCTATAGAGATTTAGTTTATGGTGATTAAGTAAAATTCCAATGTTTCTTCTTTAAAGAAAATTTTCCATGTCTCTTTGTAGTTTGTGATTTAAGGACCAGCAAACTTCCCAGTTCTTCTGGGCTAAGCAAGTCCATGTTTGATCTTACAAGTTCATCTCAACGGTTCATGCAGGTGAATTATTGATATAAATTTAATTGTATACGATTATTTTTAAGGTAAAAATTGAGGAATGTATGAGTTATGTTAGAAACAACATATGTGGATCTTTTGTAGATAAATCTGTGGTAATATCTGAGGAATTAACACTGCATTTCCCACGTCCATTTTTTCAGGAAGGTCTCAGCTGAATGCTAAAAGGCAGTCTTTTTTTTTTTTTTTTCTTTTTCTTTAAATGAATCTTAACATCTCTCTGTTGGTATGTACTCAGGCAATCTTGAAGGCAGTTGGAATTTAAAATGGTATGGTTATTGATGTGCTTATTGATCTAACTCTCCTTATTGAACATAGCTACCTACTTAGTAAAAATTAGTATTTCTATTGAGATACAGGACTTTTGTTATTTATTAATATTAACACAGCATTCTCCTATTTTTGAAATAGAATAATTTTTGTTGTTTAAAAAAGTTTCTTTTAAAAATATAAGTAAATTGTGATTATTATTAAAAATTAGAAAATAGTTAAGCAGAGTAAAAACACAAATCACCTATATTCCTGTAACTGAGAGTAAAAACACCATGAAAATATTATTATATATACTTGTGGGCTTTTGCCCATGTGAATGTATTTACATATATTTTATTAAAATGGAAATGTATTACAAATAATGCTTCATAATCCTCAGTCAAGTTAATTTTTTGCAGAATTAATTCTTTATAGCAGCAGCTCTTTAATGTGTATCAGAATAGGTTGGGGAGCTTGTTGAAATACAGGTTGCCAGATCTCACCCCCAGAGTTTTTTTTTTTTAAGATTTTATTTATTTATTCATGAGAGACCCAGAAAGAGAGGCAGAGATACAGGCAGAAGGAGAAGCAGGCTCCGCATGGAGGGCCTGATGTGGGACTCAATCCCAGGACCCTGGGATCACACCCTGAGCCCAAGGCAGATGCTCAACCACTGAGCCACCCAGGCATCCCACCCCAAGAGCTTTTGATTCAGTAGCTCTGCACTGGGACCTCAGTTTGTATTTCCAACAAGTTCCCAGGCAATGTTGATATTGCTGGTTCAGAGGGAACTCTGCTTTGATGATTGCTACTTAATAGGTTTTTAGGTAATAGGGCTCTTCCAAATATATTCTTATTTTTACTAGTACTTTCAAGTAGGAAATGTGGTAACCTCTTTCCTTATTATAAAGCCAAACCCCAAACAACAAAGGCTTTCCCCATATGTAATCCAGTAAGTTATTTAAGATTTTCCTGATAACACACAGAAAGCTTTTTTTTCTCTTTACTGCCTAAAAGAGGGAAATTCTGACCAGTAACACTTGTCAACATGGTTAGCATGCGGTTTGATACTAAGGTGGGTGTTGGGGCATAAGTGTCAGAATCTTAAAATTTGATGTGTGATATCGGACTTAAGGGCAATTTTTATCTCTAGAGACATGATTCATGGTCCAGCGTGCCAAGCACTTCTTCTTCAAGGAAGAATTCCCAGGGAAGTAACAGAAGCCTGGGTAAGGAATAAAGTTCCACCTTTTTATATTCTTAAGGGAGTTATTTCTACCAAAAAAACAAAACCTCTAGATGGTTACATCTGTTATCTGTGTATAAATACCCAGGTTGGATGGCCCATTATTCAGTGTTCAGGCATGAATGCATCTTTAAAAAAATGTGAAGCTGTTAAATGCCTTTTGTTTGTTTTGAAGTATTCTAGTGAAGGAATTTCCAGAAGCATATAGGATTAAAGCCATATCTGTGTTACTTGGGGGAAGTTTATCTTAGTTTTAACTTAAGTGTCTCAGTCTATATTTGAGTTAAATTTTTAAGCCATGTACTTTTTATAGTAGGCCTCCCCCAGCACTCTAATAATAACATTGAAGTGTGACTTCTTTTTTTTATTAAACTGGCAACTTAAAAAAAGTTACAGCATTTTTCAGTTGTGTTCCTAAAATTAGATTGTATCAAAGCGTAATTGGATTAGAAGGATTGCATAGCATGTCAAATGTTCTTGTCTTTTTACAATTCAGATACAATTACTTTGTCAGGAGATGAAAGAGATTTTGGGAGATTGCATGTGAAAGTGTTTTATAATTCTTCAGTAGAACAGATCTGGATCACAGTTTTACAAGTAAGTTCATTTCTTTTTATTTATTTATTTATTAATTATTATTATTATTATTTTTAGTTAATATAGTTAATACCAACTTTTGAATGAATGTTTGATTGAATTGAATTGAATGTTTTTGTTTTGAATGTTTTTGTTACAAACTTACAGTGCTCTCTCTGGGGAACTGGACAATACTTTATTTGGAATTTAGGATTCTGTAGTATTTTGCAGAAAACAGTATTTAAAAAAGACTAAAGAAAATAAATCTGTAGGTATGATGGAATTGTGGTTTTTAACCTTAAGAAGAAAATTGATATGATATCTAGAACATTAAATGTCAAATTATTTTAAGGTCGAAGAAATGAGATCTCAGTAGACTAAAGTTTACTTTTATAAGTTTGTATTTAAGTCATTAACTCAAAAACATCAAATATTTGTATTGCCAGGGTCCTTTTTAAAATTCAAACTGTATTTTTAATTTTTTTTAGTGCAGAGATTTAAGTTGGCCTTCTAGTTTTGGAGACACTCCTACTATTTCTATAAAAGGAATACTTACATTGCCCAAACCAGTGCATTTCAAATCTTCAGCCAAGGAAGGCTCTAATGTAAGTGGCTGTGATTGAATTTCATTTTAGGTTTCTTTTGTATTAGTCACGTTAAGCCATGTGAAGACTTGGAATAACAAAGTGTTTTATTTTGGGGAAATTGCAAATTACATATTCCTTACTTTTTAAAGACAATTTTGAGTCTCAAAAATACTTGATATTACATTGTCTAATGTTAAGATGCATTTAAAAAGAAAATCATAATCACTAAAGTATATACAAGATAAACAATTCTAAGAAGACCATTTACTTTTCTCGTATGAAAGGAAAATGAAGGTCTATTTTCATCTTCTTTCTCCTACCCCACTTTGGCTTTGAGAAATAATTGCATGATTATAATAAATTTCTTTTAAATATTTCCAGTTATTATAATTGGAAGACTAATGATCCTGATTTTGGTTTTATAGGTTTTAGATTTCACGTCAGTTTATTTTTTTATTTTTTATTTTTTTAAAGATTTTATTTATTTATTCATGAGAAGAGAGAGAGAGAGAGAGGCAGAGGGAGAAGCAGGCTCCATGCAGGGATCCCGACACGGGACTCGATCCCGGGTCTCCAGGATCACGCCCTGGGTTGAAGGCAGGCGCTAAACCACTGAGCCACCCAGGGATCCCAGATTTCACATTAGTTTAAATATATCTTCATTTTTTTCTTCTCATCTGTCTTCTCATTACTGCTTTTCCATCCAAATGAAATGTATTTTCTATAAGAATGTATGATTTAAAAATAAAGTAATTCAAATGGCTAATAACCATGAAAAAGTTTACTCTAGTAATTATGGAAATACATATTTAAATTACACATTGTTCTTTCTTTTCTATCCTTCTTTGCTTATGAAAATTAGGAAAAAATTTATAAGTACTCTAGAGCATAGAACTTTATGGAAGTTATTTTGACAAAAAACATCAAAGCTTTGAAATATTTATATGCTTTAATATGCCTTTACATGATGATTCGACTTGGAATGTGTTCCATGGAAATAATTTAAATATATAAAGTATTCTTGGCAGTTTTATTCAAGGGGAATAATTGGAAAACTATCTAAATGTCTTATATAGGGGAATGGTTAAGAAAATTCACGCTACATATATACCATGTGCATTTGTTTCTTTGGGTAATGAAGTACCACAAATTGAGTGGCATAGAACAACAGAATTTTCTCTCTCACAGTTTTAGAGAAAGTCTGAAATCAAGGTGTCAGCATGTTGGTTCCTTCCTTCAGCAGTGAGGGAGAATCTGTTCCATGCCACTCTCCTAGCTTCGGTGATGGTCAGCAATCTTTGACATTCCTTGACTTCATTCTATGCTTCCACCTTCATGTGGCATTTTCCATCTGTCGCTGTGTCTTCACTCCACTATGGCCTCACCTTAACTTCACTAGTTACCTCTTCAAGGACCGTATTTCTAAATAAGGTACATTCTGAGTTACTGAGGGTCAGGGCTTCAGCATATCCTTTTTGAGGCCAAATTTAAACCATAACACCATGTGATAGAATATTAGGCAGCTATAAAAAATAATGTTTAGGAAGAGTTTTTTAGGACATGGAAAAATATTCTTAATAAGTGAGAAGGCACTAATCAAAATTGATATACATGTCTTAGTATCTCACTGTGAAAATATGCATTAGAGAAAGTCAAGATGGAAATAAATCTTAAATATGGTTATAGTGCTGATATTGAAGATGGATCCTTCCTGAATTAAACAGTTTCACTTTTTTATTTTCAAATAAAACTAAGCTTAGGAAAAATTGCTCTCCTATTAGTTCTTGCATGGAATCTTACTTTTAAAATTTATTATCATTTGTCAACTTGTTTACCCCTTTACCCCTATTGTAGCAAAATGTGGGACAGACCAGCACACTTGCATTATGTGTAAGCTCACTGCATTTCAGTTTTAACATTACATATTTTATGAATACTCTATTGGTGGTGTGATCCTGTGCCTTGAGACTCAGAGAAAAAGATAGCTCCAGTAGTTGGGAGGCTCTCAGAAACACAATTTTGACTATACAGATGTAAGCAATTACAATAAAAGTGAAAATGTTGGCACAGTATCTAAAATATGGATGTTAGTTGCCCAGATATTGTGTTTTTTCAAAAGGCAAAAAAACCCCCTCCCTTTCAAAAGAATGCAGTAGAGGGGAAGAAGGAAGTAGATAGCAAAAATCAATCTTGTGTTAAGAAGATGTTAGTTCTTGGTAAGACAGGGCTTTTAAAATATTAGGAGTTATGGAAAGAACGTTTGAAAATCTTCTGAGCACGGAAAACACTGACTTGCTGCCTAGGGTGGATAGTTATGGGAGAAGGTAGCACTTTTCAAGGAGATTGATTTTCAGGTTGCAAAGAATGGAGCAAATGTCACAGGAGGAGAAATCAGAGCCCGAGGTAGGTGGGAAGAATATTAGACAAAGAATAGAAATAATTCAAGTCTTTTAATATGAACAGTTAGATTTGGGGTACTTGCTGAAAGAGCACACCTGAGATTCTGAACCACTTATTAACTGTTGAAAATTGTGGTGAAGAGCAGGAAAGATACCCCAGAACCAAAGATGGAAAACAACCCAGTTTTCAAAAAGAAAAGCTATCTTCTGCTAAATGTGGAATTAATATTGACCTGAATTCCTTAGTAATTAAAAGGGTGATTTGATTTGTGAAAGTAAGAAAGGCAGTCCAGGATAAATTCTGGAAAAACAACTCATGGTCATTGTCATTTTGACTTACGTTGAAAAATATTTTTTGTTGCAAAAAAAATCAGATCTTCCTGTCCTAGATGATAAAATGTTACTTTCACTTCTTTTGTACTGGCATATCGTCTTTTCTTTCCCCATTCCTTTTACTTATTATATTGTTTTCTTTTATTATTATATTGTTTTCTTCTTATTATTTTTTATATTATTATTTCTTATTTTCTTGTGGGGTTTTTTTTTTAGGCTATTGAATTTATGGAAACTTTTGTATTTGCCATTAAACTCCAAAGTCTACAAACTGTAAGGCTTGTATTTAAGATTCAAACCCAGACTCCCAGGAAGAAAACCATTGGAGAATGCTCACTGTCACTCAGAACTCTCAGCACACAGGAAATGGATTACTCTTTGGATATAATGCCACCTTCAAAAATTTCTGTAAGTGATAATAGTATGTAATGTTAAAACTGTTTTATACTTTTAGAATTATTTTGTGGGTGAGTTTTTGTTGGGACATTCTAGAATATATTAGAGGGTTGGGAAGGCTTTCAAGAAGTAATAATACTGTCATTGTTAATACTTTTTAAGTAAATGATAAAAGGTTAACAGAGACCCTTTGCTTTCTCTGTTGAAAAATACCCTTAGAGTTACCTTCTCCTGTACATTTTTTATAAATGTTTCATACTTCAGGGAAAATAATCCTGAAGTGACTAATTGATAATTTAGTTATAGCAAGAAAGAATAATAAATTCCAAACTCTGAGATTGCCTTAAAATAGACTAGGAAGGTGGTTTAATCATGAGTAAGCTAAATGTCCATAAATTGGGTAAAATGGAGGTTTTTATAGCTGGATTTGTTTTTTTTTTTTTTTAAATAACTTGATTATTTGTACTGTGTGTTGATTTTTGAGATCTGATTTTAATTCTTTCAACTAGCCAGCTGAACACTGTCTTTAGATTGTTTAGAAACCCCTGATAATTTAATTATATAGTTTCTGTGTCAGGATAGCACTTACAGAAATCAGTCATAAGCTTCTGTAAGGCCAAATCTATATGTGATTTTAAGTTTATGTGAGATTTATATTTTACCTACCTTAAAAAAATTTAATGTGATTTAAAGTGGTTCTTAACCCTGGCTACGCATTAGGATCACCTGGGGAGCTTTACAAACATGCCCACACCTAAACCAACTAAATCAGAATTTTCTGGGGGCGAGGGGAGATGGGAGGGAGCCAGAAGCTGCTGTTTTTTTCAGAAGCTTCCCAGGTGATTTTACTGCGCAGTCTGGCTTGAGAACCACTGAATTAGAGGGGTATTAAATTAGGGATTAAAAAATGAAAATGGATTTCTATGATTGATCAAAAAGTGAAAATTTTAGGTAGTTATTTCTTGTATGTTATTTCCTGTCTTCATCTCCTATGTGTTCTCTGTACAACATTCATTATACTTTAGAATTCAGTTGCTTGTTTTAAACAAAACTAGGCTCAGGCTTCCATTTTTTTTTAAATTTTTTATTTATTTATGATAGTCACAGAGAGAGAGAGACAGAGAGAGAGAGAGGCAGAGACACAGGCAGAGGGAGAAGCAGGCTCCATGCACTGGGAGCCCGACGTGGGATTCGATCCCGGGTCTCCAGGATCGCGCCCTGGGCCAAAGGCAGGCGCCAAACCGCTGCGCCACCCAGGGATCCCTCAGGCTTCCATTTTATTGTGCTCTTCATAAGGGCCTGTTATACTCTTGACATTGAATATTGGTACCCAGGTATGAAAGAATAAATGAGTGAAAGCATGCTCTATTAGATTATTTTTATATTCTGTTTAAATATAGCAAATTTGCCTCATAACTGGGACAGGTTGGTCACTTGCATCTTTGAAACTAGCTTGGTAGATGGTAATCTGCAGCCGTGTTTTACAGAAGGCACAAATATACTATTCCAGTGGGTAATTCATATAATAAAACTTTAAAGACCAGTAGAGTGGATCAGAAGATAACTCAGCAAAGGTGTTTTCTGGGGAAAATTGAGATGCTATCATTTTTATCTGCCTTGGAGAATCTGAAAGGATGGTTTTGGCTAAGTTTCTACCAAATTATTTCCTGTATTAGAGGCCTTACAAATGTTTGTGTATCTGTTGTGTGCTGGGTGCTAGGGATACAGAAAGGCTGATGGCTTGAGGGAGCTCGCGAGGTACCCTGGACCAGTGAACTTGTGTTACCGGTGAATGTTTTATACTATTGGCTAATGCAATAATAGTATGCTTTGTTTCCTGTGTAAAATTGATATTCGGATTGTGAAAGTGACAGAGCCAGATTTCCACACCCATCCTCCATACTGACAGCTATGTCACCGTAAACAGCAGAACTTTCATGTAGAGCTAATATTTTCCTTACTACAGAGTTGTTGACCTCGACAAATAGCAATGGAAGTATTTGTTTGAGAACCCAAATTTCTGTGTCAAATAATGTGGAAGAGGTTTGTGTGAAGAAATAGCTGACATTTATAGACACTTAACCAAACAACTGATGTGGTTTTAGGTGATTTTTTGATTTTTTAATTTTTATTTTATCCAAATTCAATTAATTAACACCTAATGTATTACTGGTTTCAGAGATAGAGGTTGTGATTCATCAGTCTGCTGTAACACCTGGTGCTCATGACATCACGTGCCCTCCTTCATGCCTGTCACTCAGTTACCCCATCCCTCCGCCCCCACTCTCCTCCAGCAGCTCTCAGTTGTTTCCTAGAGTTATGGGAGCTCTTATGGTTTGTCTCCCTCTCTGATTCTGTCTTGTTTTATTTCTTCCTCTCTTCCCTTATGATCTTCTGTTTTGTTTCTTAAATTCCATGAGTGAAACCGTATGATAATCGTTTTTCTCTGACTTATTTTGCTTAGCATAATACCTGCTAACTCCATCCATGTCTTTACAACTGTCAAGATTTCATTCTGTCTGATGGCTGAGTAACATTCCATTGTATATATATAGACCACATCTTTATCCATTCACCAGTCAGTGGACATCTGGGCTCTCTCCATATGCTGTTAGGTGATTGAATGCTCACACCAAACTTATGAGCTTTCTGCTCTTGTTATCCCTACCATAGTGACGAATATGTTGAAGCGCTTGCCTGGTTTTCTCTAGCCAGCAATTGGTGGGCTAGAATTTGGGCAGAAGCTTTGCTCCCAGGGCCAGCTCTCTTAGCTCTACCACGTATCGCTCCCACCAAGGAGACATCACCAGACAGATCACGGTCTAATTATGCTTAACTTTTTACTTTCAACAATAATTCTAGGAAGGCTCAGGTTTTTTTGTTCTTTAAAACATGATACATAATAATGTAAGACCAGAGATCATATCTTATATCCTCCACAGTGTTCTGCCCATTAAAAATGCACTTAATATATACCAGCTAATTGGAATTTTAATTTTGGGATTATTGGGAGATGGAAAACCACTTTGAATAGTTTTCCACAATCCAAATTGATATACTGGAACATACTAAGTGAGTTGAACTCTGAAATGGCATTGGCAAGTTAGAAATGGCAAACCCTTTGCCAAATGCTCATTTTTGTGAAAGTGAGCCCTACCCGTGTGTAACACTAAGAGAAGTTTTGCCACCATTAGGTGTTTTCATGTGAATTATCACATTATGGGTACAAAACCATAATAACAAAAATTTTTAGCCATGGTTTCCTTGGCTTTTGTAAACAGTAAGTAACTGTTATATTTATTTTTTTAAATGCCAAGAGCAGCAGCAGCATTTTTTTAAATCAGCAAAGGCTTTATTTTATATATGCTACCAAAGAGATGTATGGATCCATTCTTATTCTGATAATAAAAGCAAAAATAGTATTTTCACTTATTTATCAGAATTCAGCATTTGTTGGGGCGCCTGGGTGGCTCAGTTGGTTAGGCATCCAACTCTTGGTTTTGACTCAGGTCATAATCTCATGGGTTGGGAGATCAAATGTTGTCAGGCACCATGCTCAGCATTCTTTCTCTCTCCTCCTGCTCACACGCATGCACACATACACGGACACTCACTCTCTCTCTCTCTCTCTCTCAAAATAAATAAATCTTAAAAAAAATCCAGCATTTGTTGCCAAAATAGACGAGTTTGACCATGATTTTAGACTTTTTAAGGGGAAGTCTAACCTCAACAGTTGGATTTATAAAGTGGTTCACTTTTCACTGTCTATCTCTTTATTTCATATGACATGACCAATTTAATTGTATTTTTAAAAATGTTTTTAAATGAAAGTATGATTGGATAGTTAAATTAGTTTCAGGTGTGCAGCATGAGGATTTGGTAATTCTGTACAGTATTCTGTGTTTACTATAATAATTGTAGTTACCATTTATCACATGTGACGCTGTTATAGTATTCCCTGTGCTGTACTTTTCATCTCTGTGACTTATTTATTTTATAACTGGAAGTCTGTACTTTTTAATACCCTTTATCTACTTCACCCATCCCCCCACCCATGTCCCTTCTCCCACTGTTTTCTGTATTTAAGAATTTGTTTTGTTTTTTGGATTCCACATATGTATAAAATCATATGATTTTTATTTTTTTTCTTATAAATTTATTTTTTATTAGTGTTCAATTTGCCAACATATAGAATAACACCCACTGCTCATCCCGTCAAGTGACCACCTCAGTGCCCGTCACCCAGTCACCCCCACCCCCCGCCCACCTCCCCTTCCACCACCCCTAGTTCGTTTCCCAGAGTTAGGAGTCTCTCATGTTCTGTCTCCCTTTCTGATATTTCCCACTCATTTTTCTTCTTTCCCCTTTATTCCCTCTCACTATTTTTTATATTCCCCAAATGAATGAGACCATATAATGTTTGTCCTCTGATTGACGTGGATGGAAATGGAGGGTATTATGCTGAGTGAAATAAGTCATATGATTTAAAAAATATATTTTATTTATTTATTCGTAAGAGAGAGAGAGAGAGGCAGAGACACAGGCAGAGGGAGAAGCAGGCTCCATGCAGGGAGCCCAATGTGGGACTCGATCCCAGGTCTCCAGGATCAGGCCCTGGGCTGAAGGTGGCACTAAACCACTGAGCCACCCAGGCTGCCCTATGATATTTTTTAAAATCTTATTTCACTTAGCATAATATTCTTTAGGTCCATTCATGTCATAGCAAATGGCAAGATTTCATTCTTATTTATGGCTGAGTGATATTCCATCATATGTATAAATATATCTCACATCTTTTTGATCTTAAGATGACCAGTTTTAAAATGCAGGATCAGGGATCCCTGGGTGGCTCAGCGGTTTGGCGCCTGCCTTTGGCCCAGGGCGTGATCCTGGAGTCCCAGGATCGAGTCCCACGTCAGGCTCCCGGCATGGAGCCTGCTTCTCCCTCCTCCTGTGTCCCTGCCTCTTTCTCTCTCTCTCTCTTTGTCTATCATAAAAATGAATAAATAAATAAATCTTTAAAAACTGCAGGATCATGTTTTAAGGAAATGCCCATGATTCAGTCAATGGCATGTACTTGGAAAAGTTCTTTTTCAATGAGTTATGTCAGTTACTGGGGAATACTAGGCAATTACCAAATATAAATCTCTTCATGGAGTGTCATTCAGCTGGTTTTTTAACCTTCGTTGGCATCAACACTCACAAAGATTTTTGTGCCTGTCTATTCCGAGCCCTAGTGAGGTCTATTAACACGATGCTCTTGCTTTATTCCCATACCTATTCTTCTCAGCACATGAACAGTAATGTTTTTCTGTTTGGATGACTTTATGTTTATTTCTTTTATTTTTTTACTCCAGGGACCTTGAAGTCCACCTAAGTAGGCTGGCTTGTGTTCCATTTCATGAATTTACTTATGTTCTTCTGCTAGCAATAATGAAGAGCACATTTTAACTTTTCCCCTCTCTGAATCTGCTTCATTGCATTGTTTTCCTCAGGTTTTCTTTGACTTTTTCCTTATTATTTGCTATCTCATTACTTTCACTAGCTTCCTTCTTTCTAATGTTCTTCTTTGGCTGGCTTTCACTCAGCATAGCAATTCAGCTTTTAACCTACACGTTTGTCGCTTGGAATAACCCTTTTTCTTCTAAGTTGGGTAGCACCTACTGTCATGTCTACAATTGGGAAAAATAATGATGATTCTTATATTTGAAATTTTTTATTGTAGTTTATGTATTAAAAATAATTCAAATGACTGAATTTAAGTGTTTTGGGAGTGTGGTTTTTTGGTGTTTATTTCACGGACATTTTCTTTAGTACCGCTGCTCAGGAATTTAATTTGTTTTCAATTTTAATTGTCTTTTGACCACCCTGATTTTAAAGGTGTGTATGTACGTAGGTGTGATTTGGATTTTCAGAATCCATGAAAGTGAGTAGCTCATATTTACAGAATCCATGGCATTTATCCGAACCATCTTTTATATCATAGCTTTGTGTGTCAATAAAAAGCTTTCAAAACTTCTTACTATAGCTCTTTATTTTTTAATTTTTGAAGTATCTGCAAAACTTTATTCTTATTTACCAAAAGGCACTTTTTTGATATCCAGGTTTGCCATGCAGAACTTGAACTGGGGACTTGTTTTCAAGCTGTAAATAGCAGAATTCAGTTACAAATTCTTGAGGCACAATACCTTCCAAGCTCTTCGACACCTCTCACTTTGAGTAAGTATATCCGTGGTTCAAAGTGGAGTCTTCAACTCCTAACTCTGGGAAACGAACTAGGGGTGGTGGAAGGGGAGGAGGGTGGGGGGTGGGGGTGAATGGGTGATGGGCACTGAGGGGGCACTTGACGGGATGAGCACTGGGTGTTATTCTGTATGTCGGCAAATTGAACACCAATAAAAAATAAATTTATTATAAAAAAAAACAAAAAAAAAACCAAAGTGGAGTCTTCAGAAGATATTAGTAAAAGGTAATTTTTCCTACATATCTTAGTAATTGACATTAAAATCTTAGTTGCTTTTATTATGGAACTTAAACACTTTTTTAAAAATAATAAATTTATTTTTTATTGGTGTTCAATTTGCCGACATACAGAATAACACCCAGTGCTCATCCCGTCAAGTGCCCCCTCAGTGCCCGTCACCATTCACCCCCACCCTGCCGCCCTCCTCTCCTTCCACCACCCCTAGTTCATTTCCCAGAGTTAGGAGTCTTCATGTTCTGTCTCCCTTTCTGATATTTCCTATCCATTTCTTCTCCCTTCCCTTCTATTCCCTTTCACTATTATTTATATTCCCCAAATGAATGAAACCATATAATGTTTGTCCTTCTCTGATTGACTTATTTCACTCAGCATAATACTTAAACACTTTTAACTTAAAATTACTTTATTGGATTTTACATTTTAGTCATTGTGACAACTTTCCATGCTCTCTTGGTTTTTATCCATTTGATCATATTCCCTATTTAGTTCATTAGTTAATATAGATTGAGTGTCCAGAGGACTGTCAGATACATTTCACCAGCCTAGATAATTTATCCTTTCTATAGGTCTACACCCTTTGTTGAACATTCTAACTAGAAGCTTAATTTTAAAAACCTAAAAATATCAAACAGAAACACTAAAACACTTTTCCTTCGCTGTTCCTTTGGGCAGAAGAAGGGGTTCTGATACTTTGTGTTATCTAGGCCTGGTTCACATGGCTGTTCCCTGAGCTGGAAGTTTGAGGTCAGTTCTACCTGAAGGGCTAAGAGTATGGTATGGTAGGAGTGCTCCTTTATTCTTCTATAAGATGTCTGGATGTCCACTGTAACTACAAAGACTAACAATAAATGCAGTTGGCCATTCAGTTCAGGAAGCTAAGAAAACCCCAACAAACACAGAGGAAAGTAGACCTAAAGAATTAAAGGTAAAGTTGAAGTTGATAATTATCAAGACAACAGAAAAAGACATAATCAGTAAAACCCAAAGCCCTTTCTTTGAAAAGATCAATAAAATAGACAAACCTATAGTGAGTTGGATTGAGCAAAAAATAAAACATGAACAAGGAAGAGGATAACATTGCAAATTCAGAAGAGGTTCAATAATAAATAATATCATTTAAAACTGCCAATTCATTTGAACATCTATATAAAATAACTGATTTTCAGAGAAAAGAAAATGTTGCCATTCACTCCAAAAGCAGGGGAACATCTGAATAAAATGATAACCATGTGTAGGTAGTTAAAGAATTGCCTCTAATAAAAGCACCAGGCCAAGATGATTTTACTGGTGGAGTCTACCAAATTTTCAAGGAACATTTAATTCCTATTTTATATAAGCTGTTCCAAAGCATGAAAATCAATGGAAAAAGTAACTTTATGAGGTGAGCATATTCTCGTATCAAAACAGAAAAAATAGTGCATAGAAAAAATAGCTATAGACTATTACCACTTGTGTAGATAGATGGAAGAATCATAAAATAAAAATAAGCAAATAAAATCCAACTTGGCATGAAAAGAACAAATCACCAGGACTACACAGGGTTAGTTCTAGGAAACAAGGCCATGAGAGAAGTCTACAGATGTGGTTTATTACACCAACGGGTGTCTTTCGTTAACCAAAACTGCTAATTGGGATTATCCACATCTGCATTTTCTAAATCTCATGGTCCGACTAGCTCCTCACTTTACAGCTGCCTCCTTTCTGGAAGTTTGCTCACTTTCTTGCTGCCCTGGCAGCCTCAGCTCTCCCTTGTGACGACTCATACTAGTCAGACTGCACCCTCGGCCTGAACTGTTGGCCTGTGTGTCCATCAGACTGGGCATTGTGCTTAGGTGGAAAGCTTCAGAAACCTGAATTTTGCCCAGTACAGTTCCCATCTTTTAAGACTTGACTCCTCTTCAGTTTCTTCCTGTTTTTGATCATTCTTTAATGTCTTGTACAGTGTTTGTTTGTTTTTTAAATTTTTCTCAGGGTTTATCATTGTTATGTATGGGAAGATGAGTTTGTGCAGCTATTATACCATTACTGGAAGCTGTACTGGAAGCTGTCCATCTCAATCTGTTTAATGAACAGATTTTCTTTAGTGGGCATCTGTTGAACCTCTAGAGTCTCAAGCAAAGAATTGTACCTCTGCAAAATTGGGAATTAGATTCCTCCAGCTGTCCAAAGAGTTGACCCCTCTCTTTTTCATAGCATTCAGGTTAGGGGAAGATTAAATTCCTTCAAGGTTGCTGTAGTTCTTTGTAAAGTGTGATTAAAATTACCAAGTTTACTAGCAATGTTTTCTGTTATACCTGTAGCTCTTCGGATCTTTATAAGTGGTCTATATCTATTTTCACACCAAATATAATATATAGGTATACTATCTTTGTATGGCACTTAAAATAAAATTTTGCATATCACAACTTCTTATTTTTTTAGGTTTTTTTGTGAAGGTGGCAATGTTTAGTTCAGGAGAGTTGATTTATAAGAAGAAGACCCGCTTACTGAAAGCCTCCAATGGAAGAGTAAAGTGGGGAGAAACTATGATTTTTCCACTTTTACAGAATGAAAAAGAAATTCTTTTTCTCATTAAGCTTTATAGTCGGAGCTCTGTAAGAAGACGACACTTTGTGGGGCAGGTTAGTAGGGAGTTTTTTACCTTGATCCTTTCCTTGCTCTTTTCTATGCATTGAAACAGTTGGTTAACAAAAGGAATGGAGGATAAAATTGAAGTTGAATGGAATAAATTTCTACAGCATCATAAGTTAAAATTTAATGTTGCCACAAAAATGATATCCTGTCAGATTTTGCTTTAATACAAGTAGTTGGAATTTCTGTGCAGTTAGGCTGCTTATCTTAGAATGAGTCTATTTCTGAGCTTCTCAACTATAAATACCATAAGAAAGATCAGATCTTCAGTACCATTGACTAGTTAATGGTACTGACACTAAGCAATTAAATAGACTTTTCTAAGGCTGCAGATACCCAACCTCATTCTGTTTCATGTTAAATTTAACATGTAACTCTGTGTGCTATCAACTGAATTATATTAGACTTGAATTTCTAGAAAACATTAGTTTTAGCAGTGGTTGTGATGGTATTTAGATGGATGATTTTAGTGTCTGGATTACTCTCTTAAAATTTTTTTAGTAGTCTGTGTAAGACAGTAGAACACTTGCTTCCTTGTCAATCCTATAGGGACTTATTTCCCTTGTAGTTTCTTTTACTCTGAGTAGATTAATGGCAGCTGCCCATTGTCTTTTATCTTCATTATGATTGTTTGACTAGCATTTAAAGTCCAAAATCTACATCATTGGTTTAAAAGCTTCTGCTTGATAACAAGATGTTCTTAGCAGTCTACATGAAGTCCTCCAATTAGGTGTGAATTTCCAAAGATTAATATTAACTCTTTGACTCACTTCTTCATGTATTTTCTACCTAAAATATTTGTTAAAAAAGTTATAGTTTTGTTGTTCTTTATTTATTCCTATTTGAGAAGGAGTTTGGACTCAAGAAGTCATATGAGTAGTCACCATGAGGCCTGTGAAATGCATTCAGTTAAAGTTTTCCTATATCCTCAAGCCTCAGCTACCATGTATGAATGGAATGGGAGATTTTCTTGACATGTGATTTTTCAGGATAACTTTTTTGGTGATTCCACTTTCTTGGTTGAGAGTCTAATTAAGAATAATAATTCTGGAAGGGTTCTTGCTGGCCATCTGTTCCTGTGGCTTCTCTGGTATCGTTAGGAGCCACCATGGTTGGGGAGCCGGATGTGGACTCAGAGCCTCCCACTCATCTCAGCCAAGGTGCTCTGGTATTACCTGTTGCATATATTAGGTTCTTTGTAAGATTTTATTTGAAGGAAAAGTTCTTTAAGACCAGGAAATTTAGGAGAAAAAGTTTGAAAATTAGTAACTTGCTTCAGTTTCTTTATTTAAAAGAATTAGAAACTGAATGTCAGAGGAGTTAATTCCAAACAGCACCTGTTAGTACTAAAGCTCAGGTGAGAATTCAGGCTTTGCACCCCTTGTGCCCCTTGCCTCTGGGGCCTGTGACGGATATGATGCTTTACACTTGCATAATGCTCTGCGGTCTTCTCAAATTCATTCATATCTATTACCTAAAGTTATAGTTTAGATTTCAGTTAAAATCATAGCTTTATCTAGTGTAAAAAGTGCTTTAAAATGTACATTTTGTACCAGTCTAACTTATATCATGATTAATCTCAGCTTACTTTTACAAAGATGATTTTGAATGGTTGGGATCAATTGTAAGTTGAACTCCTAGACCTATTGAATAACGAAGAATACTAATTACTGTTTGGGGAGAAATTATTTTAGAATATCTCATATTGAATTTTTCTTCCACATTGAATTTTCAAGTTGGATTGAATCATACAAAATTAGTAAATGTTTTAACGTTGTTTTGGAAAAATGAAAAGACGTTTAATTGAAAATAATGTGAACCCAACTTCTACCTGGCTTTCATCAGTAAGAAGAAGTAACTATTTTGAACCCAATTGCTGTTTTTGTGTTAAGTTAAATGATTGTACTGTTCCTTTGCAGATTTGGATAAGTGAAGACAGTAATCACACCGAAGCAGCAAATCAGTGGAAAGAGACAGTTACAAATCCAGAAAAGGTTGTTATCAAGTGGCACAAATTAAATCCATCTTGAAGACATCACACATTAATTTGGTGAAGAACTTGACATTCTTTTAGAAGACTTACAATTTCAATTTGCTACCAATAAGAAGAGACAAATCAATACGTTTGTCAACTTATTTATGGAGGTCATAATTATAATGAATCTTGTAGAAAATTAAATTCGATAAAAAATAAGATGAATTATATCAAATATCCAAAGTAAAGAGAATGTTTTTAAACTGTGCCAAAATAGACAAATAAAATAAAGAGTGGTATGCTGGGGCAACTAAATAAATTATACAACCAATGAGAATTTCACCCATAGGTAGTTATTACTGTATTACATTTATGGATTTTTTAAAGCTTTACCTAGATATTCAAAATCTCTATTAGACATGTTAGAAGACTTTACTACTGACTATTTCAGTGCTAGTCATTATTGCTTAGACCTTGACTCCGCTGTTTACCTCTTGCTACATATTTTCCCTCAGAAAGCAAAAATGAATGAAACCACTTCAACTTTTCTGTATTTAGGGAAAATTTGTGTCTTGTGTTTCTCATTTCTTGCCCATAAGTCATCATATTGCCACTTTGTACATTATTTATCTCCAAGAAACTTCAAATATAGAACACTATTTTAACAAGAATAAGTGAAAATGCCAGAAGGTTGAAGTTTAGTAGAAAACCTATTATATTCACATTTTGCTATGTTTTTCCTCCCTCAAATATTTTGCCCTTTGTTTTAGTTGGAGTTGGAATAAGAAAATCATCCATAGAGCCATCCTAAGTAGCAAAATTAAATGAGCTTAATTAGTAAGTTCAATATTTTATGATTATCACTTCCTTTTTTTTCAGCTTTTTAAAAATATAAACTGCTTGTTCCAATAATATCCATGATATTATTTTTCTCATGTTTTTCAAGAAGCCATCTTTTAGCAAATATTTTCTTTCTTTTTTATTTTGATTTTTTTTTTTGGTAGAGAGGGACAGAGGGAGAGGGAGAGAGAGAATCTTAAGCAGGTTTCACTCAAGGCATAGCCATGGGGCTCAGTCTTACAACCCTGAGATCATAACCTGAGCCAAAATCAAGAGTCCAGCTCTTAACCAACTGAGCCGCCCTGGCGCCCTGCAGATATTTTCTATAGCAGTTTCCCCCACGTACTCAGAAGTCAGGATGTGGGCATGATGTCAGGTTAGTTGGGTATACAAGCTATGGCCAAAAAGAACAACTGTTGGGAGAAACAGATAACACCATCTTTGATCTTGAGAAGTCCAACTTTAGTTTTGCTGAGTGGACCAGGCACTCTGTGATCGTGATCTTCCATTTTCCTTTCTATCTTACCTTATTCTACAGATGCTAAGAGATAGATGGTGATATTTTAGGCCAGAAGATATTTTGGGGGTAGCTTTAGCATACCTCTAGTTCTGATGTTCTGTATATCTCATTAAAATTTTCTCAAACAATTCCTCTTTTCCTGGGTGCCATCTCCACAAGGAACAAAATATACATAATTTACAGGTCCTTTGCTTCTACTCCCTAGGGTTAAGTTATACTACTCCCTAGGGTTAAGTTAGGTACTCTCTAATACTGCATTGGAAATAATTTTTTTCTTAGATTTGTGAAAAATGGCATATTGATTAGTACTCACATAAACTTTCAAGAGAAATCACCTTGTATCATAGTGTTTTAAATCTTTGAGACAAAAGGCTTTATTGTTTAGAGCCATTTTAGGTTCACAGCAAAATTGAGAGGAAAGTACAAAGAGTTCCCAGATACCACTTACCCCACGTACACACAACCGCCCCCTGTCATCAACATCTCCCACCAGGATGATAATATTTGTTAAAAATCAATGAACCTACATTGACACACCATTATCACCCAAAGTCCGTAGATTACATTAGGGTTCAATTGTGGTGGTGTCCATTCTGTGAGTTTTGACAAGTGCATAATGTCTTATATCCACCACTATAGTATCATACAGAGTAGTCTCACTGCCTTAAAAATCTTCTGCAAATGCAGCTATCTTAATAGCCACTAAATAAGTATATTGACTTTTAGATAAATAATAGGTTTTATTGTTTTTAAAAATCTGGAATTTTATTTGGGTAGCTTTTTGTGTTCGAGTAAAGCTTTCAATTCCTAAACTTGTTATATGTATTTAACTCAATTTTAAATTATTTAATTTTTAATATTTTTGCAATATGTATACAATGTGCAATTTCAGAGAAGGTGTGATTTCTTGGTTTGCCTTAGAATCCTAGGTAAATAAAAGGAAAACTTTTCATTTAAAGGACATTTCATCTAGAGTAGTATTGACACAGCTAAGTTCACAAATATTGTAATTAGTTGTACTTAAGCCTTTTTTCAGGTGTAAGAGGTACCAGATATGGGTAATATTCTAGTTCTTTCTTTGAAGCCTTACATGAAATATAAAAAGAAACGTTCTTCTGTTAATAGTTATTCATATTATGAGAAAAACATTAGGAGCTGGTAATAAAAAAATGAGATAGTATGCAAAAATCGCCTTTGTTTTTACTTAGGCATTTCTGGATCTTAACCCATTTATAATAAGAAGGGAGTCAAAATGGTGCTGGTTGATCAGAGGAAGCCTTGGGAGAGTTCACACTGATAGCTGATATCAAACTTGCACAATGCTAATCCCTTACATTGTAATTGTTGATAAGCTTTTTGATTGATTCAATTGGGTAGCTGCAGCCCATGTCAAAATATATCATCACTATTTGGCTTTCATTTGGTTTTGCATGATTTTTTTTTAGCAGACCTCCTAGAGAAATTATCATTGAAGTCTATCAGTTCTGGCACTTACCAGACTGTTAAGAAGGAACCAGTGAGATTTTGAACATACGTAATTGTCTGAAAATAACATAAAGTGAACTTCTGCTTGAATGCAGTCAATTTCTATAAAACTAATGTACTGAAAGTATATTTCCCAGCAAAAATTTCTGTTGTCTGATCAAATAATAGCTTATTTTTGAAGGATTTTAGAAATTCTCATTAAGTGTCACCACTTTATATCATGGTAGTAATGGATAATCCTTTTTTAAAAAAATTTTGTAATGGATATTTTGTAGGATATATATTTTCTTGTGATATTTGGTGGGGTATATTTGGGGAAGTACCAGATAACATATCTGTATGTACACTGTATTAGGGTTTTTCAGAGAAACAGAACCAACAGAATGTATGTATTTCTAAAAATGTATGTATTTTTTAATTACAAGAAATTGGCTCATGTTTATTGAAGCTAAGAAATCCCAGAATCTGCCATGCAGGCTGGAGACCCAGGAAGACCTGTAGTATAGTTCAGTCTGACCCTGAAGCCTTGAGAACCAGAGGAACCAATGCTATGAATCCCAGTGTGCGGGCAAGAGAAGAGGAAATGTCCAGCTCAGCCATGAGGCAGGAGAAAAGGATCAATTCCTTTTTCATCTCCCTTTTGTTCTATTCAGGTTCTCAGCAGACCAAAAGGTGCCCACCCACACTGAGGAGCACAATTTGCTGAGCCCACTGATGCAAATGCTGATCATGTCCAGAAACATCCTCTCAGACACACCTAGACATAACGTAATCCTGGCATCCCTAGCCAGTCAAGTTGACACAAAAAAATTAAGACATCTACTAGTGTTCTCCCAATAGGTCAGCTGAAGTTATTACTCAACAATCAATTTCAAATGCTTGAAGTTTTGGTTGAAACATTTGAATTGAGGAAAGAATTGTGAAAAGTGAGTGCATATGAAGTACCATGTCCATGTTGAAATACAGGCTTAGTGTTTAAAAGATACTAAAAGAGTTAACATTGCCCTCCACAATTGGGTATTTTGTCTGAAGATAAATGTTGCCTATATTTTTGGTCATTTCCTGGCGGAATCTTTTTAACTTGGTAATTACTGGTTTTTAAATGTTCATGTATAGGAAATCTGATTTGAAAAATAACTTTATCTTATTAGTTAAAACTGGTAACTAAATTATATAACGATAATTGTATTAACTGTACAACTATATTAAACTGTAGTACTCTAATAATGGTAGTAGATGTCCAGAAAGAAAGTTCTATATGTCTTCTCAGGTTGCTAGAAGGTATCAGACTCCATGCTGAGCTAAATCACTGAGTAAGATATGTCTTTAGATGATAATTGTGTTCATTCAGTATTGATTTTCCTATTCTCATGCTGTGGAATTTGTTCTCTGAGCCACCATTCTTTAGTTTCTGAGGCAGGAGGATGTTAAAAAAATATCTGCCCTTCATGATAGAGCTAGATGTATTTTAACAGATTTTGTTGACTGCGGCTTTTAGTTTAATTTCTAGGTCTTTACCATTTCTTGATTATGCAGACTTGATCTTGAAACAACTAAATTTTTAAATGAACCATTTTATGTACTTGAATAGTTAAACGTAAAAATGTCTATAAAGTACTTTTTGCAAAGAACTGTTGTAGGTGCTTTGAGGGAGAGAGATGAATAAACCATCACTCTTTACTCTGGGGTTTTATATTTTAGCAGGGAAATAAAACATTATAAAGTAGTAAAAAGCAGGTTCAAAGTATGGACAAAATGCTTTAGAGGCTCAAATAAAATCAAATGCAGCTGAAGGAATTAGGAGCACCTCTAATTTTTTTCTTTTTTTCAGGCTCCACCTGCAATCTGGGGCTTGAATTTACAATCCTGGGATCCAGTCAGGCTTCCCTGTAGGTGAAGGAATTAGGAAAACTTTGGCAAATCCCTGATTTGAAACACACAAAACCAGGCAAATCGGCAGCACTATTAATTCACGGTCGCTCTGACTCTGCCTAACTGGGTGTCTCTTGCTGTATTTACATTGTCCGCTGAGTCACTGTGAAAAAGTTTATACTTCCTTCCACTCTCTTCTAACCTTCGCACCCCTGTTCCTTTCTGTGCTCTCAGTGGAACATCTGATTTTGTGCCTCACAAAGAAAACGGTGGTTGGCATTCCTTCCACTTTCCACCATCGTATCCACAGACTTATTTTTACCCACATCCAACCTCCATGACGTTAGAAAGTCTGTCAGTCCTTGTGAATTCTGGATCCACTCCTCTGCTTTCCGGGGGATCTCATTCCATCTGTCATGCCTATCTTCTCTCCTAATCCTTGAGTCCCTCCTTCTCTCCTGGGTCCTTCCTAGTATCATTCCAACCTCCCTGTTGCATGCACCACTGTCTCAGGATAGGTGGGTGATATGTCCAACAGGAAGATGCCAATAGACATTGTCTTGGGGCTTAGGTCTCTGGACTGATGAAGCTGTGGAGACACTATAACTCAGGAAGTGCAGCATGCTCTCCCCATATGACCATGACTGAGCCTGCCTGCAGCCAGTGAAGGTTTCCAGAAGCCCTGTTTTCTCACTAGGGTTTTTATTCTTTCCCCACTTTCCCTCTCCCACCTGCCCACTCCTAAGCCTTCATTTCTGCTTCCTCAACAGGAAGTTCTCTACTAGATACTACAATCAGTAAAGAACAATCCCAACAAACTCCTACGCAATTACTAAGAATTAAGTGTAAACTCTAGGGTTAGTTTCTTTGCACAACTTCTCTTAGGTCACCTATACTTCAGGCCTCTCTCTGGTCTATTTCCTTTTTTAAAAAAATTCCTAGACTTCTCACCTTGTTCTAGATTCTGCCTTATTTGGTCTCCCCTTTATAGATAATTTCCAGCTGTTCTGACCTTAGCCTAGTAGCTTCTTTCATCCCACACTGTACTGAACCTCATTCTGAAGTCTTAAATGCTTTTCAGTTCATTTTTCTTTATTACTTATCAATTTCTTTCCCTTCCTCCCCCTTTTCTTAGAGAGAGAGGCAGGGGGAGAGGGTGCACATGCAGTGGGAAGGGAGGACAGCAGGGCAGAGGGAGAAGGAGAGAATCTTTTTATAAAAATAAATTTATTTTTTATTGGTGTTCAATTTGCCAACATATAGAACAACACCAATTGCTCATCCCATCAAGTGCCCCCTCCCCCAGTCACCCCCACCCCCCACCCACCTCCCCTTCTACCACCCCTAGTTTGTTTCTCAGAGTTAGGAGTCTCTCATGTTCTGTCTCCCTTTCTGATATTTCCCACTCATTTTTTCTCCTTTCCCCTTTATTCCCTTTCACTATTTTTTATATTCCCCAAATGAATGAGATCATATAATGTTTGTCCTTCTCCGATTGACTTATTTCACTCAGCATAATGCCCTACAGTTCCATCCACGTTGAAGCAAATGGTGGGTATTTGTCGTTTCTAATGGCTGAGGAATATTCCATTGTATACGTAAACCACATCTTTATCCATTCATCTTTCGATGGACACCAAGGCTCAGAAGGAGAGAATCTTAAACAGGCTCCATGCCCAGTGAGGAGCTGGATGTGGGGCTTGATCTCATGACCCTGAGGTCATGACCTGAGCCAAAATCAAGTGGGAGGCTTAATGGAGACGGAGCCATCTGGGCACCCCGCTCATCAACTGTCTCAATGATAGAACTCTCCCTCCTTGAAATCACGTCTTCCCTTAGCTTTCGTGTCATCATGCTCCATTTGCTGTCTTGTTACTTCTCTAGACTTTCCTTTTCTTTCTTCTCCATTGGCTCATCTTTGTGCACTTTCAACATCAGGACTTCTTGTGGACTCAGTCCTAGGTCATCTTCTCTTCTCACTCAACATTATTGCTCAAGGCAACCTCATCTGTTCCCATGCTTCACATCTACTGGCCAAAGGCTGCCAAATGTTTATCCCTGCCCTAGCTTGCTGATGAGCTCCACTATCACTTGGCTAATGCGGACCTCTCTTCTTGAACATATCCCAATCCAAACTTTGGATTTCCCATTCTATCACAATCTGACCTCCATTGTTCCCCATCATAATTAAAGGAGCTATCATCCACCTGATTAGTTAGTCATCCTAGAAACCTAGGACCCCCCCTTGTAATTTCTCTTTTTTTCATCTCCCATACTTGATCACCCTATTCAGGAGTGTACCTGCCGTGTAGATTTTGAATCTACTTGTCCCTCCCCACTGTAACTTCTCTAGTCAAAGACAGCATCACCTTCCACCTGTAAGCTCTATCCTCCCTCTACCCCCCAGTTGGTTTTCCTGCCTCCTTCTGGTTTCCCTCTAAACCATTCTGTACCCAGCAGCCAGAGCGATATGTTTTAAATACAAATATGATGATCACTCCTTAGTTTCCACTGCTTTTGGTGCGAAGTCCAAAATTTTTCAGTCTACAAGGTCCTGCATTGTCTGAGCTCTGCCTTTCATTCCAGCTTCATCTTTCCCACTGATCTGTTTTCAATTCTTGGGAGGCAATAGCCCCTCCCTTCTTCAGGGTTTCACACAAATCATTTCATCCACATGCAAGAGTTTTCCTCTTCGTGCTTCCCTTTGCTAAACCCCGTTTAGGTGCTAGCTTAAGTATCTGTTCCTCTGAACTCTTTTTTTTTTTTTTGACCCCTCAGGCAGTGTTAGATTCTATTTTCAGTATCAGTGAGGATGACAGAACATGAGAGACTCCTAATTCTGGGAAATGAACAAAGGGTAGTGGAAAGGGAGGTGGGTGGGGGCATGGGGTGACTGGGTGATGGGCACTGAGGGGGGCATTGATGGGATGAGCACTGGGTGATATGCTATATGTTGGCAAATTGAACTCCAGTACAAAAAATAAATAAATAAAAAGATTCTATTTTCATATGTAGCTTCCCTTTATTGCTTTTATTGTAATTGTGATTGAATAATTACATAATTTTTGTTCATTTCAGTGTGTCTTCTGTAGTGCAGTTTCCATGAGAACGGGGTCATGTTTGTGGCTGCATTCCTGAGGTTAGCATAGTACCTGGAACATAGGAAGTACATATCTGTTTAGTCACTCACTTAACTGATAGGCAGTGTTCTGAGTGTTTGGATACAGCAGTGAATAAACAGGAAAAAAAAAAAGAATGAACGCATTGAATTATATCTTATTGCACATTATGGTGGGACTTAAAGGCTAATATCATCTTATTGAGAGAGATAATGCTGGATTATTTACCTTATTAGTAAATTTACTTTTAAAGTTCTTAATTATAGAAAAGAGAAATACGATAGCCTCACACTATGAGTTCTGCCCTAGAAAAAAAAATTCTGAAATTCCCAGTAGCGTTTATAACATATGATTCTATTCAATAGCATTTAATTTGAAATTTTGTAGATTGCTGAAATGTTAATAGGATTTTGCCTAATTATTGCTTGATAACAGCTTAACATGTATCATTGCTAAGCACAACAATTATATCAATTTATTTAAAACATTTATTTTTCTGTAGTTGTTTGATTCCTGTATAAAATAAGAAGGGTACTTAGATTGAAAATTTCCTGTATGATGTCAATAACCTATTTATTTACCAGCCCAAACAGGATTCGTATGACTTCTGTATAAAAGAAGACGAGTAGGAGATTGGATCATTGACATGTCTAATCCTGGAAGGATAGAATAAGAGATTCGGAGGCCTTCTTCAATAGAATTTAAGGACAAGATTCAGGGAAGAGGCTGTAAGAGAAGCAAGCCTGCCTCCGTATATGTCTCAGTGTTAAGGACACGTTCTCAACAGATAATGAGTCTGGAGATGAGTAAGGTGGGGAGGATTGTGGAGTTAAGTGTTCTTATTCGTAACGGAAAAGGAGTCCTGGAAAGGAGAACAGATTGGCATCCAGAAGGAAGAGAGGCCTCACGGAGGAAGGGAAGCTTGTGGAGAGCAGTTAGGGATGGAGGTGGGATGGTAAGGATGGACTTGTACGAGATGCCTAGATGCTTCCTCATACTGTACACTCTTCCTTTTTACATAAGACACTATGTTATAATTCAGATTTCCTTCAGAGGAATGTATACAGAACTCTAGATGGTTCCCGTCCCATCCCCCACCTACTGTTTACCAAAACTCATGTTCAATTTTCTCTTTTTCATAGAAAATCTGAAAATTAGTTTGGCCTAAGGTAGTAAAACCATTGACTTTTACATTTGGAAAAGACCTGAAGAGGTTTCTAACTTAGGTAGACGGGCATTTACAGAAGGAAATGCCCGTCTGCCTAAAGCATAGGGATATTTATTCAACAAGTAAATACTGGGTAGCTCACAACACTGTACCACTCATCTCAGGTGCTAGGAACACACCTAATACACAAGCCCCCACCCTCTAGAGCTTATATTTTAGTGAACATGTCAGAATATAGAGAATATTTCCAAATAAAATTTGATTAATTTTGTGCAGTGAATGAGCAAATACAAGATCAGAAAAATCTGTTCCTGGCCTTTTCCTTCAGTGTAATTGCCTCATACACTGATTGTCATCATTTAATTTCCTTCTGGGTTAGTTTATTTCAAATACTCATGCTCACATATTGATGAGTTACTATTTAGGGTTTTTATTAAAAGATAATTTGATCTTTTAAGAAAAGATAGCTATAATTTAATAAAAGATATCTATTCTTAACAGATACTATTCTCCTTAAGTTACTCAGAGCTAAAACAGGACACACAGAGATGTCAAGTGACCATTTGAAAAGAACCACCTAGGCGAGTATTGTGATGATTTTAAGAACAACCCACTTGCAAAAAGATTTTTGGCTGTGCTGCTTGCGTGTTTGGGTTTTCCTGACTTTAAAAGGCAGTAGAGATGAAATATGATTTTGTTTTTATTGAGTTTAGACAAAAAAAGACAATGGACATCTTTGTATTGTAGGAAATTATTTTTAGAGTATCTGGAAGGGGCAAAAAAATATGTTTGATTTTCTGCATTTACTTTCCCTGTGTGTGTGTGTGTGTTCATATTTATACACTTCAATGTAGTCACATGTCAATCCTTTGCTGCCTTTAAAAAAAAAAAAGATTTATTTACTTTACTTAGAGAGCAAGACAGCACGAGTGAGCCAGGGGAGGAGCAGAGGGGGAGAAGCAGACTTCCACTGAGTGGGAAGTCCAACGTGGGTCTAGATCCCACAACCCTGAACCGACCTGAACGAAATCAAGAGTTGGACACTCAACCAACTGAGTCACCCAAACACCTGATCCTTTTCTGGCTTTTAAGGCTGGAAGCTAAAGGAAGGAAAGGCAAAAGGTATCGAAATTATTTTCTTAAAATGATAGAAGTATGTTATTAACTGAGTATAGTTTCTTCTCTGGGACACTGAAAAAATACTTGTCTTTTCTAAAAGCATTTCATTTCTTTCTTTCTTCAATATACTTTTTTTATTTTGTAGCCTGTGGGCTATAGGTAGAAGGAAGGGTGGGCTAAAGAGAATGGACTTTTGTAGGGAAATGGTAACATCAGGGGCCCAGAAAACCACATTAGGCAGTAGGATTTGGCTTATGGAGGAGTGTGTGTGTGTCTGTCCACCATGCACCCTGCACACATGTCCTTTATCTCGTAGAATCAGAAAAATGACATCTGTTTTCTTGAAAGGAAGAGGAACAGATGATTCCAACAGGATTGGGAGGATGAGGGAAATATTATGACAGATTTGATCTACAGTCAAGTTTGTTTCTTTTCCTAGTCCAGAAAAAAACTAAGCCTGAAAAATAACAAAGGGAAAAGTTTTCCCTTCCCTAGCCCAGAAGAAAGTAAGTTGCAGAAACAACAAAATGGGAAAATGTTTGGAATGATGCCACTGTGTATTTGGCTCAGAGAGTATGGCAGACAGGAGTTGCTCATGTGTCCCACATTCTGTTTCTGCCATGTGGATGGTAAATAACACGTGCACTAGGAGTTCCTATTCTTGGTTCTTTCTTGAAAGCTGAAACTTTCAAGAAAAAGTTTTCAAGGGAAAAACAATTTTTCCTCCCAAATGATCTTACCTGGGCTTACGAAATAAGATAATTGATTAATTGATTTTGACCTTTTTCTTTTCCCGTGTGTCTGAGGGTATGACTCGCTTCCCTTAGTGGCAATAATTTGCACCAGCTTGTGAGTCTTGAAAGAAGCCCTCTGGGTGATTTATTGAGTTATTGACATAAGTAGACCACAGTGAAATACATAAACATACTTGGGTTATGAAGCTTTCTGATTTTTTTTTTTTTTTTTTAGTTTTTGGTGTTTTGTTTTTTTATTACTGTGTTAAATAGACATAACATAAAGGACCCTGAGGTCATGACCTGAGCCAAAGGCAGACACCTACCGACGAAGCCGCTCAGGTGCCCCCCTGTTTAACCGTTTGCAAGCGTATAGTTCATTAGTATGAGATATATTCATAATGTTCCGCAGCCATCACCACCATCCAGCCCCATAACTCTTCCTGTCTTGTAAAACTCAAACCCATTCAAGAGCTCCCTGTTTCTCTACCCTCTCCCAGCCGCTGGAAACCCCCATTCTACTTTCTGTCTCTATGATTTTGACTATTTTGTCCCGTAAGTGGAATCAGACAGTATTTATCCACAAATCAAAACCACAATGAGATACCACCTCACACCGGTGAGAATGGGGCAAATTAACAAGGCAGGAAACAACAAATGTTGGAGGGGATGCGGAGAAAAGGGAACCCTCTTACGCTGTTGGTGGGAATGTGAACTGGTGCAGCCACTCTGGAAAACTGTGTGGAGGTTCCTCAAACAGTTAAAAATAGACCTGCCCTACGACCCAGCAATTGCACTGTTGGGGATTTACCCCAAAGATACAAATGCAATGAAACGCCAGGACACCTGCACCCCGATGTTTATAGCAGCAATGGCCACGATAGCCAAACTGTGGAAGGAGCCTCGGTGTCCAACGAAAGATGAATGGATAAAGAAGATGTGGTTTATGTATACAATGGAATATTCCTCAGCTATTAGAAATGACAAATACCCACCATGTGCTTCAACGTGGATGGAACTGGAGGGTATTATGCTGAGTGAAGTAAGTCAGTCGGAGAAGGACAAACATTATATGTTCTCATTCATTTGGGGAATATAAATAATAGTGAAAGGGAATATAAGGGAAGGGAGAAGAAATGTGTGGGAAATATCAGAAAGGGAGACAGAACGTAAAGACTGCTAACTCTGGGAAACGAACTAGGGGTGGTGGAAGGGGAGGAGGGCGGGGGGTGGGAGTGAATGGGTGACGGGCACTGGGGGTTATTCTGTATGTTGGTAAATTGAACACCAATAAAAAATAAATCAGAAAAAAAAAGACAGTATTTATCCTCTTGTGACTGTATGATTTTACTTAGCAGAATGTCCTCGGGGTTCCTTGTGTTGTAGCATGTGTCAACATTTCCTTCCTTTTATGGCTAAATAATATTCCATAGCATGTATATACCACAGTTGCTTATTTGTTCATCCCACAGTGGACACTTGGGTTGCTTCTGTATTTTAGCTGTTGTGAGCAGTGCTGATACTAACATGGGTGCATAAATATTTCTATGAGATTCTACTTTTAATTCTTTCATGCTCACAAATGGAATTGCTGGATTCTATGATTATTCCATTTTTTCTTAAATATTTTATTTAAATAGGGTTCCTGAGTGACTCCGTCGGTGAATCATCTGCATTCAGGTCGTGATCCCGGGGTTCTGGGATCGAGTCCCTCATAGGGCTTCCTGCTCAGCAGGGAGTCTGCTTCTCCCTCTCCATCCTATCCTCCTCCCCGCTTGTGCTCTCTCTTCCTCTGTCTCTAAAATCTAAAAAAAAAAAGAAAAGAAAAAAAGAAAAGAAAAGATTTTATTTATTTATTTGAAATAGAAAGAAAGCATAAGCTATGAGCTGGGGGAGCAGTGGAAGGAGAGGAAAGATAAAGAGTTGGATGCTCACCCAACTGATAATTCTATCTTTAATTTTTTGAGGGACTACCATCCTATCTCCCATAGCCACTCTACCATTTTATATTCCCATCAACATGAGGAGAACAACAAAGTTTCCAGTTTCTCTATATCCTTACCAACATGTGTTATTATCTGTTTTGTTGTGTTTTGTTTATTATCATAGTAGCTTTGATTTGCTTTTCCCTGATAATGAGTGGTGTTGAGTGTCTTTTCATGTGCTTATTGGCTATTTTTGTGTCTTTTTTTGGAGAAATGCCTATTCATTTTCAATTTGGGATTTTTAAAATTTGTTATTCAGTTTTAGGAGTTTTCTATATGTTCTGGTTATTAATCCTGTACCAGGTATATGGTTTGCAAATATGTTCTTTCATGTTGTGGGCTGCCTTTTACTCTGGTGATACTACCTTTTGATGCACAAAGTTGTAAAATTGTTATGAAGCCCTATTTGTCTGTTTTTCCTTTTGTTGCCTGGGCCTTTTGTGTCATATCTAAGAAACATTGCAATATCCCAGGTTATGTAGTTTTATCTTTAGTCAGTTCAGATATTAAAATGTAACTCAACTTTTTGAATTTTTCAAAGCCCTTGTTCCTTTTTTTCTTCCAAATCTTTATTCAAATTGTAGGTAGTTAACATATAATATAATATTGATTTCAGGAGTAGAATTTAGTGATTAATCGGTTACATATAAGTGCTCATTTCAGCAAATGCCCTCCTTAATACCCATACCCCACCTTGCCCATCCCCCACTCACCTGCCTCCATCAACCTTTAGTTTGTTCTCTGTCTTTAAGAATCTCTTATGGCTTATTTCCTCCTCTTTTCCCACCTATAAATAAAATCATATGGTATTTGTCTTCTTCTGACTGACTTATTTCACTTAGCATAATACCCTCTAGTTCTAACCACATCATTGCAAATAGCAAGATTTCATTCTTTTTGATGTCTAACTAATATTCCATCACACACACAAACACACACACACACACACACATGCCGCACACATCCTTATCCATTCACCAGTTAATGGACATCTGTCAAAGCCCTTTTCCTCATTAATATTATTATGATATTAGTAAATATTAATAATAATAAACATGACTGATTATGTTATTAATATTACTTTTAGGTCCTAGGAATGAGGAAAATAAATAACATACATACACTTTATTTTAAAAATCAAGATGTTGGAAGGTTAATCTTTTGGTCTTTGGGCCACATTTGGGAAAAATTGATTTAATTATTCAAATTATCCCTTTTAAAGTAGAAAAAATTTCTTCAAGACCTTGTGTAATCGCTGTTACTTGCTGTAAGACAGTAAGATAAACTCCGTTGTTGCTGGAGAAGGGAGGTGGGAGTAATGTGGAGACCAGCACTTCTCAGCACAGCTCCACCTGAGTGAAGTCTCTAGAGGCAGCGTCTGGGCCCCCAGTTTTGCAAACCTTGAATTTTCCTTCTGTCAGAACACTAATGAATATGGACAACTGGCTCAGCTACCAAAACTTTCCAAAGACGATATACAAACTACAATACCAGGTGACTAGTTTATAAAGGAAAGATAGTCCCTTCCACTAACAGAAGTATTTATATCTGCCTTCACAGTCAACATGTTTTGTTTCAAGGCACCTAGAGAATTGAATTTTGGGAGCCAGGTGGTGGTGCAGAGAACATGAAATCATAGCAAAGGGAAGTGGACTTTGGACAGAGCTGTGCCCTGGGCTCTCTGTTGGCCTGTTTAGCACTATGCCCCTAAAAGGAGATTGCCACAGATCCATGCCATCTGATGCCCTTGCTTAGTGCTTTCTCCTGGAGAATATAGGACTCACACAGGTTGCTCTGTCTCTTTGGCTTTCCCATTAGCTGTATGCCATTCTGATCATTGTCACCTATTCAGAGTCTTTGGCTAGGCAAGTCATCGCTTAATTGATGAGGTTTCAGGTTGCTACTAAGTTATAATCCCACCTTACAAAGTCCCCCAGACACCCAGGTCCTCTGAAGTGCAGTTTGAAGAAGTCCCCTCACTTCTTGGTAATACATAAATGCATGTCTTAAGTCTCCAGGTGTGTAATTCCTGTTCTATCAGTAGCATTTGAAGTATTTAACACAGTTCATTATTCCCTCCTTTTAAAAACACTTTTCTTCATTTTGGAGGGACTTTAAAAATTCATTTATTACTGCATTATTGGAGGTAGATGTAAGGACTATATGAGATATTAAGGAAATGTGTCACTGTCATCCACAGGGTAAAGAAACTACATGGGGTTTATATTATGCTTGTTTGAGAGGCTTCATAGCACAAGGAGGGTAAGAGAAATTTATTAATACAGAATGCCTCTCTGGCTTGTCAGAGAGCATCTCCAGTCATCATCATCATCATCATCATCATCATCATCATCATCATTCTCCGGGGAATCTGTATCCTGAGAATATGGCATTTTGAGATTTGGCTGACTGGAGCTTACTGCAAACAGCTCAAATAACAATCTGCTTTCCACAGATACTAGGGAAATCATTATTATAAAACACAGGTCTCATTTTTGTATGCTGCTTCACTTTGTAGCAAGATTTCCATTTTTATTTGCAGGGTCATTTAGAAGAGTTCAAAGTGTACTTTTGATACCATTTACCATCTTGGTTTACTTATCTGGAAGTGACAGTGCTCTATTCTCCTGCCTTAGGAAGAAAATTGGTGAGAAACAGCTTTTTCATTCCAGGTATGGGATATAGCTGTTTTGAAAGAAATACGGTCTCATATTGCTATTATGGGTTCAGGATTGACTGAGATCCCTGTCCTGCCACAATGTTTTCTGCAAGTCTCAGGAGTCGCCTTATTACGAAAATGTTAGTTCATAATATAAAATTACAAGTTTTATGTTAAAAATATAAATTAGTTTATATGTCCATAAATTTGAGGGGAAGAGGTCCCTCATGCAGTACTGCTTTCCCCATTTTGTGGGGTGGTGTCCTGAAAGTTACCTGAGAGCAATTTATCATCTGCGTCACTAACCAACATGGCAGGGTGGTCATTATTTGGTGCGTTACTGCAGTGTTTGCTAGGGAAGTTACCTGTTCTTAGAGCTAAAGCTACTGAGGAATGTACTTAATCTAAGATTAGCCTTTATGCTTGCTGTCTCTAGGATATGGCCACAGTCACAGGAACCATTAGTAATTTTTTGGAGGGTTACTCTAGGGTACTTATGACAAACAGCTAGAAGTCTACATTTATGGAAAAGACTGCTAAGATTCCAAGTAATTTTGTCATGGAGGTGGAGTACTAATTAGGAAACAAATACATACAAAATTCTAGCTTCCACAAACGGAGAGAAAACAAGAGTAAAACATCACATCACCACTGCTAATTGGTTTTAAGTGTAATTGTGTCCATTTGATGAGGTTAATGTCTACAACCAAAGAAAATTGTAAGTTATAAGTACACGAGAAATAGTTTATCTTCTAAAGAAAAGTGACTTAAAATCAATCCTGTCTAGAGGTGGCTTTCAAGTCAACCAGTATATAACAAGTAAGTATCTATTATAGGTGGGATCCAGAGAGGACTGTATCTCTGTATTTTTTTCTGTTTTATGATTAAATCTACTTGCCAGTCATTTAAAATTTTTGATTTTTGGTTTATTCAGCATGTATGTATATACTGCCTCATATACATGTCTATGACAGTGGGTGGGAAGGCTCAGCTCATTTTCGTGGAACAGAATGGTCATTAATGGTTGGATATCTTTCAAACTGAGTCTGACTCAAGTTAAATAACAGTAAAATAAATAAATAAATAAATAACAATAGTTAATATTAACCAAGAGAGATAAGTACATGCCAGAAGCCTCTTGAAATAGTCTGTCCTGAGAAAAAGAGAGGTAATTTGATAATATGTAAATCCATATCCTTTGGGAATGCTTAGCTCTCATTTTCTCAGGAGACACATTAAAAGTCAGACTCTGATAACATCTCAGTACCTGGTGTCATTAGCTCAGGTCTTGCTGTTTATACATGGGTGGCTCATATACTGTCTTGCCCTTTGGGGCTACACTCATGGCGCTTTCCACTGCCTTCCTCTTTCTTCTCCACTTTACCTACCTAATTTCTATGTATTAAGAGTCTCAGCTTAGAATCACTTTCTCTAGGAAACCTTCTGTCTTAGTCAGGATTCTCTGGAGAAACAGAATCAATAGGATATGGATATCTATATATCATATATATATATATGTCTGAAGTCAGATGCTTAATCAACTGAGCCACGCAGGCACCCCTATAATTCCTATTTTATTTAGCTCATCTGATTGATTTTAGAACCATGGAAACCTAGGGGCAAAATGAACATTTTATAACAAAAAAGTGGAGTCCAGGGCACCTGGATGGCTCAGTCGTTTAAGCATCTAACTTGATCTTGGGGTCCTGGGATGGAGCCCCATGCCGGGCTCCCCACTCAGTGTGGGGGGTCTGCTTCTCCCTTTGCCGCTTTCCCCTGCTTGTGCTCTTTCTCTCTTTCTCTCAAATACATAAATGCATTTTTTTAAAATGGGGCCCAAGTTAATGTTGGATAGATTTATTAGCTAATTAGTGCCCAAGCTGGAAGAGGGATTCATGTGTCCTGATGTCTAGTGTCCTGATTCAACAGACATCAAGCACATGTTATATATCTCCAGGTACTGTAGTCAATGGCATATTTTGGTTAAAATAATTTTAGAATGTATAACAGTTTTGTTGCAGAAGTCACTGTCCATTTCAGTTGTAGAAAAGGAAATATTGAGATATCAAATATTATTCAGGCCTATATCGTTGTACAATTCAAAATTCAATCATTTTGTCATGGCTCTGCCTTAGTTATTGATAAAATTATATTTGCTCTACTGTCTGCTACTAGGAACTGTTCCTTTAGTGAGAATGCTTTAAATATCTTTACTTAACAATTATTTAATTAAATAAAGACCTACCTAGTTGAATTACATTACATCCCTTCACTGTCTCTTCTTTTTGAATAACGAAATGAGGTAATTTGGATATGACTGGACTGGAGATGTATTTTATTTTGAGGGTGTGCATTGCCTTGATTTTTTGTTGTTTCCACCTCAAATAAGGTTTGACACACCAAACTGTGAAGAAATAAAGGAAATCTTGTTTTTAACTTTATTATTATTTCTTAAATACCACAAGTGTCGGTAAAACAAACTTCATTTGGATCAATATCCTCACTCACCCCACACCTTCAAGAATAAGTACATTTTACTTAAACATACATACTAGAGAGTCTGGAATTGAATTTAAATAAACATTAATTCCATTTTCCTTGATTATATACAGTGTCTCCATGACATGAAAGGCAAAACATGGGTAAAAAAAAATTGCCATTTAGTTTTTTTTTTTTAAAGATTTTAGTTATTTATTCATGAGACACACACACAGAGAGAGAGAGAGAGAGAGAGAGAGAGAGGCAGAGACACAGGCAGAGGGAGAAGCAGGTTCCAGGCAGGAAGCCCGATGTGGGACTTGATCCCGGGACCCCAGGATCACACCCTCAGCTGAAGGCAGACGCTCCACTGCTGTGCCACTCAGGCGTCCCTGCCATTTAGTTTTTAAAATTTTGCATTTAGTTACTGTAAGCAGTATGAACCACAGCTTAAAATATTTGCTTTTCTTCTGGCTGAACCATGGGCCATTGTATTATTGACAGCAAATACTTTGAGACTAAATATCAGAACTGTCATTCATTTGGGGAATATAAAAAGTAGTGAAAGGGAATAAAGGGGAAAGGAGAAAAAATGAGTGGGAAATATCAGAAAGGGAGACAGAACATGAGAGACTCCTAACTCTGGGAAACGAACTAAGAGTGGTAGAAAGGGTGGGGGTGGGGGTGACTGTGTGACGGGCACTGAGGAGGGCACTTGATGGGATGAGCACTGGGTGTTATTCTATATGTTGGCAAATTGAACACCAATACAAAATAAATTTATAAAAAAAAGAACTGTATTTCTGTTAAACGCGTATTGGTTTGGCAACTGACAACAGGTCATTGAAGTGCTTTGTGGTGTGAGTTGTAGTAGTTAGTATCCAGGCCCTTCTCCTGATGAGGGGGTCTGTCACAGACCCCAGAGAGAGGAGAACATGCCTCTCCTTGCCCAGTTCCTGAAGATGGTACAGGCCACCATCCCTGGGGTCAAATGAAAACTTTGGGCTCCAGCTCAACTATAGCCTACTTTTCAGTTGACAGCCACTAGTCTTTTTTTTTTCTTTTATTTTTTTAACTTAAATTCAATTTGCCAACATATAGTATTACACCCAGTGCTCATCCCATCACACACCCTCCTTAATGCCCATCATCCCAATAGCCCCATCCCTCCCCATACCTCCAGCAGCCCTTGTTTCCCAGAGTTAAGTGTCTCTCATGGTTAGTCCACTAGTCTTTAACAACAACAGCAACAAACAAAATGTTAAGCGCCTTAGAAGATTTTTGGATGCACATTTCAATACATCATTATCAAAGATGAAAGAGAATTTATGATATCAGACCTCCTTCAAAACCTGTGTTTATCCTTAAATCACTTTTTAAGAAACCAACAACCTGGGAATGAATGTTTTCATTCTAGCCTTCCTATTGTGGTTACTGGAACAGGACGCCTATGTGATAATGAAACTGAGAAACCTTTTCATTCCTAGAATTTCCTGTTGGGAGGGTAGTTTTCTAAGTACTGTGTGGCACTGGCTAGTTACACAATACATTGGATTTTACTGCCAACTATTTGTTTAAGAAGGGTGTGAGAGGTTTGGGCCACCAGGAATGTGAAGTCAAAGTTAACTATGACGTCATCTTACTGCCTGTCACATTAATAAACTGGACCCATAAGCAAATACACTGTATATCAAGCTTTTTAAAATTAACTCTGATAAGTCAGCCATAAAATAATTAGCTTCCTCTAGCACTTACATAGATATGATTTGGGGAAACTCTTTTTCGTTCACGGGACATGTTTCGAGGAGGAAGCGTGACCCCCAAAGCTATACCCACAGGTGAATGGACATGTGAGAGAGGTTTCTTTGGTGATTGCAGGGGAGAGGGATTGGTACCCACAGAATGTTTAAATCCCCATACATGGCTGAGAGTTAATTCCTCAGAATCATGTGCAACCTGCTGGGATTCAGGCCCTGCTGTGCGGAAAAATGTCTCTCATCTATGCTGTTTTTAGAGCTGTATTTAGAGACCATTCTATATAGTTCCCTTCAGCCACGTATCTCCTCATTTAATAGTTGTAACCACCAGGAATTTCTTAAGTTAATACCTAATTTGTCTCTGTTAAGACAGTTTCTCAACCTCAGCACTGCTGACATTTTGGGCTGGAGAATTCTTTATGGAGTGCTAGTGAGACTTGGCACGGTACTGCTCTGTACAAGGTAGGATGTTGAGCAGCATCTCTGGCCTCTATTCACTATATGTACTCCTGCCCCAGTTATGACAACCAAGAATGTCTCCAAACATGACCAGATATTCCCGAGGGGGCATAACTGCCCCTGGTTATGAGCCACTGTTCTGAGGCAAAATAGAATATCAGAGAAAAAGGTCTTAGCTAATATCTGGTTTCTATTTTTTCATTTCCCATATGACTGTGATTTACTTAAGATCTCATGACTCCTGAGTCTCAGAGATGCCTTGGGTTTCCTAATGTTTTAGTTTCTTTTTGTATCATAGCATGCTTTCTTGGTTTGGGTTTAGGATACCTTGACGCCCCCTGAGGGGCTTGTCCAACTACACGGGTTCTGTTAGGGCATAGCCACTGCTTAGTAGCCTGTTCCATACCATGTCCACAAAATCTGTAGTTATCCTGAAGTATCCACTTGTACATCTTGTTTTTGTCTTTTCCTTTCAAGAAGCACCCTGAGATGTGGATTTGTTTTTGTTTTTGTTTTTGTTTTTTTGTTTTTTTTTGAGATGTGGATTTGAATAAAAGTGGCTTATTAGAGGGGTTCCTGGGGGGCTCAGTGATTGAGCATCTGCCTTTGGCTCAGGTTGTGATCCTGAGGTCCTGGGATCGAGTCCCTCATCGGCATCCCTGCAGGGAGCTGGCTTCTCCCTCTGCCTGTGTCTCTGCCTCTCTCTGAGTCTCTCAGGAATAAATAAAATTTTTAAGAAAAAGTGGTTTATTAGGAAGTGTTCTCAGGAAAAATCAGTAGGGCAGTGGGGAAGTGGACAGGGAGAAGGAAACCAAGTACCGGTACAATAGCAGGCTGACTTCCAGGAGAACCAATTTTAGCTCAGTCTGACAGGAGAGCTCTGGAGAGAGTGTAGATCGTATCTCAGAAATTTCCATATCCCACACAAAAGACCTGGAGTATCCACGCTTCCCTGCCAATCAGTCATTGTTTATGAGAGAGTTTCTCCACCTGGATGCCACTGACGTTTTGGGGCTGGCTGTTTGTTCTGTGTTGCGGGAGTCCATCCGCAGCATCCCCGACACCTGCCTGGCAGCTGCCAGTGATCCCCCAGGCCCCTCCCCGACCTGGAGATGGCAACCAAAAAGTGCCTCTAGACAATTACCCCCAGCTGAGAGCCATGGGTTTAAGGGTTGCCCCTGGGGAGGTATGCATCCCCGGGAACTTCAGGCTATGGGGCAAAATGGTGTCTGGCAGCCCGAAAGCAGCCCACAGGTGGCAGGGGTGGGGCGGGAGAGCACTGCAGGTGCCTGCGTGCAGAGGGGTTACTGAGCCAGTGGACAAACGCACTGCGCTGACATCATCTCCTCCACGGACAGGAACTCGGGAAATTTCTACTGAGCAGTTGGAAGGATCCAATACAAAGGCCCCATTTTCTTTCAACGGCGTGTGCTAGATAGTGATTCACTCAAGTGTGACCGTCTCACCGCCAGCAAGTCCGCAGCAGTGCTGGAGTCACCCTGCCGTGGCCACCATGCTCCTGAACAGGCAGGGCTCCACTGCAGTCCTCCCCTGGGGCTCGCTTTAATCTATGTACAGTTGCTTTGATCAGAAATATGATCCAAGAAAGAGCTCAATAACTTGGAACCATTCCTGCAAGACTGGAGTTGCTGATTTGTGTTTACTGCATCACTGTGTTTTGGCTGTAGTCTTGGACATAGTTTCTTGTTTCCCTCCTCCTGTCCTTCTATTAAGTTACTCAACAAGTGTTTATTGAGTGCTTACTAGATGCCCAGCACCGCTGGGAATGAGACATTCCCAGCAGGATCCCTGCTTTCACTGTAATAGAGGAGAAAGACAAGAAATAAGTTGCATTTCCAAGAGCAGGGTTGCCTGAAAATGGCCATGAGTCCTCACTCTGGGTTTTCTGGATAATGCGATCTGGGGGTCCCCTTCTCCCAGTAAGAGGGGCCATGCACAATTCTTATAGGACTGATGGTTTTGTCTTCCCAGCAGAGGTGATTGCAACATCACTGGGAAGCTGACATTGTCAGACAACTCTAGTAAACAGCCTGCTTGCCTGCCAACATCCTGCTGCCTGGCACCAAGGGGTTTGTACATGCCCTTAATGTGAAGGCTCTGCAAACAGGGGCCCATTGTCTTTTTACTAAAAGGAAAGCCCAGTAGTATAGTGGTTCCTGTAGGAAGAAGGCAAGATACTTATATCTTTTCTTCTAAACATTGTGAAAGTTAATCCTATGAAGACCTAGGGGAAGAGCCTTCTCAGCAGAGGCAGAATATGGGAAACCCCTGAGGTGGAGAAGAATTTGACAAGTTTGAGGAACTGAAAGAAGGCTAATTTAGGTGTAGAGAGCATAGTGATTGAAGGAAGGAAGGATGAAAGTGGAATGAAACACAGGTGGAGAAGTTCAAAACACGGGTGGGATCAGATCATAATAAATGACCTCACTGGCCATGGTTAGGAATTTTTATTTTATCTAAAGTATACAATGGAAAGCAGCTCATTAGGTTTTTAAAACATAACCATTGTTTATATATGAAGAATGGTTTAGGACAGGAGAAGCAAGATCAGAAACTGATGTAGAAATCTAGTTGAGAGATGGTGATAGCTTTGGGTAGGGTGATGGCTCTGTAAGTGGAAATGAGTGTAGAGAGCTAATATCAACTTTGGAAGCATAATCCATTGGACAAGTTGGCCAACAGGAGGGAAGGGAGAGGGGGAGAGTCAAGGATGACTCCTGAGCATTTGACCTATGCTGCTGGTAAATGCTGAGATTAGGGTGTGTGGGCAGAGAGGCTGGGAGAAGAGAGATTTGTAGGACAGGATAAAGACTGTCATTTTTGTTGTGTCAAATTTGAAATGTGAGCTATCTGAATAGAGATTGAAGTGGGCATCTGAATATAAACCAGTTAGAAGTTTGGAGATGAGGTCTAGGCTGAAAATGGATATTTTGGAGTCATTGGCATACATGTGAAATTTAAAAGTAAGAACCCAGGTAAGTTTGCCGAGGGAACAAGTATAGACAAAGAGGAGTCCCAAGGGACTGAACCCTGAGTTCTCCAATATGAAGAGGACAGAGAGGCGAGGTGGAACCAGAAAAAGTTATTCAGATGATGGACTATCTCCAATGCTTTGGGTTAATGTAACAAAAATTAAAACTGGGGGTTGAAAAGAGAAAGGAACACCATGACTTGTCCTTTCTGTTCATCCTTGATACTAGAAGGAAAATTACAGATCATGAACACATACTTGGGCAATAGAATTGTACACAGTATTCAGTTATACAGGGTCATCCCAATGATACAGAAGAAGACTCTGTTAGTTCTTCAGCATTTTCATGCAAATGAAAATACATCTGAGAGTTCTAGGAAATCTTTCCTATGCCAAGAAGACCAGTTTTGTGCTTCTCCTGTGTATATGTGACACCATCCTCATCAGCACATTGATAAGTAAGGTTGTATGATGGAAAGAACCATCAGGAGTTCACATGCTGTGCCCTCTGCCTTCCACTCCCACCCCCATACGTGCACAACTCTTCACACGAAGGCCTCCTCTCATCTTTTAGTTTAGATGTCATCTCAAAAGGAATTCCCTCAAAAAGGACACATCCCTTACATTCTTATTCTCTATCAAAGCACACTACTATTCAGGATCTCTTCTCAATTTATCCAGTCATTTACTAATTTTGGTTTTTCTCCTCCCATGGATTATAAATTCCATGAATGCAAAGGCATGGCAGTATGTCATTCCAGTCTGCACATATTTGATATATACTTTGTGAATGAATGAGTAAAATAACTATAAAAAAAGTTTTGAAAATTAATGATAAGTAGAGACATAGTTCTTTCTTTCTCCCGCTACACAAAGGTCAATGTCTCACCGCGTGGAATTGTTTTTCATTGTTACTTTTTGGTATCTAGGTACGTGACAATGCTTGCCGCCATCTCCAACTTTCTCAATTTCTGTTAATTTCTTAAGATTTATACTATATCTGCCCACCCTTCTGTGGACTGCCATTGCTGCTGTTCACCACCTGTAGTTCTGCGCTTGCTCACCTTTTAAAACAACCTCGGCCTTTAATAACCATATTCTTCCAGACTCCCTCTTGCCTGCCGTCAGCTTGCTGCTTTGCATTTCTGGTGCCTACCTCCAACCTGTCCAGCATATTGACTTCCAGTCCCGAGGTACATTCTGGGGCCTGTGCTCTTTTTGGGAGCCCCCAGGCACTGTATTGATTTGAAGACCTTCGGGAGGGGGCATTGAGAGCTGGGCCTAGCAGTGACGAGTGATGGGATAATCAGCTGTTACTTGGCTGATATGCCTGTGCTCTTCCACTGATAATTTACCCATGCTTTTTTTGGAGGCGTAAGACTTTGGCAAGGACAGAAGCATTTGCTCTGGAACTTCTCCATTCTATGGATGTCTGCCTACAGTTTTTCACTTTCAGAGGAGCTTCAGCTGTGATTTTTTTCAATAAGATCTTTTGCTTGGATTATGTCTGGGCCTACTCACTGCAATCTTAGTTATTTAAAAAATCTTAAATAAAACAATCTGCCTTAGTTATGGTCTTACCCTGTTAATTTTTACTTTTTACCATAATGATCTGATGCTATTTTTAAAGTATCTGCCTGTAGTAGACATTATCAAATATGTTGCATTGCCTAGACCCCCTATGCCTAGGTGTGGGATGTCCTCACACAGGAGTCTTGGTGTGAAATGGAATCCCAAATCCCACATCATTGGTATCTCAGTCTTCAGCTTGGTCCCATGCATATGACCTAGGCTTGATCAGTCAGGTACATTCACATGGAGTTTTGAACCTGGAACCTGTACTGCTGAGAAACAGAGGCAGTGGAGAATCTTAGCAACATCTAGTTTCAGAGGCAGTACCCAGTACCCAGTCCCAATGGAGGTTGTGTGATAAACAGTAGGTGGACAGTGGTTGGGGTTGCAGCTGCAGCCATGTGCTCATGAATTCTTCTATGACTTGATACTTGGCTATGATCTTGGCTCCTGTGAGCCTTTCCAGCGTTATGAAAGGCCAACGATATCCTTTCAGTTGACTCCTATTTAGAAATCAGCCAGATTCAGTTGCACCTAAGAATGCTATTTTCTTTACTGATTTGTCTTCATATCATTCCTTCTTGTACTTCTTTTTTTTTTAACGATTTTATTTAAATGAGACACACAGAGAAAGGCAGAGACACAGGCAGAGGGAGAAGCAGGCTCCCTGTGGGGAGCCTGATGCAGGACTCGATCCCAGGACCCTGGAATCACGCCCTGAGCTGAAGGCAGATGTTCAACCACTGAGCCACCCAGGTGTCCCTCTTCTGGTACTTCTGATTATTTTTTCAAAAGGACCTTTCAGAAGGTCATTTCCTTTCTTGAAGTGCATATTTTAGAAGTTCTCTTAATGTGGAGCTCTTGATAGTATAGTTGGTCCTTGAACAATGCAGGAATTAGGTGCCCTGATCTCCTGCACAGTTGGAAGTTTGTGTATAACTTTTGTCTCTCCCACAACTTAACTACTAATAACCTCCTGTTGGAATGGATGCCTTTCAGAAAACATAAACAGTTGAATAGCATACATTTTGAATGTTTTATATATTACATACTGTATTCTTAGTAAGCTAGAGAAAAGAAAATGTGATTTAGAAATTATAAGGAAGAGAAAATAACACAATACTGCCTTGTATTTTTTTTTAAACCCATATAAGCAGTTCAAACCCATGTTGTTCAACGATCAATTGTAAGTGCTCTCTGTTTTTATATGTAAATGACTATTTCACTCTCATCCTTGAAAGATTGTTTTTCTGGGTAGTTATTTTTCTTAACACGTTGAAGCTATCTTTCCCTTGCTTCCTGGCCTTTATTATCACAAAGAAAAGAATTGTCTTTCTAATTATTTCTTTATAGATGATCTTTTTTCCCCTACTTTTAAGTTCTTCTTTTTAAGAACTGAAGATTAACTGATTGGGAAAGTCTAGAAATTACTAGGAATATATTTTCCAGTAAATTTCCTAATAGTTATCTTGTTGTAGCTGAATATCAACTCAAGGAGCCAAGGAGTCCTCCCTATCTGTAAAATTCATTCAGTCTGGGGCATCTGGGTGGCTTAGTTGGTTTAGCATCTGACTCTTGGTTTTGGCTCAGGTCCTGATCTCACTCATCTCTCTCAGAAGTCTATACTACCACCACCATCCCCCATAGCTGCTGACTCTCCATCAAACCCTACCCTCCTCTAAGACTCTAGATTTAAAACCAGTGGGCAAACATTATGGAAACAGCCTAAGTGTCCATCAACTGATGAATGAATAAAGACTATGTGAGATATATATAATATATATATCTCGAAATATTACTCAGCCATAAAAAAGGAAATCTTGCCATTTGCAATGACATAGATGGAGCTAGAGTATCATGCTATGAAATAAGTTAGCCAGAGAAAGGCAAATACCATATGATTTCACTCATATGTGGAATTTAATAAAACAAAAAAGCAAAGGAAAAAAGAGGCAAAGTAAGAAACAGACTCTTTTTTAAAAAATATTTATTTTGGAGAGAGAATGAGAGAACAGGGGGAGGGGCAGAGAGAGAGAGAGAGATAGAGAGAGAATCTCTAGTAGACTGCCCCTGAGCAAGGAGCCTGGTGTGGGGCCCAACCCCACAACCCTAGGATCATGATGTGAGCCAAAAGAGTTGGATGCTCAACCAACTGAGCACCCAGGTGCCCCAAGAAATGGACTCTTAACTATAGAGAACAACTAATGGTGACCAGAGGGAAGGTGGATGGGGCGATGGGTGAAATAGGTGATGGGGATTAAGGAGTGCACCTGCTGTGATGAGCACCAGGTGTTGTATGGAAGTGTTGAGTCACTATTTGTACACCTGAAACTAATATTACATTGGATGTTAAATAACTAGAATATAAATTAAAACTAAAAAAATAAGAAAATCAGTAGGTGAGGATATAATGAACTGAGCCCTTTCAAATTGAATGATTGTAACAGATCAGCAACTGTAGAATCAAACAACTGCAAGCTGTGGGAGGCTAACGGATATGTCACACTTGATGAAGAAGCACTAGAAGCACTTCTGGTAAAACCAAGAAAGAGATAAAGATGAATCCATCACAGTTATCTTTGTTCTGGGCTTATGGGCCATTGCAATTAGACTGAATTAGAAATAAATGGTAAACAACAAACATTTCAAAAGGAGATCAGGGGATCCCTGGGTGGCTCAGTGGTTTAATGCCTGCCTTTGGCCCAGGGCGTGATCCTGGAGTCCTGGTATTGAGTCCCACGTCAGGCTCCCAGCATGGAGCCTGCTTCTCCCTCTGCCTGTGTCTCTGCCTCTCTCTCTCCATGTCTATCATAAATAAATAAATAAAATCTTTTTTTTAAAAAAAGGAGGTAAATCATCAGAAACACACTGCGGGTCACTGGAGGGGAGAGAGGTTAGGGGATGGGTAACTGGGTGGTGGACAGTAGGAGGGCATGTGATGTGATGAGGCTCTGGGTGTTATAGAAAACTGGCGAATCACTGACTTCTACCTCTGAAACCAGTAATATATTATATGTCGATTAATTGAATTTAAATAAAAAAATATATAAAAGAAAAAAAGAAGGAGATTAAATCAGTATTTGCAGACCCCAGGAATCAACTAAAAGGGCAAGTGGTGGGAAAATTCAGTAAGGTCACCAAGACCAAAAGCACAGAAATAGAACTTTATATATTCAAACAACAAACAAAAGTAACGGTGAAGAAACAATCTCATTGCATAGATTTGAAAAAGATAAAAAGAAAGGAATAGACTTAGCAGGAAACATGAGGAGTATGTGAAGAAAATTGTAAAACAACAGAAAGAATAAAAAAGGGACTTAAAAGAAATGTAAAGGCATTGCCACCTTTAGGCAGGAAAACTTAACATCTGCGCGATATCAATTCTCCTCCCATTGATCCAAGTGACCACAGCGGGGCATTTTTGTTTTTGTTTTTTGTTTGGACAAACAGGCTTCAGAAATCATGAGAACAAAGGAGTAACAATTACCAGGGAAATTCTGAAAAGTGAAGATTAATGAAAGGATACTAACTGTACTGAAAATAGGAACGTGTTCTGCAATAATAGTAACGAACTGCTGGCACATGAGCGGGTCAACAAAGGAGTCCACTAGAGAACCCAGACACAGACCCAAATATACACAGCAATTAACTGAAAGTCTCTTTTCAAAACAGTGGAGAAAAAAGGGATTATTCAGTAAATGATGTTGTGACAACCGAGTAGCCATCCAGAAAAAAAATGTTGGATCTGTACTGCAGATATTATACTGAAATGATTTCCAGATGGATCAAAGAAGTCACATTAAAAAAAATGAAACCATGAATTACCAGAAGATAAACAAGAAAATCCACTTATTTAACTACAAGGGGAAAAAAAAATCATGTCACCAGAAAAAGAAGTCAAAAAGACAAAGGACGGTGACTTTTTTTTTTTTTTTTTTTGTAATTTAACCTCACAAAGGGCTAATCAATTCCCTTCACCTATAAAAATGCTTATAAAATCAGTAAGAAAAAAAAAGACCCAACAGTCCATGAAAAAAAACAAAAACAAAAAAAAACCCAGGCAAAACCTATGACAGTTTAGAAAAAAGGGAAGAATGTAATATGAGAAGAGCAACTGCGCCAACAGCGCGATCTTTTCCTCAACGTGACCGTGACCGCGACCGCGCTGGGCGGGTGAGGGTGCAGACATCGGCCCTCCTGCGGCTCAGGCGCGGTTCCCCAGGGCCCTGATGGCAGGAGTGGCCTTGTAAAGTTCTGGAGCACCTTCCCTTCAACCGAGCCATGTCACCCTGAGAAATGTACCTTACGGCCACTTCCATGCGCATCCAATGTTGTGCGTGCCACGCGGACAGGGATACTCTTGGGAATAGAAAAAGATTGGAAATGACTGACTGCCTGTCTCGGTGGCAGCCGGTTAGGTCAAGTGTGGTGGGCCTGGCGGGTGGAAGGAAAAGCAGCCACTACCAACGAACAGGACAGCCCCAGGGACAGGTGTGCTGTCAGGCTGGGAAACACCAGGCCCAGCAGGATGGGAGTAAACTGTGTGCAGTGAGGTCAGGGCACATGTCTGTGCACGTACACTCGTACCCTTGTAGACTGGGGCAGAGAAATAGCACTAGTATCCTCATCTTTCAGATAAGGAAACTCAGAGTTACAGAGGTTAAGTGACTTTTTAGAATAACACAGTTATGAAAAAAAAGAAAGAAAGAAGAAAGAAAGAACAAAGAAAGAAAGAAAAAAAAGAAAGAAAGGAAGAAAGAAAAAGGAAGGAAGGAAGGAAGGAAGGAAGGAAGGAAGGAAGGAAGGAAGGAAGGAAGGAAGGAAGAAACCCCATAGCACAGATAACAATGACCATAGCATAAGTGAGAATCCCGGCGATGGAGGCACAGGGTTCCTGGTCCTCACTAGCACATACTGTGTCCAGTGGGGAGGAGAATACTACAGTCTCCTTCCAGTGCTCGCCATGGATGGCCCCAACTGGATGGCAGGTGGCTGAGGACACCCGAGTCCCCAGCAAGAGGCAGCTGCCGGCGAGGCTGGAGGGGAGCCTCAGGTGGGGTGGCCTGAGGCAGGGAGAACAGAAGGAGCCGTTTCCCAGAAGTTGTTAAGCATCTTTATCCTTGTTCTAATATTTCATCAAGTGTGACCAGAGATGAGCCTGTTCTCATTTTTCATGCTAACATTTCAGTCTGTATACTTGTGTCTTTCATTTGCTTTGAGGAGACGCTGACTCATCATTGCCCATTGTCTACACTGTTTCTCCAATGACTTTACCATTTTTAAAAGTTTGTTTTGTTCTCTTGATAGTTTTCCTTCCTCTTGTCTAGGACCCTTATTATATTTGTGGTCAAAGCTATTTTCTCTTAGCTTGAAATTTATCTTTATTTCTGAGATTATTTTGTCTTTTTCTTCCATTTCCTGAGTTTGGTCAACTCTCATTTCACACCGTCCTGGATTTTTTTTTTCCTTCTGTTTCCATTCTGTGTTATTTCAAACTGATTATCCAAGGTGATTTTTGTTTTAATGAGCAAATTCTTGTTTTAACATTTAAATTCCAGTTGGAGTGCTCTGTTACAGTTTTCTCTCCTTTGTACTTTTTGTTTGTTTGTTCCTTTTGGCAGGGAGAGCATTTTCATCTGCTGCAACGTTTGGATTCTCATGTTCTGTCATTTAATGGTTTTGTAGGATGTTGCCTGCCACTTTGTGTTCATTTTCAAACACATTTTATCTGGACAAGCCTCAAGTAGGGGGTTAGTGAATTGAGGGTCTAGCTAGGTTTCTTAATTCAGAAGCATCCCCTTCTGTTGTTTTAGTGAAGTTCAGTTTTGAAGTAGAAGGAAACTTTTTTGAGACAGGGTCAGTGTGTTTCCCAATTTTGTGGTGCTCTTTTCTTTCTGTAAGACCATTAGTTTCTATGGCTTTCTTTCTTCTCTCCACCATCACACACCTGAGAGACTCCTCCACCTTCCACAGCATCTACCCTCTTCTTCAGAATGCTGCTCTCCTAAAATGGCACAAGGACGTTCAAGCCAGGGCTCTACTCTGTTCTTAGCATTCCTCTTCTGTTAGATAGGACTCTAGGAGAGAAATGATCTATTCTATACCTGGAATTAGTATTGTAATAAATGTTAACTGGCATTTAATAAAAACTTGAAAAAAGAAAAATAACACTTCAAAGACACTGTCACTCAATTACTAAGTACAAACCTTATTGGATTTTAATTTATACAAGTATAACCGATTCTAAGGATGAGATAAGTGGGGAAATAGGAACCATGACTGGGGGATGCCTGGGTGGCTCAGTGGTTTAGCACCTGCCTTTGGCCCAAGGTGTGATCCTGGAGTCCCAGGATCGAGTCCCACATCAGGCTATCTGCATGGAGCCTGTTTCTCCCTCTGCCTATGTCTCTGCCTCTCTCTGTGTCTATGAATAAAATAAATAATCTTTTTTAAAAAAAGGAATCATCACTGGATAGATATCTTGTTCTTATCTTTAAGCATGAAATGGTATTGTGGTTTTCCTTAATTAAAAACTCATTTTCTCTAAGGAATATATCCTGAACTGTATATGGATGTTTAAGATATCTTCAGGATATTCCTGGAGAAGAAAGATGACTGGGTGGGTGTATTGATGAAATAGGACTGAAGCTAGGTGACGGATACAAAGGGACTAATCATACCATTCCTCTTGCTTTTCCTAATGTTTGAAATAACCCATAATAAAACTTTTTTTTTTAACTGGGAGAAGTGTTAATCTGGGGTGATCAAAATGTCCTTGTTATTTTATTCTTTGAATTTTCTGAGTCTTTAGATTTTCTTATATGAAAGGATGAGCTATGTATGTCTCTGGATGGGGTAGGCTTTGAAATCTACCTGGTTTCTGATGGAAATCACCAGCAGGGGAAAATCCTGATAAATTGGATTGCATCACATTTGAATGACTACATCCAAGCTCATCATAAACCAATGAAGTGACAAATTGGGTTTGATATTTGCAGTAAATATTGCAAGAGATTATTTTTACCATTTCACAAGCAAAACACTATGATTCCAGTAGGACATGGTCAGGAATACCTCTGGATAATTTATAGAAGAAAAAAAAAGGCTAAATAGCATATTGTAAATGCTCAGTCGAACCAAAATACTAAAAAGTGTATAACAATGAGATACTTTAAAAAAAAGATTTTATTTATTTATTCATGAGAGACACAGCGAGAGAGAGAGAGAGAGAGAGAGAGAGAGAGAGAGAGAGAGAGGCAGAGACCCAGGCAGAGGGAGAAGCAGCCTCCATGCAGGGAGCCTGATGTGGGACTCGATCCCGGGACTCCAGGATCAGGTCCTGGGCTGAAGGCGGCGCTAAACTGCTGAGCCACCCGGGCTGCCCAAGATACTATTTTTTTGCCTATCAAAGTATTATAGATCATATCTCATTTTCAGTGCTTCATTTTCTGGAAAGCAATTTGCTAACCTGTCTCAGGAGTCTTCGGTATATTCATATCCTAAGAAAATATTTTATTTTTTTATTTTTGTTTTAAAGAGAACTTTTATTTTTTAAAAATTTTTTAAAATTTTATTTATGATAGGCACACAGTGAGAGAGAGAGATAGAGAGAGAGAGAGAGAGAGGCAGAGACACAGGCAGAGGGAGAAGCAGGCTCCATGCACGTGGGATTCGATCCCGGGTCTCCAGGATCGCGCCCTGGGCCAAAGGCAGGCGCTAAACCGCTGCGTCACCCAGTGATCCCAAGAAAATATTTTAAATGTAGGGACAGATATTTGTTTAAGATCATTTATTACCATGTTATTCATAACAGGAACACCGAGCACTGCTGAGTGTTTTAATGCTTAAATGCTTAAATACATTGTGTGTAGGGTCGCCTGGGGTCAGTCAGGCATCTGCTTTCAGCTCTGGTCATGATCCAGGGTCCTGGGATCCAGTCCCGCATTGGGCTCCCTGCTCAGGGGGGAGTCTGCTTTTCCCTCTGCCTCTGCCCCTTTCCCTGCTTGTGCTCTCTTTCTCAGGTAAATAAATGAATCTTTAAAAAAAATGTGTGTGGTTATTTTAGATATGTAATTGTGAAAACTTCTGAGAGAACACTTGTATTACATGAAAAAATAAGAACAGTGACCAAAGCTGTATACAGAAGGAATCCTACGATGAAATATATAAACATGTAGGGAACAGACCGAATACGTACGTCAAAATGTCAGCCGTGGTTCTCTTTGACTGAGGGTTTAATGGCAATTAATTTCCTTGTATCTGTATTTTTCCAGTTTTGCATCTTGAGCACTTTCATGGCCAGAAAAAAATTACGAAGAAAAAAAAAGTCAAAGTCATCCTTCTTCCAATAAGCCCCTCCCCTGGCTCCCAAACCTCCTAACCAGATAACTCAGTGGCTGTCTTGTGTTTTGGGAAAAAGAGCATCTTTCACTGTGCTGTTAAGGTCAATAATCTGCCATGAGAGTTCTCTTGGCTGGTACTCACTTGCATCAAAGTTAATTCATCAGTAAGTCTGACTGAAGCAGATTCTTATCTTCTGGGGAAGGAAAGCATCCCTCAAACAGGAGGAAGCATCACATGAGGACAAATAGGGCAGGGAAGCAAAGGTGTTACTGGGGAAAAGGAGGGTGATGTCACCTGCTTCATCATCTTGAGCACTGTTGGGTGAACAACCACCACCCTCCTCTCACTTTCCTATTTTGATGCAGATGCAGGGAAGCAGCTTCTCCTAGTGTGGCTGCAATCACCACCACTTAGAGCTGGCTTCCAGAGGAAAACTCCTTCACCCTTTGTAGTCAGAAACAAAAAGAAGGAGCCCCAGCCCCCTTCTGATAACTGAGGGTTTTTAAAAAAGATTTTATTCATTTATTCATGAGACACACACACACACACACACACAGAGGCAGAGACACAAGCAGAGGGAGAAGCAGTCTCCATGCAGGGAGCTTGATGTGTGATTTGATCTCAGGACTCCAGGGCTGAAGGCAGGCGCCAAACCACTGAGCCACCCAGGGATCCCCTGATAACTGAGTTTTGGTTACAGTTCTGCACATTATTTCAGATTGAAGAATAACTTTTGGTCAAGGTCAAGGTCACAGGGAAAGGTAAGAGAAAGTATTTCTTTTTTTTTTTAAAGATTTATTCACTTTTATTTTTAAAAAATATTTTACTTTTTTATTCACAAGAGACACACAGAGAGGCAGAGACACAGACAGAGGGAGAAGCAGGCTCCCTGCAGAGAGCCCAATGTGGGACTTGATCCCAAGACCCTGGGTTCAGGACCTGAGCCAACAAAGGCAGATGTTCAACCACTGAGCCTCCCAGGTGCCCCATTCACTTATTTTGGAGAGGGGCAGAGGGAAAAGGAGAGATAGAGAGGGAGAGAGAGAATCCCTCCCTCTGTAGAGGGAGAGAGAGAATCCCCAGCAGACTCCGGGCTGAGCCTGGAGCCTGAAGCGGGGCTCAGTCCCAGGACCCCAAGATCACAACCCCAGCCGAAACTAAGAGTCAGGTGCTCAACCAACCAAGCCACCCATGTGCCCTAAGGAAAGTGTTTCTTCTGCAGGCTCTTCCAGGAGACGTGAAACCTATAGACAAGCAGATTCTCTAAGGCCGCAAAGGGTGCCTGTAGGAGAGCTCAGGTGTAAAACAGGTTTTATCATCATAATTAAAGAAATTGCTAGCTCCTGGGACCATTAATCATTCGTCAGGTACTTAGAAGTCAGAGAGGTTCAGCCTGGGCTTGGGAGCTAAAGGCAGCCTAAGTAGGACATTCACAGAAGGATGAATCTGGAGAACCGACTGGGACATCACTTGCTCTTACCAATTCCCAAGTGTGCACAACTTGTTCTCATCTTTGTGCTTTGTGTATTTACTCATCCTGCTCACTCTGTCAACAAGGTGTTCTCCATTTTTTAAAGTCCCAGACTTCCTTGAAGACACAGTTATGAAGTTCTCTTTGACATATTTTCTTCTCTGAAACCTCATTGGATGTAGTTGACATTTCTTTTTAGCATATATGGGTTTCCTCAGGGACCCAGTAGTCCTGTAATGATTTATGGATTTTGAGACTAGTCATAGGTAGATTTCTGAGCCTTTCTGGATGGATGGATGAAAGAAGGTAGGTTTGGAGCAACTCCAGCTCTTAGATCTTTAAAGAAAATGGCCTTTGGTACTCTGAAGGAGGCAGTTAATTGGAAATTCCAACTGCCTGCTTTTAGATTTTCCGTGCTTGGTAGCAGCTGATTGGCTGTTACCAAAGTCAGTGGGCTACTAAACCAGTAAATTGAAAACTCAGACCTGGGTCTTTCTTAGCCTGGATGGAAAAAAAAAATCCTTAGGAAATTACAAAAAAGAAAAGTGCAACTAGTCTGCCATCCTATGAGGAAGTTGTCACAGTAAGAAATATTAAAATAAGGTCCTACTTCATATTGATAATGTAATCACTATTCTATAACAGAGTGGTTAAAAATGAAACAGATGGTGGGAAAGGTAGATTCCTTCTTTGGGGCAATTCCCAATATGTTTTGGTGAAAGAGAACAGAAAATATTGAGATATATGATTTCTATCTGGCCATTATATAAAACTCATAATAATTCAATGAGATTGGTAACTGGAGGTAATTTTATTACTAACAGAGTGAGTGAGGAGTGCAGTGAGGATAAAGAAGTTGCTTCAGTACATCAAGACATGGATTCAGGGGCCCCTGGGTGGCTCAGAGCGTGATCCCGGGGTCCTCACAGGGAGCCTGCTCCTCCCTCTGACTATGTCTCTGCCTCTCTCTCTGTGTCTCTCATGAATAAATAAATAAATAAATAAAATCTTTTAAAAAAAGGACATGGATTCAGAGCTAGAGTTTATCAATTGCTTAGTCTATGTAAAGCAGCTGCTAAAAGTTTAAAGTGTATTACTCATTCAGTTCTCACCACAGGGTCGTGAAGTAGCTGTGATCCCTATTTTACTGAATCGAAGAAGTAAATTAGCTTTCCAAAAAGCCAACAGCCCAACGGGCAGAGCCGATTTTAGGCTAAAGTCTTTTTCCCTAACCGTGAGATGGTTGTTGAAAGAAGGTAGTATGAAACTGAGAAAACTTGTCATACTGAAGACAGGGAAAAGGAGACTAAGGTCTGGAATAGAATGATGATGGACACATTTAGCAGTTTTAGTGAGAGGTCGAATCTAATCATGTACTTCATCCCTCTGTGTTTTTAAATTTTCATTTTGTGGCATCAGGAGAACTTGGTTCTCAGCCCGACTGTTACCAGCTAGCAGTAGATTTTAGACATGGAACTTCGGGTCTCCTATTTGCAGCTTAAGTACATCCCACATAGACATGAACAAAGAATGAATACAGGCTGAATTACTAGAACAAGGTCCTAGCAAAGCCACCGAGAACCCAAAGGTTATTCCTTAGCTGTCTCTCCCTTCATTTATGCTCTCTCAGGTTATCTTTCCTTAATGAAAGCCCTTAAAAGCCTTTTAAAGTAAGTTTTTAGTTCTTTGATCAAAGATAGATATAACCAAAGCCACTCACATGAAATTAGAGATCTTTTTATATTTATTCCAGAGAACTGAATTGAAACAGCTCATCCATCCTGGAACCCTGGAGCATGATACGTGTCAGCCCATTTCTTAAGAAGGAGAAAAACTAATGGGTTCTTATAGTAGTGTTATGTCATTTAATGTGAGTGTTTAGTGAAATAATATAAGATTTTCCTGGCAAAGGCACTATTTCCAAATTTTGACTGTGATGACTTCTCCATTTAATGTTAAATTCACTCTCACACCAGAAATATAATTGAGCATAGCCCCATGCAGATAGAGTTTTGATGTAGTCTTTTTTTAAAAGATTTTATTTTTATTTATTCATAGAGACACAGAGAAAGAGAGAGGCAGAGACACAGGCAGAGGGAGAAGCAGGCTCCATGCAGGGAGCCCAATGTGGGACTCAATCCCGGATTTCCGGGATCACGCCCTGGACTGAAGGTGGCACTAAACCACTGAGCCCCTGGGGCTGCCCATGATGTATTCTTTTGTTTTGTCTTACCTTGTGAAAGCAAATTGTTTTCCCAGTGACCAAAAAGAGCACTTAGGAAAACACACACGCACACACACACACACACAAACACAAAATTCCTCCCTGATCATGTGATAAAGATGATGAACTTAAAAATCCAAAGAATGTTTGAACTTTATATATTGTTGATTAAATGTATTGAATCAAGCAAATGAATTTTGAGGGAGGAAAAACAACAGTTTAAGTTACCCAGCAGTTGTCAGGAACCACCCAGGATCTCGATTATGCTTTACCCACATCAGGCAAGTCTCTCTGTTACTGCTCCTTGGATACTGGCAAAAGGCACGACACCTCTAGGTCAGAGACAAAGGCTTAATCACTCACAGCAAAAGCAGGAGCCAGATTGCTGTATGAGTTCTAGCAATCTTGGGGTGGAGGCTTTTGGGTTTCCTATGTAGAGTATCATGTCATCAGCGAAGAGGGAGAGTTTGACTTCTTTGCCAATTTGAATGCCTTTTATTTCTTTTTTTTGTCTGATTGCTGAGGCTAGGACTTCCAGTACTATGTTGAATAGCAGTGGTGAGAGTGGACATCCCTGTCTTGTTCCTGATCTTAGGGGAAAGGCTCCCAGTTCTTCCCCATTGAGAATATTTGCTGTGGGCTTTTCGTAGATGGATTTTAAGATGTTGAGTTATGTTCCCTCTATCCCTACACTCTGAAGAGTTTTGATCAGGAATGGATGCTGTATTTTGTCAAATGCTTTCTCTGCATCTAATGAGAGGATCCTATGGTTCTTGTTTTTTCTCTTGCTGATATGATGAATCACATTGATTGTTTTACAAGTGTTGAAGCCGCCTTGCATCCTGGGGATAAATCCTACTTGGTCATGGTAAATAATCTTCTTAATGTACTCTTGTATCCTATTGACTAGTATCTTGTTGAGAATTTTTGCATCCATGTTCATCAGGGATACTGGTCTATAATTTTCCTTTTTGGTGGGGTCTTTGTCTGGTTTTGAAGTTAAGGTGATGCTGGCCTCATAGAACGAGTTTGGAAGTACTCCATCTCTATCTATCTTTCCGAACAGCTTTAGTAGAGTAGGTATGGTTTCTTCTTTAAATGTTTGGTAGAATTCCCCAGGGAAGCCATCTGGCCCTGGACTTTTGTGTCTTGGGAGGTTTTTGATGACTGCCTCAATTTCCTCCCTGGTTATTGGCCTGTTCAGGTTTTCTATTTTGGCAGTGTGGCAGGATACAAAATCAATGCCCAGAAGTCAGTGACATTTCTATACACTAACAATGAGACTGAATAAAAAGAAATTAAGGAGTCAATCCCATTTACAATTGCACCCAAAAGCATAAGATACCTAGGAATAAACATAACCAAAGAGGTAAAGGATCTATACCCTAAAAACTACAGAACACTTCTGAAAGAAACTGAGGAAGACACAAAGAGATGGAAAAATATTCCATGCTCATGGATTGGCAGAATATTGTGAAAATGTCAATGTTACCCAGGGCAATTTACACGTTTAAAGCAATCTTTATCAAAATACCATGGATATTTTGTTTCTTTTGCCTTCGTGGATGTATCTTGCAAGAAGTTACTGTGGCCAAGTAATAGTAAGAAACTGTTTTCTTGAAGAAACTTAGAACAAATAATTTTAAGAGTTAGAACAAATAATTTTAAGATTTGTGTGGAATCTTCAGAGTTAGAAAAAATAATTTTAAGATTTGTGTGGAATCAGAAAAGACCCCGAATAGCCAGGGGAATTTTAAAAAAGAAAACCATAGCTGGGGGCATCACAATGCCAGATTTCAGTTTGTACTACAAAGCTGTGGTCATCAAGACAGCGTGGCACTGGCCTAAAAACAGACACATAGATCAATGGAACAGAGTAGAAAGTCCAGAAGTGGACCCTCAACTTTATGGCCAAGTAATATTCGACAAAGGAGGAAAGACTATCCACTGGAAGAAAGACAGTCTCTTGAATAAATGGTGCTGGGAAAATTGGACATCCACATGCAGAAGAATGAATCTAGACCACTCCCTTTCACCATACACAAAGATAAACTCAAAATGAATGAAAGATCTAAATGTGAGACAAGATACCATCAAAATCCTAGGGGAGAACACAGGCAACACCCTTTTTGAACTTGGCCACAGTAACTTCTTGCAAGATACATCCACGAAGGCAAGAGAAACAAAAGCAAAAATGAACTATTGGGACTTCATCAAGATAAGAAGCTTTTGCACAGCAAAGGATACAGTCAACAAAACTCAAAGACAACCTACAGAATGGGAGAAGATATTTGCAAATGACGTATCAGATAAAGGGCTAGTTTCCAAGATCTATAAAGAACATATTAAACTCAACACCAAAGAAACAAACAATCCACTCATGAAATGGGCAAAAGAACAGAAATCTCACAGAAGAAGACATAGACATGGCCAACAAGCACATGAGTAAATGCTCTGCATCACTTGCCATCAGGGAAATACACATCAAAACCACAATGAGATACCACCTCACACCAGTGAGAATGGGGAAAATTAACAAGGCAGGAAACCACAAATGTTGGAGAGGATGCGGAGAAAAGGGAACCCTCTTACACTGTTGGTGGGAATGTGAACTGGTGCAGCCACTCTGGAAAACTGTGTGGAGGTTCCTCAAAGAGTTAAAAATAGACCTGCCCTACGACCCGGCAATTGCACTGTTGGGGATTTACCCTAAATATACAGATGCAATGAAACGCCGGGACACCTGCACCCCGATGCTTCTAGCAGCAATGTCCACAATAGCCAAACTGTGGAAGGAGCCTCGGGGTCCATCAAAAGATGAATGGATCAAGAAGTGGTCTATGTATACAATGGAGTATTACTCAGCCATTAGAAACGACAAATACCCACCATTTGCTTCAACGTGGATGGAACTGGAGGGTATTATGCTGAGTGAAGTAAGTCAATCGGAGAAGGACAAACAGTGTATGTTCTCATTCATTTGGGGAATATAAATAATAGTGAAAGGGAATAGAAGGGAAGGGAGAAGAAATGTGTGGGAAATATCAGAAAGGGAGACAGAACATAAAGACTCCTAACTCTGGGAAAAGAACTAGGGGTGGTGGAAGGGGAGGTGGGCGGGGGGTGGGGGGTGACAAGGTGACGAGCACTGAGGGGGGCACTTGATGGGATGAGCATGGGGATGAGCATTCTATATGTTGGCAAATTGAACACTAATAAAAAATAAATTTATATATATAAAAAAAGCAGGAGCCAGAGCATCAGCACCTGCTCCCACCAATCCCCGGTGCCATCAAGTAGATATCCATCATGGAAGCTGCATTAGCTGATGAGGGTTACGGCACCAAAATACCACAGGCTGGGTGCCTTAGACAATAGAAGTTTATTGACACACTTCTGGACACTTGAATCTGAGTTCAAGGTGTTATAGCAGGATGGTTCCTCCTGAGGGCCAAGAAGGAAGGATCAGTTCCAGGCCTCTGTTCCTTTGTCATCTGCTCCCTGTGTCTTCATACTGTCTCCCCTTGGCGCATGTCTGTACCCAAATTTCTTCTTCTTATCAGGACACCGGTCACATTCGATCACGGCCCACCCTAATGATTTCATATTAACTTAATCACTTTTGTAAACATCCTGTCTCCAAATGCAACTAACGTTTTGAGGTACTGGGTGACAGGGCTTCAACGGATGAATTTTTAGGAGGGCACATTTCAGCCCATCAAAGAGGCTTGCTTACACACACAGGGGTGTGCGTTAGAGAAGAATGCTGAGCTTGGGGTGTCCACCATGGAAACAGGTCTACTCTTATCCAAGGGGGAATGTTACCTCATCCCTTAAGGTTTCTTCCCACAAACACAACTCTGAAAGAAGGCCTGGGTAAAAGTGTCCAGGGCTTTGCATGTTTGGCACATAGGGAGGACATGCAGGAATGCCCAGGACCCATGTGGATTCTCTCTCTCAAAAGCAATGCAGTCAAAATATCAGATCAAGGTGCATACACTCTACTAACCTCCGAGTCTTTATCAAGTCAGGCTGCGTTTGCACAGCTACAGAGTTGATCACACCTTCTGACAGTTAATCTACATGGAAGAAAAACCGGAGGTATAGTGCCCTAGTTTATGATAAAAATATTTACAAGTATCTTTAATACCAGCTAGGAAGTAAATGTAGAGCTCTGTCAACTGTTACATTGTTTGCTTTGTTCCTGAAAGGGAAATATTTTTAACTTAGTGGAATAGATGACTTCTTTCCTATGTAGTTGTTTATAGAAAAGGGAATGAAAAAACATGTTAAGAGTGATTGAATAGAAATATTCTTGTTTCTTTCTATAGATGGGGTTGCTACTTCTATATATGATCATTTTACTTTTGGACATATTTTATTTTTCATCAGGAATAATATATAATAAAGGTAAGTTTCAGACTCCCTTAATCTCTATTTTCTTATAGTTCTCCTTTTTTCCCTTCCTCACTAACAATTAAAATACTTTTTGGAGGGCACCTTTTTTTTAACCTCACCTTCCAATTTTTCCCAGGTATTATGTATTTATACTCTTATCCAGAAGTTTCTAATAACATCACTGTGAATCTATTGTTAAGTTGTATCCATAGAGACCTTTGCTATAGTGTTTCTTTACTTCTGAATCATAGAATATTTAAAGTTTAAGGAGCATTTTGTATTTGGAAAACTATTTAAATAGCTTTTTTTTTTTTACTTTTCCTACATGGTTACATGTGGTATGAATTATAAACTGAAATATAAGGCTAACAGATTGAGACTAAAGATAATTTTTTGAAAGTAATACATGGATGAAATTACTCAGTAGGACTTCAATGGTGGAAATGCTTTGTAAAAGGGATAAGACAAGACAATTTACCTCTACTTGTGTGGGTTGTTTAGATTCTCTAGCATTTTGGACTGGATCTGCTAGAACACAGTAGATGCTTAATAAAAAAAAAATGTTGACTAATGGAGAGATGGAGTCAAGCTGTCTTCTATTCACAGGTGTGTTGAAAAATGCTTGAGTTCTGGGATCACCCAGTACCAGTTCCTAGGTTCTACTGGAGAATATATAACACATGCATGGGCAAAATCTAAGATTGGAGAGTCACAGGTCAATTAATGAGATTTCAGAGAAGGGAGAGTTTACTTCCACCTGAAGGGAGTGGTCAGGGAAAGCTTTGTACAAAAGACAGCAATTAACCTAGGTCCCCAAAATGAGTAATCTGTGTCTATGCATGCAAGGGAAAGAGTATTTTACAAAGACAACATCAAGGTAAGTGGTAGTTAAAGTCATGGAGGTAGGTAATCACATAATGTGAGCGGAACAGTAAATACTTCAATTTGGCTAGAATGAAGGTATAGAAGAATAAGATATTTTGGAAAGGTAGGAAACTGGTTCACATCTTAGAATTATTTGAATGCCAGACTGGAATTTGGGCTTTAGCCTAAATTCATTGAGATGGAGATGGATAGAATGGATTAAAAACCATGATCCAACTCTGCTGCCTGCAAGAGATTGACTTCAGATCAAGATAAGGAAAAGGGATCTTCTATCTATCAATAGCTCTTTATTAAAATACAAATTCTCTCTTCAATCTCCAACTCCTCTCCCTTTTCTGTGCTCACCAAGGACTTTAAGAGTCAAGAGCCATTTAATATTTATGAGGCAGATTATTCCAGCTTTATTTTATTGTTGATCTTTATTTTTGTACCATTGTGTTTGGAAAATATACTCGGTACAATTTCAGTCTTCTTAAATTTTTGATATTTGTTATGTCTCTTTTTATGTGGCCTAACTAGGGGATTCTTCTGTGTGCACTTGAGGGAAATGTGTATTCTCTCTTTCTCGGATGGAATGTTTTATATGTATCTTTTAGAACCATGTATTCTGAAGTATGCTTCAAGTAAAAAAGGTTCTTATTGACTTTGCTTCTAGATAATGAAATTTGTTGAAAATGGTTTTTTAAAATATTTTATTTATTCATGATATACACAGGGAGAGAGAGAGAGAGAGAGAGAGAGAGAGAGAGAGGCAGAGACACAGGCAGAAGGAGAAGCAGGCTTCATGCAGGGAGCCCGATGTGGGACTTGATCCCGGGACTCCAGGATCAGGCCCTGGGTTGAAGGTGGCACTAAACTGCTGAGCCACCCAGGCTTCCCTGTTGAAAATGTTTAAAAATTTAAAATGGTCAAGAACTGGTTTCTGGCCACTTCTGAATTTTAAAAATATGATTATAATTCTTACTGTTTTAAAATTATTTCATCATTTAAAAAAACATGATTCTTTTAATGAAAATTCTTCTATCAGCGACCTAAAATATATGTATTTTTGTATTATTTAGGTGATATGGAGAAACACTTTGCTTGTCATAGCCAAGGGTTCCCCCAAAAGACTGAAATAATCAAGCTGTATCTTTCCTCAGATGACTTGGTAAGGTCCCCTGATAGTATGTGACAACACATACACAGTCTTTTTAAGTCCATATGTAAAACCAGTAGCACTGTACTCTTTTCAAATACCTCCAACTATGTAAAATCCTATGTAATAATCATTTCTATTCCATTCCACTTGGAGCAGGTGAGACATTGCATTTAGCCATTGAAACCGCCTGGGTGGTTTTTGCAAATTTTTTTTTTTAAAGATACCTTCCTCTTCTCTTTTTAAAAGGTTGGTTGTAATGATCTTTATTTTTTATGGATCTTATTTGTCCTTTTGAAGTTTGACAGATGTAGCCTGTTAGAGAAATTTACGTCACATGACCTAGAGAAAGAACCTTTCCCTTTTATAACAAGTACCTCATTGCAGTTGTCATTTGGGGTAAGGGATAATTTGATTTCTTAAATTCACATAATGGCATTTAAACACACACACACACACACACACACACACACACACACACACCCCAAAACAAAATAAAATGTACTATTAGGATGGCCATCCAGCAAATGCTAAAAAGAATGTAAGTTAAGGAAAAATGTATAGATTGTTTGAAAATCTATGATAAATATAATAAAAACAAAGTAAACACCCCACAAGGACAGATGCCTTTTCCCCAAAGTCTTCTTTGACTTAGTTCCTGGTTCCTTCTTGATATGCCAAACATATATTCACTTTTTAAAATTCACAACTGTTGTGAAGTGCTTGCCCTTTGAGTCAGGAATGCCTTTCCTCTGTGATTACAAATTATGGAAAGAGAATGGGCTTTAGAGGAAGAGAGACCTTCTAAGCTGGGGTCAAACCTTGGAGCTATATGCGCAGACATACCTGGTCTGTGTGCCCGGTGCAGGTTACCTAACCTCTTTCACCCCTAGTCTCGTCCTCTTAAGAAAGGGACTAATTATTTTTTTAATAATAAATTTATTTTTTATTGGTGTTCAATTTGCCAACATACAGAATAACACCCAGTGCTCATCCCGTCAAGTGCCCCCCTCAGTGCCCGCCACCCAGTCACCTCCACCCCTACCCTCCTCCCCTTCCACCACCCCTAGTTCGTTTCCCAGAGTTAGGAGTCTTCCATGTTCTGTCTCCCTTTCTGATATTTCCTACCCATTTCTTCTCAAAAGAGACTAATTATAGCCTACTTTTTGGATAGTTGTGATACAGTAGTTCTAGAACTAATAGTAGAAATAATACCTAGCATTTATAAAATGGTTATGTGTGTCAGGCATTTTTCAAACTGTTTTATGTTCAGTATGACATTTGAACTTCTGTAGGATAAATACTTAAGATTAGTTGAGGACGACTAAACCCACCCTCTTAGATTCAGTACCAGGAGCCTGTGAAATGAGCAGACAAAAAACATTAACAGAAGGAAAAATTAAACAACAGATTTTTATTTACACATGCAGTGCATGTAACCACAGGAGAACTGAGTGGTGAGCAACTCAGAAGGAGAATTGGGATGCCTAGGCTAACTTCACAAAGGGCAATAAATTTTATTTTATTTTATTTATTTTATATATTTTTAAAATACAATACATTTTAAACCAGTGACAAGACAAGGGAAAGGGGGTTTGGGTTTATCTTCCCTCCAATCTCCTTCAGAATGTAAGTTCCTTGAGAGCAGGGATTTTTGTCTGTTTTGTGCAATTCTGCTCCCCCACCCTCACAACACTGCCTGATTTGTGGTTAGAGCTCAGAAAATGTTTTTGAAATGAATCTGTTTCCCCATTTCATAGACAAGGAAACTGAAACTTGGGGTAATTTGCCCAAAGTGGTCTTAACTATTAGGATAACCAAATGAGATGAAGCTGTCAGCATCCAACTTGTGTTGGTTTTCAGTAAAATTTACCATTTATAATTGCTATGTCCTCATGCAACTTCTTAAAACTGGGAAATCTCCCATAAAAATGCACTAAAATGAGTTTTACCTTATATGTTTGCTTCTTTTAAACACACACACACACAAAATAAATTTTAAATACAAAACAATGATTTTAGTAAAAGAGGAATTTCTGTGTGTGGCTTTGATTCTATATTTATTTAATGTAATAACTTTATGCCTATTTTGACAGCAAAGATTATTATATGGATGAATTGAAACCTATTATGACACTAGCATAATAGATTACAGGGTTCTAGAAGTTTACTTTTCCAAAGAGATTTTTTTTCCCTAGTTAGAGATGAGGATTACTAAAGATAGCAGTCTATATCTGCATCTACTTTTTATAGATTTCCCCTCACTTTTAGATTTATGTAAGATATGCTTCTCTCCATCAAGTTGTCATTACTTTTTTTTCCCTCCCCTCTTTCCTCAAGAAAGTCGAGTGTTTTTTCCGATCTGAAAGTGAGCTTACTTCGAAGGAATATCTAGGTGTGTTCACATCAGGAGGACTTGCTCCCAGCTTGGGAATTATGAATAGTACATATACTGGCATCTTCCACTTTAATTTAACTCTGGTAATAAGATTTTATTTTCTTCTTTGATATTATTAATAAGAAGCATAATCTTATACAGGATGTGTTTTTTAAAAAAATAGATAGTCCGTGATATCACATGTATACATGTTTAAACCTAACAATACAGTATTATGCTTTTTGCTTTAAATAGTTTTTAAGAAATTAGTATATGTGCTGCCAAAGTGAGCACAAGTTCCTAAGACATTTAAAAAAGATATGTATGGTTTTTTACTATTTACCTACATATTAATGATTTCCATTGATGTTCATTGTTTTCTGGAGATGCGAATTGCCATCTGGTGTCATATTTCTTTCGCCCAAAGAACTTTTATCATTTCTTATAGTCCAGGTCTGTGGGCAATTAATTCTCTGGAAATGAATTCTTGAAACTGTCTTTATTTTGCCCTTTCTTTTGCAGGTAATAAGAAAATATATACATATTAAGATAATTTGCAAACCATACAGTTCACCTATTTAAAATGCACAATTAAATAGTGTTTAGTATATTCACAGAGTGCACAAACATCACTACTATCTAATTTTAGAACATTTTCGTGACTGTGAAAAGACAGCTCACGGTCCACATTAATAGTCCCTTCCCAGTCCACCCTCTGCTCTCCAGGTGTAGACAACCACTAAGCTTCCTCTGTCCCTGTGGATTTGCTTATTCTGAACATCTCCTGTAAATGAAATCTTACAACATGTATGTAAATGAAATTGTACAACACTTAGCTCTTTATGACTGGCTTCCCTTCAGTTACTGTAATTTCTCCAAGTTCCATCCACATGGTAGCATGTGTCAGATGGCCCATTTCTTTTTATTATCAAATAATATTGCAGTGTATCAATATCACATTTTTTAAATCCATTCATCAGTTGCTGGACATTTAGGTTATTTCCACTTTTTGGCTGTAATGAATCATGCTGCCATAAACATCTGTGTATGAATCTTTGTGTGGAAATTTGTTTGTTTGTTTTTTATTTCTCTTGGGTGTCTACCTGGGAAATGGAATTGCTAGGTCAGAGGGTAATAGTCTGACTACTACTTTTGCACTCTTTTATATTACCACCAGCACTGTATTAGGGTTCAAATTTCTCCACCTCCTCAACCACACTTGTCACTGTTGGTCTTTGTTGATAAAGCCATTCCGGTAGATGCGAAGTGCTATCTCATTTGGTTTTGATTTGCGTTCCCTGATGATTAAATGATGTTCAGCATCTTTTCATATGTTTATTGTCCATTTGAATATCTTCTATGTGGGGATATCTATTAGATTCTTTATTCATTCTTAATTGGGTTGTCTTATTATCATCTTTATATATTCTCAATACAAGTTCCCCTACCAGCCACATTATTGGCAAGTATTTTCTCCCATTTTCTGGATTGTATTTTTACTTTTTAGATAGTCTCCTTTGATGCACAAAAGTTGTTTTGAGGAAGCCTAGTTACCCATTTTGTACCTTGTTCTTTGGTGTCATATATAGGAAATCATTGGCTAGTCCAAGGTCACAGAGATTTATCTCTCTGTTTTCTCCTAAGAGGTTCATAGTTTTAAATTTAAATTTAACTTTTAAATTTAGGTCTTTGATCCATTTTGAGTTCATTTTTATGTGTGGTGTGAGGCTGGGGTCCATATTAATACTTTTGTATGTGGATATCCATTTGTCGAAAATACTATTATTCTTCCCTACTGAATTGTTTTGGCATCTTTGTTGAAAACCCAACTGACCATAAAGGTGAGAGTTTATTTCTGGATTCTCAATTCCATTGAATTGATCTATACATCTATCCTTATGCTACTAACTACCATGTTGTCTTGATACTATTGTTTTGTAGTAAGTTTTGAAGTAGAAAGCCATGAGTTCTTCAACTTTGTTATTCTTTTTCAAGGTTGTTTTTGCTAGTCTCTGTATGAATTCACTAGCTTCCATATGAATTTTAAGATAAGCTTGTCAATATTTATAAAGGAGCCTACTGGTAGGGATTGTGTTGAATGTATGGATCAATTTGGGTGGTATTGCCATTTTAATAATAATATTATCACCCCAATCCATGAATATAGGATGTTTTCCTATTTATTTAGATTTTCCTTACTCTTTCAACAATGTTTTCTAGTCTTCAGAGTATACGTTTTATACTGCTTTTGTTAATTTCATTCCTAATATTTTATTCTTTTTGATTCTATTGTAGAGGGATTGCTTACTTAATCTCATCTTCAGATGATCCTTTACAAGTGTATAGAAATACAGTTAATTTTTATATATTAATCTTGTATCTTGCAACCTTGCTGAAGTCATTTGTGAATTCTAAAGGTTTTTAGTGGTCACCTTGATTTTTGAATGATAGTTTTGTCAGATACAGAATCTCTGGTTGACTTCCATTTCCTTTTGATATTTTAAATGTTATTCTACATTTTTAATATGTCAACTGACACTGTTGTTTCTGAGTGAGAAGTCAACTATTAATTGTATTATTGTCCCCTACATGTAATGTGTCCTTTTTCTCTGTATGATTTTTAAAAATATTTTATTTATTTACTCATGAGAGACACACAGAGAGAGGCAGAAACAGAGGCAGAGGGAGAAACAGGCTCCCTGTGGGGAGCTTGATGTGGGACTCGATCCCAGGACCCCAGGATCACGACCTGAGCCAAAGGCAGATGCTCAACCACTGAGCCACCCAGGCATCCCTCTCTGGATGCTTTTAAGATTTTCTTTTTGTATTTACCCTGATTGTGTTTCTCTGAGCTTCTTGGGTTATAAGTTTACCAGATTTGTAAAGTCTTCAGCTACTATTTCTCTAAAAAAATGTTCTGCTCCTTTTTCTCTTTTCCTACTGTCTCTTTTCCTACTGGGGCTCTAATTATGCACAGTTTAGAATATACAGTATTTTCTCATAGATATCTAAGGCTCTGGTCATTTTTCTTTAATTATTTTCCCCCTTTTTTCAGACAGGGTAATTTCAACTGCTGTATCTCTAAAATCACTGATTCTTTATTTTACCATCTCCAATCTGTTCATCTAATAAATACTTTATTTCAGTTACTATATTTTTTGCCTCATTATTTTCATCTGGCTTTATTGTTGTATTTTTCATCTATGTGCTGGGATTCCCTACCCATCCTTTCACTAAGACACTTTCTTTAAGCCTACATACATTATTTGTTTTTTTTTTAAGGTTTTATTTATTTATTCATGAGAGATACAGAGAGAGAGAGAGAGAGAGAGAGAGAGAGGCAGAGACACAGAGACACAGGCAGAGGGAGAAGCAGGCTCCATGTAGGGAGCCCGACATGGGACTCAATCCCGGGGCTCCAGGATCACACCCTGGGCTGAAGGCAGCGCTAAACCACTGAGCCACCCCGGCTGCCCTACATACATTATTTGTAATAGCTGCTTTGAAGTCTTCATCTACTCTCTGGACTCACTCTGGGTCCATTTATCATCTATTTTTTTTAATCAGTTACATGTTTCTTTTTCTTTTGGTTGAAACTGGACACATAAGATAAAAACCTATAGCAACTCTGGATTCTGTTATGTTTTTATGAGAGTTTGCTAGTGGAGAGGGGGGTGGTTGTTGGTTGTAGTATAAAAGGCTCTTTCTTGCCTTGACACAAACAGTAAACTGTGTTATCTATGGTTTCAGCAGCTGTTACCTCTGCTCAGTTTTTTAAAGCTTCCATGGTTTATTTTTTAACATGGCCTTCATTGGTCTCTGCACTTGTGTTGCCCCGGGGTTGGGGAAAATTTATATTTAACTCTTAGCTCAGTTTCCTTGCTCATTGTTTTTTCCCCTTAAATTCCCCAATTCTCAGTCAATACCAAGCTCTGTTCCCTGACACATCAAGCCAGTAATGCCTCAATTTTGTGCTACCTCAGCATGGTTGCATGATATTCCACTTCATAGTATTTTACATAATTGATTAACATTATAGTTATTTCTAATCTTCTACTATTACAAGTAATAATGAAAAATATTCTTGAACATATTTTATTTCCCACATATGTGAGTATAATATAGGATAAATGCCTAACAGTGAAATTACTATGTAAAGGGTATATGCATTTGATATTTTTATTTAATTTCCATTTTTAAAGATAGGGTAAAATATAACAAAAGTGTTGCCTTTAACATTGTCAAACTCTGTATTCTGATGTCTTCTTTATTCAAGTTCAGTGATCAAGTTTACTGGTTGATCAATATTCCCAGAGAAAACATTACAAAAAATACAGGTAAGAATGATCTGAATTAATTTTTTTATTCAAGGGTTTGCATTGCCAAATTTAGCAAGTAAACAGAAACATGTATATTCAAAAATTGTTTGCTATTCCAGGAAAATGTCTCATGTAGTATTTGGGACCTACTTACTAAAAATTATTATAGTTCATCTAAAATTCAAATTTAATTAGGGTTTCTATATTTTATCTGGCAATTCTATTACAAATAGATTGGTTTAACATACATAACATTTATATTGTTCTTTATTTAAGTAAACTCATTTTCTAGAACTCAAAAGTTGTGGTATGGAGAAACTCATGTACCAATAGGTTACCTTAAAATAGTCTGTAATATGTAACATATTATTTATTATGGAATCTCCTATTAAGCGTTATGTGATAGCATAGCTTTATATACGACAGTAAATACCCTTATGGAAAAAGGAGGAAAGTAAAATTTCAGGAGTTATAAGTATTGAATTAGTGGACTGAGCTAGTAGATGTTGAGGCATGAAATACATTTTCATAATTTAAAAATGGTGGAGGGCATATTATTGTAATATGGTAGGTACAAAGAGTGGAAACCAACTTGGCTTCATTGAAGAAGAAAGAAGAAATTTGTTTTTGTCATGGAGCCCAAAGATAAAAATGCATCCAGTTTATAGGAAGGAATTATGACTAATAAATGGACAACCATCAAGACTTTCACCCTATTTCTCATTTCTATGTTTTTTGGATATCTACATTTATTTTTCTCTCTCTACAGACTAGCTTTCTAAAGCTGCCTCACTGCCAGTCAATTTTCTTAAATGTGTACTTCCTAGGAGCCAACCCAATTCCAAATTCCCAGGAGAGTATCTTTAATTGGCCTGATGTTGATCCAGTACCCACTCATATAGCAATCAAATGGTGATGAGGGACCAGGCCAGTGAGAATCATATAGGCCAACCTCTCTAGATACAGGAGTAATTAAAGGGCATAGGGGATTGTGTGTCCTTTGGTGTAAATGTGGGGGGCTTAGAGTAAGGAAGAAATGATAGGAAAGTTTTCACATAAGGAAGTGTCAAGGACAAAAGTCTGCAAGAGAAACCCCAGTGCTGTAAATTCTGACATGAATTAGATCTATCTTTATTTATCTCAATTTTTTACAAGTTAATCTACTGGAAACTTGGTGATTTTTTTGGCAAGGAATTCATCCTGAAAATTGTACTCCTTTAAAAAAAATCTAAGTTAACTATCATCAATATTAGGATGGAATGTTCTAGCTCCTTGGCATAATATTGACATTAGATTGAGGACTGAAAAAAGTGAAGATCACTTGTTATTTTTGCTCCTTCCATTTACAAACTTTAATTTTAGAAATGCAGTGATTCTAGAGTCACCCAGACAGGAACAAAGGTGAACTGAGAACTTAAGCATTTTATAGAAACACACTACATGAGCTCTGTGTCTCTTGGTATAACTCCCTAGACTGAGTAAAAAATATTTTTGAGCTCATGATGTAATAGGAGAGGATGGCCTAATTAGTCATATGCTAGAAATCAGGGGGAGAAATATTCAGGGGGAATGGTCTCCTTTCCCCCTCACTCATTTTTTTTCTTTCCTTAATCATGTCTTATCTACTGTCCTGCAATGAATTGGAGTATTATGTAAGGATGACATCTTGGGAAGGATAGTTGAGGATACATCAACCACAAAGGTAGCAAAATAGTTATCATAGTAGTAGTAGAACTAGCAGGTTCATCACTACTCTAAATACTTTACCTATACTAACTCATCTATCCCTCACTGTGTGGTAGGTATCATTATCATGTCCATTTTTTTTCAAGATTTATTTATTTGTTGGCAAGGGCAGGGGAGTGAGGGGCCAAGGGAGAAGAGGAGAGAGTTCCAAGCAGACTCCGTACTGAGCTCAGAGCCTGATGCAGGGCTCAATCCCATGACCCTGCGATCATGACTTGTGCTGAAATCAAGTCAGTTCCTTAACCAACTGTGCCATTCTGGTGCTCCTATTATGTCCATTTTCACACGATTTAACTAAGACCCAAGGAGCTGCAGGGAGACGCAGTGATAGCTAGAAAGTGCTAAAGGTAGTTTGAAGTTAGAACAGCATAGAACTGTTGAAAGTAAAAAGAGTTTCTCTTATTTATACTTCATGATTTCTTCTTTTTTTTTCATTTATAAGGTATAATTTGCATTCAGTAAAATGTACCCTTTTTATAAAGCATCTAGTTCTGTAAGTTTACACAAATGTGTACAGTTGTATAATCACTACGGTCAAGATACTGAACTGCTCCATCACCCCATAAAATTACCCCACCTGGAGTCAACGTCTCCCCATTGTCCAAGCCCCAGCCACCACACATCTGTTTTCTGTTCCTGTTGCTTTGCCTATTCTGGAGTCATATACATGGAATCATGGAATACATAGCCTCTTGAATTTGGCTTCTTTCACTTACCATAATTCATTTGAGATTCATCTGTGTTGTAATTTCTTTGATTTTCTTCCTGGAAAGTATTCCATTGTATGGGCTATACCAGAGTTAATTTTATTGAAGGGCATTTGGATTTTCCCAGTTTTTAGCTATTTTGAGTAAGGTTGTTATAAGAATTCTCAGACAGGTTCCCTTGTGAACATAAACTTTCGTTGCATTTAGCTAATACCAAATAGTAGGATCACTGGGTTATATGGTAAGTGTAAGTTTAACTTTATAAGAAATTGTCAAACTATTTTCCAAAATAGTTGTATCATTCTGCGTTCTCACCAACAGGTTATCTGAATCCATGCCAGCACTTAGTATGTGTAAGGGTGTGGGGTGTGTGTGTGTGTGTGTGTGTAATTTTAACCATCCTAATATATGTATGGAACCATTTAATAATTTTAATTTGCATTTCCCTAATAACTAATGCCATTGAACATTTTTGTGCTTAAATGCCATTTGAATTATCTATGTAAATATTTTGCAAGTTTGTTGTATATTTTGGATACACGTCCCTTATCAGATGTATGACCTACAATATGTTTTTCCTACTCTGTGGCTTGTGTTTTTCATCTCTTAAGAATATCTCTTGAAGATCAGAGTTTTTAATTTGGGTGAAGTCTAATTTATCAGTTTTTTTACTTTATGGATTGCACTTTTGGCATCATAGCTAAATCAAGTTCACAAAGGTGTTCTACATTTACTTCTAGAAGTTTATGGTTCCAGGTTTGGTATTTAGGCCTATGACTCAGTATGAGCTAATGTGTGCTATATGGACTGAGGTTAATTTGGGGGGGATCATGGGTACCCAATTATTCCAGCACCATTGTTATAAAGACTATTTTATCTCCATTGTATTGCTATTTTTGGGCTCTGTGTCTTTTCACCAATACCATATTGTCTCACTTGAGCTTTATAAATAATAGGCTTATAATAAGTAATGTTAATCCTTCGACTTTGATCTTCTTTTTCAAAATTGTTTTGGTTAGTATACTTCTTTTGCCTTTCTCTATAAATTTTAGAATAAACTCATTTAGTTCTATAAAAAATCCTGTGGTTTTTAAATTTGAGTGGCATTAAATCGATAGTTTAGAGAGAATTGACATCTTACCACTGAATCTTCCAATCCATGGACACTGTATACCTCTCCATTTATTTATATCATATCTTCTTTGAACTATTTCATCAGGGTTTTGTGGATTTCACCATAGGAAAAAAGTGTTCAGCATTAAAAAATCTTTATACCTAAGTATCTCATATTTTTTGGGTATTGTAGATGGTTATTTTTAATATTTGAATTTCCAACTGTTAATTGAGAGTATGTAGAAATATGATTGGTTTTTGCAGATTGATTGTGTATCTTGCAACCTTGTTAAATTCACTTATTGGTTCTAGCCTTTTGTATATTCTTTGGTTCTTCTATGTGGAAAAAGCATTCATCCAGAAATAAGAGATAATTTCATTTCTTCCTTTTCAGTACATATTCATTTTATTTCTTTCTCTTGCCTTATTTGTAGTGGTAGGACCTCCAGTACCATATTGGATAGGAATGGTAGGGGACATCCTGGCCTTGCTTCCAATTTTAGGGGGAAAACATTCAATCTTTCATCATTAGGTATGATGTTATCATAAGTATTTTGTAGATGCTCTTTATCATGTTACAGAAATTCCCTTCTAGTACTGGTTTGCTAGTTTTTTTTTAAATCATGAATTGGTGTTGAAATTTGTGAAATGCTCTTTCTGCATCTGTTGAGAAAATAAGGATTGTCTTATTTAGTCTGTTGATATGGTGGATTTCATTGATTCCTTTTTGAATTTTGAGCTAGTCTTGCAATCCTAGGATAAACGACTCTTGGTTATGATGTAGTATCCTTTTTATATATTGTTGGACTCATTTGGCTGGTAGGTTCTTGTGGTTATTAGCCCAGAGTTTAATTTTCTCCCAAGGTCTTTATCTTGTTTTGGTATCCAGTAATGCTATTGTTATAAAATGATTTGCTCTGCTGTTCGGTGGTTGCTGATGAACAGCCAGGGTGGTGTTCAACGTTAAGCTGCAAAAGGTCATGCAGGGATTTAGGGAGGAATCCAGGTAGACCAGCACAGGTGATAACATCTAGGAGTTCTTACGGAGCTTCAGGTTTTTTAGAATCTTCATCACCCTGGGGAATGTCTTCATGATGTCCTGCAGGATCCAGCTGTTTGGCTCTTGAGCCACAGATATGGTACTAGGAACACACCTGCCTAGATGCCAGGTCTGCATCCCTCCATTCCTGATGACTTTGAGAATGTTTTTGACTAGGAAGCCACTGATCTTCCCGGAAAGCCCAAGCTTGTGGGGGCAAGGGGAAGGGGGAGAGATTGTTCCTCAAGATGTGCACAATTTCCCAGCCACATTGCTTTTCTTTCATTCTTTTTTTTTTCCAAAGGTTATTTTCACTTTGGTCTCTGAATTAAAATGCTGTCTAGTTAAGGAGTTTCAGGAAGGCTTCAATAAGAGGCTGTGATAACACTGCATTCCCCACAGATAAAAGAACATGACTAAATCATTTTATTCAACTGGAAGTCAAGCTTTCACTAGAAACTTGTTTCTGAATATTTCTTGGTTTATTTTTAATAGCCATCCTTTGGGGTCAAATTTTACAGGTTCTAAAAAAATATTTTACTTGGAGGGGCAAGATGGTGAGAGAGTAGGGTCCCCAAGTCTCCTGTCCCCACCAAATTGCCTAGATAACCTTCAAATCATCCTGAAAATCTACGAATTTGGCCTGAGATTTAAAGAGAGAGCAGCTGGAATGCTACAGTGAGAAGAGTTCACGCTTCTATCAGGGTAGGAAGACGGGGAAAAAGAAATAAAGAAACAAAAGGCCTCCAAGGGGGAGGGGCCCGCGAGGAGCCGGGCTGAGGCCGGGGCGAGTGTCCCCAGGACAGGAGAGCCCCGTCCCGGAGACGCAGGAGCTGCACCGACCTTCCCGGGGGAAAGGGGCTCGCGGGGAGTTGGAGCAGGACCCAGGAGGGCGGGGATGCCCTCGGGCTCCCGGGGACACTAACAGACACCTGCGCCCCGGGAGAGTGCGCCGAGCTCCCTAAGGGCTGCAGCGCGCACGGCGGGACCCGGAGCAGCTCGGGGGGCTCGGGGGCGACTCCGCGGAGGGGGCTGCGGGGCGAGAGCAGTTCGGGGGGCTCGGGGGCGGCTCCGCGGAGGGGGCTGCGGGGCGGGAGCGCGAATCCAACAGCGCAGGCCCCGGAGCCCAGGGCGCCGGGACACAGCCCAGAATCCGGCCCCCCCCCACCCCGGCAGAGGCCGGAGGGCCCAAGACCGCAAGGACGCTCCTGCCCCGAGCTGAGCAGATCAGCGGCCCCGCCCCGGAGCCTCCAGGCCCTGCAGATGGGGAGCTCAGTAGTTCCTGCGGGGGCTGACTCCAGGGCTGCAAGAGCTGGCCCCGCCACTGGGGTTGTTCCTCCTGGGGCCTCACGGGGTAAACAACCCCCACTGAGCCCTACACCAGGCAGGGGGCGGAGCAGCTCCCCCAAGTGCTAACACCTGAAAATCAGCACAACAGGCCCCTCCCCCAGAAGACCAGCTAGACGGACAAGTTCCAGGAGAAGCCAAGGGACTTAAAGTACACAGAATCAGAAGATACTCCCCCGTGTTTTGTTTTGTTTTTTTTTTTGCTTTTTGATTTCTGTTTGATACCCCACCCTTCTTTCTCTTTTTCTTCTCTTTTTTCTTCCTTTTTTATTTTTCTATTTTTTTCCGTCTTTCTCTCCTCTCTTTTTCTCCTTTTCCCAATACAATTTTTTTTTGGCCACTCTGCACTGAGCAAAATGACTAGAAGGAACACCTCACCTCAAAAGAAAGAATCAGAAATAGTCCTCTCTCCCACAGAGTCACAGAATTTGGATGGCAATTCAAAGTCAGAAAGCCAATTCAGAAGCACTATTATACAGCTACTGGTGGCTCTAGAAAAAAGCATAAAGGACTCAAGAGACTTCATGACTGTAGAATTTAGATCTCATCAGGCAAAAATTAAAAATCAACGGAATGAGATGCAATCCAAACTAGAAGTCCTAACGACGAGGGTTAACGAGGTAGAAGAATGAGTGATTGACATAGAAGACAAGTTGATGGCAAAGAGGGAAACTAAGGAAAAAAAGAAAATCGAAAGACCATGAGGATAGATAAAGGGAAATAAATGACAGCCTGAGGAGGAAAAACCTACGTTTAATTGGGGTTCCCGAGGGCGCCGAAAGGGAGAGAGGTCAAGAATATGTATTTGTACAAATCATAGCTGAAAACTTTCCTAATCTGGGAAGGGAAACAGGCATTTAGATCCAGGAAATAGAGAGATCCCCCCCCCTAAAATCAATAAAAACCGTTCAACACCTCAACATTTAATAGTAAAGCTTGCAAATTCCAAAGATAAAGAGAAGATCCTTAAAACAGCAAGAGACAAGAAATCCCTGACTTTAATGGGGAGGACTATTAGGGTAACAGCAGACCTCTCCACAGAGACCTGGCAGGCTAGAAAGGGCTGGCAGGATATATTCAGGGTCCTAAATGAGAAATACATGCAACCAAGAATACTTTATCCAGCAAGGTTCTCATTCAGAATGGAAGGAGAGATAAAGAGCTTCCAAGACAGGCAGGAACTGAAAGAATATGTGACCTCCAAACCAGCTCTGCAAGAAACTTTAAGGGGGACTCTTCAAATTCCCCTTTAAGAAAAAGTCCAGTGGAACAATCCACAAAAACAAGGACTGAATAGATATCATGATGACACTAAACTCATATCTTTCAAAAGTAACTCTGAACGTGAACAGGCTTAATGACCCCATCAAAAGGCGCAGGGTTTGAGACTGGATAAAAAAGCAGGACCCATTTATCTGCTGTCTACAAGAGACTCATTTTAGACAGAAGGACACCCACAGCCTGAAAATAAAAGGTTGTAGAACCATTTACCATTCAAATGGTCCTCAAAAGAAAGCAGGGGTAGCCATCCTTACATCAGATAAACTAAAATTTACCCCGAAGACTGTAGTGAGAGATGAAGAGGGACACTATATCATACTTAAAGGATCTATCCAACAAGAGGACTTAACAATCCTCAATATATATGCCCCGAATGTGTGAGCTGCCAAATATATCAATTAATAACCAAAGTTAAGATATACTTAGATAATAATACACTTATACTTGGTGACTTCAATCTAGCGCTTTCTATACTTGATAGGTCTTCTAAACACAACATCTCCAAAGAAACGAGAGCTTTAAATGATACAGTGGACCAGATGGATTTCACAGATATCTACAGAACTTTACATCCAAACTCAAGTGAATACACATTCTTCTCAAGTGCACGTGGAACTTTCTCTAGAATAGACCACATACTGGGTCACAAATCGGGTCTGAACCGATACCAAGAGATTGGGATCGTCCCCTGCATATTCTCAGACCATAATGCCTTGAAATTAGAACTAAATCACAACAAGAAGTTGTGAAGGACCTCAAACACGTGGAAGTTAAGGACCATCCTGCTAAAAGATGAAAGGGTCAACCAGGAAATTCAGGAAGAATTAAAAAGATTCATGGAAACTAATGAGAATGAAGTTACAAACGTTCAAAATCTTTGGCATGCAGCAAAGGAGTCTTAAGGGGGAAATACATCGCAATACATCCATTCAAAAACTGGAAAGAACTCAAATACAAAAGCTAACCTTACACATAAAGGAGCTAGAGAAAAAACAGCAGATAGATCCTACACCCAGCAGAAGAAGGGAGTTAATAAAGATTCGAGCAGAACTCAACAAAATCGAGACCAGAAGAACATGGAACAGGTCAACAAAACCAGGAGTTGGTTCTTTGAAAGAATTAATCAGATAGATAGACCATTAGCCAGCCTTATTAAAAAGAAGAGAGAGAAGACTCAAATTAATAAAATCATGAATGAGAAAGGAGAGATCACTACCAACACCAAGGAAATACAAACGATTTTAAAAACATATTATGAACATCTATATGCCAATAAATTAGGCAACCTAGAAGAAATGGACGCATTTCTCAAAAGCTACACACTACCAAAACTGGAACAGGAAGAAATAGAAAACCTGAACAGGCCAATAACCAGGGAGGAAATTGAAGCAGTCATCAAAAACCTCCCAAGACACAAAAGTCCAGGGCCAGTTGGCTTCCCTGGGGAATTCTATCAAACATTTAAAGAAACCATACCTACTCTACTAAGCTGTTTGGAAAGATAGAAAGAGATGGAGTACTTCCAAATTCGTCCTATGAGGCCAGCATCACCTTAATTCCAAAACCAGACAAAGACCCCACCAAAAAGGAAACTTATAGACCAATATCCCTGATGAACATGGATGCAAAAGTTCTCAACAAGATACTAGCCAATAGGAGCCAACAGTACATTAAGAAAATTATTCACCATGACCAAGTAGGATTTATTCCCGGGACACAAGGCTGGTTCAACACCCGTAAAACAATCAATGTGATTCAACATATCAGCAAGAGAAAAACCAAGAACCATATGATCCTCTCATTGGATGCAGAGAAAGCATTTGACAAAATACAGCATCCATTCCTGATCAAAACTCTTCAGAGCGTAGGGATAGAGGGAACATTCCTCGACATCTTAAAAGCCATCTATGAAAAGCCCACAGCAAATATCATTCTCAATGGGGAAGCACTGGGAGCCTTTCCCCTAAGATCAGGAACAAGACAGGGATGTCCACTCTCACCACTGCTATTCAACATAGTACTGGAAGTCCTAGCCTCAGCAATCAGACAACAAAAAGACATTAAAGGCATTCAAATTGGCAAAGAAGAAGTCAAACTCTCCCTTTCGCCGATGACATGATACTCTCCATAGAAAACCCAAAAGCCTCCACCCCAAGATTGCTAGAACTCATACAGCCATTTGGCAGTGTGGCAGGATACAAAATCAATGCCCAGAAGTCCGTGGCATTTCTAGACACTAACAATGAGACTGAAGAAAGAGAAATTAAGGAGTCAATCCCATTTAAAATTGCATCCAAAAGCATAAGATACCTAGGAATAAACCTTACCAAAAAGGTAAAGGATCTATACCCTAAAAACCACAGAACACTTCTGAAGGAAATTGAGGAAGACACAAAGAGATGGAAAAATATTCCATGCTCATGGATTGGAAGAATTAATATTGTGAAAATGTCAATGTTACCCAGGGCAATTTACACGTTTAATGCAATCCCTATCAAAATACCATGGGCTTTATTCAGAGAGTTAGAACAAATTATTTTAAGATTTGTGTGGAATCAGAAAAGACCCCGAATAGCCAGGGGAATTTTATAAAAGAAAACCATATCTGGGGGCATCACAATGCCAGATTTCAGGTTGTACTACAAAGCTGTGGTCATCAAGACAGTGTGGTCCTGGCACAAAAACAGACACATAGATCAATGGAACAGAATAGAGAATCCAGAAGTGGACCCTCAGCTTTATGGTCAACTAATATTCGATAAAGGAGGAAAGACTATCCATTGGAAGAAAGACAGTCTCTTGAATAAATGGTGCTGGGAAAATTGGACATCCACATGCAGAAGAATGAAACTAGACCACTCTCTTTCACCATACACAAAGAGAAACTCAAAATGGATGAAAGATCTAAATGAGACAAGTTTCTATCAAAATCCTAGAGGAGAACACAGGCAACACCCTTTTTGAACTTGGCCACAGTAACTTCTTGCAAGATACATCCATGAAGGCAAAAGAAACAAAAGCAAAAATGAACTATTGGGACTTCATCAAGATAAGAAGCTTTTGCACAGCAAAGGATACAGTCAACAAAACTCAAAGACAACCTACAGAATGGGAGAAGATATTTGCAAATGACGTATCAGATAAAGGGCTAGTTTCCAAGATCTATAAAGAACTTATTAAACTCAACACCAAAGAAACAAACAACCCACTCATGAAATGGGCAAAAGACATGAAGAGAAATCTCACAGAGGAAGACATAGACATGGCCAACACGCACATGAGAAAATGCTCTGTATCACTTGCCATCAGGGAAATACAAATCAAAACCACAATGAGCAAATGGTGGGTATTTGTCATTTCTAATGGCTGAGTAATATTCCATTGTATACATAAACCACATCTTCTTTATCCATTCATCTTTCGATGGACACCGAGGCTCCTTCCACAGTTTGGCTATTGTGGCCATTGCTGCTAGAAACATCGGGGTGCAGGTGTCCCGGCGTTTCATTGCATCTGAATCTTTGGGGTAAATCCCCAACAGTGCAATTGCTGGGTCGTAGGGCAGGTCTATTTTTAACTCTTTGAGGAACCTCCACACAGATTTCCAGAGTGGCTGCACCAGTTCACATTCCCACCAACAGTGTAAGAGGGTTCCCTTTTCTCTGCATCCTCTCCAACATTTGTTGTTTCCTGTCTTGTTAATTTTCCCCATTCTCACTGGTTGAGGTGGTATCTCATTGTGTATCTAGTTTCATTCTTCTGCATGTGGATGTCCAATTTTCCCAGCACCATTTATTGAAGAGACTGTCTTTCTTCCAATGGATAGTCTTTCCTCCTTTATCGAATATCAACATGGATGGAACTGGAGGGTATTATGCTGAGTGAAGTGAGTCAATCGGAGAATCACAAACATCTTATGTTCTCATTCATTTGGGGCATATAAATAATAGTGAAAGGGTATTTAAGGGATGGTGGAAGAAATGGGTAGGAAATATTAGAAAGGGAGACAGAACATAAAGACTCCTAACTCTGGGAAACGAACAAGGGGTGGTGGAAGGGGAGGACGGCGGGGTGTGGAGGTGAATGGGTGACGGGCACTGAGAGGGGCACTTGACGGGATGAGCACTGGGTGTCATTCTGTATGTTGGCAAATTGAACACCATAAAAAATAAATTTATTATTAAAAATTTTTACTTATTTTAGAGGGAGGGAGAGATAGAGCCATATGTGAGCAGGGCGGTGGGCGGTGAAGGGAGAGGGAGAAAGAGTCCCAAGCAGGCTCCAGCCAGAGAGCAGGGCCTATCCTGGGGCTATCCACAGTCCTGACATCATGTCCTGAGCCAAAACAAGAGTTCCCCTCTCTTAGCCAACTCTGCCGCCTGGCTGCACCAAATTATATAGATTTTTAAAAATCATTTTCATCCAGGGATCTGGTGAAAGGTTAGCTTTTTAGTTTTGAGTCATGCTCTTTATTGGACAGTATCTATGAATAATGAACAAGTTCATTGTTGCTGGGACCAGCTAGAGGTTCTGTGTCCAAATCCCCTCACACCACACCCCCGCCATCCAGATTGGCTCTGCTTGGCAATTCGGTGCAGCTGGGGTCATCCCCAGAACTTTAAGGGTGAAGATTCTCATGGAAGAGGGAGCCAGAACATTCAACAGAAGCACAGGGAATGTTATGAGAAATTTTGCCCTGTCTTGAATCTGTTAAATTAATTCACTCCGGGCGCTCTTAATTGTGTAATTGCTGGAACGATGAAGATATTATGACTAACTTCTGAAAGCCAGGGTTTCTGGGTCTGCTTTTCAAGAGGGTGATTCCAAGATTGAAAAACAATGAGCCTCATTCTAGGCGATATGGCGCTTTGCACAGAGGTTTCTTTGGAATGGAGTCCTGGTGTAATTGCCAAAATGAAATGCAGGTGGTCACTGCCTGGAATCCCACAGTGCTGCGTGTTTGTTTGTTGTAGTTTTTGAAATCCTGTGTTTCAGGGAAACCGGGTGGGAAGGAAAAGTAAGTACACAGGTTTTTAGAACTAAGTGACGCTGAAAACAAAGCTGATTTCTAAAAAGAGAAATAGACAAATACATAAATAGATAAATATGAGGAAGAGTCCCTCCTCTGTTACAGAAAAAATTTTAGAGTATCAGCTTTCATTAAATGTTTGGTGGGCTTCTCCAGGCCAGTGAAAACATCCAGGCTTGGAGTTTTCTTTGTGAGAAAGCTTTTTAACCCCAAATTTGGTTTCCTTAATAGGTATGGGCATATTCATGTTTTCTTTTTTTTTTTCTTAAGTGCGTTTTGGCAGCTTGCGTCTATCAAGGAACTTTTCCATTTCATCTACAGTTTTGAATTTACGGCACAAGAACCATTTGTGATATTCTCGTATTACCCTTAGAATATAGAGTCTGCAGTGACGTTCCCCATTTCATCTCTAAGACGACTTACTTGTACCTTTTTTCCTTCTTGATTAGTCTGATAAGTTCATCCGTTTTATAGACCCTTTCAAAGAAGTATCTTTTGATTTCATTGATTGTGAATAGTTTTCCTGTGCTTCATTTCCTTGACCTTTAGATTATCCTACTTACTTTTGGTTCAGCTTACTGCTTTTTCCCCTAGTTTCTTAAATTTGGAAGCTTTAGATTAGGGGCCAGAAAACAATGCTTTTGGTCTGCAGCCTGTTTTTGTAAACAGAGTTTTACTGGGACACAGGCATGTTCATTTGTGTGTTTGCTGCGGCTGCTTTTGTACTACCTTGGCGGAGTTGAAGCATTGTGACAGAGGCCATATGGCCCACAAAGCCCGAAGTGTTTACAATTTGACTCTGTATAAAGCCATTGCTCTCTTTCATCCCTGGCTTCAGATAATTGATTTATTTCTTTAATCCAGTATAAATATTTTACTGCTATATATTTCTCTCTAGCCCTGCTTTATCTGCATCTCATAAACTTTGATTTGGTGTGTTTAAATTTCCTCTCAATTCAAAATATATTCTAATTCTCCATGCTACTTTCTTTTTGACCTGTGGTTATTTAGAAGTATGTTGTAAGCTGTCCACATATTTGGGGATTTTTCCAGATAGCTTTGTTATCAATTTTTCTAGATTAATTCTGTGTTCTGAGAATATATCTCATATGATAATTTGTTGTTTTGTACGGCCTGTTTGGTGAATCTACCACATGCACTTGAAAAAAAGTATTTATTCTGCTCCTCTCAGCTGGAGTATCCTAGCAATGTTGATTAGCTCAGTTGGTTGATAGTGTTCAGCTTTTCTACATTCTTACTATTTTTTATCAATCACTGACAGAGGAGTATTGATAATATCCCACTATAATTGTGGATTTTTAAAATATCTCTTTCAGGTTTTATCAGCCTTTGATTCATGTCTTTTGAACCTCCTGTTAAGCATGTACACGTTTAGGGCTGTCACATCTTTCTAGGGAATTGATCCCTTTACCTTATGCATTGGACCTCTTTATTCCTGATATTATCTTGATCTGAAATCTGCTTTGTCAAATATTGATACAGCCACTACAGCTGTGAATTAGTGTTTGCATAACGTGTCTTGTTTCATCCTCTTGCCTTTTTTTTTCTCCCCAAGTCAGCCTTTAGAGCACATTAACCAACAGAGGGGAAGCACACAAATGAATTATTTATTTATTTATTTATCTATCTATCTATTTATTTATTTATTTTACACAAATGAATTTTAAAATAAAGCCAAGGCATCAGTAAATAAGATCTGACACAGAAGTACCCATTGAAAATATAATTCGAGATGCCTTCTGTTGAGAATGTAATCAGATGGAGGAAAGCAGGAATTTAAATCCATGAGTATGTATACAATGGAATATTACTCAGCCATTAGAAATGACAAATAACCACCATTTGCTTCCACGTGGATGGAACTGGAGGGTATTATGCGGAGTGAAGTAAGTCAATCGGAGAAAGACAAACATTATATGTTCTCATTCATTTGGGGAATATAAAAAATAGTGAAAGAGAATAAATGGGAAAGGAGAGAAAATGAGTGGGACATATCAGAGAGGGTGACAAAACATGAGAGACTCCTAACTCTGGGAAAGGAACAAGGGGTAGTGGAAAGAGAGGTGGGAGGGAGGATGGGGTGACTGGGTGACGGGCAATGAGGGGGGCACTTGATGGGATGAGCACTCGGTGATATGCTATATGTTGGCAAATTGAAGTCCAATAAAATAAATAAATTTAAAAAAGGTGGGGACTTGAAAAATAAAAATAATAAATCCATGAGTGCAGGAGGGATGCCTGTGAGGAGCGAAGGACCCTGGAACTGAATTATCAAGGCAGACTCAGTTGATGTCTTTAGCTTCCAGATGCCTCTGGCCCTGATTGGTAGGTTGAGACAAGTGTTGGCTGGTGGTTACAAAGAGCAATGAGAGGTATCTGTTGTGTCAGGAATGGGGAAGAAGTTCAAAATGCTGTTAAGATTGGGGACCTTCAACCCTGTAAGAATGAGGAGTGAGGACACAAGAGATGGAGGCTCTGTGCTCTTTTATGTTGGGCACTAGCCACGCTGCAGCAAGATACTATGAAAAAGTACTCTGGTTACTAGTTTCATGGAGTTGCTGGGGCTGTAGGAAGGACTCCATGGAAAACAACTGGCTGATCTAGATGAAATCAACATTCAGGCATGGAAGTAGGGACAGTGCTATTTTTCAGAGTGGGACACCATCACCTTGGCCACTTACCTAATGGACGAGCCTTCTTTACCCAAAGTAACTAGGGTTTTTAACAGTGAGATATCCCGGTTTTGTATGACTCTTAATGCAGCTCTGTTCTCACTGAGCTCTTAAACAGCATGTGAACAAGGTGTGATGGTGTATCAACTGCCTGATGAGGTTTGTTTGGAGTTTTGCCACTAAACTCTTCTTCAATTTACAGTTCTTGAACTATTCCAAACTACTGGCTAGCCTGGTTTGGCACAGCTTCTTGGCTGCTTCATGTACCTCTTTCACTACATTGGATACAATCCCACTTTGCAGATGGGATTCATATTTCCTGTGTGCTTGGGATGAGCAGGACTAGTATTACCACCAAACAGAAGTGTGTGCTGGTTAATATGCAGGTGGAAAGTCCAAGCGATGCACTTGATAGAAAACCAATCCAGAAAATAATTGGATGTTACTGTTAATAAAGGATTAAATCCATGCTTTTTCCTTATATTCAGTCACTCCATATATCATCATAGGAACCACACCACTTCTGACTTTAATCAGAACTTGCAGAGGGTTATCCAAGACCTGTGGATCCTCAGGTTTCTTCATATTTTAAAAGTCAAAGATAGTTATGCACAGACCAAATTTTTTTTAATAATAAATTTATTTTTTATTGGTGTTCAATTTGCCAACATACAGAATAACACCCAGTGCTCATCCCGTCAAGTGCCCCCCCTCAGTGCCCGTCACCCATTCACCCCCACCCCCTGCCCTCCTCCCCTTCCACCACCCCTAGTTCGTTTCCCAGAGTTAGGAGTCTCTCATGTTCTGTCTCCCTTTCTGATATTTCCCACTCATTTTTTCTCCTTTCCCCTTTATTCCCTTTCACTATTATTTATATTCCCCAAATGAATGAGAACATATAATGTTTGTCCTTCTCCGATTGACTTACTTCACTCAGCATAATACCCTCCAGTTCCACCCACGTCGAAGCAAATGGTGGGCATTTGTCGTTTCTAATGGCTGAGTAATATTCCATTGTATATATAAACCACATCTTCTTTATCCATTCATCTTTCGATGGACACCAAGGCTCCTTCCACAGTTTGGCTATTGTGGACATTCCTGCTATAAACATCGGGGTGCAGGTGTCCCGGCGTTTCATTGCATCTGAATCTTTGGGGTAAATCCCCAACAGTGCAATTGCTGGGTCATAGGGCAGGTCTATTTTTAACTCTTTGAGGAACCTCCACACAGTTTTCCAGAGTGGCTGCACCAGTTCACATTCCCACCAACAGTGTAAGAGGGTTCCCTTTTCTCCGCATCCTCTCCAACATTTGTGGTTTCCTGCCTTGTTAATTTTCCCCATTCTCACTGGTGTGAAGTGGGATCTCATTGTGGTTTTGATTTGTATTTCTCTGATGGCAAGTGATGCAGAGCATTTTCTCATTGCACAGACCAACTTTGAACTCATCCCACCGAAGGCCAGTTAAGTCATACATCAGAAGATTGACTTCTCTTTTTGGGTTAGGCAGTCACATGAGAAGCTCCTTTTATAGAAAACCTATAGAATGTTTTCTCACACCATTATCTTTTCCAAAGTCCAGAAGTTGCTTGATGGAAAATAGTGACAGGGAGAAGCACAAAGATCACTTAATCTACTCGAGTACCAGCTGCTTCAGAGCCACTGGAAGAGGCATTTGCTCCCTGCAGTGGTGCACAGAACCGCATGGATGCCTGGGTGTATTTGAAGGCCTGTGCATCCAAGACCTTTGGGGCAGGCAGCTTTTCATGAGTGTGCCCTGATTTCAGCCTCAGCCTTGGCCCCGTCACAAGAGCTCTCAGTCTGAGTTCACTACCCATGGCTTCCCCAGGCCCCACTCATTTTTTTTTTTTTTTTTTTTACTTTTAACCCACCAATGCCTTTATGTTTAGGGAGAGTTTCTTATAAATAGCATATAGCTTAGTCTTGAGTTCTACATCTAATCTGGAAATCTGTCTTTTAATTGGTATTTTTAGACAACTTACATTTAATGTAATTGTTGATATGGTTGCATTGAAACCTATCATCTGGCTATTTTCTATTTGTTCCATCTCTTCTCTATTTTTCTTTCTCTGTTGTCATTCATATTAATTATGTTTTATTACATTTTATCTCCACTATTGGATTATTAATTATACCTTAGGTCTTTTTTAGTGTTGGCCCTAGGAGTTACACTATATTTTTTAATTAAACATGGTCTACTTTAAAATAGTAGTACACCACTTCACATGAAGTGTCATCATTTGCTTCTTAAGCCACAATAGCTCTTGGAGAAAAATGATGATCTAAAATATAATTAACCAGGGGCACTGGGTGGCTCAGTTGGTTAAGTGTCCAACTCTTGATCTCAGCTCAGGTCTTGATCTCAGGGTTATGAGTTCAAGACCCACGTTGGGCTCCATGCTGGGTGTGGAGCCTACTTAAAAAAATAAATACATAAATTAATTAATAAAATAAAATATTATCTGGACTTACACTGTGGTAGTAAGACCACTTCATTATTCTTTTATTTTATTTACCATCAAAATATCTGTAGGAAAAACATAGGAAATCTTATTTATAAATGCAGTCAAAGTGATTGGGAAATGAACAGTAATATTGTTGGTCATATTAATATAGCCTTAAATTTCACCAACTTGGCATACAAAAAAAACAGCCAATTATTTGCCTTTTATTTTCAAACAGATATTGCAGCTGTAGAAGAATGGTTAGTAAGGATCACTTTACAACACGGATTAAATATTTATACTACTGAAGGAACACTATTGGATAATGTTCGAGGTAAATGCCAACAGATAAAAGTAAAATGGAATTCATAGTATTCTTTTAACAAACATTGTAACCTACTATATATGCCAGACTCTGTGCTAAGTCCTAGAGAGAGAGAGAGAGAGAGAGAGAGAGGTATGAACATTACCCTTGAGGGATGACAAAGAATACACATGGTTAATTGTTAATAGAGGTCTACAAAGAGTGATATAGAAATATAGAAATATATGTTTTTTTTTCATGACCCCAATACGGGGTCATGATAAATAATGGCTTTATAAAGTTAGTTTTTGCATCTTCTAGAAACATGTTATAAAAGATACTGTTCAATGCATTACAGTCTTCTTTATGATGACTATCAGCAAAAATTCTTGCTCATTCTTTGTTAGAACATTTACATTTTTTCATGAAAAATTGGTTGTTTCTAAGGTTATGAACACTGAGTGATAAATAATTGTTGAGGCCTCTCTTTTCCAATTGTCTTATTTATAGTCCAATTTTTGGATCATCTGTAGCAGTATAATGTAAACTTTTTAAAAAATCCTCATTCCTGAATCTTGTATTTATCTTTATTTTCCTCACCTTCCTTTTATTTATTTTTAAAAAAGATTTTATTTATTTATTCATGACAGACACAGGGAGAGAGAGAGAGAGAGAGAGAGAAATAGGCAGAGACACAGGCAGAGGGAGAAGCAAGCTCCATGCAGGGAGCCGGACATGGGACTTGATCCCGGGTCTCCAGGATCACACCCTGGGCCGAAGGCTGCGCTAAACCGCTGGGCCACCGGGGTTGCCCCTTCACCTTCTTTTTAAAAGAAAGTTTTTCACTTAAATTCCAAATGGTTAATATACAGTGTAATATAAGTTTTAGGTCCTTTTTACTTTTATTCTTTTTTTTAACTTTTATTCTTTTACTCCTACTTTGATTTGGTGCTATGTAGAATGCAGAGCAAAAATAAAGAAATGTTACAAAAAAAAAAAAAAAAGAAATGTTACATTTTATGGAGAGAATTTCCTGGGTAGCTTTATGAAAAGTAATGATGTCTCCACCCAACTCTATGCCAATTAAAATTGGACCTCTACGAGTGGAGCCAGGCATCTGTAATAAAAAGGGGGGGGGGGAATCCCCACAGGTGATTCTGATGTGCAGAGGATTAAGAACTGCTCTAGAGAAGAGGTTGTGTATGTGCCAAGAGTCAACGGAAAATCTCATGCAGCATTATTTGTAATAGGAGAAATGAGTAACAACGTAAATGTCCATTAAAAGGGGAAAAGACAAATACCTGTAGTATGTTCTGTTAAGATGAAGGAAATAGATCCACATATATTATCAAGAACAGAAACCAAAGCATTGAAGGAAAGATCAAGTTTCAGAATAGGAGAATATTTACTTAAAATTCAGAAAACACATAAAGGAAAGCTATATACTGTTCATGGGTACATATATAGTGTAGAAAATATATAATAATGTAGATGAGAAATAGATGCCGCAATTTCATGATAATGGTTGCCTTTGGGGAGAATTTGGGAATCGGGCCACAAAGGGGACAGAGGTCTCTTCAATCATATCTATATTATTTGATTTCTTTAACCAAAATTGAAATATCTGAAAAAACAAAATGGCAAAATGTGCTTTTTTTATTTTGTCATAGTGTCCAAATTTTTAAAAAACAATGAATTATCTATTCAATAGTAACTGCAAGCTTTTGAGGCTGACATTTTGAAGTCCTGTGCTAGCTACTTTGAGGTACTGAAACAATATATAGTTATTTCCATTTTCAAAAAAAATTGAAATATGAGTCACTTACATATTAAAATGTACCCAGAATATTATATACTGCATTAAAATTTTAGTGTACACTTATTTAGAATGTATGGAAATGCTGTGGTAGTAGAGTTTGGCAAGTTTGTTGTTGTTAAAGGTTCCAGATGCAGAAATGAGATTCATCTGTTTGAGGAACTGAAAGGAGGCCAGTGATGTGGAAGCATAATAAGTGACAGCGTGGCTTATAATAAGTTTGGAGAAACCAGCAGGGAGTATGGTTAAAAAGTATGGGTTTTATTCTAATGAAAAGCTGTCCAAGTGTTTTAAGCAAGAGAGTGCAAATTTGGATTTACATTTTTCTAAATGGATCGCTTCGGCTGCTGTGCAGAGACCTGACCCTAGGAGAACGGCAAGAATGAGGAAAAAAGAAAAGATTGACTGGCGGTTGTTGCCCTTGTCCAGTGGGAGGCAGTCCAGAGGGTGTGGGCTGGGGGATTAGTGTTGGAGATCTAACGTTTCTGTCTTTGGAAACGGTTTTGGAAGTAGAGTTGATAGGGCTTCCTGGTAGACTGGGGGTGAGGGATACAGAGGTATCAGAATGAGTCCTAAATTTCTTTTTTTTTTTTTTAAGATTTTATTTATTTATTCATGAGAGACACAAAGATAGAGGCAGAGACACCGGTAGAGGGAGAAGCAGGCTCCCTGTGGAAAGCCCAATGTGGGACTTGATCCCAGGACCTCGGGGTCACGCCCCGAGCCACCCAAGGGCCCCTCCCTCATTCTTAAAACATTTAAAATATAATATATGATTCTGAGGAGATTGTATGTAAGTAAAAGGTGTTCCAGTTGGATGTGATCATGTCCAGGTTACAAGGTCCAGGCTCCCTGCCTCTAGAGATCTTGTTATCAATTGTCTGCACAGACACGCTCCACCCTGGAGAGTCAGCAGTCACACCCAAATTTCTTTAAATTAGTTTGGTTATAAATTGTATCTTTCTGTCCTAAGGTACACTGTGTCAACCAAGATGGAAACTTCACTGCATTTCTTGCTTTTCACAAAGTTAAAAATTTATCACTTAACGTTTTGGGATTTTGTAGCAGACTTGGGAACAATGGTAAAGATTTACATTGTAGAAATACAAACAGCTAAAGAATTGATTACTACATCACTCTTTGTAAAAGTCCTTTGACAAGGGCGCCCAAGTGGCTCAGTTAGTTAGGCATCTGCCTTTGGCTCAGGTCATGACCCTAGGGTCCTGGGTAGATGCTGGGGTCAGGCTCCCTGCTCTGCTCCTCCCTTCGCTCATGCACATACTTTCTCTCTCAAATGAATAAATCTCTAAAAAAAAAATTTTTTTTAAAGTTCTTTGATTATTTCTGACATTCAGACAGTATTTTGTTAGATTGGCCTGGCTCGCTTTTTGTACTCCCTTTTCTCATTTTTTTAGAAGAGAAAAAAATCCATTTTCTTATCATTAAAATTTTAACTTCATCCTGTTTGAACTCTTTGCCTCTCCAAGAATAGATGGGGTGGAACGTGTCCTCCTCCAAATGATTTCCCCTTATAATCCTGGCCCAGCTTCCATGTTTGTTCCAGAACTCCCTCTTAATGCCTTGGCCACCAATGGTAGGTTTTCCCTATCCTTCACTGGTATTCTGGATTTATTCTGATTATATCTGCTGCCATTTCAATGCAATTGGAGGAAGAGAACAACAAGTAAAAGTGTGGTGTGGGCTTTGGAAGCAAAGGTTGCTCTGTGAATTATGAATGTCCTGTGATGCAGCAACCCCACTTCTAGGGATGGGTCCTGCGGCCAGGTGTACAACCAAAGATGGTCAGAGCAGTGTCTCTCGACCCACATGTGCTTCTTCCAAGTAACTGTTTCTGGCCCCCATGGAGGATAGTTAGACTTCATTCCTTTTATTCTGGAAAATAAGAATCATCCTATTTCTTAACTGATGAAGGGTGAGGTAAGACAACTATTTTGGGGGACGATGGAGTTGTCCTCTTTATATAGCTCTTTTAACACCTTCAAATGAGGACACGTGTCATGGTGAACACTGGGTGTTGTACAAGAGTGTGAAATCACGGGGCAGCTGGGTGGCTCAGCGGTTGAGCATCTGCCTTCAGCTCAGAGCATGATCACGGTCTCGGGATCCAGTCCCACATTGGGCTCCCTGGAGGGAGCCTGCTTTTCCCTCTGCCTGTGTCTCTGCCTCTCTCTGTGTCTCTCATGGATAAATAAATAAAATCTTTAAAAAAAAAGATGTATGAAATCACTAAATTCTATACCTGAAACTAATATTACATTGTGTGTTAACTAACCGGAATGTAAATAAAAACTCAGGAAAACAAAACCAGACCAAAAAAAAAAAAAAAAAAAAAACCACTCTGAAAGGAGAGCATTACTGTTCCCTTTTCAAGACTGCTGCCGCATTTTAAGCACCTACATTTGATTTCTGCAGAACCTATTCTTCAGTGGGATCTTGGGACGGTAATGACAGAAATTGATATCACGAGTGTGTATCCATATGTGGTTGATCTCAAAGTGGCAAAGTGTCCCTGCGCCAACGACGTGGCCCTACTTGGCTTCATCCTGAATGCAACATATAATGGTAGGCTCGCGGCGTGGAGTTTTGTGTTGTCAGGACGGTGGTGTTTCACTGGCAGTGCAAGTCAGATGTGTAGACAGAAGGGAGTGAAAAAGTTTCTTAAAACACACTTGCAAATTTACTCTTGGCTGCTTCCCCTTGTCTACCTGCAGCTGTGACTTTTGGCCACGTCCATAGAGACTGTGTTGTCTGTCCCACTTTCACGTATCCCCTACCACCTATTAGTGTTACTTCCTCTCAGAGATTTTTTTGATTGCATTTCTAATCCATCTGCTGTTCCTACCATCTACAGGTACCGGGTTCTAAGGCATCATAATATTATCTTATTACGTATGCATTTTTAGATTACTACTGAGTGTTTCATAGCATCTTTACGTGTTTCAGCTGCTAACTGTATTATTGTAGTTGTTTTTCCTGGGTCATTGGCGACCTTTTGAGTCCCCAACCCAATGAATGAAAAGGGAAATAAAAGAACTAAAAAATAACAAAATTGCATCACTCACAGTTGATACGTGTATCCCTCAAAATCCAAAAGAATCAGTAGCCAAGCTATCAGAACAAATAAACGGAGTACTACACAACTGAGGAATGAAATCACAACATGTACAAAACTGTTCCACCAAAAACTAAAGATTGTAATTTTACAAGAATCCTATTCAGAAAGTAACAAACCCTGGGAGGTATCTAGGATTAAACAAGGAAATGAATTGTAAGGCCTATTGGACACGAATTATAAAACTTTAACGAAGGTCATAACAAAGACTGAAATAAATAAGATTTTATGTGCATGAACGGGAACTTCTGCTGTGAAGACCTTCACTCTGTCCAGATTTATCAGTCAGTTCAATACAGTTCCAAGAAAAATGGCAACAGTGTATTTTGCGTGTGGAAGTTGGCAGAGCCCAATCCAAAATTCACATGGGAGATTGAAACAATGTGAATTACATAATTTTTAAAAAGAGCAAGAACTTGCCCTCCCCCCCATGCCCTGGACAAAGGAGCTCGCCCCTGACATCAGGGTCCCCAAGGGCCAGCTCGTTCTGTGTTCTCTTGTTTGGGGTGCTTGCTTGTGCTGAACTGGTGTAGTTAGGAGCCGAGTCTCTTCCTCCTCTGTGCTGACCCCGCAGAGACTAGGCTTCTGGCCTAGCTGGTCGGGTGCCGGGCGAGGATCCCTCCTGCTTCCCTGAGCCCCAGGACAGGAGCCATTCTCCACTCGCCAGGGCAGGAGGGCAGCCTCCACCTGGGGATGTGCCTCAGTCTCAGCCTCAGCGGAGAAGAAATAGATTCAGCCACATCCCCCCCCCGCCCACCCGCTCCTCCAGCCCCCCAGCTGCCTTCTGCTGTTACTGAAGCAAAACCGAACTTCCGACAGGGTGCAGCTGCTGCTGCCTAAACTTGCAGGCCCTCTGTGAAACCCTCGGCTGACGCCACCCCACCAACGCACCCGCCCCACCCCCTCACTCGATTAGTCCCCTGACCCCCCATCCCACTCACCTGCCCCACCCATGCACCTGCCCTAGCTCCCTGCCCGCAGCCCCCAGCCTTTAAGACCACCTGGTTACTGGTGGGAACAGGTGTCCGGGAGCCCCGTGGGATCCAGCGTGGACTTGCCACCCACCTTCTCCTGTGGGACACTCCCAGCAGGCTTCCCCGGTCACTTAGGATTCTATCCTACCCACACTCTTCTACACCCCCTTTCGTCTGACCCGCATTCCGGTCCCTTTCCATCCACCCAGCTCTGCTCAGCAGCCGGCTCCCCACCTGCCCCACCGCGCTCATCTTTCTTCTAGGCGGCTCTTCACCTTGCTGGCCCGGTCCCCATCCCGGTAACACATCCCCACCCTGCCCCTACACCCCACCCCCAAATCACTTGGCTTAACAGACCAAACTGCCCAGGTGCCCCCCGGCAGCCAATTCTTTGTGCTCCTTCTAATTTCTTTCCCGGCAGCAGCTGATAGAGTTGACCATTCTCTCCTCCAAACACTTTGTTCTCTTGGCTTTCTCCATCTCACCTTTGATTTTATCCTGCTGCACCAGCCACTCCTCAGTTTTCTAGATGGGCTTCTCTTTGGGGTGATCCCTCAGGTGTTGCTGAACTCAGGACTTTGTCCTGGACTCTCCTTCCTTATGGAACCACTTCTGTCTCTGAGAAATGCAACCTAGTCCTATGGTAGAGATGCCATCTCCAGGCCAGTGATTCTCAAATCTGTATTTCTGGTGCTGACTGCTCCTTGGAGACCAAACTCCTCTACCCTGTTGCCTCTTTTACATTCCGTCTTGATGTATAATGAGCATCTCAAGCACAGTAAGTCCAATCCCTAATTCTTGATTCATTTCCCTCTGAAATCTGTTTCTCTCCAGTATTCCTTATCCCAACTGATATCCAGTTACTCGAAACTTAACACCTAGAAAACATTCTTGAGTGCTCGTCCTGTCACGACATTCCAGGGCGGTGCTGCACCCAGTACGTGTCTCCAGTGTGACCATTCTCCCCTCTGCTACAATCTTAAATCAATGATGGTTTCTCCATGGGACTAATTCATAACCCCTTAGGTAGGCTCCCTGTTTCTATTTTTGCCACAGTATAACTCACCTTCCATACAGCCACCAGGGTGGTCTTCTCAAGTATAAACCAAATCACATCACTTCCCTGCTTCAAACATCTGGTGGCTTCCGTCTGGCCATTCCAATAATATCCAAACTCTTCACAATGGTCTACATCAGCTTCTGTAAACCTGCAGTGCAGTTGTGGTCGTTTGTTAGAGCAGCTTGTAACTTAATTTGAGTCTAAATTTATTAATCAGAATAAGGCATTTATTTCACTGCTTACTTCCCTAGTAAATATTTCTGAACTTGGCAGGAGTCTGGTCATGTGATATCACACAGGACAGCAGCAGTAGTCATCCCTACTTAGTATATAGGGTAGTGCCTCATTCCACAGCCAAAAGGCAACACTTGTTGTTAGCTTTCCTCTTCTGAAAAAAAGTGGACAATAACAGCATGTCCTGCTGCATCTCTCCCTACACGGAAAACAGCTGAGAGTGATCATACACATCTCACGTTATGAGTGGTCCTACATTCATCTTTGGGAAACAGTATATGCGTTAGATTGTCAACTGTTTGCAGGCTCCCCCACTGCCCTCAATAGATATGCCTGTCAACTAGACTCCAGGTTAATATGCTGTATTTAAAACAAAGGACTCTCAACCCTCCTAGCCATGGCCAAAGAAAGGTGAGGTCAGAGTATGTGCAGTGCATTCTATCTTCTTCTTTTACTAGGTTCTCATGAGGCATTGTTTTTTTTTCCTGTTTCTTAAATCACAAATGTTAAAGTAAATCCAACATAGTTTCTTCCTCTTGGAATTTCAATTTTCTTCTTGGAGTTTTGAAATTATGGACTAAGATTGTATTTCTGAAATAGGAATTTCTGATGAAAATACTGTCGGAAAAGGGAAAAAAAAACCCTCTTCCTCTACTCTCTTAGGTTCAGTAAATGAGGTCTGTGAATTAAATTAATAAAATAGGATTAGCAGGAAAAAAGGCACACCATTTTTATTAATATTTGCATTCAGATGGAGTTAACTAAATAGAAGTGAAACTTGAATGGTTAGACTTGGGGCATAGGTACCACTTTATCGAAAGAAGTTTGGGCTTCACGGGATTATAAATTATGGGGCAGTGACTAAGAAATATGTGGGAGAACTAATGAAAGAGAAGAGCTATTTTTGTAAAGTCTGTTTATGCAACTTTGTCTCCTCGCTGACTCCCCTACCCTCTCTGGTGATAAGAGTGCTCTTCTCTTCCTGGTACCAGGGTGAGGAGGCGCATTTCCCAAAGTAAAAATTATGCTCCTATTTTAGGAAGGTAAGGAGAAGGCAGAAAACCTTCCTGAGTCTGTTGATTCTCAGTTGCCTTCGGCTCAAAGTAATCCTAAAGCCAGGGTGGTGTATTTTGGGGTGGCATAGTCTGATCCCCTTCAATATAAAACAAAATCCTTAAAATTTAAGTCAGATGGTTGGGCTGAAATCCTATATTAACCTGAAGTCACTTCATCTTTCCAATGCCTGGGAAGTGAGATCCCAAGTGAGGGAAGGCAGGTTGAGGTAGGGCAGAGAATGGTTTGGAAAGTAGGGCAGTTGTGGGCTCTGGACCTGGACGTTGAGCACCATAGATGTGGGTTACTCGCCTTGTAAAGCTGGCTAGGCTTATTCTTCCTTTTTTCTCGTCTCAGGTATTTACATAGGCCTCAGTTTTTCTGGATTTTGGAATTACAATGATACCATGTGGTATAACCTGACAGATACGATCTATTCCCAAGTTGGAGAAGGTAACTACCCTAACTGTGCCTTTATCTCCAGTGTCCGGTGTATATCAGCCCTTGGTCACTACTGATGGAATGTCTTTGCTTTGCTAGGGAGCTCATCTCTTCCTTGCTGCTTAACCCCTGGTATGATTTCTTCCCTTAGAACACACAGATCTTTCCGTGGTGGACATGGTTCTAACAAATCACTTTTTAGTTATCCTCACCTCTCTGGGTCTTTTTGTAAGCGGAGATCTCCGTTATCCATCGTCCTCTGTCTTAACGGTATGTGATTTGCTTTTATTTTAAAGATTTTATTTATGTATTCATGAGAGACTCACACAGAGAGGCAGAGACACAGGCAGAGGGAGAAGCAGGCTCCATGCAGGGAGCCCGATGTGGGACTCGATCCCAGGACCCGGGATCACTCCCTGAGCCAAAGGCAGATGCTCAACTGCTGAACCACCCAGGCATCCCGTGATTTGCTTTTAAATATCTTCTGTAACATAAAGTGGAGATTCCTGATACTTGAGCTATGTGTGGCATATCTTAGAATTTAAATGCTTTTTCCATTTAAAAAAATGTAAAAGCAGAATACAGTGACTTTTTCCTTTGCCTTCTAGGGTTGAATACATCCTTTGAAAATGGTGCTAGTCTTATTGCTATACAATTTATAGTCAGTTTTAAATACGTACATGTAGAAGATTATTTCTCTGCCTATTTACAGTTACATATATTCCCAAAATACTTTACAGCAACTTATACAGTTAAATATGTTACAAATTAACATAAATTAAAAAGTTAGTTTTGGGATTGAGAGAAGGGGAATATACATTTTGGTGAGGATATGTAATATGCATACCATAAAATTCTTTTTTTAAGATGTTTAAATTTATTTTAGAAAGAGAGGAGAGGGCAGAGAGAGAGAGGGAGAGAGACTGTCAAGCATACTCCCTGCTCAGCAAAGAGCCTGACCTAGGGCTTGATCCCACGACCCTGAGATCACAACCTAAGCCAAAACCAAGAGTCAGATGCTCAACTGACAGCCACCCAGGTGCAAGGAAACAAAGTTACAATTAAAATTATATTTATTTTCCTTGATTATATTTCCTTCTAATTACATGATTTAAAAAAATCTCACATCCTTTCTGAAATTAAGTTCATGTACAAATAAATTAATAAGATGATGAAACAAAGCAAAGATCAAAGACACAATCTCCATAATATTCTTTTTTTGATTTTTATTTATTTATTCATGACAGACACAGGGAGAGAGAGAGAGAGAGAGAGAGAGAGAGAGGCAGAGACACAGGCAGAGGGAGAAGCAGGCTCCATGCAGGGATCCCAATGCAGGACCCGATCCTGGGTCTCCAGGACCACACCCCAGGCTGAAGGCAGCACTAAACTGCTGGGCCACTGGGGCTGCCCTCCATGATATTCTATAAACCATATTAGAGGCTGGTTTTAGTGTGTGATACTCCTAGCTGCAGGAGTGCAAAAAGCATCATTTCCTTTAGTACAATTCAAATTGCTATGTTTCGTTATGACTTCTGATATGAGAACAAAAATTAAAGTGTTTGCTTTTTTTTTTCTTGTAGTTTTCAAGGGCAGACTTTTGCGGTTTTGAAAGGGTAAGAAGCTTTACATTTCCAAGGGTTGGCTAAAGGATAGATGTTTCCTCAATGACCTAGGGGATGAGATGCAAGACAAGAATCCACAGCATAGATCCTTCCTGTTACTATGATGTTGTTTACAGTTTGAGCTCAAACATGTTTCCAGCGAACGTTAGGTGATGACCTCCCCTGTGCTTCAATGGAAGCAGTGCCTCCCCTTGTTTAGAGGCCACCCTGCCTTTCTTTGTATATTCTGTCCAGGACTGTTGTGGTTGTTGAAGGGTATTCTGTACAATGGCACCCAGTTGGAAAGAGAGCGGGGGCTGAAATTTGGTTAACACTTTTCTGCCCAATCCATCTACCCCCGTGGGGGTCTGTGTCTACCTGGAGAAAGGGGCATTTCTGATTTTCACAAAGGTGCTTATGAGATAGCCACAGCTCTGCTTTTGGCCTTTTGGGGTGGTGGGGGCACGAGGTATTTCATCAGTTTTCTCTTTCCTCTCTATTACAAAGTCAAGTTGTGTGATTCAACAAGGTCACTCCCATCAACATATACCCATGCTTCATTTTGGAAACCACAACAAAACTATGATTATTCCTAGCATTTTGCTGCGTCCCCTCCCCTTTCCATCCTCACACGTGCCCACACACCATCTGGAAGGAAGGAGCATTTAAGTCTTAGGACGCAAATGGGATGGACTTCTTGCCATTTTAATTGGAGGAAACATGAGGCAGAGAACCAGGGAGTCCAGATAGGCAAAACTGATGTACATTAGAAAGGACAGGGAGCAGTGCCCACCAAAATAAAATCCCAAACCTAGCTCAACTCTGTCATTCAAGAATGAGGGTAAAGAAAAGAAATCTGCACAGATAACGACATTAGGAGAGCTTATCACCCAGAAACACCCATGAAGGAGTAGGGTGCCAGGAATAGTAACAGAACTATAATGTAAGCTCTCAGCTCTAACAGAGGCAGGCATCCCGTCTGTGATCTCCACTCTGGGATCCATGTCTAACATGGTGTCATGTCTAGCAAGGTAGGTGCTTAGTAAATACCTGTTCAACGAATGCAATTGGTGTAAAAAGTAACAATTACAAATTTTGTATTTAATACTTGGGCAAAATCAAAACTCCAGATACTACAAGGAGGGATGTAAATAATTTTCAGTGAATCAACAACTCATATCAAGATCCTTGTTTGGTAGGAGAAAAATTTTGGAATTTGACAGAAAAATGTATAATTCAACATAAATGATAAAGTTTAAAGGATAATCACCAAGTGAAAGAAAGAAAGAAAGAAAGAAAGAAAGAAAGAAAGAAAGAAAGAACCATAACCTAAAACTTCCAACCCACCAGAGGAAGGAAACGAGGATTAAAGAATAATCCATCTGTTCCCACAAAAAAAGAAAGGAGGAAAACAGAGGCAAAGATAAAATAATGGAAAACCAACTATAAAGTAAGATGTCAGAAATCGATCCAAATAGATCGGCTAAAACTAAATCACACAAAAAGCGATAAAATAAAGAGACAGAGGAGACTATGACCTGAGCTTTGCTCCTTACCCCTCAGCTCCCACTAACTTCCATTTCCTGTCCACCTGCCTATTGAGTCAAGGGTGTTGGGGATGCTGGACACCTGGACTTGCTTGAAGCCCAAGCTTTGAGGAACCCCACTGGGAAGACCTGGCACACCTTCCCTCTCATTGGTCATGTGAGAACAAGGTATTTGATCACACAGAGATGCAGGTGGAGGGCTAGAAGGTGGGGTCTCCTAGAGAGAGCTTGGCTTGCAGAGCTCTGGGAACCCCCAGAGGAGGTTTCTGTCAACCTTGTAAGAGTGGCTAGTCTCCTGGTTAGAAGCCAGTGAGAAGGCTGTATTCTCTCTGCAGCCAAGGTGAGCAAGCTGAAGGAGACCAAAGCAAGGAATCCTCTTTCTGGTTCTGAGGTGAAGGGGAAATGGCAGCCCAGAGGTGGAGAGGCCACTTGGCCTTCTGTCATTCTGATATCACCACAATCTGAAGTGCTCCCTAAACCAGACCTGAGCACTCCCTTGAAAACACATCTGAGCCAACATCCTGAAAGCATAAGAGCACTAGAATCAGAACATACACCAGAGTTGCCAATGAAGAAGCAACACAACTCAACAAGAACAACAAAACTTGATTCACCAACTCATGTGACAATGATCCAATGAGCGCCTCTTATATGGCTACCATTAGTGTCATGGAAATATTAGCGAGAAAAAAAAGACCACTAACATCTATTAGCTTAGGGTTTCAAGTGCCACATAAGAATACTTTCTGCAACTAAATACCACCAATTGCAATTAAAAATGGAATACATTGAAAGAATAGCCACTGTTTACATGCAAATAAGTGGTATAGAAGATGAAGAGGAAAAAACTCAAACCATCTAAGGAAGATGAGTAAAAATCATTGGGGGCAAAGATAAGTCTTTGAGAATTTCAATCCAGGGATGAGGTGAGAAATTTTTTGGAAGGAATAAAAAAAAATAAATAGAAGACAGGCAATAGTAACATGAATAATAGAGGATTACGCAGAAATTGAGAAAGATCCAAGGCTATCTATTGAAAAGGCCCACTAGATCCTGGAAGAATTGAAAAAGATGTATGCATAGGCATGTCCTAATAATATTTCTGAATTTGAAGGTGAAGGGGGAAATATTACAAGTTTCCAAACAGAAGGAACAAAAGCAAATACACGTCACTGGTATTAGATTTCACTTTTACACAGTAGAAGCTGGAAAATAGTGAAATCCACATCTACAAAGGGGCCAACGTCCAAAAATCCTATTCCCAGCCAAGAGATCATACTTCTTTCAGATTGAGAAAGAGCTCAGGGAATACATCACCCAGTTATCCCATGCAAGGAAAATGCTCAAGAAAGAACTTCGACAAAATAAACCAGTGAGCACAGATATTAGGGAGACAGAGATGAGGAAACAGCGATGAGCGATGGTTTCTCTCATTTTATCTAATATCTACATTTTCTATGTAGATCAAAGCAGAGTGCTAGACAACCTTAAAACAAAGAATATGTTGCAAGGGAAATTAGGATTTTCAATGCCTAAAAATTATTATTATTTTCAAATAGTAATACATTCCCCATGTTAAAAACAAACAAACAAAAAAGTCATATAAAGATTTATATTGAGAAATCTCACTTGCTTCTTTGTATATACTCTTCCCACTCCTTGCCATCCCCTACATCTTTTTAAATCTTTTCAGTGATTTTTTAAATGCATATTTAAATAATTATAAATATAAATTGTCCTCACTTTCTTACACCATATTTTATTTTTATTTTTTATTTGTTTTTATTGGAGTTCGATTTGCCAACATATAGTATAACACTCAGTGCTCATCATGTCAAGTGCCCCCCTCAGTGCCCGTCACCCAGTCACCCCATCCCCCCACCCATCTCCCTTTCCACTACCCCTTGTTCGTTTCCCAGAGTTAGGAGTCTCTCATGTTTTGTCACCCTCTCTGATTTTTCGCACTCATTTTCTCTCTTTTCCCTTATAATCCCTTCCACTATTTCTTATAGTCCCCGTATGAGTGAAACCATATAATGATTGTTCTTCTCTGATTGACTTACTTCACTCAGCATAATACCCTCCAGTTCCATCCACGTCGAAGCAAATGGTGGGTATTCGTCCTTTCTGATGGCTGAGTAATATTCCATTGTATATATAGGCCACATCTTCTTTATCCATTTATCTGTCAATGGACACTGAGGCTCCTTCCACAGTTTGGCTACTGTGGAGATTGCTGCTATAAACATTGGGGTGCAGGTGTCCTGGTCTTTCACTGCATCTGTATCTTTGGGGGCAACACCCTTTTTGAACTTGGCCACAGCAGCTTCTTGCAAGATACATCTATGAAGGCAAGGGAAACAAAAGCAAAAACAACTATGGGGACTTAATCAAGATACAAAGCTTCTGTACAGCAAATGAAACAGTCAATATAACTAAAAAGACAACCTACAGAATGGGAGAAGATATTTGCAAATGACATATCAGATAAAGGGCTAGTTTCCAAGATCTATAAAGAACTTATTAAACTCAACAGCAAAGAAACAAATAATCCAATCATGAAATGGGCAAAAGACATGAACAGAAATTTCTCCAAAGAGGACATAGACATGGCCAACACGCACATGAGAAAATGCTCCGCATCACTTGCCATCAGAGAAATACACATCAAAACTATAATGAGATACCACCTTACACCAGTGAGAATGGTGAAAAATTAACAAGGCAGGAAACAACAAATGTTGGAGAGGATGTGGAGAAAGGGGAACCCTCCTGCACTGTTGGTGGGAATGTGAGCTGGTGCAGCCACTCTGGAAAACTGTGTGGAGGTTCCTCAAAGAGTTAAAAATAGACCTGCCCTACGACCCAGCAATTGCACTGCTGGGGATTTACCCCAAAGATACAGATGCAGTGAAACTCTTGGACATCTTATACTATATTTTAAAATAGGTACACATGTTGTTTTCACTTAGCAATATTTGATCGGGGTGGAATTCCATATTGGTAAATGGAGAATGGCCTTTCCCCCTTCTTTCTTTATAGCTGTAAGTATTTTTTGTGTGGACTTCCCAGAGTTCACTTAAACTGTCCCACATTGAGGGATACTTGGGTAGTTTTGTAATCTTTTGCTATTATGAACAAAGTTGCCATTAATAATTTTGTATGTGGCAGGTCTGTAGTCCAAGTATATGGGTAGAATACGTTTCTAGAACTTGGACAGAATTGACAGATCAATGAATAAATACAGAATGAATAAATATTATGCAAATTGTCCTTCATCGAAGTTTTTACTATTTGCAAGGATACTGTAATAAATCTTCTTGAGCTAAACTATCTTGACAGAACTCAAGGGTTTTTGGTAGTGATGATGGACAGGGGGTGTGTGTGTGGGGAACAAGTGTCCCCAAAGTAGCTAAGTAGTGTGGCAGAGGAGAAAAGGAAACATGTTAACTTATTCTTAAAAGTATAGGGGTTTACCTTTCCATAAGACCTTTTTTTTTTATATAATGATTGAAGGAAAGATGGTAGGAATGGAATATATGTGGCTCTCTGGGCAGGAAGCTGAAGGAGTTAATACTTGATGATTTATTCATTTGTTTGTTCGTTCAACAAATATCGGCTGAGCCATGCTTGATTCAACACGCGGGATTCTACCTGTGGAACGAGAAGACGAAGGCCCTGGCCTCCTGCGGCCTACCACTCTGCTGAAGGAGATAGACTATGTAACAAGGGCATACTGTGTGTAAACAAGGGCATAACGTGGCTGCAGATTGTAATTCGGGCTTGTGGCTGTGAAAGCAGGCAAGAGAAATGGGAGGGAAGAAGAGGTCATACTGTATTTTAAACAGGGTGATTCTCACAGGCCTTCCAGGGAGGTGACATTTAGATAGAAACCCAGATGACCTCTAGGAATGGTTTTGACAAAGGACGTCCAGAAAGAGGTAATAAGAAGCATGAAAGCCCTAAATTGGGAACTTATCACGAGGCAGAATCTATCAGCCAGCCACCCAAATCTGCTCAGTGGATAAAACGGGAATTTCAGGTCAGTTCTTTCAGGATGAAATTCGGACTCTTGTGAGACATGCAGAAGCTTCCCAGTCAGCGCTGTCCTTGCCTTTTTCGGCAGTGTTCTGTCTGTGTCACCACAAGCTGCCCTTTCCAACCATCCTAAACACCCGCCTTCTGGGAGACGAGACAGCGCTTCCAGCACCTCGACTCCATTATACAAAGTGTTTTATCCTCTCAGCGGGCCTTCCCTCCTCCTCCTTTCAATTCCACCTGGATAATTTCTCCTCATCCTTCAGAAATCTCTCCCTGACCACCACGGTGCCCTGTCTATGCAATCTCAAGGCTTTCAACACTCCTTGCTACCACTCACCACCTCTTCTGTCTGAGTGGCCCCCCGGCCAGCTGCCCAAGACTTGAGGTTTCATGTCAAGGCCTGTCTTACTTGCCATTGTATGCAAATAGGTTACCAGGCTGCCTTGCAGATAGGGGGTCTCAGTAAGTATCTGTGGAATCAGGGTTCAAATAAATGGAAAACAGCTGGGAGCCACATCTCGAACTGGCTTAGAAGCCATATCACAGTGAACTTTGAACCAGTGCCCTATCACCCTCTGGACCTATTTCTTCATTTTAAAACAGGCATAAAATACCTACCTGTGGGGTAAAGTGTGGGGTAAAGTCATATCACATAAGAACAACCTCCGCATGGTTCATGACACAAAGTAGAAGCTTAGAAAAACAGATTCTCTCCCTTACACGGATCATCCAAACCTTCTGAAGGCAAATGCTAGTGGCTCATTTAAGTAGAAATTCAAGGTGGAGATGGCTCTGGCTTCCAGACATGACTGCATGTAGTGCCCGATAGATGTCTCATAGGACTCTGTTTTCTCCACCGTGGGGCCAGCTTTCCTCTAGATTAGCTTCATTCTCAGTTGGTTTTCTCCAATTGTTAGTAGGAACAGGTGTGCCAGGGTTTGATGTAATCAGTTTAGTGGTCCCAAAAAAGAATGAACTCTCTCTTTCCCTTGAGGTCTGGGCCCACTCATTAACCTCACTTGGATCATGTGTTCATTCCTAACTAATCTCTGCATCCTGAGCTCATCCTTGGAATGAGGCCAGGCTGGTCAGCGTAAATTATGCTTAAGAATCTTCACGAGATTTTCACCGGTTTGCTTCCAGGTAGGAAAAAAACAAGGACCCTAAAGAGAAAGAAAAGGAATAAGTCAAGACCCAATAAAAAGTCTAGATAATTGCCTCAATACTATAAGGATAATTATGGTACACTGCAAACCTGAGTGTTTATATGAGAACTCTAAAGGTCCATTCAATATAACATCTTAGCTTGAAGATACTGCACCATTCAAATAAATTGTCCATTACATTTGGAAATGCTGTTTTGTTTGTTTGGCAGTTTTATTTGAGATATAATTCACATAGCACAAAATTCACCCATTTAAAGTGCAATTCAGTGACCCCTCGTACACAGCTGTGCAACCCTCACCACAATCTATTTTAGAACATCTATTTAAAAGACTTTCAGGGGATCCCTGGGTGGCTCAGCGGTTTAGCACCTGCCTTTGGCCCAGGGTGTGATCCTGGAGTCCCGGGATCGAGTCCCACGTCGGGCTCCTGGCATGGAGCCTGCTTCTCCCTCCTCCTGTGTCTCTGCTTCTCTCTCTCTCATTCTATGTGTATCATAAATAAATAAATCTTAAAAAAAAAAAGACTTTCAATGCACAGGTTATAAAGACTTTCTTGCTGGCCTATAAAGTGCAAGGTCTTCCTCTTGTCTCAGTAGGACTTTGAACATGACAGTCTTGCTATAATAAAACCACCTTCAAACTCTCACACGTAATTCAAATCCAACATATACTCACTATCTTGGAAGCTTCTCTCTTATGACTAATTTTTTTTTTCAAGACCTGTATTTTTGTGGCTTTTTTTCCCTCCCCTTCTGCTTCTTGCTGCCATCAGGCTTCTGCAGAGACTCCTGGAGCAACAAGGGACATGTGACCCATCATGACAGCATCTGGTAACTCCAGAATGAGTCCTATACTGAACAACTACAGCTTCTGTCACTAATAGAGGCCAAGTCATGTGAAGTTTCTTTCTTTTTACTCCTTTCACATGGGCTTGGTTCAAGATGCATATTCTTGCCCCTTGCCCTTGTTCTACCACCTTTTCTTTTGTTGGCCTATAATTTTCCTCCTTTTATTTACCTCTCACACCTAAGCTGTCACACTTCTGAATTTTTAAGTCAGTTTCTTCAATTTTATGTATCTCAAGTCTACCTCTTCTCTATATGATATTTTTTGTATCTTCATTCATTTGTGTAGGTTGACTACATCAAAGGAAAACTGTGGTATAATGAAAGATGTTTTGCGAACAGAGAACACTTTGAAGGTAAATTTAGAAGAGATACGACAGGCTTTTTTCAACGTGGTTGCTTATAATGATTAAATAAAATGACATAAAATTAAAATAGAATAAAATAGAAAGGTAAGCTTGTTCTACATACGTCAGTGGCCTAACACTGAGGGGGAACATATTAAATCTGAGACAATAGGCATGCTCTGTTGTAAGTGCAAAAAAAATATTGTGTTTTTAAAAAATTGTGTGACTTAATGATACATTTAGAACTATAGGTAATGCTTGTAATTCCTGTACCTTTATATTTTATAGTTGATTATGTTACTATCACCTTTGAGAGAAACAGGACTCTAAGTGAGGTATGGTATTAAATATTTTATTTTTTAAAGATTTTTATGTATTTGAGAGACAGTGAGCGAGGGAAAGAGTACAAGTGGTAGGGGAGAGGCAGAGGGAGAAGCAGACTACCCTGATGAGCAGGGAGCCCGACCCAGGGGCTCAATCCCAGGACTGTGGCATCATAACCTGAGCCAACGGCAGATGCTTAACAGATTGAGCCCCCCAGGTTCTCCAGAATTAAATAGTTTAAAAGGTAAGAAATTTTATTTCTTAGATTGTTTCATGATTTGTTATTTACCTAAAAGATGGAAATTCTACAGGCTGAGAGATTTCATCCCTCTTTGTACCCAGTTGCACCTCTACTTGGGTTCAACGACAGTTACCTAGTTACATTAAATCTGGACCTACACAGAAGTTCTAGAAAAACAGCCCAGACCAGAAAGAGAGGCTTCGCAGTGTTTTCCTAGACCCACGTCCCCAGAAGAGAAGCACAGACATCAAAGGTTTATCACTGCTATTGTGGTTGGTCAGGACAACACAGTAGTTCACTAGCTTATTTGCTTAACTGGTTAGAACTTACATTTTTAGGGGACGCCCGAGTGGCTTGGCAGTTAAGCACGTCTGCTTTTGGCTCAGAGGGTGACCCCAAGGTCCCGGGATCGAGTTCCACATCCAGCTCCCTGCATGGAGCCTGCTTTTCCCTCTGCTAGTGTCTCTGCCTCCCCCCACCCCGCCTCTGTCTCATGAATAAATAAATAAAAATTTTAAAAACTTACATTTTTAAAAAGGCATTAACTTTTCCTTTCTCTTTTTTTGTAGTCAAGCTCTTGTTTTTATACCAAAGAACCATTTACTCAATGGTTACCTTGCTTACCTCATATTTTAAAAGGAATGAAATCTATTCCTTCAATTGTGGTAACGTTTCTTGTTGACCAAGAGCACAGTGCGGGAATCTACCTCTTCTCCAACCAGGTAAGCCTTACAGCCCTGGGGTGATGGCTCTTGATGATGCAAGAATGAAAAGTTACCTTAGCAAAATTTATGTCCAAGTTCTTGCTATCTTTGGCAGTAGAAGTTGATAAAATTAGCTACAGCAAAACTATTTGTGGTTAATAATATAGTTTAAGGCACTTTAGGGATTTCTTGCCCCTGCTGGTGATTCAGTTTGATGAAAATGGAAAATATGATGCTCTTTGCATAGAGATTCTTCTTTGCTTATTCTCCAAGAGAATATAAACTGAATTTGGTCTATATAAAGTTAAGGTTCCATAAGATGGTTAGTTTAATTGAGCAAAAAAAAAAAAAAAAAAAATTGATCCTAGCCCTACTCTAATCATTCTAGGGTAGAAAAAAATAGTTTTCCTCTATCCACTTACGTTCAGTGATTGGGGCCCTGCAAATAAAACTGATAAGAGACAGATTAATAGGAGAAGATAAAACGATTTATGCATGTCGTGTACACACATGTGTGTGAAAATCAGTGATGAGAAACTTGAAAATCATTAAAATTTGGGGCTTATATATCATCTTAATAGTTTAGGGTGGCAAGTGAGAAAGGTATGCAAGGGAAAACAAGTGGGAAGATAATGGGTTAAGACGAGAACAAATAGGAGATAAGACAGTTTATGATAATGTTTGTTTATACAGGTATAAGTGGTTTTTCTGTCTCATCAGGGCCATAAAACAACCCTGGAGCAGGGATTTGGAGTAGGCTTTATTTGCATTCTCCCTTCTGGGAGTCATCTGTTCTGAAGAGGAATTAATAGTAGCCTTATGTGATCCTGGAGTCCCAGGATGGAGTCCCACGTCGGGCTCCCTGCATGGAGCCTGCTTCTCCCTCTGCCTGTGTCTCTGCTTCTCTCTCTCTCTCTGTCTCTCATGAATAAATAAATAAAATCTTTAAAAAAATAATAGCCTTATTTCCCAGAAATTCCTGCTTTTAGTCAGAGAAGGCTTTTTTCCCCCACATCTGTTGAATTTAAAATGTCTACAGCTTAAAATAATCTCTATACCACCATGGCATATTTTGGGGTACATGTTCTGACCCCCTACAATATCATGGTCTAATAGAATAGGAATGCAGTCCAGGCATCCACACTTTATTTTTTTATTTTTTAAAGATTTTATTTATTTATTTATTTATTTATTTATTTATTTATTTATTTGAGAGAGAGAGAGAGAACACAAGCAGGAGGGAGTGGTAGAGGGAGAAGCAGTGTCCCCACTGAGCTGAGCAGGAAGCCCAACATGGGGCTCAATCCAAGACCCCAAGATCATGACCTGAGTGGAAGGCAGACACTTAACCAACTGAATCACCCAGGCCCCACCCCCCAGACAACCACATTTTTAAAAGGTAGTTTGCCATGACAGTTGTAAGCATGCTCATTGGAATCTGTCTTTTGAGTTCAGGAATAGTTCTATAATAAACCTTCCCATGCCATTTATTATAGAAGCTTGGACCAATTATTTAATCTCCTAAATTTCATGTTTAACATCTATAAAATGGACCCATAAGGCAGGGAAATGACAGGTGATGGTTGCTAATCCCTCCAGTTCTATGTTATTTTAATGGATGTCTCCCTATCAAAACCTGAGTAACAGGAAACACAAATTGTAACATAGTCTAGTAATATTAATGATAATATTCTTCTGATTTGTTCATGGTTTGCTTATCTATTATTAGAAAATCACCACTGCCTCTGTGTCTGTACTAAAAGACAACAAACCAGGATTAAAACCAAAATTTCCACTTTTCATTTTTCCTTCTTCATTCTCTTCTCCTGTTGGAATGGTATTCCATCCACGAAGCCATTTTTTGTATGCCTACGGTAACCAGGTATGTACACATGAAATTTCATGCTCTAGTATAGGTATAAATCATTCACTTATTTAACTCTGCTGAGTGGCTTATACAACAGGTAAAGAACAGAGTCATTCTGATAATCAGGGAAGTAGGAGGCCTGGCAAAGAGAGAAAGAGAGGAGACGAATTAGTGACAGTGAATACAAACAAATCTTTTGCAAAGGTTTGGTGAAAAGTAGAGCAGAGAAATGCAGCAATGGTAGCAGGAGGAAAGGAGATCAAGAGAAGAGTGAGGGACAGAAGGAATTAGGCTGTGCTAATGGGAATTATTCAGTAGAGAGAGAAAAACTGATGATGCAGGAGAGAGAGAAGGGAAGAATTGCTGGAGTGATATTTCTCAGTAGGTGAGAAGAGATGCAATCTATGAAGTAGAAGACAGGTTGGTCTTAGGAGCCCCTATACTAACAGGAAGAAGGGTGAGTTTTTGGGTTCCAGAGCTGATAAGTGGGTAGATATAGTAATGGGAGGGTGTGGGAATTTATCTCTTATTTTCTCAACAAAAGTCAAAGTTATTTATGATGAGGATGGAGGAGTGTCAGGGGTTCAAGTAAAGAGAGAACAGAGTGAAATTGTTGCCTAGGGGCAGGGTGGGAGAGTGGATTGACTAAGGGAAGTCAGTATGATTGCTTATGCTTTGTGCTTATGAATTCCAAGTGTAACCAATTCAGCATTATGGAATGTTCTTGGCTGTGTTCAGTTTTGGGGGTCCACACATATTGGAGAAGATAGAGAGTTGTATTTAACCACAGTTGGAGTTTTACCAAGGAATTATTAAGAAGTAAAAGAGTGTATAGAAGGGAATGCATTAAGACAAATTAAAAAAATTTAGAAATCAAAGAATGAATATTAAAAAGTAGTAAACAGAGTGTTTACTTGCAAAAGATATGATTGTCCATATAGAAAACTTAAAAGATACTTACAAATTATTAAAAGAAGCAGAAGAATTTAACAAGATGGAAGGGCAAGGCATTTTCATTTCTGCACATGATGAACAAATTTGAAAGCATAATTTTTATGACACTATTTATAATAGCAAAAACAAAGCAAAATGACACGCAAAACACCTATAAAGTGTGGCACCTGGCTGGCTTAGTCAGTGGAATATGTGACTCTTGATTGTGAGTTCAAGTCTCACATTGGGTGTAGAGATTACTTAAAAATAGTATCTTTAAAAAAACTATTAATAAGAATAAATCTAAGATTTCCAAGATGTAATGTGTATAAAATTATAAACTTTATTAAAAGACATTTAAGACTTTATAAATAAATGGATATAAACATACTTGTGGACAGGAAAATTTATCTTAAAACATAATTTCTTCCTCAAAATAATCTGTAGATCTAATACAACCTTAATCAAAATCTCAAGGCTTGTTGTGGAGTTCAAGTTAATTCTAAAGCCTATATGGTATATGTCAGTTCTACCTCAGTTTAAAAAAAATTTAAAGAAAATAAAAAGAGCATATATGGAAAAGCAAAAGGCCAAGAATAAGCAGGACACTTCTAAAGAAGAATAAGGATGAGAGATTTGCACTGACAGATAGTCACACTTTTTTAAATGTTGCAGTAATCATGATAATGTGGTTTTGATCCAGGAACAAACAAATTGACCAATGGAAATAGAAAGTCCACGAATAGCCCCCACCAATGTTGATAGAGGCCAAGAATTGTTTAACCCTTCTGAGAGAAAAAATGAGAGATTGCTCAAAATGAGATAAGTATTGGTTACATATGGACAATGTTGAAATACATATCTACACTGCAACATACATCAAGTCCAACTCTTGATGGAATCATAATTTAATTATAAAAACTTTTAAAGGAAAACATAAGTGAATATCTTTCTGAAATCAGGGTAGGGAAAGCATTTTAAAACAAAACTTAAAAAAAAGTAACCATTAAAAAAATTGCATCACTTTCCTTAAAAATAATTCTGGGTATACAGGATGGCAGATTAAGAAGCTTTAGGCCCTTGTTCTCCCACAGACACATTGAGTCAGCAACAGTATACATATCAGAGTGCCTTTGCAAGAGCTCTAGAGACCATTTGATTAGCTACAGCGCCCAAACCAAAATAAAACCAAAAGGGATTCTAACAACAGGGGTAGGAAAATTTGCTCATCTGTGCGCCACCCCCAACCACCATGGTGTAGCACAATGAAGAAGAAACCTAACACTCAAGGGATCCTCCCTTGTGATAGAAACAAAAGAATGGACCTTGCATGCAACACTCTGGCTCTTCTGAGGACTGCTCAAGGGACTAGTCTCCAACTTGCCTAACCCAGAGCACTGACAGGACTTGTTTGGAAACTGCCAAAATGAGGGGAGTTATGTTGGCAAGAGGGTGGAGCAGGAACCTTCAGACCCTCCCTTTCTCCCAGAGATGCCAATATAATAACTTGCAGACCAGAATACCTTTGCAAGAACTCTGGAATCCATTTGAGAAGCTACAGCATCCAGACCAACTTAAAGCCAAAGAGATTCCAATAAAAGGGGTTGGAAAATGTGCATTATTTTCCATATCCATCCACACCTCTCCTCCTATCTGATTTAATGCAGCATAACTTGGAGGAAACCTCCTGCACCAGAGATCCTCCCTCAGGATAGAACCAAAATAATTAACTGTGTGTCCAACATTCTGGCTGGACTGGGGAATTGACTGTCATCTGACTCAGAGTACTGATGGAATTGGTAGCCTTGTTCAGAAACTTGAAAACAGATATGATCAGTACAGCACTTTAGAGCTGTAGTTCTATATGCACATGCCAGGGTCAGCAAGAGCTTATGGGTGTCTGGAAGGAGAGGGATAAACTGCTTAGGCAATTTGAGACAATGAAAAACACAGCACAAGCCAGAGAAAACACATCCTTAGAAGACATTTGAGAAGTCCTAGATCCTCTAGCTTGTCTGATTGGTAAGGGTCTGTGTGAAGCCAGTCCATAAACACTGGGAGAAGTGGTGTGTAATCAAATGCCCACATCTCAAAATAACAGCATGACAAGGCATGCCAAAGAAACAGGGAAACATGGCCCACCAAAGGAACAGACTAAATCCCTAGAAAATGACCCTAAAGAAATGCAGAGCTATGAGCTGACTGACAAAAAATTTTAAACAACTGTCATAAAGATGCTCAATGCACTAGAAGAGAACATGGATAAATTACTAAAAAAAAAATCAAGAAAATCATGAACTAATGGAGAATATAAAAAAGTAAAGATTATAAAAATGTCAAGCAGAAGTTCTGGAGCTGAAACATGCAATAACTGAACTGAAATACTCACTAGAGGGGGTGAACAGCAGACATGCTCAAACAGAAAAATGAGCAAACTTGGAGAGAAGCTGTTTGAAATCATCAAATCAGAGAACAAAAAGTGAAAAAGAATGAAAGAAAAGTGAAGAAAGCCTCAGGGATTTGTAAGGACTATCAAACAGACATTTCTATGCAATATAGGAGTAATAGAAGGAGAAGAGAGAGAAAAGGGGTAGAGAGAGCTTATTCAAAGAAATAATGGCTGAGGGATCCCTGGGTAGCTCAGTGGTTTGGCGCCTGCCTTTGGCCCAGGGCATGATCCTGGAGTCCTGGGATCGAGTCTCGCATTGGGCTCCCTGCATGGAGCCTGTTTCTCCCTCTGCCTGTGTCTCTGCCTCTCTCTCTGTGTGTCTCTCCTGAATAAATAAACAAAACCTTTTAAAAAAATACTTAAAAGAAAAGGAAATAATGGCTGGAAATTCCCACATCTGAGGAAAGAAACAGGTATACAAATTAAAGAAGCTTTAAGAATTCTGATCAGAATATATCCCAAAAGACCAACACAAAATCAAAATGTTAAACATTGAAGACAAAGAGAATCTTAAAAGTCATGAGAGGAAAGTGACCTACTACATACAAGAGAACTTCCTTAAGATTATCATTGAATTGTTCAATAGAACCCTTGCAAGCCAAAAGAGAGTGAGATAAAATATTCAAAATGTGGAAAGAAAAAAAAAACTGTCAATCACAAATACTATTTTTGGCTGTCATTCAAAATTGAAGGAGAAATTAAGATTTTCCCAGATAAACTAAAGCTGAGGAAGTTCATTACAACTAGACCTGTTCTTAGGGGGGAAAAAAAAGCTGGAGAGATTCCTTCGAGGTAAAAATAAAGGATACCAGACAGCAACATGAAGTCACATGAAAATAGTTTTCCAATAACATAAATATGTGAACAAATTTAGTGACTTGTATTCATGTGATTTTGGTGCATAAATTCACTTTTAATGCTTGTATAGAATTTAAATGAGAAGACCACTTTTAAAAACTATAAATCTTTTTTTAAATAATTTATTTTTTATTGGTGTTCAATTTGCCAACATACAGAATAACACCCAATGATCATCCCATCAAGTGTCCCCCTCAGTGCCCATCACCCATTCACTCCCACCCCCTGCCCTCCTCCCCTTCCACCACCCCTAGTTTGTTTCCCAGAGTTAGGAGTCTTCATGTTCTGTCTCCCTTTCTGATATTTCCCACACATTTCTTCTCCCTTCCCTTGTATTCCCTTTCACTATTATTTATATTCCCCAAATGAATGAGAACATACAATGCTTGTCCTTCTCCAATTGACTCATTTCACTCAGCATAATACCCTCCAGTCCCATCCACGTTGAAGCAAATGGTGGGTATTTGTCATTTCTAATGGCTGAGGAATATTCCATTGTATACATAGACCACATCTTCTTTATCCATTCATCTTTTGATGGACACCGAGGCTCCTTCCACAGTTTGCCTATTGTGGACACTGCTGCTAGAAAATCCTAGAGGAGAACACAGGCAACACCGTTTTTGAAATTGGCCACAGTAACTTCTTGCAAGATACATCCAGGAAGGCAAAAGAAACAAAAGCAAAAATGAACTATTGGGACTTCATCAAGATAAGAAGCTTTTGCACAGCAAAGGATACAGTCAACAAAACTCAAAGACAACCTACAGAATGGGAGAAGATATTTGCAAATGACGTATCAGATAAAGGGCTAGTTTCCAAGATCTATAAAGAACTTATTAAACTCAACACCAAAGAAACAAACAATCCGATCATGAAATGGGCAAAAGACATGAAGAGAAATCTCACAGAGGAAGACATAGACATGGCCAACACGCACATGAGAAAATGCTCTGCATCACTTGCCATCAGGGAAATACACATCAAAACCACAATGAGATACCACCTCACACCAGTGAGAATGGGGAAAATTAACAAGGCAGGAAACCACAAATGTTGGAGAGGATGCAGAGAAAAGGGAACCCTCCCACTGTTGGTGGGAATGTGAACTGGTGCAGCCACTCTGGAAAACTGTGTGGAGGCTCCTCAAAGAGTTAAAAATAGACCTGCCCTACGACCCAGCAATTGCACTGTTGGGGATTTACCCCAACGATACAGATGCAATGAAACGCTGCCGGAACACCTGCACCCCGATGTTTCTAAAAACTATAAATCTATGTAATGAGTATATATAAAAAGATGTAATTTGTAACTTCAGGAACATAAAGTAGGAGGTAGAGCTGTTTAAGAGGACATTTTACATGCAATGAAGTTAAATTGTCATCAAATTTAAAAGAATATTATAACTAAGATTTTTAAATTTTAAATAAAATTAAATTGATTTTATGTTAATTTTAGATTAAATTAATTAAAATTAAATTTAAAGTAAAATTAAACAAAATTAAAATTTTAAATTTTAAAGATTCTTACATTTTGAGCCACCCAGGTGCTCCAAGATGTTTTATGTTATTGCAATGGTTACCACAAAGAAAATATATAGAGAATATATGCACAAGACAATAAGGGAATCAAAAAATGTCACTGCAAATGATAGATGAAATGATAAGGCGAGCAATAAGAGAAGAAAGGAGGAGGGACAGAAAGCCACAGGACACACAAAAATAAACAAAATGGTAATAGTGAGTCCTTCCCTATCAGTAATTACTTTAGATGTATATATATTAAATTCCCCAATCAAAAGATAAAAATAAGCTCAATGCATAAAAACAAAAAATAACAACAAAAAAACCCAGGATGCAACTACGTATGGTCTACAAGAAATTCTCTTTAGATCCAAGCACACACATAAGCTGAAAGGGAAAGGATTGAAAAGAACATTCCAGGCAAATGGTAACCAAAAGAGAGCAGGGCTGTCTATACTAGTATCATAAAGAATAAACTATAAGTCAAAAAGTATTATAGGAGACAAAAAGGTCATTATATGATAATAAAAGGTCAACTCACCAAGAAGATATAACAATTAAAAATGTTCATGTACCAAACATCAGAGCTCCTAATATATGAAGCAAACTTTAAAAGAATCAAAGCGGGGCATCTGGGTAGCTTAGCCACTGAGTGTCTGCTCAGGTCATGATCCCAGGGTCCTGGGATCCAGTCTCACATCAGGCTCCCTGCAGCGAGCCTGCTTCTCCCTCTGCCTGAGTCACTGCCTCTCTCTGTGTGTCCCTCAGGAATAAATAAATAAAATCCTTTAAAAAAATCAAAGAGAGAAACAGCAACACAACAATAAAAGCCTTAATTTCCCCACTTTCAATAATGGATGGAAAAACCAGATGAAAGATAAATAAGGACATAAAAGACATGAACCACATTGTAAACCATTAGACCTAATACACATGATCAGATGACTCCACGCAACAAGAGTAAAATACAAATATTCCTCAAATACACACAGAGCATTCTTTAGGATAGAACATAAGTGAGGCCACAAAACTAGTCTCAGCACATTTAAAGTGACTAAAATTATACAAAATGTCTTTTCTAATCACAATGAAATGAAACTAGAAATCAATAGCGGAAAGAAAACTGGAAAATCCACAAGTATATGGAAATTAAGTTTTTAAACAACAAATGAGTCAAAGAAGTAGTCAGAAGGGAAACTAGAAAATATGTTAAGAAAATTAAAATAAAAACAAAACACACCAAATTTATGGGAGGCAGCAATAGCAGTACCAACAGTGGAGGTTATAGTTATAGACACACATGTTAATAAGGAAGAAAAATCTCAAATCAACAACCTAACTTTCCAATTTAGGAAACTATAAAAAGAAGAAAAAAAATCAAACCCAAAGTTAGCAGATGGAAGGAAATAATAGACTAGAGCAGAGATAAATGCAATAGAGAATACAGAAATAATAGAAAAAAATCAACAACACTAAGAATTGGTTCTTGGAATGTTCAACAAAGTTGATAAACCCTTAGCTACAATAACTAAGAAAAAAGAGAAGAGTCAACTAAAATAAAAAATTAAAGAGGACATTACAACCGATACCACAGAAATAAGAAGGATTGTGGGATTATGAAAAATTATATGCTAACACACTAGAAATACATAAACTACCAATAGTAAATCATGAAGAAATAGAAAATCTGAACAGACCAAAAACTAGTCATGAGATTGAATAAGAGATTAATATCCAGAGAACTTCTACAGCTCAGCAATTAAAAGAAAGGCACTCTGATTAATAAACTGGCAAAGGTCTTGAATAGAAATTTGTATAATTGAGTACCTTCCAGCAAAGGAAATCCCAGGGCCAGGTGGCTTTATTGATTGAATTGTTTCAGATATTTAAAGAATGAACACCAATCCTCCTCAAACTCTCAACCAAAAATCGAAGAGGAAGGAATATTTCCTAGGTCACTCTCGAGGCCAGTGTTACCTTAATACCAGAGCCAGATAAGGATACTATAAGAATACTAGAAATCAATATCCCTGAAGAACATTTATGCAAAACTCTTCAACAAGATACTAGCAAACTAAATTAAAGAGTACATTGAAGGGATTACTTATACTGTGACCAAGTAGGATTTAATTCTGGAATGCAGTGATGGTTCAACACATGAAAATTAATAAATGTAACACACCATATTAACAGAAGGAAGGTTGAAGCCTCCACCATCATGTCAACAGGAGATGTTGAAGAGGATATGGATCAATCAGATCTCTCATCCATTGCTTATGGGAGCATAAATGACTACAAATTATTTTGGAAAGCAATTTGGCATTATTATCCTGTAAATTACAGTGGTTGCATGTGCTCTGTCTCACCAATTCCACTTTTTTTGGCAAGGGAAACACAAATATGAGGAAACATTTTGAAATCTTCATCATGGCACTATTAGTCATAGCATTAAATACCTGAAAATGATCCAGATGCCCATGAATAGGAGAATAGATAAATTGCAGTTGATTCACATAATAAACTATTATACAGCAATATAAAAGCAAATGAGCTGAGCTATATGCAACACGTATGACTATAAGTAAGTAATATTAAGAGGAGGAAAAGTCAGTCTTAGAAGACAATATATGGATGGTATCTTTTTATAAATAGCCAAAAGAATAAACTCAAGCAATTTATCACCTAAACCTGCATACACATATATTGCTAAAACTGAAAAGAAAGCAAAAACCAAGGGAGTGAAAAATGCAAATTTCATTTCAGAATATTGGACATCTCTGAGGGAAGATGCAGTATAATAGGATTGGAGAGAAGGAAGAAAATGCAAAGTACTAGCAACATGCTAATTTCTGGGTTGGGATGTCAGTTCACACATGTTCATTATACTATGCAATAACATAAGAAAGATAAAAGTGAGCTGTACAGGGATCAATAATTTAGAATGGGAAAGAGTGTGATGAGATGCCATTGTTTTCATTCAGGTAATCAGTAAAAATCTGAAGTAAATTTTTGATGATTTGTGAGGTTTTGGAATACAATGCTAGTGGGACTATAAGGTGGTTCAGTGAAATTGAAAAATCATACAAGTTTTATATTTTGATAGCCTCTGACCCGGTAACTCAGTTTTTCAGTATCTGCTCTACAAACACACTTTAACATTAGTAACAGAAAGACAGATAAATGAATGCTCCTTGCCATATTGTCTGTTAACAGCTTACATTTTGATCCGACCTTTAAGTGTCCTCTGGTAGGAAAACAGAATATCTCCAGTGTGGTGTAGCCATCATATTGGATACCATGCAGCACTAGAGAAGATCGTGAAGATCCACATGAGCTAATATGAAATGATCTGAGATGTTTTGTTGAGTGGCAAATGTAACTTAGAGAACAATAGGTACAATATGATGCTGTTTTGAGTATATTGTTCAAAATGCCTTTCCTCACCCACCGACCCACCCACCACCATGCTCAGTAGTAACATTTGCAGGAGCCAAAGCCAGAGTAATATTGGAGTCCTCATATCCTATAGTCACAGGATGTATACATAGGACATGTCTACATAGGATATGTATACCCATGGGGGGGTATAGATCATGCTACACCAGCAGTGAGCACTAATTTCTGAGTGATAGAAATCTTCATATGTGGTTTAGTAAATACTCTGTGTAATACGCACGTCCTAAACATGTAATCCAGGACAAGGTTAAAACTAATCTGAAGCTAATATGGCACTCAGATACAGAAAGACGTAGTTATAGAAAAAAATATACGTATAGATATAAATATAGGATTTTAAAATATAACAGTCGTTAGTTACCTCTAGGAAAGGACAGAAAAGACCACAGTTATATAAGATAAGGTGTAAAAGAAAATGATTTGGATGGTGGTCAAAGAAACTGCAGTGGCAACTTATAATGTTTTAAATGTATGAGAAGCTAATTTTCAGATCTAACTTGTCATTAAAATTCATTTTTTAAAAAGAACCTTAAAAACCCGGAATCTTTGTTTGACTAAGATTTAGGCCATTAAAAGAGGTCCCAAGGAAGCAGGATTCATCCAATACAGGATCCGATTTATCTTCAAGCAACTCTTAGGGGAAAGAGGAGGGGAATAGAGAGACTTCTTCTGGGGTGGAGTAGATCTGGAGATTGACTCAGGTCTTGGGACACGCTGTGGCAAGTGTCAGTGAGCATTACCACCAACACAGGCTCACAGACATACTTGCCAGAGGCTTAGAACAGAAAGCCTCATGTCAGTAGGAGGTAAGCTCCTCCCTTCCCAGCCAGTCACACCCAGCACTTCATCCTTTCATGATCAAGGGGACCCCACTTGGGAGCTGATGGGATAACTCTGTTCTTTTATGCATTCATCATGCACACTGTAGACCTGCGACTCTGCCACGTGCGCCTCGTCCAAACCCCAGGAAGAAGCTACACAGGTCGTTGACTGGGTGGGTAAGGAGTCTGTGCACCTGCAGGCACCTGATGGGTGTGGAAGTTTCCGAGGGGCCCTGCGCTGGGGCTTCGCTGAGTAGGGAGCTTATAATGTGCAGACAGGGTAACGGTGACCATTGGGGGGCAGCCCCTTAATGAAACATCGTCTGTTTGTTCCCTCAGATATGGCTTTCAATCGACGGCGGCAACACTTTCGAATTATTAGCTGACTTTCATGATGATATCATAAAGAATACTTACCATAGCTTTTATACTTCAGACATTACTTTTGTTTCCCAAAGTGGAAATGTCTACCTGACAAAGGCAGGTGAGAAATTCACTTTTATTCATAGAAGAACTACATGTGAGCAGGGATTCGAAGATCTATGAAAAAACAAACAAAAAACCTGTCGTATTAATCAACTAATCTTAAGGTCTCAAACCTATTAGGGGTGACAGATTTTTTAAAGTTTATTATTTTTTAAGATTTTGTGTATTTATTTGTGAGAGACACAGAGATAGAGGCAGAGACATAGAGAGAGAAGCAGGCTCCCTGCGGGGAGCCTGTTGCAGAACTTGATCCCAGGACCCCAGGGTCACGACCTGAGCCAAAGGGAGACACCTGACCACTGAGCTACCCAGGGGCCCCTAAAAGTTATTTTTATTGTGGTAAAATACACATAACAAAGTTGACCATCTTACTCATGATTAAGTATGATTATTAAATATTGGTGGTTCAGTGCATTCAAAATTCCTGCAGCCATGAGCACCCCCGTCTCCAGAACTCTTCCCATCTTGTAAAACTTAAATGCTATATACCTTAAAAAAAATAAATCCTCATTTCCCCCCTTCCCACAGCCCCCGTTACCACCAGTCTATGATTTTGACTGCTCTAGGTCCCTCATATAAGAGGGACTCTATGATTTTGACTGCTCTAGGTCCCTCATATAAGAGGAATCATCCAGGATTTGTCCTTTGGTGACCACGTTATTTCACTTAGCATCACGTCCTTAGGGTTCATCCATGTTGTAGCATGTGTCAAGATTGCCTTCATTTGTAAAGCTAAATAACATTCCATTGTATGTATGTATATATATGTATATACCGCATCTTGCTTATCTATTCATCCATTAAGGGACATTTGTGTTGCTTCCATGTTTTAGCTACATAGGTGTACAAATATCTCTTTGAAACTCTGCTCTAAACTCTTTTGGGCAGATACCCAGATGTGGAATTCCTGAATCATATGGTAGTTCTATTTTTAATTTTTTGAGAAATTGCATTTCTCCTTTTCCACGGTAGCTGTACCATTTTACATTCTCACTGCCAGAATAAAAGAGTTCTAATTTCTCTACATCCTTGCGAACACTTGTTATTTTCTGGTTTTGGTTTTTGGGTTGTTTGTTTTTTCTCCCCCGCTGGGTGGATATAAAACAATTTATTAAACTAGCCTCCTCTCTGTATATGTACATTTAGATTATTATCAGTATTTTGCAATTAGAAATTATTCCAGAATGCGTACTCATATACATATTATTTTTATATGGACTTAGATGAATATTTCCAGAGTATATTCCTAAAAAATGAAATTGCTGGGTTAGGATGTAAATGCATTTATAGTTCTATTAGAAGGGCCAAATCCCATTCCATAGACACCCACTTGCTCCCAGTAATACATGGGAGTCAACAGTGGGTGCTCAAACTTTTAAAAAAATTTTAATAGTCAAATTTTTATTTTTAAAATTTTATTTAAACTCTATTTGCCAACTTATAGTATACTACCCAGTGCTCATCTCATCGTGTGCCCTCCTTAATGCCCACAACTCAGTCAGTCACCCTCTCCTATCCTTTTGTAACCCTTTGTGTTTTTCTTCATAGTTGTCATCCTAATGAGTGTGAAGTAGTATCTCATTGTTTTGATTTGTGTTTTCCTTAATGTTAAGCATCTTTTCTTGTGCATATTAGCCATTTGTATATCTTCTTGGGAGAAACCTCTATTCAAGTCACTTGCCAACTTATTAATCAGATTGCTTGAGGTTTATTATTATTATTATTATTATTATTATTATTACTAAGTTGTAGAAGCTCTCTATTCTGGATATTAATCCCTTATCAAACATTTTCATGGGCTGCCTTAAATCTCCTTGGTTACGTTAATTCTAAGTATTTTTTGGATGATGTTATAAACGGAATTGTTTTCCTAATTTCCTTTTCTGATTATTCATTGTGATTGTATTGAAACACAACTGATTTCTGTGTATTGATTTTATAGCATGCCACTTCTCTGAATTCACGTATTCTAACAACTTTTTTGTAGGACCATTAGGGCTGCTACATATAGAATCATATCACTGTGAGTAGAGGTGATTTTGCTTCTCCCTTTGTGATATGTATGCCTTTTATTTTTTTTCTTGCCTACTTGTGCTGGCTAGAACTCCTAGTACTACTAGGTTGAACAGAAGTGATGAAAGCAGACCACTTTGCCTCATTCTTGATCCTAAAGGAAAAGCTTTCAGTCTTCTACCATTGAGTATATCATAGTTCACTATGGATTTCTCATATATGGCTTTTATTATGTCGAGGTCATCTCCTTTTTTTTTTTTTTTTGAGGTCATCTTTTATTCTTTGTGGAGTGTTTTTATCATGAAAAGATCAGAATGCAGATTCCCAATATTTGGAGGACAGGGTCTTTTTTGCCCACCCTGGCTCCGGGAATATGTGCACAGCTGCCTACCGGGAGGCTCAAGTGGAGGAGAGGCAGCTCCTGCTACAGGCCATACTGTCCACATCCACACCTTCCTCCAGAGGTTACAAGCCTCCAATAGACCCCAGAATTCCAAAATAATTAACATCAGAGACATTCTGCCAATGCAACTGTCGTCCAGGTGAGGAGACAGGTTCCTGGTGCTCTCTACTGTCTTCCCAGAATCTTTGGGGGGTGACGGGGTTTTAGGATCCTATGAAAGCCCTCAAGAGGGCTTGAGGTCCTCAAGAGGGGACCCTGAAACACCATGCTATGCTCCCATTTACAGCTTCTGTGAGGTTTTACTTCCCCACAAGACAATAGTCACTCCTGTTTACTGAGCTGTGTTTGTGCTGAGCATGTTACAAACACCATCTTGCTTAACATTCACAGCACTGACGGCAGCAGGTCATGTTAGCCTGCTTGTACAAATGCAACTAATACAAACAGAATCACACACGGCTTGTAGGAGGTGGCATTGTGTAAATGGTGCATGGCTCTCCATCCACATTAATTCTGGGATCTCGGTGGTCAAGCCTACATAGCTTCTCTCAGTTTATTTGTCCGGCAAAAGAAACAGTGTGTATTGATTGACCTTGTTGACCAATGCCCAGTCTTTTCCAACTCAGTTGACACTTTGTTAACCCATCTCAAAGCCTGGAAAGATGAAGGAACACACTTCTCTATTTATGTCTGTGTCTGTGTCTCTGTGATCTGCGTTCTCACTTTGTTTTGTTATACAATTTTTAGGTTTTTGAGGTCGTGTTCTGTGGAGTCTATTAATTTATTAAGGTCCTTTAATGAAAAATATGGGGGAAAATTTACCTCCTCTTGGGATAGACTTTGTCTCAACTGGATTCTTTACATCTTTTATATGCTGCTAGTGCCTTCTTTTCCTTTTCTTTCCCTTTTCCCTCTGCTCCTCCTGAGGCTTCCTCTTTACTCTTTTTCCTTCTTCATGTCTTCTCTTCTTTCTATCTCTGCTCTTCCTTTCATTTTCCCTAGTTCATCATTAAAGTGCGTGTAGCCCTAGTCAGACCTTCTATTTGCTCTAGTGTACTCTAGGTATTCTAACATACCCTTGAGACCTGCTTGCTTCACCTTATTGAGGTAGCCTCTGGACTTGTTTTCTCAATACAATGTCTTGGAAGGTAGTAAACCTGGCTACCCTCAAGAGGGCTTGATTTTTGCCCTCTGAGTACCATTTCCTCCTCTGTCAACTTCTCTCTTGTTAACTCTCTGTCAACTTCTTCTCTCTCTCTCTGCACGTTTCTGAGAAGTCCCTCTTCCTTTTCTTAATATGACCTCAAAGGACTGGGTGTAGAGCACTGTGACCTATTACATCAAAATTTTCTCTTTCTTTCCTCAGTGCGTGTTTTTGCATGTTTTGGCATATTGTTCTCTTTCCTTTCTTGATTGCTGCTGGTAATTTTTATTTTTTATTTTTATTTTTTTTTTTTGTGGGCTAAAACCGTATAAGAATTTTATTTTATTTTATTTTATTTTATTTTTATTTTTTTAATTTATTTTTTTATTGGTGTTCAATTTACTAACATACAGAATAACACCCAGTGCCCGTCACCCATTCACTCCCACCCCCCGCCCTCCTCCCCTTCTACCACCCCTAGTTCGTTTCCCAGAGTTAGCAGTCTTTATGTTCTGTCTCCCTTTCTGATATTTCCCACACATTTTATTTTGCCACTTATTTTTGTGGTAAAATATACCCAGCATGAAATTTAGCATTTTAGCCATGTTTAAGTGTACAGTTCAGTGGGGTGACGGGCAGAAGCAGACTCCCCGCTGAGTAGGGAGCCCAATGCAGGACTCAATCCCGGGACTCTGGGATCATGACCTGAGCTGAAGGCAAGCAGTCAATCAATTGAGCCCACCAGGTATACTGTCAAGTCTCATTTTAGTCAAGTTTTTATTGGAATGACTCTTTTTTTATTGATTTCTATGAGTTTTTAATGTATTATGGATGTGAGTCCTCTTTTAGAAACATAACTTGCAAACATCTCTTTCCATCCAATGGCTTGTCTTTTCTATTCTCTTTATGGCATCCTGTGAGGAGCAGAACTATTCATTTTTTTAAAGTTCATTTTGTCAATCTTTGCTTGTATGTTTAGTATTCCTTCTTATATCCTATTTGAGAAATCTTGGCTATCCCAAAGTTATGAAGGTATTTTCCTGTTATCTTCTAGGAGCTTGTTTTAGATTTGGTATATAGGTCTATGTGAAATTTCTATTTTTGTGTGTTGTATGGAGTGAGGTTCTTTTCTCCTCACACAGCTGCCGAATTTTCTACTGTGGCCTTTAGTTGAATATTCAAGGTCATAAATAGATTGTTTTTGTAAGTTCTTCCATAAAAGTCATACCACCTTGTAGTCTTTGGAAAAACCATAATTGTTATTGTTGTCATGTATAGCCACCCCATTTGATCATGTGTAGTGTATTTGACATGTAAAGTGTTGTCCCCCACAGACATGCTACCCCATGCTATACACCAGTAATAATTTGAGTCATTGTTATGCCCTTGCTTGCTGTGGATTACCAGTATCACAATAGCAACTTAGCATAGAGGTCATATGGGCATTCCTTAAATATGTGAGCAACTCAGTCCCAGAATCCAGTCTATTATCCAGGGACATTTCCAGCAAATACTGTGTCAGTTACAGTCCTGGCTGGAAACATAATTCCACTCAAGTGTTTCACCTGAAGAGCCTCTATAAGGGGATTATTTGCAGAGCAATGGACCAAGTTAAAGGAACCAAAAATGATACTAAAATATCCAGAAATTAGCAATGGGAGGGCACTCTTACAGTTCCTTTGATTTGAGGTGTAATGCAAATAAATAGGGGATGGATAAATAGATAGATAGATTGATCGATCAATAGAGAGATAGTAGATAGGTAATAGCATCATCTAAGCCCAGTCAAAGCTGAAATGGACTGGGGGCCACCCTGCAAGAGGCATAGTGTAGGAGGCTCAAAGCTATCATCAGACTGCATCAGTAAAGTGGGAAGAAAACTAGGAAGAACTATCTAGACCTTCTCCCCTTCCCTTGTTCTTACCTCCTTCTAGAGCCTTTCATTGGCCAAATCTGATCAGAAGGCATCTGGAAACATAGCACGAGTATTACAATTCATAGGGGTCCACCTCCTGTGTAACAGACAGAGAAGAGAAAGTCTGGGGGTGGGTTTGGAGAAACAGCAAATAGAAAATAAATAGCGCACTGATGTTTCTAGCAGCAATGTCCACAATAGCCAAACTGTGGAAGGAGCCTCGGTGTCCATCGAAAGATGAATGGATAAAGAAGATGTGGTTTATGTATACAATGAAATATTCCTCAGCCATTAGAAATGACAAATACCCACCATTTGCTTCGACGTGGATGGAACTGGAGGGTATTATGCTGAGTTAAATAAGTCAGTCAGAGAAGGACAAACATTATATGTTCTCATTCATTTGGGGAATATAAATAATAGTGAAAGGGAATAGAGAGGAAGGGAGAAGAAATGGGTAGGAAATATCAGAAAGGGAGACAGAACATGGAAGACTCCTAACTCTGGGAAATGAACTAGGGGTGGTGGAAGGGGAGGAAGGCGGGGGGTGGGGGTGACTGGGTGGCGGGCACTGAGGGGGGCACTTGACGGGATGAGCACTGGGTGTTATTCTGTATGTTGGCAAATGGAACACCAATAAAAAATAAATTTATTATTACAAAAAAAGAAAAAAAATAAATAGCACATATAGTAAAACAAAAATCAAAATAGACTGGGCAAGATTACTTTGGAAACAGTAAAAATAACACCAAAGAAAATGGAACTGAATTGTCAATCCAAGTGATAAACAATTACATATCATAGATATAAACTAAGAAACACATCCACGTGTAGAATGGATGCATAATTAAGTGGAAAGAATCTAAAATGGTAAATATAGACACTAAAGATTGAGAGACTGCAAGTTGTAGGAATTTCCAGTAATGAATAGGGGTGATGTCTCTGTTTCTCCATCTATAGGTCCCATTCATTCCCTCTGATGTGAATGAATGCGTGGATGGATGGGTGAATGCATAAATACTGAAAATACAAAAAACCATAAAGGAGGGCAGCCCAGGTGGCTCAGTGGTTTAGCGCCGCCTTCAGCCCAGGGCCTGATCCTGGAGACCCGGGATCAGGTCCCACATCAGGCTCCCTGCAGGGAGGCTGCTTCTTCCTCTGCCTGTGTCTCTGCCTCTCTCTCTATCTGTGTCTCTCATGAATAAATAAATAAAATATTTAAAAAAAAACATAAAGGAAACCCAAATCGACAATGTAATTTTAACTAAAAGCTAAAACACATCTGAATTATTTGAAATAGAGAATGCAAATCAACTTTAAAGGTACAAAAAAAAAAAAAATCAAGCCAGTTTTGGATTTTGCTGCTTCAGCAATGAATCGTCCATACTCTTCTACAGAACGTTCAGAGAAAAATAATATTACCCAAGAACTTGGAGCCAACTCAGCAGGTTGTTCATATGCAAAGCCAACAGAAGAATGTTGTAAAACCTATATATAATAAAATCTGAGGTTCATTGATTGTAAGACGACCTTGTTCTGTTGACACAAGGAGAAACTTCCAACTGAACTTTCACACATTGTTTTAAACAGTGATCCTGAGTGATGAATGGATTATTGTCAAGCTATTTCCCCTGCCCACCATGGCATCATGTGGCATGTCGTCAGGCAATCATTTTGAGTGTATTTCACTAGCAAAAGATAATGTAATTTCAAATACTTGTGAGTTTTTTCCTTTCTTATGTCCTAGAAAACACTCAGTTGTGGCTGTACTAGGAAATACAAAACTGCAGTCCTTCTTCCAGCATTGTTTGCTGTATTATTGACAAATATATGCTCTGCTTTGTTTTCTTCTCTCACTGCACCTACAGTAACTTTGTTTCAATGCCAAATTATGATGTAATACTTTTTAAGTATTTTAAAGCATTTTAAGCATCAGTAAAATTTAAATGTTATTATACTAGTGTTCCGGGAAACTCCCCAAGTGAGGGACAAAACTGAGCTGACTCAAGGCACAGCCAGGGGAGCAATTGAGCCCTGTAGCATAGGGGCCACCTGCTGGATGATAACTGCCAAGACATCGCGATTATAAAAGTAATCTCAGGCAAGATGTTAAAATGCGAAGAAAGTGTATTTTACAGTGACAGATGAACTATAGCATGTTGAGCCTTAGCAGTGGTAATGGTCACTTCTATGTGTCAACTGATGGGGCCAAGGGGGTGCCCAGATTAAACAATGTGTGTGTGAGGACATTTCCCGATGAGGTTAGCCTTTGAATCAGTGGGCTCAGTGAAGCAGCCGGCTCCCCCCAGCCTGGGTGGGCATCTAGTCTGCAGAGTGAAAGGGTGAAGGAAAGTGGAATTCACCCTGTTTGCTTCCAGGGACTGGGCCTTGAACCAGCCCTCTTTCTGATTCTCGCTTCTCGCTGATGTGTCCTCTGATATGGGAGCTTGAGTTACTCCGGGAGGTCCCCTGCTTCTCAAGCCTACAGACAGCAGATCACAGGACTGCTCAGCCTCCACGATGGCATACGCTGATTCCTCATGATAAGCCTCTTTCCATATTGTGTTTGTGCTGGGTGACAGGTGCAAGTGGTGAGAAGAGCTTGGGTTCTCTACATATCTCAAGGTGAACATCGGTAGGATTTGCTGATGGGCTAGATGTTGGGTGTGAGAAGAAGAGGGGAGTTAAGAATGACACCAAGGTGGGGGCAGGGAAAGATGGCGGAGGAGTAGGGTCCCCAAGTCACCTGTCCCCACCAACTTACCTAGATAACTTTCAAATCATCCTGAAAACCTATGAATTCAACCTGAGATTTAAAGATAGAATGGCTGGAATGCCACAGAGAGAAGATTTTGCACTTCTAACAAGTACAACTCGTTTTTAGCCACTCTGCACTGAGCAAAATGACTAGAAAGAAGAACTCACCACAAAAGAAAGAAACAGTACTCTCTGCTGCAGAGTTACAGAATTTGTATTAAAATTCAATGTCAGAAAGCTAATTCAGAAGCATAATTATAAAGCTACTGGTGGCTCTGGAAAAAAGCATAAAGGAATCAAGAAACTTCATTACTGCAGAATTTAGATCTAATCAGGCCAAAATTAAAAATCAATTAAATGAGATGGAATCCAAACTGGAGGTCCTGACGATGAGGGTTAATGAGGTAGAAGAAAGGTGAGTGACATAGAAGACAAGTTGATGGCAAAGAAGGAAGATGAGGAAAAAAGAGAAAATTAAAAAAACCATGAAGAAAGGTTAAGGGAAATAAATGACAGCCTCAGAAGGAAAAATCTACATGTAATTGAGGTTCCAAAAGGTGCCGAAAGGAACAGAGGACCAGAAAGCATATTTGAACAAATCATAGCTGAGAACTTCCCTAATTTGGGGAGGGAAACAGGTATTCAGATGCAGGAGATAAAGAGGTCCCCCCAAAATCAAGAAAAACTGTTCAAGACCTTGACATTTAATAGTGAAACTTGCAAATTCCAAAGATAAAGAGAAAATCCTTAAAGCAAGACACAAGAAATCTCTAACTTATATGGGAAGAACTATTAGTCTGGTTAACAGCAGACCTCTCCACAGAGACCTGGCAGACCAGGAAGGGCTGGCAGGATATATTCAGGGTCCTAAATGAGAAGAACATGCAGCCAAGAATACTTTATCCAGCAGGGCTTTTATTCAGAATAGAAGGAAAGATAAAGAGCTTCCAAGATAGGCAGAAACTGAAAGAATATGTAACCTCCAAACCAGATTTGCAAGAAATATTAAGGGGAACTCTATAAAAGAAATAGGATGCCCAAAGAAATAATCCACAAAAACAGGGACTGAATAGGTATTATGATGACACTAAATTCATATCTTTCAATAGTAACTCTGAACGTGAATGGGCTTAATGATCCCATCAAAAGACGGAGGGTTTCAGACTGGATAAAAAAGCAAGACCCCCCCCAAAAAAAAAAAAAAAAAGCAAGACCCATCTATTTGCCGTGTACAAGAGACTCATTTTAGACCTAAGGACACCTCCAGCCTGAAAATAAAAGGCTGGAGAACCATTTACCATTCAAATGGTCCTCAAAAGAAAGCAGGGGTAGCAATCCTCATATCAGATAAATTAAAGTTTATCTTAAAGACTGTAGTAAGAGATGAAGAGGGATGCTATATCATACTTAAAGGATCTATCCAACAAGAGGACCTAACAATCATGAATATTTATGCCCCTAGTGTGGGAACTGCCAATAATATCAATCAATTAATAACCAAAGAAAAGACATACTTAGATAATAATACACTAATACCAGGAGATTTCAACACGGCCCTTTCAGCAAATGACAGATCTTCTAAGCACAACATTTCCAAAGAAACAAGAACTTTAAGTGATACACTGGACCAGATGGATTTCACAGATATTTACAGAACTTTACATCCAAATGCAACTGAATACACATTCTTCTCAAGTGCACATGGAACTTTCTCCAGAAAAGACCACATACTGGGTCACAAATCAGGTCTTAGCCGATACCAAAAGCTTGGGATTGTCCCCTGCATATTTTCTAGCTTTGAAACTTGAACTCAATCACAAGAAGAAACTTGGAAGAAACTCAAACATGTAGAGGTTAAAGAGCATCCCGCTAAAAGATGAATGAGTCAACCAGGAAATTAGAGAAGAATTTTAAAACTTTTTTTTTAATTTTTATTTATTTATGATAGTCACAGAGAGAGAGAGAGAGAGGCAGAGACACAGGCAGAGGGAGAAGCAGGCTCCATGCACCGGGAGCCTGATGTGGGATTCAATCCCGGGTCTCCAGGATCACGCCCTGGGCCAAAGGCAGGCGCCAAACCGCTGCCCCACCCAGGGATCCCCAGAAATTAGAGAATTAAAAAGACTCATGGAAATTGATGAAAATGAAGATACAACTGTTCAAAATCTTTGGGATACAGCAAAAGCAGTCCTGAGAGGGAAATACATTGCAATACAAGCATCCCTCAAAAAATTGGAAAAAACTCAAATACACAAGCTAACATCGCACCTAAAGGAACTGGAGAAAGAACAGCAAATAAAACCTACACCCAGCAGAAGAAGAGAGTTAATAAATATTTGAGCGGAACTAAATGAAATAGAGACCAGAAGAACTGTAGAACAGATCAACAAAACCAGGAGTTGATTCTTCGAAAGAATTAATAAGATAGATAAACCATTAGCCAGCTTTATTCAAAAGAAAGAAGACTCAAATTAATAAAACCACGAATGAAAAAGAAGAGATCACCACTAATACCAAGGAAATACAAACGATTTTAAAAACTTATTAAGAGCAGCTATACGGGATCCCTGGGTGGTGCAGCTGTTTGGCGCCTGCCTTTGGCCCAGGGCGCGATCCTGGAGACCCGGGATCGAATCCCACGTTGGGCTCCCGGTGCATGGAGCCTGCTTCTCCCTCTGCCTATGTCTCTGCCTCTCTCTCTCTCTCTCTCTGACTATCATAAATAATAAAAAAAGAGCAGCTATACGCCAATAAATTAGGCAATCTAGAAGAAATGGACACATTTCTGGAAACCACAAACTACCAAAACTGGAACAGGAAGAAATAGAAAACCTGAACAGGCCAATAACCAGGGAGGAAATTGAAGCAGTCATCAAAAACCTCCCAAAACACAAAATCCAGGGCCAGATGGCTTCCCAGGGGAATTCTATTAAACGTTTAAAGAAACAAAGCCTATTCTACTAAAGCTGTTCTGAAAGCTAGAAAGGGATGGAATACTTCCAAACTCATTCTATGAGGCCAGCATCACCTTAATTCCAAAACCAGATAGAGACTCCACCAAAAAGGAGAATTATAGAACAATATCCCTGATGAACATGGATGCAAAATTTCTCAACAAGATACTAGGATAATAGGATCCAACAGTACATTAAGAAGATTATTCACCTTGACCAAGTGGGATTTATCCCCAGGATGCAAGGCTGGTTCAACACTCGTAAAGCAATCATGTGATAGATCATGTCAACAAGAGAAAAAACAAGAACCATAGGATCCTCTCAATAGATGCAGAGAAAGCTTTTGACAAAATACAGCATCCATTCCTGATCAAAACTCTTCAGAGTGTAGGGATACTCTGCATAGTGAGATCCTCAGCATCTTAAAAGCCATCTATGAAAAGCCCACAGCAAATATCATTCTCAATGGGGAAGCCCTGAGAATCTTTCCCCTAAGATCAGGAACAAGACAGGGATGTCCACTCTCACCACTGCTATTCAACATAGTACTGGAAGTCCTAGCCTCAGCAATCAGACAACAAAAAGACATTAAAGGCATTCAAATTGGCAAAGAAGAAGTCAAACTCTCCCTTTTTGCAGATGACATGATACTGTACCTAGAAAACTCAAAAGTCTCCACCCCAAGATTGCTAGAACTCATACAGCAATTCGGCCGTGTGGCAGGATATGAAATCAATGCCCAGAAATCAGTGGCATTTCTATACACTAACAATGAGACTGAAGAAAGAGAAATTAAGGAGTCAATCCCATTTACAATTGCTCCCAAAAGCATAAGATACCTAGGAATAAACCTAACCAAAGAGGTAAAGGATCTATACCCTCAAAACTACAGAACACTTCTGAAAGAAATTGAGGAAGACACAAAGAGATGGAAAAATATTCCATGCTCATGGATTGGAAGAATTAATATTGTGAAAATGGCAATGCTACGCAGGGCAATTTACACATTTAATGCAATCTGTATCATAATACCATGGACTTTCTTCAGAGAGTTGAAACAAATCATCTTAAGATTTGTGTGGATTCAGAAAAGACCCCAAATAGCCAGGAGAATATTGAAGAAGAAAACCGTATCTGGGGGCATCACAATGCCAGATTTCAAGTCGTACTACAAAGCTGTATGGTACTGGCACACAAACAGACACATAGATCAATGGAACAGAATAGAGAACCCAGAAGTGGACCCTCAACTTTATGGTCAACTAATATTCGACAAAGCAGGAAAGACTATCCACTGGAAAAAGGACAGTCTCTTCAATAATGGTGGTGGGAAAATTGGACAGCCACATGAAGAAGAATGAATCTATATCATTCTCTTACACCATACTCAAAGATAAACTCAAAATGGATGAAAGATCTAAATGCAAGAATCCATCAAAATCCTAGAGGAGAACACAGGCAACACCCTTTTTGAACTTGGCCACAGCAACTTCTTGCAAGATACATCTATGAAGGCAAGGGAAACAAAAGCAAAATGAATTATTGGGACTTTATCAAGATAAAAAGCGTCTGCACAGCAAAAGAAACAGTCAACACAACTAAAAGACAACCTACAGAATGGGAGAAGATATTTGCAAATGACAGATCAGATAAAGGGCTAGTTTCCAAGATTTATAAAGAACTTATTAAACTCAACAGCAAAGAAATAAACAATCCAATCATGAAATGGGCAAAAGACATGAACAGAAATTTCTTCAAAGAGGACACACACATGGCCCACAAGCACATGAGAAAATGCTCCGCATCACTTGCCGTCAGGGAAATACACATCAAAACCACAATGAGATACCACCTCACACCAGTGAGAATGAGGAAAATTAACAAGACAGGAAACTACAAATGTTGGAGAGGATGCAGAGAAAAGGGAACCCTCTTACACTGTTGGTGGGAATGTGAACTGGTGCAGCCACTCTGGAAAACTGTGTGGAGGTTCCTCAAAGTGTTAAAAATAGAGCTATCCTATGACCTAGCAATTGCACTTCTGGGTATTACCCCAAAGATACAGATACCTTGAATGCTGGAACACCTGCACCCCGATGTTTCTAGCAGCAATGTCCACAATAGCCAAACTGTGGAAGGAGCCTCGGTGTCCATCGAAAGATGAATGGATAAAGATGTGGTCTATGTATACGATGGAATATTACTCAGCCATTAGAAACGACAAATACCCACCATTTGCTTCAACGTGGATGGAACTGGAGGGTATTATGCTGAGTGAAATGAGTCAATCAGAGAAGGACAAACAGTATATGGTCTCATTCATTTGGGGAATATAAAAAAATAGTGAAAGGGAATAAAAGGGAAAGGAGAGAAAATGAGTGGGACATATCAGCGAGGGTGACAGAACATGAGAGACTCCTAACTCTGGGAAATGAACAAGGGGGAGTGGAAAGGGAGGTGGGCGTGGGGTTGGGGTGACTGGGTGACGGGCACTGAGGGGGGCATTTGGCGGGATGAGCACTGGGTGATATGCTATATGTTGACAAATCAAACTCCACAAAAAAAAAAATGTACAAAAACAAAGAAACAAAGACTAATCAAGGGGTGCCTGAGTGGCTTATCAGTTACACATCTGCTTTTGGCTGGGTTGTGATCCCATGGTCCTGAGATCAAGCCCTGCATTAGGTTCCCTGATTGATGGGGAGCCTGCTTCTCCTTCTTCCACTGCCTGCTGCTCCCCCTGCTTGTGCACTTGCTCTCTCTCTCTCTGTCAAATAAATAAATAAATAAATAAATAAATAAATAAATAAATAAAATATTAATTTAAAAAAAAACCAAAAGAATGACACCATGGTTTCAGACTGAGCAACAGGAAGAATGCAGGTGCCCTGATGGAAATGAGGAGGGAGGACTAGGGTGGAGGACTTTGCCTGAGGATGGCGAATTCAATTGGAGATGAGTTGGGTTTGGGACACCTGCCTGCCGTGGGTCTGGAGCCGGCCGAAGCAAATCTGCAGGTCAGGTACAAGTATGAGATGGTAGGTTTAAACTTGGGACTCAGCCACATAAAAATGGGATTGAAATTCTAAAACTGGATGAGATCTAAACATTGAGTCCTGGGGCACTCCAACGTTCAGGGGTCCGAGAGAGAATGGACCTGGGGTGTCTGCCAGAATCAGGGTGGTGGTGTAGAGATCAGCCTTTCCGATTCCAAGAGCTGAGCTTGCTCTCTGGCTCTCCCACTCTGGACCAGCATCTGCCTGGCTGGGTGGCTGTTTTCTGTCCCAACAGCCACCTCCCAGATGAGCTTCATGCGCTGCCCTGACACGTGACAGGAACTCAGGACAGCGGCCCAGCCCCACACAGCCATCCAAGGATGGCCTGCGACCCACCAGTCTCCGTGGGTGGCTGCCCTCAGCCCCCTGAGGGTTACTCCTGCTGCCCCCTTTTTGGGCACCCAGTTCCCTGGGTTAGGACGAGGAACCACCACCAGGGGGACCTACCCTCTTTTTCTCCAGATCTCTGTTGTGGTCCCACCATCTGCCCTCCATCTACTTTGGCAAACAGATTCTATCATGATTTGGAGCCTGGAAAGGACTTTCCAGGGACTTAACAAGGACTAAAGTGTCTTACCAGTTCTGGAGTCTCGAAGCCCTACTCTCCCACCCCTTAGTTTCAGTGAATAGCTGTGGTTTGTTTTCCTCCCCGCAAGGTATGGTATGTTCTCCAGTTGTACTTCATCAATATCAAGACGCTTCTGTTTCATTCCTAATAGGATTAAGAAGATACAGCAAAATCGGATCTGTCTCTGATAATATCTTCACATTATACTATGACCACATGGGCTTTATACATAAACTGACTCCAGACCATTTTGAAGCTGATGGGTCCCTTAGAGCTTTTGGAAATTCTAAAAGTATCTTTGGACAGGTGAGTGATATAATGGGTTGAGAGAGTTTGCCAGTTTTTTTTTTAATTTATTTATGATAGTCACAGAGAGAGAGGCAGAGACACAGACAGAGGGAGAAGCAGGCTCCATGCACCGGGAGCCCCATGTGGGATTCGATCCCGGGTCTCCAGGATTGCGCGCTGGGCCAAAGGCAGGCGCCAAACCGCTGCGCCACCCAGGGATCCCAGAGTTTGCCAGTTTTAAGAACAGATGCCACATTCTATATACAGAATTACAGGGAAACGGGATGATGTCTTGCTTGGGACAAACTCTTAGCCACGCATTTTGCTCCATTTGACTTTGAAAGAAACCTCTACCTACTAGAGAACATCTCCAACACCTTCTTCCCGGTCCCTTTCAACTTAACTCCACCCAGAATATCTTCCTACAAATATCCTTATGGCAACACCACCAGATACTTAAACCTTTTACTTCCAACCCAGGTTAATGGTAGATTTGGTTTCCTACCTCCCAAGGTTGACCAAGAAACACGAGTTATCTTTTTCCCCACTGGTTTACCTTTCTGCTTTTGTAATAACCGTGCCCCTTCATCTTTTATTTTTTTTTCCTTTTCTAATGCTGACTTAGGAAGGAGACATTATCTTCTTTGCAGGTGAACCACAGGGTTTTCTAAGAATTTTACTGTATAATGTACTGCTTATGAAGGGGCATGTGCTAAGAATTCATCACTGGGCACAAGGTCATGAAAATAAATTTTCCTCAGTACATGGGCAAAGAATTAGACTTTTGTCTTTTCTTTTTTTGACTGGGGCTTAATAAAACTCTTCCTTTGGCCTAAAGGAAATAGAATAAAGGCCAACTTTAGTTATTTTTAATAATAAATTTATTTTTTATTGGTTTTCAATTTGCCAACATACAGAATAACACACAGTGCTCATCCCGTCAAGTGCCCCGCTCAGTGCCCTTAACCCATTCACCCCCACCCCCTGCCCTCCTCTCCTTCCACCACCCCTAGTTCGTTTCCTAGAGTTAGGAGTCTTTATGTTCTGTCTCCCTTTCTGATATTTCCTACCCATTTCTTCTCCCTTCCTTCTATTCCATTTCACTATTATTTATATTCCCCAAATGAATGAGAACATACAATGTTTGTCCTTCTCCGATTGACTTACTTCACTCAGCATAATACCCTCCAGTTCCATCCACGTTGAAGCAAATGGTGGGTATTTGTCATTTCTAATGGCTGAGGAATATTCCATTGTATACATAAACCACATCTTCTTTATCCATCATCTTACGATGGACACCGAGGCTCCTTCCACAGTTTGGCTATCGTGGCCATTGCTGCTATAAACATCGGGGTGCAGGTGTCCCGGCGTTTCATTGCATCTGTATCTTTGGGGTAAATCCCCAACAGTGCAATTGCTGGGTCATAGGGCAGGTTTATTTTTAACTCTTTGAGGAACCTCCACACAGTTTTCCAGAGTGGCTGCACCAGTTCACATTCCCACCAACAGTGCAGGAGGGTTCCCCTTTCTCCACATCCTCTCCAACAGTTGTGGTTTTCTGCCTTGTTAATTTTCCCCATTCTCACTGGTGTGAGGTGGTATCTCATTGTGGTTTTGATGTGTATTTCCCTGATGGCAAGTGATACAGAGCATTTTCTCATGTGCATGTTGGCCATGTCTATGTCTTCCTCTATGAGATTTCTGTTCATGTCTTTTGCCCATTTCATGACTGGATTGTTTGTTTCTTTGGTGTTGAGTTTAGTAAGTTCTTTATAGATCTTGGAAACTAGCCCTTTATCTGATAGGTCATTTGCAAATATCTTCTCCCATTCTGTAGGTTGTCTTTAGTTTTGTTGACTGTATCCTTTGCTGTGCAAAAGCTTCTTATCTTGATGAAGTCCCAATAGTTCATTTTTGCTTTTGTTTCTTTTGCCTTCGTGAATGTATCTTGCAGGAAGTTACTGTGGCCGAGTTCAAAAAGGGTGTTGCCTGTGTTCTCCTCTAGGATTTTGATGGAATCCTGTTTCACATTGAGATCTTTCATCCATTTTGAGTTTCTCTTTGTGTCTGGTGCAAGAGAGTGGTCTAGTTTCATTCTTCTGCATGTGGATGTCCAATTTTCCCAGCACCATTTATTGAAGAGACTGTCTTTCTTCCAGTGGATAGTCTTTCCTCCTTTATCGAATATTAGTTGACCATAAAGTTGAGGGTCCACATCTGGATTCTCTATTCTGTTCCATTGATCTATGCGTCTGTTTTTGTGCCAGGACCACACTGTCTTGAGGACCACAACCTTGTAGTACAACCTGAAATCTGGCATTGTGATGCCCCCAGATATGGTTTTCTTTTATAAGATTCCCCTGGCTATTCGGGGTCTTTTCTGATTCTACACAAATCTTAAAATAATTGGTTCTAATTCTCTGAAGAAAGTCCATGGTATTATGATACAGATTGCATTAAATGTGTAAATTGCCGTGGGTAACATTGACATTTTCACAATATTAATTCTTCCAATCCATGAGCATGGAATATTTTTCCATCTCTTTGTGTCTTCCTCAATTTCTTTAAGAAGTGTTCTGTAGTTTTTAGGGTATAGATCCTTTACCCTTTACCTCTTTGGTGAGGTTTATTCCTAGGTATCTTATGCTTTTGGTGCAATTGTAAATGGGATTGACTCCTTAATTTCTCTTTCTTCAGTCTCATTGTTAGTGTATAGAAATGCCACTGATTTCTGGGCATTGATTTTGTATCCTGCCACACTGCCAAATGGCTGTATGAGTTCTAGCAATCTTGGGGTGGAGGCTTTTGGGTTTTCTATGGAGAGTATCATGTCATCGGCCAAGAGGGAGAGTATGACTTCTTCTTTGCCAATTTGAATGCCTTTAACGTCTTTTTGTCGTCTGATTGCTGAGGCTAGGACTTGTAGTCCTATGTTTAATAGCAGTGGTGAGAGTGGACATCCCTGTATGTTCCTGATCTTAGGGGAATGGCTCCCAGTGCTTCCCCATTGAGAATTATATTTGCTGTGGACTTTTCGTAGATGGCTTTTAAGATGTTGAGGAATGTTCCCTCTATCCCTACACTCTGAAGAGTTTTGATCATGAATGGATGCTGTATTTTGTCAAATGCTTTCTCTGCATCTCTTGAGAGGATTCTCTGGTTCTTGTTTTTTCTCTTGCTGAAATGATGAATCACATTGATTGTTTTACGAGTGTTGAACCAGCCTTGCATCCGGGGATAAATCCTGCTTGGTCATGGTGAATAATCATCTTGATGTATTGTTGTATCCTATTGGCTAATATCTTGTTGAGAATTTTTGCATCCATGTTCATTAGGGATATTGGTGTATAAATCTCCTTTTTGTTGGGGTGGTCTGGTTTTGGAATTAAGGTGATACTCTCCTCATAGAACGAGTTTGGAAGTACTCCATCTCTTTCTATCTTTCCGAAGAGCTTTAGTAGAATAGGTATGATTTCTTCTTTAAACGTTTGATAGAATTCCCCAGGGAAGCCATCTGGCCCTGGACTTTTGTGTCTTGGGAGGTTTTTGATGACTGCTTCAATTTCCTCCCTGGTGATTGGCCTGTTTAGGTTTTCTATTTCTTCCTGTTCCAGTTTTGGTAGTTTGTGGCTTTCGAGAAATGCTTCCATTCCTTCTAGATTGCCTAATTTATTGGCATATAGCTGTTCATAATATGTTTTTAAAATCGTTTGTATTTCCTTGGTGTTGGTAGTGATCTCTCCTTTCTCATTCATGATTTTATTAATTTGAGTCTTCTCTCTCTTCTTTTTAATAAGGCTGGCTAATGGTCTATCTATCTGATTAATTCTTTCAAAGAACCAACTCCTGGTTTTGTTGATCTGTTCCACAGTTCCTCTGGTCTCTATTTCGTTGAATTCTGCTCGAATCTTTATTAACTCCCTTCTTCTGCTGGGTGTAGGATCTATCTGCTGTTTTTTCTCTAGCTCCTTTAGGTGTAAGGTTAGCTTTTGTATTTGAGTTCTTTCCAGTTTTTGAATGGATGCTTGTATTGCAATGTATTTCCCCCTCAGGACTCCTTTTGCTGTATCCCAAAGATTTTGAATGGTTGTATCTTCATTCTCATTAGTTTCCATGAATCTTTTTAATTCTTCCTTAATTTCCTGGTTGACCCTTTCATCTTTTAGCAGGATGGTCCTTAACCTCCACATGTTTGGAGTTCTTCCAAACTACTTGTTGTGATTTAGTTCTAATTTCAAGGCATTATGGTCTGAGAATATGCAGGGGACGATCCCAATCTTTTGATATCGGTTCAGACCTGATATGTGACCCAGTATGTGGTCTATTCTGGAGAAAGTTCCATGTGCATTTGAGAAGAATGTGTATTCAGTTGAGTTTGGATGTAAAGTTCTGTAGATATCTGTGAAATCCATCTGGTCCAGTGTATCATTTAAAGCTCTCGTTTCTTTGGAGATGTTGTGTTTAGAAGACCTATCAAGTGTAGAAAGCGCTAGATTGAAGTCACCAAGTATAAGTGTATTATTATCTAAGTATGTCTTAACTTTGGTTATTAATTGATTGATATTGGGCAGCTCTCACATTTGGGGCATATATATTGAGGATTGTTAACTCCTCTTGTTGAATAGATCCTTTAAGTATGATATAGTGTCCCTCTTCATCTCTCACTACAGTCATCGGGGTAAATTTTAGTTTATCTGATATAAGGATGGCTACCCCTGCTTTCTTTTGAGGACCATTCGAATGGTAAATGGTTCTCCAACCCTTTATTTTCAGGCTGTAGGTGTCCTTCCGTATAAAATGAGTCTCTTGTAGACAGCAAATAGATGGGTCCTGCTTTTTTATCCAGTCTGAAACCCTGAGCCTTTTGATGGGGTCATTAAGCCCACTGACGTTCAGAGTTACTATCGAAAGATATGAGTTTAGTGTCATCATGATATCTATTCAGTCCTTGTTTTTGTGGATTGTTCCACTGGACTTCTTCTTAAAGGGGAATTTTAAGAGTCCCCCTTAAAATTTCTTGCAGAGCTGGTTCAGAGGTCACATAATCTTTCTGTTCCTGCCTATCTTGGAAGCTCTTTATCTCTCCTTCCATTCTGAATGAGAGCCTTGCTGGATAAAATATTCTTGGTTGCATGTTTTTCTCATTTAGGACCCTGAATATATCCTGCCAGCCCTTTCTGGCCTGCCAGGTCTCTGTGGAGAGGTCTGCTTTTACCCTAATACTCCTCCCCATTTAAGTTAGGGATTTCTTGTCTCTTGCTGCTTTAAGGATCTTCTCTTTATCTTTGGAATTTGCAAGTTTCACTATTAAATGTCGAGGTGTTGAACGGTTTCTACTGATTTTAGGGGGGGGGTCTCTCTATTTCCTGGATCTATATGCCTGTTTCCCTTCCCAGATTAGGAAAGTTTTCAGCTATGACTTGTTTAAATACATTATCTGACCCTCTGTCCCTTTCGGCACCCTCAGAACCCCAATTAAATGTAGGTTTATCTTCCTCAGGCTGTCATTTATTTCCCTTAATCTATCCTCATGGTCTTTTGATTGTCTGTATCTTTTTTCCTCAGTTTCCCTCTTTGCCATCAACTTGTCTTTTATGTCACTCACTCGTTCTTCCACCTCATTAGCCCTCGTCGTTAGGACTTCTAGTTTGGATTGCATCTCATTCAATTGATTTTTAATTTTTGCCTGATTACATCTAAATTCTGCAGTCATGAAGTCTCTTGAGTCCATTATGCTTTTTTCTAGAGCCACCAGTAGCTTTATAATAGTGCTTCCGAATTGGCTTTCTGACATTGAATTGTAATCCAAATTTTTGTAACTCTGTGGGAGAGAGGACTGTTTCTGATTCTTTCTTTTGAGGTGAGATTTTCCTTCTAGTCATTTTGCTCAGTGCAGAATGGCCAAATCAAGTTGTATTGGGAAAAGGAGAAAAAGAGAGGAGAGAAAGAAGGAATGAAAAGAGAAAAAGAAAAAGAAAAAAGAAAAAAAGGAAGAAAAACAGAAAAAAAAGAAAGAGAAAGAAAAAGAAAGAAAGGGAAAAAATAGATAGAGTGGGGGAAGCAAACAGAAATCAAGAAGCAAAAAAAAAAAAAAAAAAAAAAAAAAACCCACGGGGGAGTATCTTCTGATTCTGTGTATTTTAAGTCCCTTGGCTTCTCCTGGAAGTTGTCCGTCTAGCTGGTGTTCTGGGGGAGGGGCCTGTTGTGCTGATTTTCAGGTGTTAGCACTTGGGGGAGCAGCTCTGCCCCCTGCCTGGTGCAGGGCTCAGTGGGGGTTGTTCACCCCGTGAGGCCCCAGGAGGAACAACCCCAGTGGCGGGGCCAGCTCTGGAGCCCTGGAGTCAGCTCCTGCACTCACCACGGAGCTCTCCGTCTGCAGGGCCTGGAGGCTCCGGGGCGGGGCCGCTGATCGGCTCAGCTCGGGGCAGGAGCGTCCTCGCTGTCCTGGGCCCTCCCGGCCTCTGCCTGTCCCGGGGGAGGCCGGATCCTGGGCTGTGTCCCGGCGCCCTGTGCTCCGGAGCCTGCGCTGTTGGATTCGCGCTCCCGCCCCGCAGCCCCCTCCGCGGAGCCGCGGACCAAACCCCTCCGAGCTGCTCCGGGTCCCGCCGTGCGCGCTGCAGCCCTTAGGGAGCTCGGCGCACTCTCCCGGGGCGCAGGTGTCTGTTAGTGTCCCCGGGAGCCCGAGGGCATCCCCGCCCTCCTGGGTCCTGCTCCACCTCCCCGCGAGCCCCTTTCCCCCGGGAAGGTCGGTGCAGCTCCTGCGTCTCCGGGACGGGGCTCTCCTGTCCTGGGGACACTCGCCCCGGCCTCAGCCCGGCTCCTCGCGGGGCCCCTCCCCCTTGGAGGCCTTTGTTCCTTTATTTCTTTTTCCCCGTCTTCCTACCTTGATAGAAGCGCGAACTCTTCTCACTGTAGCATTCCAGCTGCTCTCTCTTTAAATCTTAGGCCGAATTCGTAGATTTCCAGGATGATCTGAAGGTTATGTAGGTAATTTGGTGGGGACGGGTGACTTGGGGACCCTACTCTTCTGCCATCTTGCCCCTCCTCTCCCAACGTTAGTTTTAATGGATCATTGTGAATTACCAGGCCAAGATCGGAGCTGAAAGGATCGTGCCTTCAGTTTGCTTGTCTGAGTCGTGTACAGAGGGAGGTGGGAGTCCCTGGGTGGTACACACTGCCATGTGACTCCCGAGTAGTTGCTGTCTGTTACATGGCCTCTGTGTACACACAAGTCAGAGGACGTAAGCAGGAGGGTCAAAGTTACCAAAAAAACCCCCAGATACCAAACTTCATCATTTGTAGAAAATGTCTTAATTCTTTTATGTGAAAGATTAGTTTTTAAAAAGTTTTTTCTAAGGGAGAAGAAATGTGTGGGAAATATCAGAAAGGGAGACAGAACGTAAAGACTGCTAACTCTGGGAAACGAACTAGGGGTGGTGGAAGGGGAGGAGGGCGGGGGGTGGGAGTGAATGGGTGACGGGCACTGGGGGTTATTCTGTATGTTAGTAAATTGAACACCAATAAAAAATAAATTAAAAAAAATAAAAATAAAAAGTTTTTTCTAAGAAAGTTCTTTATAAGATTTTATTTGTTTGTTTAAGAGAGAGATAGTGAGAGAGAGAAACAGGGAGGAGAAGCAGGATCCCTGCTGAGTAGGGAGCTTGAGGCGGGGCTGAAGCCCAAGGCGGGGCTCAATCCCAGGCCCCCCGGGCATCATGACCTGAGCCCAGGGCAGACACTCAACTGACTGAGCCCCCAGGGTGTCCCAGTGGAAGTTTAAATTATTAAAATCAAAGGAGGTTTTTAGGCTCCAGAAGGGTTCACCTCCCTCCTCAAAAACAAAAAAGCAGGTTTCTGCTCTGGATAAAAATAATCTCTAGCCTTTATTTGGCTCTATGTGCCAGGCACTGCTGTGTATGATTAAACCTTTATAATAGCTATTTATCCTCATTTTACTGATGAGGAAAATGAGGCGCAGCAAGGTTAAATAATTTACAGCAAATTACACACACAACTGGGTAGTTATTAGATCAGGCCTCTACCCAGGGAACAGGTCCCAGTGCCTAGGCTTTGGTCAGCATGTTGCCTTTTCAATGGACTTGTACACGTGTTTCACTGGGTGATCTTGCCACTCCCAGGCTAGGAGGGTCTCTGGGACCCTAACTCACGGTTAGCCTTTTTAAGAGTCCTCAGAACTTCGATCAGTTGGGTCTCATGCCAGTTCTCCTTGCATCTATTTCCCACGCTCTCCCCTTCCCAGCGAGTTCCCAAACTCAGTGGGTTCCCAAATTTGAGAAAGAAAACAGGTCTTGGAGGCACTAATGGATGGCCATGCCCCCACTGGTCTGCACCATCCACCACCCACTCTTCATGGCATAGCCACCAGGTCAACATCCAGCATCCCCTTCAGGATGGTCCCCAAAGTTCCCAACACTGGAAAGGACCAGGATCAGAGAAGGGTGTGTTGGAAAGACCTACGGGTCAGAGATCAGGGCGGAGGTGCCCGAGTTGACTGCAGGGGATGACGTGCAAAACAGAAGGAATGAGAAATGCCACTGGAGTCAGGGATAGATGTGTGCATTATCCCTTGCACACACACGCATATGCAAACAGAGCGTGTTGAAATATTGCTCCTGCTGACGAGCAAAGCAGCATCCTTGGGACACACACTGGAAACAAACCTGATACTGGCATTTTGCTCTAATTGAAGTATAAGATTGTTTAAATGCAATGCTTTTGATTCCTCTTTTCCTCCTCTAGGCTCCTGATATGGGCTTTGAAGCTGCGCTTGCACCACAGTACATCACCTTAAAAGAAATGATCTTTTATGCATATGTGCCTGCAAATGAGCCTCCAGAAAGTATTTACGCCAAGAAATTCAGCAACATTCATTTGGGGAAAATGATACACTCCAGGTAGTGAACAATTTGCTTCCCGTTCATCCAGATCGCACACTGATTTCTAAACTCTAAATTTTGAGGCAACTTCTTTGAGCAGTTTTCTTGGTGAAACAGAGTATGTCTTTTTTCTTTTTATGAGTCCTTGGAAGTTCAGGTACATTTATAGATTCCAAGGTGGCCTTGAATGATGCCCCAAGCTTAGAAACGTAGAGCTATGTCGGGACCATCAGGCCGTGCTCTGGAAATGTGCTTTGTCATTGGGGTATTGAATATGTTCTGGGCTACACTAGATACCACTTGGCCACAGGGTACACACGTGTGGCCATTGTCATGCATCCTTCAGACAGACGCACCTCCTGTGGCAGAGGCCATCTTGCATGGCAGGGTATGCAGTATTGTTAGCGATGCTTACTTCTAGCATACCTGCAAGAGCCAATAACCCTTAATGCTACCTTCAAGGTTTGAAAATTCTCATTGAAGGAAGTGGATTTTGCAACTCCCGAAACACCTAATGAGCAGAGAAGGAACAATTTCAGATGATCAGAAACTCACCTTATTCCTTTTTTTTTTTTTAAGGATGGGGAGGGGCAGAGGGAGAATCCTGAGCAGGCTCCATACCCAGCACAGAGCCCAACACAGGGCTCGATCTCTCACAATCCTGAGATCATGATGTCAAGCTGAAATCAAGAGCTGGATGCTTGACCGACCAAGCCCTCCAAGTGCCCCTAAAGTCACTGTATTCCGGACACAGGAAGTCCTATTCCACCAGGTTGAAATGTGTTTATTATAGTTGTATGGGGCTGTCAGTATGCACCTGGTCCCATAGCCAACAACTTCATGTGCCATGTGGCAGCTCACATAGAAGTGGAGGCAAAGACTGAGGTTAGATATAATAGAACAAGTGCTGGACATAGTTGGGGTTTTATTTCCCCCACGGGGGGTTTGTAGAACTTTCTGTGTTAAGGAAAAATATCTATGATCTCCAAAACTATTTTTTGTTTTCAATGGTTTTTGTATGCTTGACATTCAAAGCCACTTAGTTTAAGTGGGTATGTTCTGTAGAAAACATACAGAACCACTTTTCATTTATTTTTTATTTTTAAAAAAGATTTTATTTATTTACTCATGAGGGACACAGAGAGAGAGAGGCAGAGACACAGGCAGAGGGAGAAGCAGGCTCCATGCAGGGAGCCGGATGCAGGACTCAATCCCAGGACCTCCTACTCATGCCCTGTGGAAGGCAGATGCTCAACCACTGAACCACCCAGGGGTCTCCGTATGAAACTTTTTGCAAGCTGAAGTAGAGTAAAGCAAAAAAGCAATTATCCTTAATTTAGATGGAAAACTTTCCGAGCATTCCCAGACCCCAAAAATACCCTCCGTTAGGCTTTTTCTGACACCTTAGGACACATCTTGCTAGCAGGTGCACAGTGGCTTACACAGGCCAAAGCTCTGGTGGCTTGATGCTGAGGTGCTTCGTGGAGTTTGCGGGCAGGGAGGTTTGCTGCTGAGGATGCGCACTGCCCCTATAGGGGCCCCGCTCTGCTGGCTGCCAAACCAAAAGCAGCTGCAACGTTCACTTTGCTCCTCTTTTCGTCAAAGTGAAAATTCTCTCGGGACTCCAAGAGAGTCTTGTTCTTGGCAAGAACAAGCGCCAACACGGATCTTCCGCAGGAGTGAAGTGGGGTCAGACGAGGGTCCCTGTATGCGAACCCCAGAGCAGCGCGCTCTATGATCGGCCTCCACGCCGCACTCCTGGTGTGGAAACGAGGGAGTGAGCCCCTGTGGGGCAGGGCAGGGGAGCACAGGGGGGTGCCCCTTGACCCAGGCACGTCGAGGATTTGGGACCCCAAAGTCCGAGGTCCGCAAGGGGCCACGGCAGGTTCTAGGCAGTCAGGGGGTAGAACGGGGTGAGACCTTCCTTCGCCTCTTCCACAAATCATTGCTTAAGACGTACTGCGCGCAAGGCTCCCGTGGCGCTGCTGTAGGTGGAGGCTCCAGACCTTCAAGCCACCGAGGGCCAGTTGGCTACAGGGGAGCGGGGGGCCCCCGAAGGTACTCTACGGGGATCCGAGCCCTTGTTTGGAGGATGCTGGAAAGGTGCTCAGGGGCGGGGCTGCTTGTGATGGGATAGGAAGGAGAAGGATGAAGGGGGTTTGGGGGAAGGTTCCGGACCGAGAGAACAGTCTCACTTGCTCGTGTTATGGCCACAGCTGTGTCTCTCCACCCCAGCTCCTCCGCAGGTGAAACCATTCCTGTGTGGAGACGCCCCTTGCCGTGGCTCATGGCCCTGGATGTCATGTAAGTCAGGTATATCTTCGTTGGTGACCTAAGTTCTCTGGTGGGCTTAGCGAAAGTATTGACTTTGTGCTTTATGGACTTGGCTTGGCTTGGCCTTGCTTCCTGGTTGGCTTGATCTTTCTGCCTCGGAAGTCCGAGAACTGACTTTTGTCTAGCTATCGCCAATTGTTCGAATTTGCCAAATTCTCTCAATAATTTCAGTACTTGTTCTGTGTGTTATTTTGGATTTTCTGAGCACTGGTAGTTGAGTGTCTAAGCAGATAATCCTATCACCTGCAAATAGTTTTGTTTCTTCTGTAGTGTATCTTTATCACAGTGTCCAGGACCTTGTTAAGTAGCAAGGCAGATAGATAGCAGGGACCTTAGATCTGTGTGGGCCGCTGTGACAAAATGCCACAGACTGAGTGGCTTATAAACAACAAATGTATTTCGTGTGGTTCTGGAGACTGGAAGTCCAAAGTCGGCGGCCAGCATGGTTGGGTTCTGGTGAGGGCCTCTCCCGGGTTGCTGACTCCTTACTGTGTCCTCAGGTGTTGGAGTGCTGGGGATCTCTCTGGAGCCTCTTTTGTAAGGACACTAATCCCATTTGTGAGGGCTCCACCCTCATGACCTAAATCACCTCCGAAAAGGCCCCACTTCCTAATACCCTCACATTGGGCATGAGGTTTTCAACATATGAATGAAGAGGGCTTAGGCATGAACATTCAGATTATTAATGGTGGACTTCCTTGTTCCTGACTTTTAAAGGAATATTTTAAGGGACGCCTAGGTGGCTCAGTGGTTGAGTGTCTGCCTTCAGCTCAGGGCCTGATTGGGGCTCCCAGCAGGGAGCCTGCTTCCATCTGCCTGTGTCCCTGCCTCTCTCTGTGGGTCTCTCGTGAATAAGTAAATAAAATCTTAAAAAAAAAACCTTTAAAAAGTAAAGAAAGAATATTTTAAGAGTTTCACCATTATGTATTATGCTTTTCATCTTTTTTCTTTTAACTATTTTTGCTTATAGATAATTATCTTCATTTTTTTTTCAGTTTAAGAGGTGTCTTATTTTTGGTGTTAAATAGTTCTACATCTACTGACCTCATACATAGAATTTTCCCCTTTAACCTTTTATATAATATTGTGAGTTATATTATGTATTTCACACATCTAATTCCGGGATTTACCAACCCAGATGTCTTGAAATAAACCTATCTTGATCGTATTACCTATTATCATACTTTCTGGATTCAGGTTGCTAATACTTAGGATTTTCGTGTCTATGTTCATGAGTGACATTTGCCTGTAATTTCTCTTTCTCAAATAGTCCTCGCATAATTTTTTAAACAAGATCATACCAGTGTCGTAAATGAATTTTTTAATTTTCTGGAACAGTTTAAGATCAGAATTTCCTGTTTCTCAAAAGTGAGCTTTGAAAGTGGTTGAAACTTTCTTTATGGTGAAGGGGTAGGCTATTTATTCTCAATTTTTGTGAGTACTCCACATGTGTTTATAGGGACTATAATCTGTTGTTCAGAGTAATGCAAATACTTATCAGATTAATTGTAATGTTCCAATTTTCTGTACCCTTACTGATTATTTTCTTTCTCCTCAATCTATTAATTATTGAGAGAATTGCGTTAGAATTTTCTTATGTGTTATTGGATTTGTCAATTTCTGTGGTTTTATCAAATGTGTCTTACAGGTTTTGAGGCTGTTGTTAGGTATTTGTAAGTTTAGAATTGTTTTCATTTCTTTTCTGAGAGCAAGGGAGCAGGGGAGGGGCAAAGAGAGAGGAAGAAAGAGAATCTCAAGCAGGCTCTGCACTCAGGGGGAGCCCTACCCAAAGCTCGATCTCACAACCTGAAATCACAACCTGAGCTGAAATCAATTTGGATGCTTAACTGACTGAGCCATTTAGGGGCCCCATAAGTTTAGAATTTTTAAATCTTCCTAATGAATTAATATTTTGTTGATATTTGGTGACTATTTTTATCCCTATAATGCTTTTTTTTTTTTTTTTGGTCTAACTTCTCTGTATGCTTCAAAGTCAAAGAAAAACTGGACAGGAAATCTAAAACCAGATCCTCTGGCTCTCCATCCACCAGGCATTCCTATAAAGAATAACCATTCATTCAATAATCTTCTCAGGTCATGCTGACATTAGCCACTTTGGAAAGTGGATTTTGACAAGGTTTGGCAGAGTGTTGAAGAGAAAGATTGTTCTGGAAACTGGGGCATTCCTAGTTGGACAAAAATAGGGCTCTTGAAGGGTGTTTCCACAGTGAGAATGGTGACTTTGGACATAGAAGTGCTGAGTCTGGAGGCTACTGAACTGTGAGTCCTAATGGAGCAAGTTGAAGGAAAAGGAGCCGGAAGGTTATCAAAGAGGCAAATTCAGTCATTTCCCAGTTTTACTTAGGACATGTGTAGTGGCAAGTGCAATTGGAAATTATCCTGAGTGCCCATGATATAGACTGACTATACCTATCTTCATGGTTTTGGTCTGCCATTAGCCAGGTGGGCAGTGATGACTGGGCATTTTGCCCAGAGACTTGAAGACCCATGCTGCTGTAGAGGTGATAAATGCAAAGCAACTGGTATGCCTTCCCAATGTCATCCTTTTTTTTGGGGGGGGAGGTGGGATAATCATTCAAACTTTAATCTTCCTTTACACATTATATTAACATTCATATTGCAAGGCATTCCATTCACAAATATTACAGTTTGATAAAAAACTTCACACACATACCCAAAAAAAAGTCTATACCAGATTCAGTCACTTCACTAAACCATTATAATAATAAAGTAATGAAAACATGATCATAATTCTCTTAAAGCAATAAAGATCTGAGGCGCTCTGGGAAAGATATTCTTATATAGTATGTCAGTGGTATCAAATTATCTTACAAGAAAGTTACCAGATACCAAGCAATCAAGTATACTCCAATGACAGTAACTTTGATCTGGATCCACTCCCATTTGGACTGAGCTATTGAAAGGAACACAGATAGTGGGCAGCTGAGGCCTTTTCTAATGAGGTTCCAATGTCATCCTTTTATTTTTTTTATTTTTTTAAAGATTTTTAAAAATTTTTATTTATTTATTCATGAGAGACACAGAGAGAGAGAAGCAGAGACACAGGCAGAGGGAGAAGCAGGCTCCATGCAGGGACTCAATCCCGGGTCTCCAGGGTCATGCCCCAGGCTGAAGGCAGAAGCCCAACTGCTGAGCCACCCAGGCGTCCCCAGTGTCATCCTTTAAAAAAAAAAATATATATACACACATGAATATCAACAATAAATATATGGAGAAGGGGTATTTTTAGAGCAACTACACACAAATACTGAAGAGTTAAATGGGTAACACTAAAGAGTCAGATTCAGATAAAAACTTATTTATTTTTTAATAATGCTTTTATTTGGGGGTCCTGGGTGGCACAGTCAGTTAAGGATGTTAAGCATCCTTAAGTTAAGACAGTTAAGCATCCAACTCTTGATTTCAGCTCAGGTCATGATCTAAGGGTTGAGGTCGAGCCCTGCACTGGGCTCTGTGCTCAGCAGGGAGTCGGCTTGAAGATTCTCTCTCTCTCTCTCTCCCTCAGCCCCTCCCTCTGCGCACAGTCTCCTTCCCTCTCTAAAATAAAATATTAAAAATTAATGCTTTTACTTTGTATTCAGTATTTTTGTGGTAAAAAAATACACAATGTAAAATTTACCACTGTAGGCATTTTTAAGTCTACTGTCCCTTAGCATTAAGCATATTCGCATTATTGTGCAACCATCCTGAGCATCTGTCTCCAGAAGCCTTTCATCTTCCAGACTGAAACTCAGTACCCATTAAACAGTAACTCCCTATCCCCAACCTCACAATGCATGAAGACCACCATTCTATTTTCTGTTTCTATGAATTTGACTAGATTAGGGGCCTCATATAAACAGATTCACATAAAATCTGTTCTTTTGTGGCTGGCTTATTTAATTTTGCATAACATCCTCAAGGTTCATTCATGTTGTATATTGTAAGATTTCCTTTCTTTTTAAGGCTGAATCATATTCCATTTTATGTCATATATACAATTACACACACACAAAGAAAAATGTGCCCCATTTTACTTATGCATTCATCTATCAATGGACACTTGGGGTGCTTCCATCTTTTGGCTTTTGTGAATAATGCTGTCACAAACATAGGTGTACAAACATTTCCTTGAGACCTTGCTTTCAATTCTGTGAGGTGGATACCCAGAATTGAAATTGCCAGGTCATATGGTAATTCAGTGTTTAATATTTTGAGGAACCTTCAGACCAGACCACTTTCCACAGCAGACACAGTGTTTTATATTCCCATCAACAAGGATTCCAGTTTCTCCACATTCTGGCTAATACTTGCCACTTTCTGTTTAATTTTTTTGATAATAGCCATCCTAGTGGATGTAAGGTGGTATTTCATTACGGTTTTGATTCCCATTTCCCTAATGACTAGTGATGGTGGGCATTTTTCATCTGCTTATTAACCATTTATATATCTTCACAGGAGAAATATCTATCCAAGAACTTTGCCCATTTTTAAAAAAAAGTTTGATTGATTGATTGATTTGAGAGGGGGGTAGAAGGAAAAGCAGACTCCCCATTAAGCAGGGAGCCTGATGTGAGATTGGATCCCAGGACTCTGGGATCATGACCTGAGCCAAAGGCAGACTCTTAACTGACTGAGCCACCCCCCACCTTTGCCCATTTTTAAATCAGATTGTTTTTCTGTTGTTGAATTACAATGGGTTTTAGGTTTGTTTGTTTGTTTGTTTTGCAAGGGTATGATGTTATCCATATCATCTTACTAGCCGCCTTACAAACCCATACTTGCCTGGTATGTGATTTTTTACTTCACCTGCTTATATATTTCTCATAAAAGACTTACATGGATTTTATGGTTTTTTTAGCCAATCTAACAATTTTTGTCTTTTAAATGGAGAGTTTAGTCCAATTACACTTAGTAATTTTTTACTAATATATTTGGTTTTTAAAAATGTTTTACTTATTTATTCATGAGAGACACACAGAGGACAGAGACACAGACAGAGGGAGAAGCAGGCTCCATGCAGGGAGCCCGATGTAAGACTCCATCCCAGGACTCCAGGAACACACTCTGAGCCGAAGGCAAGAGCTTAACTGATGAGCCACCCAGGTTCTCCTTTACTAATATATTTGAATTCATTTTTACCATATTCTTTGTTCATTTTTACTGTATCTTCTTGCTTATTTATTTTTAATTCCAGTATAGTTAGTATGCAGTATTGTATTCATTTTAGGCATATAATATAGTGACTCAATTCCATACATTACGCACTGCTCATCACAGTAAGTGCACTTCCTAATCCCTATCACCTCTTTCACTCATCACCCCACCCAACTCCCCTCTGATGACCACTGGTTTGTTCTTTGTAACTAAGAGTTATGTTTACCTTATCTTGAGGTTCTTTTTCTTCTCATTCCTTTTTTTTTTCTTTGACTGGGTTGAGACTTTATATTGTTTGGATTTTTGTTTTGTTTTTGTTTTGAGAATTTTTTTCATGTTATGCAAGATTTTTACATGTATGTTCAAGTAAAGTCTAAAATTAATTGATATACTTTTAAAAGATTTATTTATTTATTTTAGAGAGACAGCACATGCAGGAGGGGAAAGGGAAGTGGGAGAGAGAGAAAGAATCTCAAGATTCCCTACTGAGCACAGAGCATGTGATCCTGAAATCAAGACCTGAGTTGAAACCAAGAGTCAGGTACTTAACCAACTGTGCCACCCAGGTGGTGTCCCTAAAATTATTATTTTTTCATCCCTGCATCTATAACCCCAAGCCCTAGATGTCTTGTCTGTCTCCACTCTATTTTCTTAGGATGAGTCTAACTCTGATCCTATGCCCCCCAAACCTCAGGAGACAGGTCAGGTTACAATGTGTTTCCCCTGAAGTTCCTCTTGGCTTATCACGACAGAAGCATTTTTTTTCTCCATGTTGAGTGGCATGGAGATGAGAGGTGAAATGCACAGCACACCATTACTAACTACTGCCTTCTTTAAAGTTGTAAACTTATTTATCTTAAATAATCTAGCTTTTTAAAAAAAATTTCATTGGAGTTCAATTTGCCAACAAATATCGTATCACCTAGTGCTCATCCCACCAAGTGCTCGCCTCAGTGCCCATCACCCAGTCACCCTAACCCCCGGCCCACCTCCCTTTCCACTACCCCTTGTTTGTTTCCCAGAGTTAGGTGTCTCTCATGTTTTGTCACCCTCACTGATATTTTCACTCATTTTTTCTCCTTTTCCCTTTATTCCCTTTCACTAATTTTTATATTCCACAAATGAATGAGACCATATAATGTTTGTTCTTCTCTGATTGACTTATTTCACTCAGCATAATACCCTCCAGTTCCATCCACGTTGAAGCAAATGGTGGGTATTGGTCCTTTCTAATGGCTGAGTAATATTCCATTGTATACATAAACCACATCTTCTTTATCCATTCATCTTTCGATGGACACCGAGGCTCCTTCCACAGTTTGGCTATTGTGGACATTGCTGCTATAAACATTGGGGTGCACCGGCGTTTCACTGTAGCTATATATTTGGGGTAAATCCCCAGCAGTGCAATTGCTGGGTCATAGGGCAGATCTATTTTTAACTCTTTGAGGAACCTCCACACAGTTTTCCAGAGTGGCTGCACCAGTTCACATTCCCACCAACAGTGCAAGAGGGTTCCCCTTTCTCCACATCCTCTCCAACATTTGTTTCCTGCCTTGTTAATTTTCCCTATTCTCACTGGTGTGAGGTGGTATCTCATTGTGGTTTTGATTTGTATTCCCCTGATGGCAAGTGATGCGGAGCATTTTCTCATGTGCGTGTTGGCCATGCCTATGTCTTCCTCTGTGAGATTTCTGTTCATGTCTTTTGCCCATTTCATGATTGGATTGTTCGTTTCTTTGGTGTTGAGTTTAATAAGTTCTTTATAGATCTTGGAAACTAGCCCTTTATCTGATATGTCATTTGCAAATATCTTCTCCCATCCTGTAGGTTGTCTTTGAGTTTTGTTGACTGTATCCTTTGCTGTGCAAAAGCTTCTTATCTTGATGAAGTCCCAAGAGTTCATTTTTGCTTTTGTTTCTTTTGCCTTCGTGGATGTATCTTGCAAGAAGTTACTGTGGCTCATTCATTTGGGGAATATAAATAATAGTGAAAAGGAATAGAAGGGAAGGGAGAAGAAATGGGTAGGAAATATCAGAAAGGGAGACAGAACATAAAGACTCCTAACTCTGGGAAACGAACTAGGGGTGGTGGAAGGGGAGGAGGGCGGGGGGTGGGGGTGAATGCGTGACGGGCACTGAGGGGGGCACTTGACGGTATGAACACTGGGTGTTATTCTGTATGTAGGCAAATTGAACACCAATAAAAAATAAATTTATTATTAAAAATCATTTACACATTTTTAGTAAGGCTATTCATTAATTCAGTTAATAGTTATTGAGTGTCCATTATGTGTCGAGTCTTATACGGGGACTGGGAAGATTGTAGTAAGTAAAATAGACAAGGTCCTTACCCAAATGAAGACATTCTAATGACCAGAGACAGGTGACAAATAGATAAGCAAAAAAACCAAAATAGGGTCTTTAAAAAAATATTTTATTTATCCATGAGAGACACAGAGACAGAGACACAGGCAGAGGGAGAAGCTGGCTTCCCAGAGGGAGCCTGATATGGGACTCGGTCCCAGTACCCCTGGCTCATGCCCTGAGCCAAAGGCAAATGCTCAACCACTGAGCCACCCATGTGTCCTTAAACAAAATAGTTTTAGATTTAATATATCCTAAGAAGAAAATAAATTTGGTGAGAAGGATCATCAAAGAGCTGAGAACAAAGAGCAAAGAGCTAAGGAAAAAGCTTTCCAGTCAAAAGAAATTGCAAGTGTAGATGCATGCAACAAGAAAAAATTCAGTATCTTTAACAAGCAGAAAGGAAGCCTATGTGGCTGGTGCATAGTGAGATGGTGTGGTGGGAAGGTAATCAAGGAGGTAGGCAAGTGTCAGATCATATAAGTACCTTAGTCTACATGAGGAATTTAAATTTTATTCTGGGTGCCAAGCCTGGAGAGTTTTATGGAAAGAATGATTTATGCTTTTGAAAGATCTCTTTGACTACTATGAGAAGTACGGGACAGGGTGAGACCAGAAGTTTCCAGGCCTTTTGGAAAGCTATTGAAGTAACATAGGTAAGAGATGAAGGTGGCTGAAGCAGGTGCACTTGAGAGAAGACAGGATTTGATGGTAGGTTTCCTGTCAGAGGTATGACCAGAAGAACCATCCAGAATGATCAGGGTTTCTAGTTGCAGCTGGGTAGATGATGCCATTGTTTCCTGAAATGAAGAGTGCAGGATTATGCAGGGTAACCGAGGGCTCCGTATTAGAAATATACAGTTTGTGTTGTTTGTTAGGTACCAGGTAAACATGTGAAGTTGGTGGTTGGATGGATGCATGATTTTGTTGCTCACAGCCAGAACAGGAGCTCTGCCAAATGCAGTTGTTTGGCTTTAGATGCATCTGTACAGAGAAGAAAAGACCTAGGGTACTCCAGCAAGAAAGAGCAGGTAAGGATGGAGGCCCTTGCTAAGAGGGCTTAGAAGGAGCAGTGCGTGAGACAAAGGGAAAACCAGGAAAATATGAGGCTGTATAAACCAAGAAAGGTGGGTGTGTTTTAAAGTGTGGAGCAGACAGTTGTGACCCAGACTGCGAAAACTAAGGACAAAGACGTGACCCTTGGAGTAGTAACACCCTAGGCTATAGGAACCTTGATTAAAATAGTTTTATTGGGGGACACCTGGGTGGCTTGGTCAGCTGAGTGTCCGACACTTGGCTTTGGCTCAGGTCATGATCTCAGGGTCATGATTTCTGGGTCTCAAGATTGAGCCCTGCATTGGGCTCCACACTCAGCAGGGAGGTGGCTTAAAGATTCTCTCTCTCTCCCCCTCTGCCCCTCCTCCTGTTCTTTTTTTCCTCTCTCAAATACATAAATGAATCTTAAAAACCCCAGCGTCATTGAAGGTAGGAAGGGGGTGGGGGCAGGAGAGCATCAATCTTTGAATGGGAGCTGTGCACATGTAGGTAGTTAAGTCTGATGATGTTTGTCCTTTTGTAATATTTTCCCCACTCAGATACTCCTCTGCCTCAGGAACTCCCTGACACCTCTAATTTTAAGCCCATTATTCCAAATCCCCTTCCCTACTCCTTTAAAACCTGGTTTCCTACCTCTCCTGGGATGGTAGAGCGTGATTACCCCCAAGAGCAATCCTAGACACTTGAATAATGCACACCAGTGGAGGAGGGAGACAGCTTTGGTAGTTAAGGTGGCTGCCTGCCCATTGGTCATTGACTTCAGATGCCAAGAGGCTAAGTTTTTTTTTTTTTATCATCAATACACTTTTTTTTTTTTTGGAGAAGTTTTAGGTCCACAGCTAACTGAGCAGAAAGTACAGAGTTCTCGTATACCCCCCTCCACACCCACACCCACACCCCCTTCCACACTACCAATGCCCTCCATTATTGTGGTGCGCTTGTTACTACCTATGAACCTACACTGACATATGACCATCTGGATGCAACACAGATATGTATCTGTTCACCTACTGAAGGACAGCTTGGTTGCTTCAAAGTTTTTGGCAATTAGGAATAAAAGCCCTTAAAAAAAAAAAAAAGGAATAAAAGCCCTTATAAACATCCTTGTTTAGATTTTTGTGTGAGTTTAAGTTTTCAACTCATTTAGATCAATACCAGAAAATGTGATTGCTGGATCCCATGGTAAGAATATTTTTAGTTTTGTAAGAAACTGCTAAACTGTCTTCCAAAGCAGCTGTACAATTTGGCATTCCCACCAGCCGTGAATGCGAGTCCCTGTTGCTCCACGACCCTGCAGGCATTTGGTGATGTCCGCATTTTGTATTTTTGCCACTCTATTTTTTACTAATTTTTAAAAAATATTAAGTAGGCTCCACACCCAATGTGGGGCTGGAAGTAACAACCCTGAGATGAAGAGTCACATGCTCTACTGACTGAGCCAGCCAGGTGCCCCAATCATCTTTGCCATTCTGATAGGTGTGTAGTGGCATCTCATTGTCATTTTAATTTGCATTTTCTGATGACCTATGATGTGGAGCATCTTTTCATGTGCCTATCTGCCACCTGCATACCTACTTTAGTGAAGTATCTGTTCAGATCTTTTGCTATTTTTTAATTGGGTTGTTTGTCTTCTTACTGAGTTTGTAAGAGTGATTTGTACTGTAAGGGATCAGAATATACCACCCCAAAATATTCCAGTTTGGTATAAGGATTATTTTCAGTGGAGGCAATTGAGAAGAAGCAGACCCAAGAAAAAAATCCCTGACTTGAAACCCAAGTAGCCCCTTCATTAAAACACATGTGAGGACACTGGGACTCACAGGGATGGGGGTTTTACAGACATCACTCAACTGATAAATGACAGAGCTGATGCTTCTCCTCTGGTCTTCTAACAAAGAACATAGACTTTTATCATTTGTCTGAATTCTCATCTTAGAAAAAAACTGAAGAAAAAAGCCCAGCAAAGCAATTAAGCACACATGGAGAAAAAGGAAAAATTCTCAAATAAATAAATACATAACATCTTTGCAAAAAAGAAATGTAAAAAAAGAAAAAAGAGGGGTGCCTGTGTGGCTCAGTCGGTTAAGCATCCAACTCTTGGTTTTGGCTCAGGTCATGATCTCAGAGTTGTGAGATCCCGAGTCAGGTTCCACACTCAGAGGGGAGTCTACTTGAGGATGTTCTCTCCCTCTCTCTCTCTGCCCTTCTCTCTGCTTGTGTTCTCTCTCTCTCTCTAAAATAAATAAATCTTTTAAAAAAAGAAAGAAAATGAAAAGAAAAATTCTCTGCCTTCCCCTTCCCTACCAGAAAAGGCAAGACGATCTGTAATCTCCAAAGATTCTATCAGCCTGGAGACCTGAGTGGCATCTGCATAATAAATCTTACTAAATAAGATTTATCTTTCATTAGTTTCCCTCATGTATTAACTTTTCTGCAAGTTGGCGCTCCTGAAAGCCTAAACCCCTTTTCCTTTGTCTTGTCATTTCTCTACAAATTTACTGTTCCTTATTAAAATGTTTTGTAAAACTGTGGATTCTAACCATCCCTTTGAGTCCCTTATCGCTGACTTTTCTCTGGTGTGTAAACGTGACACACAGATTAATAAATTCTATTTGTTTTCCTCTTATAATCTGTCTTTTGTCAGTATAATTTCCAGGGCCTTAGATGCAGAATATGGGGAGGTAGAGGGGAAACAAAAGGCTTTTTTTCCTTCTCTGCAGTTTATTTTGGATAATAATCCTTTATCAAATGTGTCTTTTGCAAATATCGGTGCCCCCTCCCATCCCGCCCAGTCTGAGGCTTCTCCTCTAATCCTGTTGACAATGTTTTTCACACAGCAGAAGTTTTTAATTTTAATCAAGTACAACTTATCAATTTTTTTCTTTCACAGATCGTGACTTCAGTGTTGTATCTAAAAAGTCATCCCCATGCCCAGGGTCATGTAGGTTTTCTCCTGCATTAATCTTGTACTGGTTTTATAATTTTGCATTTTATACTTAAGTCTGTGATCCACTTTGAGCTAATTTTTGTGAAGGGCGTAAAGTCAGTGTCTAGATTTATTATATTTTTGCATGTGGGTATCCTAAGTTAACATTTTAAAGATAGATTTTTTTCCTTGTACTTACTCATTGTACAAATTACCCAAAAGTCAGTTAAACATGGTGGCACCTGGGTGACTCAGTGGGTTAAGTGACCAACTCTTGATTTGGCTCAGGTCATGACCTCAGAGTCCTGGGATCTAGCTCTGCACTAGACTCTGCACTCAGTGTAGAGTCTGCTTGTCCCTCACCCTCTGCTCCTCCATCCTGTCTCTGTCTCTCCCTCTCTCTCAAAGAAATAAAGCTTTCTAAAAAAGTCAAACATGAAAAAGCAAATTAAAATCACAACTGAATTCATTTTGATGAATTACCTATTAATCCTTTTAAATATGCATTTTAATTTTTAATTTTTTACTTTTTAAAGACTTCTTAAGATAAAATGTATGTAACATAAAGTGCACCATCTTAACCATTTAACGTATACCATACAGTAATTTTTAGTACATTCACAATGTTGTGCCATCATTACCACTAATTCTAGAACATTCCCATCACCCCAAAAAGAAACCCAGTGACTGCTCCGACTCTTCCCTCCCACCCCCTGGCAACCACAAGTCTACCCTCTGTCTCTATGATTTGCCTGTTACCCCAACTCCCCACCCACCTCCCTTTTCCACTACCCCTTGTTCGTCTCCCAGAGTTAGGACTCTCAAGTTCTGTCACCCTCACTGATATTTATGGGGAGAAGTATTAGGTTAACAGCATTTTAATTTTTTAATTAGCACTTTTAACCTTCTTTCATTTAGACATTATAAATGACCACTATCCTTATGTAATTAAAAATGCTTTCTAAATATGCTTTTAATTGTTGCATTTGTTCTAAGTAGATCATGTACTAATGTATTATCACTTACTTAATTTTCCTATCGTTGGCGTTTCTTCTAATTCTTATCATCATACCATGATGAACATCTCTGTGGAAAGCTTTTTTTTTTTTTTTTTCTGTTTCAAGTTATTGTCTTAGGATAGAACCCTGTCACTAGACTTATGGAATCAGAGGGGATAAACATAATGCTAGAGCTCTTAATGCATAGTGTCAATTTGCTTTCTGGGAAGTTTGTACCAACTTGCAGTCCATCAGTAGTGGATGAGTGTCTATCTCCACTCAATTCTTGCTGCTCCTGAACCGTGTCATTTAAAAATCTTTGCTGGGATCCCTGGGTGGCGCAGCGGTTTGGCGTCTTCCTTTGGCCCAGGGCGTGATCCTGGAGACCTGGGATCGAGTTCCACGTCGGGCTCCCGGCGCATGGAGCCTGCTTCTCCCTCTGCCTGTGTCTCTGCCTCTCTCTCTCTGTGTGACTATCGTAGATAAATAAAATAAAATAAAAATCTTTGCTAATTTAATGGGTGAAAAACTGTATTCAGTTGCTATAGGTGGTGTTTCATTGATTGCTAGTGAGGTCGAAAAAATGTTAACCAAGTATTCATTTGTTGACCATTTGTGGTACATTTTGTAAATCCAATGTTCACAGACTCACTCATTGAAACTACTGTTTTATCCAGATGGTTTTATTTTTGTTGATTTGGTTTTTAGGAAAACCGGAACAGCTTACATAAGAAAGGTATTACAACATAACACTCCTGAAGGATTTTTGTCTTCTGTCATTGCGGAAGTGATAGACCCTTTTGGAATAGAAGAAGCGAATACAAGCTCTTGCTTGTTTAGTTCCCTTTCTGTTAGTGAACTTGGAAATGTCTCCTATAAACTTACTCTTCAACCACAAAGTAAGTGTAATAATACAGTACAACTCTGATGGCTAGAAAAAAATTAAAAATCATCTTTTGGGAATATTGTTCATGCACATTTATAGGTGAACAGTAGATTTCAAAATTTAGTCCCATTGGTAATCTACTAAAGCCTACAAATGGTTAGGAGGAATTTTTGATTTCTAATATAATACAACCTAGCAATAATTTCATTGATATTTCATCAATAGTAGTGCCTGTCATTTATTTCTATAATGTTATTTTGTCTTCAGCAGTATTCAGAAGTGAAAGAAAATAGGAAGTCCAAAAAAAGGGAAGAAATAGAAAATAGGAAGTCCATGTATATTTTGCCCTACATACTAAAATAATCACGTAGAATATTTCTATTCAAAGGATTATGTATGATACAAAGCCAAAGCTAGTACAGTTTATTCTAAGGATTGGCTTCTATTGTGAGTAAATGAGAAGCCACTGGAGAAAGTAACATGATTGGACTTAGGTTTTAACAAGATCACTTTGGCTCCTGCATTGAGAGAGGACTGGGCAGGTGGAGGAAGGAGGTCAAGAAGGAAAGCCGAGATATCAGTTTCATGATTGCAGTAATCAAGAGAGAGATTATATCAAATGTAAGATACTTGTTACTTATCCAAGTAGAGAAATGAGGTTTATATTTAGGAAGACACACCTGGAGTTCAGGCAAGGCATCTGGACGGGAGATAGAAATGTGAGCAGTCAGTATCTGTATGACAATTGATGTTATGAGACCAGATGACATAACCTGGAAGATGAGTATAAATATGGAAAGGAAAAGGTCTAAGTTGCAATCTCTGGTTTTGCAACAATTAGTGATTAGAGAGATGGGAAAGAGTCAGGAAAGGAGAGCGGGTGGTCTGCTCAGAGAAGAACTAGGAGAAAGTGTCTCTCAGAGACACTGAGAGTGAGGAAGGTCTTTCAGGAAGAAGAGAAGTAGGTCAGGGGAGATGAGCAAGGAAAACTAGCCAGCAGATATGGGCAGGTGGTTGGTAACCCTGACAAAAGCTTTTGTTGGGTGGAGTAGTGTAGACAAAAATCTGATTGGATTAAGTTCTAAACAGTAAGGGGAGGGGAGGAATTGAAGATACTGAATGAAAGCAACTTTCTTGGGGGAATTTTGCTTACAAGGGGAGGAGAGAGATTATGTGACAGTTGGGGAGGAGAGAGATTATGAGTCAGTTAGTCATCTGACTCTTGGTTTCTGCTCAGGTCTTGAACTCAGGGTCCTGGGATTGAGACCCACTCCACATTCAGCAGGGAGTTTGCTTGGGATTCTCTCTCTTCCCTCTTTTATCTTCCTCCTCTCTCTCCAATAAATAAAAATAATAATAAAGTGGGAGAAATTAGAGCATGCTTACACAATAAAGGAAATTATGAGGGTGTCTTCTGACTACTTCTATTTATTTTTTCAGAATGAGTACATTGGTGGTTTCATGACCTATCAAAGACATTTGATCATGGCGAACCCCCCTTCCTTGAAACAGCCTTCTTGTGATTCCCCTTACATCCTCTTACATGATGGTGCTCCTCATAATCCTGCCCTAAAGTCTAGTTTCTTTTAAATTCTCATGCTCTTCCTAAACAATTATTCATCTACTCAACAAATATTTGTTGAGCACCGTCTATGTGATAGGCAGACCTCTAGGTCCTAGGGAAACACTGGCTATGTTATCCTTTGCTCATAGAATCACAATAAATATTCTAAGTTATTAAGGCTCTTGGCAGTTCTAAGTAAAGAAATCAGCTTTCTTATAATTACTTAGCCCTACGTGGGTGTTTTTTTTCTGCTGAGGATTTTATAGAATTAGTTTCATAGTAAAGATTCAAATATAGATTTGCACTTGACATATTTGTGATACTCTTTCTACAAAATAATTTGAATTCCAACCTCAAATCTGGCCAATGTGTTCTTTGGTTAAGACCATAGTTTGAAAACTCAAATAATGTTTTCATCAATTACGTCCACCAGTATGCTTGAAGAACATTAGCTATTTTATTTTATAATAAATTATTCCTGTTTTAGATCCAGGCATTAATTCCTCATTTCAAGATCTGGATATAGAGAAGACTGTGGTGATTCCTGGTTACAGCAGCTTCCTGATCACAAACATTTTAGATGCTAAGAATGCTTTGGCTATTGCTACTATGCCTGAAAGAATACTCAGCAATATTACCTTCCAAAAAGACTCCTGGTTCTTATATAACCTGGGGCACAGGAATGGACGAATTTGGACTATATATGCAAAACCATGTAATTATTGGTTTCAACATGATGATTCTCTATCCCTCAATGTCCTGAAATACATTGATCTGGGGAAATCTCATACTTTAAAAGTTAAGGTCATACCTAATACAAAAGGTAAGTTTATTTTTATTGGGAACATCAAAGGGAGATGATGTTGTTTTTCTTGAATGTAAAATATACTCTGATATTTCCATTATCCTTGGCTTACATAATAGCTGGCATTCTACTAGTAACAGTATTCGCTTCTAATTCTTGATTACTTACTACATGTGAGTCTAGGTACTTAATTATTTTTATGTATTTTTTATTTAATACTTACAACTCTTAAAGGTGAGATTTTTAATCCTTTAAAAATGAGGGTAAGTTAGCAGCCTAAGGTTACACAGGATTTTAGTTTAGATTTTTGCTGTCCTCTGAAAAGAAAACCATTTAGTTACTTCAGTATTGTCATAGTTATTTCAGGTATTTATTTTAAGCCAAAAAAAATGGCTTTTGAGTAATGTTCTATTTTCCTCATTTTTCCATGGCATTTATTCATTACAAAGGTAATATGAAACTTATTAAAATGATGGAGAAACAGCATACCGGAAAAATAAAATAAAACAAAAATTTTAGTAAATATCTGAGCTAGAAAGAGAGGAAGGGAAGATGAAGGGAAGGGAGGGAAAGAGAAGAAAATACTGTCACCAAAAATGAATGGGGAATTCAAAGTCAAAGAAATGAGCTACTTAGTTGCTCCCTGAGGATGTGAGTCCCAGGTATGGGCCATATAGGCAGAAGAATGGAGTTTAATGCCCAAGCATTAACAGAATAGACTTTGTGGTAGGAGGCTGGAACCAAGATATTAAGTAAAGCTAGAAGTTTAAATCATGAAAAAGGGGATCATGAAAACTCTACCCACCAACCCAAAGAGGGAGCTCAGGGGATTATCATCTCCATGAGACTCAAAGTGGAAAAAAAAAGGATCTCTGGTAAAAACCCCAAGTTCCAAGACTCTATTACCCCAAGAGACCACAAACCAGTTGTTGGAATCCAAAGCTGAGAAATAATTATAGCACATAGGCCCCAGTCTAGGCAAGCATAAAACCCTTGGTAGGAATACTTCCATAATCCAGGGAACATAGATTTCCATGGAAAAATTAATCTCCTTTGAACATGAATTGAGAAAAACATTTTAAAACTATGTAAGAAAATGACCTAACATAAGAAAGAGTCCACAGGCTCTCTCTCTCCAAGAACTTGATCTTTATTTTTATTTTATTTTATTTATTTATTTATTTATTTTTAATTTTTAAAAAATTTTTATTTATTTATGGTAGTCACACACAGAGAGAGAGAGAGAGAGAGAGGCAGAGACACAGGCAGAGGGAGAAGCAGGCTCCATGCACCGGGAGCCCGACGTGGGACTCGATCCCGGGTCTCCAGGATCGCGCCCTGGGCCAAAGGCAGGCGCCAAACCGCTGCGCCACCCAGGGATCCCTATTTATTTTTTAAGTAGGCTCCACACTCAGCATGGAGCCCAACACAGGGCTTGAACTCATGACTCTGAGATTAAGACCTGAGATCAAGAGCCAGCTGCTTAACTGACTGAGCCACCCAGGTATGCCATGAACTCAATCTTTAATTTCCAAGGACTTGAGATAATGGAAAAATCAGAAAGACACTATAAAACAAGTATATGTAGAAATCTCAAATGAAGATATATGAACCATAATGAAAGGACTTTTAAGGACTTTTAAGAAGGCCTCATGTGAAAAACAGAACCAAATATGACTTATACAGATGAAAATTATAAAAAAAATTAGAGGACATTTCTTTCTGTTTCAATCAATATTGTAGACTTAAATACTGTTAAAATAAACATTTCCTCTTAAAACCCTTAGAATCTTTTCTCATTGGTTATATGACTAATTGTCCATATTTCCTTCAAGTAATTTTAGAGTTTTAATTTTATAGTTTTAACTTTCCATCCAAGTCTTTAGTTTATCTAGATTTTGTTTTGATATATTGTAGGTGGTCAGCTAATTGTTCCAACATCACTTCTTGAAGAGTGTGTCCTGTCTTAACTGGTTTCAGAATACAGTAAACAATTGACCTGTAATTTTGACCATTCTGGATTTTTTTTTCCATTCTGGATTTTTAAATCTCTGTTCTTTTTTTATTTCTTTATATTCTGTTGTGCACAAATTCCACAGTGTTATAAGTATTTTAGCTTTAAAATATACCAGATTCATTGTTGGATGGTTTGATGGAAGCAAATAGTAACCAGCAAATCAACTCAATTGCCTCTTTGTAAAGAAAAGCCCAGTGCATGCTACTCAAAGGGTGGGTACCTAGACCACCCACATCAGCAGCAACTGGCTGCTTGTTAGAAGTGCAGAGTCTTTTGTAGTTCCACACAAATTTTAGAGGTGATTTTCTAAGTCTGTAAAAAAATCCTATTGGAATATTGATATGGATATTACATTGAGTCTGTAGGTCACTTTAGGTATGAATATTTAAACAATACTAATTCTTGCAATTTATGAACACAGGGTTATCTTTCCATTTATTTGTGTCTTCTTAAATTTCTTTCACTGATGTCTCATGTACAGGTCTTTTACCCTCTGTTAAATTTATTCCTATGTATTGTATTCTTTTCAATGCTATTGTAAATGGGACCATTTTCTTAATTTCTCTTTTGGATAGTTCATTGTCAGTGTATAGAAACACAACTGATATTTGTATTTTGACTTTGTACTGTACAACTTTACTTCTCTCTATGTAAGATCCTGCCATCTACAAACAGAGACAATTTTACTCCTTCCTTTCTGATTTGGATTCCTTTTATTTCTTTTTCTTGCCTAATCATTCTGGGTAGGACTTCCAGTACTATGTTGAAGAGAAGTAGCGAGAGCAGTGCATCCTTGTCTTGTTCCTGATCTTAGAGGCAAAGTTTTAAGCTTTGAGTATGACAAGTATGATGAATATGAATATGGTGTTAGCTATGGTCTTGTCATATGTGACATTTATTGTATTGAGATACATTCCTTCTATATTTAATTTGTCAAGAGGTTTTTATCATGAATGGGCATTGAATGTTGTTGAATGCTTTTTATGTATCTGTTGAGATGATCAATGATTTTTGCTCTTTATTCTGCTAATGTTCTATATCACATTAAAGACCCTGAGTAGCTAAAGCAGTCTTTAGAAAGAACAAAACTGGAGGTATCACACTCCCTGACTTCAAACTATATTACAACACTATATTAATGAAAACCTTATGGTCCTGACATAAAAACCACACACATAGCCCAACGGAGCAAAACACAGACCCCAGAAATGAGCCCACACATATATGGTTAATTAATCCTTGACAAGGGAGCCAAGAACACACAGTGGGAAAAGGACAGTCTTTTCAATAAAGTGTTGGGGAAATTGGATAATCACATCCAAAACCATGAAAGTGAACCCCTATTTTACACCCTCACAAAAATTAATGAAATGGATTAAAGGCTTAAACATAAGACCTAAAACCATAAAACTCCTAGAAGAAAACATAGGGGAAAAGGTCCTTGACTTTGGTCTTGGCACTGACATTTCTGGTTATGACACAAAAATCAAAGGCAACAAAAACAAAAGTAAATAAGTGGGACTATGTCAAACTAAAAAGCTTCTGCACAGCAAAGGAAACCATCAGAAAAATGAAAAGACAGCCTTTGGAGTGGGAGAAAATGTTTGCAAACCATATGTCTGATAAGGGGTTAATATCTAAGCTATATAAGGAACTCATACTGCTCAATAGCAAAAAACAAAATCCCACAAATAATGCAATTTAAAAATGGGCAAATGAATAGACATTTTTCAAAGAAGACATATGGCCAACAAATACAGGAAAAGGGGTTCAACACCACAAATCATTGGGAAAACTCAAATCAAAACCACAATGAAATATCACCTCAAACCTGTTAGAATGACAAGTATCAAAAAGACAAGACATGACAAGCGTTGGTGAGGATGTGGACAAAAAGGGAACCTTCGTACACTGTTGGTGGAAATGCAAACTGGGGCAGCCGCTATGGAAAACAATATGGCAGTTCCTCAAAATATTAAAAATAGAACTACCATATGATCCAGCAATCCCACTTGTGGGTGTATATCTGAAGAAGACAAAATCAGTATTTCAAAGAGCTATCTGCACCCCATGTTCATTGCAGGTTATAATAGCCAAGATACAGAAACAACATAAGTGTCAGTTGATGGATGGATGGATAAAGAAAACAGGTGTGTGTGTGTGTGTGTGTTTGTGTGTGTGTGATGGATTATTATTAAGCCATAAAAAATAAGGAAATTCTGCCATTTACAGCAACATAGATGAAACTGGAGGATATTTTGCTAAGTGAAATAAGCCACATAGAGATAGACAAGAACTGTATCATCCCATTCAGATGTGGAATCTAAGTTTTAAAAGTCCAACTCGGGATCCCTGGGTGGCTCAGTGGTTTGGCGGCTGCCTTTGGCCTAGGGTGTGGTTCTGGAGTCCCGGAATTGAGTCCCACATCAGGCTCCCTGCATGGAGCCTGCTTCTCCCTCTGCCTGTGTCTCTGCCTCTCTCTCTCTCTCTCTCTCTCCTCTCTCTGTGTGTCTATCATGAATAAATAAATAAATAAATAAATAAATAAATAAATAAATAAATATCTTCAAAAAAATAAAAGTCCAACTCATAGAAATAGAATAAATGCTGGCTGCCAGGGGTTAGGTAGTAGAAAAAATGGACATGTTGGTCAGTGGATACAAACTTCTTGTAAAATGAACAAGTTCTAGGGGATATAACATATGGCTTGAGGCCTATAGTTAATAATACTGTATTGGGGGCACTTGGGTAGCTCAATCAGCTAAGCATCCGACCCATGATTTTGGCTCAGGTCATGATCTCAGGGTTGTGAGATCAAGGGTCATGAGACTGACCCACATTAGGCTCTGTCCTGGGTGTGGAACTTGCTTAAAATTTTCTCTCTCCCTCTCCCCCTCTCTCCCTACATTCTCTTTCCCTCAAAATTATAATTACAATGATGATGGTGATATACTATGTATATGTATACGTATGTATACTTGAAAAATTGCTAAGAGAATAGATCTTACATGTTCTCACTACACACACAAAGTAACTGTGAAGTGGTGAGTGTGTTCATTTAATTTTGGTGATCACTTTACAGTGTGTGTGTATATATACATATATATATATGAAATCATCACGTTATATGCTTTAAATACATACAATATTCTTTGTCAGTTATACCTCAGTAAAGCTGAGGTGGGGGATGTGCAACCTCAGCCCTCTCCGCAGACCCTGGTAAATCAGAATCTGCATTTTAACAGAAATATCCAGTGATAGTTTAGGAATCACTGGCCAGGTCACTTTGGTTTAAAGGAAACTGCTACAGATGAGACTTCAGGCAAATGATTTTCTCCTTCTCAGCCCCGATTTACTGATTAGCAATGATGGCAGATAGACTACATGGTCTGTCAAATCTCTTCTTCTATTAAATTTCTCAGTGTGGAGCGATTCTAAGCAGGTGGCTTGCAGGCAGAAACTGGCCTGATGACATGTCATGTGACCTGCTTAGTTTTGTCTTGGCAACGGTGGGCTGATGGCTTCTGAAACTGAGCCATGCAGCTCAGTGTGATCATTCCTGTCCAAGTAACCTTTCCAAATGGAGGGAGTGAGATTTCTGTGAGAAAATATTTGTGAAGCTAACTTATTCTAAGAACCATCAGAGTTAACTCTATATAAATTACTAACTATATTTGTAGCCATTATGAAGCCTTCATAATACATCATGTAGATGATCTAGAATCTTGACTAGCTACTCATTATGAAATTGTTTGAAATTTTCATGACTAGACCATTCTCTTACACCATACACAAAGATAAACTCAAAATGGATGAAAGATCTAAATATGAGACAAGAATCCATCAAAATTCTAGAGGAGAACACAGGCAACACCCTTTTTGAACTTGGCCACAGCAACTTCTTGCAAGATACATCTAGGAAGGCAAAGAAAGCAAAAGAAAAAATCAACTATTGGGACTTCATCAAGATACAAAACTTCTGCACAGCAAAAGAAACAGTCAACAAAACTAAAAGACAGTCTACAGAATAGGAGAAGATATTTGCAAATGACATATCAAATAAAGGGCTAGTATCCAAGATCTATAAAGAACTTATTAAACTCAACAGCAAAGAAACAAACAATCCAATCATGAAATGGGCAGAAGACATGAACAGAAATTTCACCATAGAAGACATGCACATGGCCAACAAGCACATGAGAAAATGCTCCACATCACTTGCCATTAGGGAAATACACATCAAAACCACAATGAGATACCACCTCACACCAGTGAGAATGGGAAAAAATAACAAGGCAGGAAATCACAAATGTTGGAGAGGATGTGGAGAAAGGGGAACCCTCTTGCACTTTTGGTGGGAATGTGAACTGGTGCAGCCACTCTGGAAAACTGTGTGAAGGGTCTATTAACTCAGAGAGTTAATAATAGAGCTACCCTATGACCCAGCAATTGCACTGCTGGGGATTTATCCCAAAGATACAGATGCAGTAAAATGCCGGGACACTTGCACCCCAATGTTTATAGTAGCAATCTCCACAATAGCCAAACTGTGGAAGAAGCCTCGGTGTCCATTGACAGATGAATGGATAAAGAAGATGTGGTCTATATATACAATGGGATAATAGCCATCAGAAAGGACAAATACCCACCATTTGCTTCGACATGGATGGAACTGGAGGGTATTATGCTGAGTGAAATAAGTCAATCAGAGAAGGACAATCATCATATGGTGTCACTCATATGGGGAATATAAAAAAAAAATAGTGAAAGATATCCTAGGGGAAAGGAGAGAAAATGAGTGGGAAAGAGATACAGAACATGAGAAACTCCTAACTCTGGGAAATAAACAAGGGATAGTGGAAGGGGAGGCGGGTGGGTAGACGAGGTGACTGGGTGATGAGAACTGAGGGGGGGCACTTGACGGGATGAGCACTGGGTGTTATGTGTTGGCAAACTGAACTCCAATAAAAAAAATCTACAAAAAAAGGGAATAAAAGAAATAAATAAAATTTTTATGATTTTAATTTTTTTCTTTTTTAGTTTCTGAATTTTTTTTTTTTTTACTATAATTGGCACACAATAATTTAGTTTTAACCTATGGCTTTGTGTCCATAGGTGTTCGAACACTTGAAATACCGCTCCTGAAAGTCATTGTTGGAAATGCAAATTTGTTGGAAGTCAAAGTTGAAGGTTCTTTTGACGACACTGATAGTTACCTAATGAAAATTTCTGGGGCTAGCAAAGCTTTACGTCAAGTAAGGTTTCCTTTAATTACAAAAAACTCTATTAATTATGGAAAACTTACACTGTAAATTAAGAGAAGGAAGGGAAAATTTCACATAATCCTGCCTCTCAAGAATGACCAAGCCGTACAGCATTACACAACAGCGGCTCAGTGAGTGAGCTTTGGACAAGACTGCCTGGTATAGATCACACTCCTGGTGCTGTTGTGAATGTGGGAAGGTCCTTTACTATGGCTAAGTTTCCTAATCCACAAAATGTGTATGATAACACCTACCTCATGGGCAGTTTCTGAGAATTCAACGTGATCATTCAAATAGGGCACCTAAAACAATGTATGGCACATGGAAAATGCTCTGTCACTATGAACTGACAGTACTTTTCTTTTTTTCCTAAAACTGGGAGAGTGTTATATGTACACTTTGAACATGTTATCCCTTCCACTTAACTGTATGATTTAATCCTTTTGAGTTACTAAATATTCTTCTACAATGCCAAAATTATTTTTATCATGGAGACTTTCAGATATAGACCAAAGCAGAATTTTCTGTATACTTAGTACTCAAATGATAGTCAAGACTTTGCTATTTTTGTTTCATCATCCTCGCCCCACCTTTTGGGTTTTGGTTTATAGTCTGAGGTATTTTAGAATGAAAGCAAACTTGTAATTTCATTCCTTCCATAATTCAATATATATCTCTAAAAAATATGTGCATTATCTCTCATATAACCATTATGATGCAATTGTTGTTCCTAAAACTTTTTAAACTAATTTTTTGGTATCTACAAAATCTAGTGCATAATCAAATTTCCCAATTTTCTCAAAAAATATTTTGATGTTATGTTTGAATTGGGTTCCAAACCAGATCCACATGGTATGTGATTATTTTCTCTGAAGCATTGTAGGTACCAGTCCATTTTCTTCACTTGCCATTGAATTGTAGAAATTGGATCAGTTGTATTATAGAATATCCAACAGTTTGGATTCTTTTGTTTGCTTCCCTGTCTCTCATGTAATTTGTGCCTCTCTCCCACCGCAGTGATATTTCCTTTAATAGAACCCTATGTAGCTTTTGGTTCAATGTGTTTTGGTAAAAAAGTTTAAAGACATATCATTTTCAATGGCTATAGAGTATGGGGACAGAGGTATCAGAGTCTACAGCATCACTACAGTTATTAGTATTTCTACATTTAAGAAAAAAAATTGTTTGTTTTGAGAGAGACACAGAAAGAACATGAATTGGGGGAAGGGCAGAGGGAGCTGGAGAAGGAGAAGCAGACTCCCTGCTGAGCACAGGACCCTGGGATCACGACCTGAGCTGAAGTCAGATGCACCCAGGTACCCCAGCATTTCTACATTTTTAAAATTCCAAAAATACTTTAAAATTTCCAACATAATTCATCAAATTTTGCTGAATATTTAATATTGTTCAAGGTTCAAGCACATGTATTGTGCATAAATTCCTCTTAAAAACATACCTTTGTGAAATACAGCGATTGTCAAGTGAATAACTTCTTTTCAGAATGTTATGCAGAAGTGATTTTATTTACATCATCCAAAAAAATGTCTAGGTGCTCATCAGTAAAGGATGGAAGCATCAGTGAGTTGGGTGCAATATTGGGGTTTACTGTAGGGGCACCTGGGCAGTGCAGTTGGTTAAGCGTCCGACTCTTAATATCAGCTCTTTTCAGGATCTCGGGGTCATGAGAGCAAGTCTGAGCAGAGCTCTTCACTCAGTGGGGAGTCTGATGGAGACTTTCTCTCTCTTTGCTGCTCCATACCCCACAGAAGAATAAAAAAATAAAAATAATGGGTTTATTTCATAAGTTTTCCTCTTTTTTCCTGTATATTTTTTGAGTTCGATTTGCCAATGTATTGTATAACACCCAGTCTCATCCTGTCAAGTGCCCCCTCAGTGCCCGTCACCCAGTCACCCCGTCCCCCCACCTGCCTCCCCTTCTACTACCCCCTGTTCATTTCCCAGAGTTAGGAGTCTCTCATGTTCTCTGATATTTCCCACTCATTTCCTCTCCTTTCCCCTTTAATCCCTCTCACTATTTTTTATATTCCCCGAATGAATGAGACCATATAATGATTGTCCTTCTTCGATTGACCTACTTCACTCAGCATAATACCCTCTAGTTCCATCCACCTTGAAGCAAATGGTGGGTATTTCTAATGGCTGAGTAATATTCCGTTGAAGACCACATCTTCTTTGTCCATTCATGGACACCGAGGCTTCTTCCACAGTTTGGCTATTGTGGACATTGCTGCTAGAAACATCGGGGTGCAGGTGTCCCGGCGTTTCATTGCATCTGTATCTTTGGGGTAAATCCCCAGCAGTGCAATTGCTGGGTCGTAGGGCAGGTTTATTTTTAACTCTTTGAGGAACCTCCACACAGTTTTCCAGAGTGGCTGCACCAGTTCACATTCCCACCAACAGTGCAAGAGGGTTCCCCTTTCTCCACATCCTCTCCAACATTTGTTGTTGGGGGTGGATTGGGAGATGGTGGTGGTGACGAAGTTGTAGTGGCAGGAGAATGTAGTCTACCTAAGTGGCCCTAGAAGGTGATCTTCTTGCTTCTGAGTATATAGAAGATACTCAGTCCCAAATTCATATAAAAGAGCCATACTTGTAGAAAGCCCCAACATTGACCACCAAAACATAAATGAGATAAAATATTGGGGCAGAATGGTAAGGAAGAGAAAATATAATCTCACAGAATGAACCAGCACGGTTTTTTACTTGGTTCTGGGTGTATACTGTTCATGTTTTTTTGAAGGTATTCTGCCATTGTAGAACAAAATGAGGCAGAGAAAAAAAAAAACCCACAAAACAACAACCCATATCTTGCATATCTCCCCAAATTGAGTATGTTGAAGGGAATCCAGAAGGGGAAAATATATCTAGGACGTGTAATTGTAGATATATGAAAGTCAAAAAGGAAGAAACTTAAATAAAAGTGAAGACGTGGTAAAATATTGTAGTTAAGGTGGAAAAAGAGAAAAAATATTGGAAATTTTTAGTCTGATATAAAAATGAGTTGTACTGGAAGAAGGAAAAAAAATTTAAAAGTAGGGGGACCCTCTAGTTCTATATTACTGTTTCCCTTGGTACTGGAGCTTTCCAGTGCTGCTTGGTCGAGAACTTGCTCTTCCTGGGTTCTTCCAGCTGGTCTTCTGGGGGAGGGGCTGCTGTGCTGATTCTCAGGTGTATACACCTGGGGGAGATGCCCCGCCTCCTGCCAGGTGCTGGGCTCCGTGGGAGCTGTTGACCCCGTGAGGCCCCTGTTCCCTGGTGGCCCCAGCGTTCCCAGGCGCACGGTGACACCAGGAGGAAGGATACCACTGGAGGCCACCAGGTCTCCAGGCCTGTAGTCCGCTCCCCGCAGTAACCACCCGTAGCTCCCAGTCTGCACTGGCCTAGGTGCTCCTGCGGTGGTGCGGGTGCGCTGACCTGCACAGCTTGGGGGCGCTGGGGGCAGGAGCGTCCTCGCTGTCCTGGGCCCTCCCAGCCTCCGCCTGTCCCCGGGGAAGCGCAGGAATCGGGGCTGTGTCCCCGGCGCCCTGGGCTCGGGGCCTGCGCTGCTGGAATCGCGCTCCCGGGTCGCAGCTCCCACTGGCCGCAGGGCGCAGCCGCCTTGCCCGGAGCCCTTGCCGGACCGACTGGCTTCTCCGGGGGCCCCGCTGGGCGCGCGCTCCGCCCCTTACCGAGGTCGGCCGAGGCGGGGGGCTTTCTCCCTGGGGGCGCTTCCTGTGCTAGTGACCCCGGGAGACTGGAGGCTCCGCTGCCCCCGCTGCGGGCCTGGGCCTTTGCGTTGGGGAAGAGTCCGGGGCGGAGTTTTAAAGTCCCCACATCTCCGGGGCGGGCTCTGCTGTCCCGAGGCTCCCGCCGCCCCCCTAGCCTGGCTCCTCGCAGGGGCCCCTTTCCCACTTGATTCTGTTTTATGCTATTTTTTCCGCCTTCCTACCTAGTTAGAAGCAAAAACCCTTCTGTCTGTAGCTTCCGGCGGTTCTCTCTTTACATCTCAGGTGGAACTCGTAGGTGTTCAGGATGGTTAGGAAGTGATCCCGGTGGGTTGGCGGGGCCGGGTGAGGCGAGGACCCTAGTGCTCTGCCGTCCGGCCCCGCCCGCCTCTCTGCAAGTTTTTCTCATTTCCAGTGTTTGCCCACACCTGTCAGATTGCAATGTATTTCTTCCTGGAGGAAAAAGAAAAGATTTTCTGTTATGATTTATTCTCAAACAGATATTTATGGTTGAATGTATCCCTCTGTTTCTTTCTGTATAGCCTTTAGTTGGTCGCCCTGTTAGTCCACTTGGGCCGCCACAGCGAAATGCCACACACAAGGCGGGTTAAACAACAGAAGTTTATAATCTCACAGCTGTGGAGGGTCTGCAGGGTTGGTTTCTCCGGAGGGCTCACCCTCTGGCTTGCAGGCAGCCCTCCTTTCCCTGCATCTTTTTTTTTTCTTTACCTGCCCAGAACAGCAAGGTTTTTAAAAATTTTTAATTAGAGTCAGGGTTGGGGAAGTTTATTTTATTTATTTTTGTGTATATATATATATATATATATATATATATATTTTTTTTTTTTATCAGAGTTTGCTGCATCTTCACCCAGTCCTTGCACCGCGGGAGTCTGGGTTCAAATTCCCTCTTGTTATAAGGACGGCCATCATATGGAATTAGGGCTCACCTTGATGGTGTCAACTTAACTTCATCCCCTCTTGAAAGGCCCTACTTCTGAGTATAGCTGCCTTCTGATATCCTGGGGTTAGAGCTTCTACAGATACATTTTGGGTGGACACGTTTCAGCCTGTAACAGTTACCTTAAATAACCTTACTTTCTTTGCATGTTTTCAGGGTTCAACCTCATTGGGATTAGTTGTTTGGGGAGCATCTACCCAGTGCTCTGTCACAACCATTGTGCCAACGTTGAAGAACAGCTGTAGTTATCTCAAATCTATGCATCACATTCCTAGTAAAGTTATCCCACTGGAAGACTGGATTAGTGGCATTCACAAAGACAGTCAGGGTTTCAATATGATCAAGACTTTGCCGGTAAGAACCCTAAATGGATGGTTTTAAGGTTACCGTGATATATTACTTTTTATGTAATTGGCTGGCCATCCCATCTTAGCATTTCTTTCCTGAGATGCGCAAAACACTCCAGTTTATTGTTCAATCTCCCTGTCATCTTGAAGACGTGATGATTACTTATTTCTAAAATGCCAATACTTCCTGAAATAAGGATTTTTCCTGGTAACTTAGCCTCACCATTTTAAAAATAATTTTATGCTCTATTATGATCGCATAATCTTGGGGATGTTGTGTTATGTACATTATCTATCTTTATGTTGACCTGTCCCTGGTTCCCTCCTATTGGTTCCATTTTGATGTAGTTACAATTTTAATTTCTGCCCTGTCAGAATCTGTGACATTTTAAAAAACATATATTATTATTCTTTGCCAACTAACTAATTACTTATGATTTTCTCTGTAATGAAAAAAGCTACGGGGCCTCACAGGATAAACAACCCTCACTGAGCTTCACAGTGGCCTCACGGGATAAACAGGTTAAACAACTTTCACTGAGCCCTGCACCAGGCAGGGGGCTGAGCAGCTCCCCCAAGTGCTCACACCTGAGTATCAGCACAGCAGGCCCCTCCCCCAGAAGATAAGCTAGACGACAGGGGGAAAGCAAGTTATTCACCAAGCAACACAGGAAAGTTCCAAGGGAAGTCGAGGGATTTATAGTATAGAGAATCAGAGGATACTCCCCCTTGTTTTTTGTTTTGTTTGCTCCCCACCCTTTTTTCATTTCTCCTCTTTTTTTCTTCTTTTTTTTTTCTTTTCTTCTTTCTCTTCTCCTTTTCCCAATACAACTTGTTTTTGGCCACTCTGCACTGAGCAAAATGACTAGAAGGAAAATCTCACCTCAAAAGAAAGAATCAGAAACAGTCCTCTCTCCCACAGAGTTACAAAAATTTGGATTACAATTCAATGTCAGAAAGCCAATTAAAGCACAATAATAAAGCCACTGATGGCTCTAGAAAAAAGCATAATGGACTCAAGAGACTTCATGACTGCAGAATTTAGATCTAACCAGGCAGAAGTTAAAAATCAATTAAATGAGATGCAATCCAAACTAGAGGTCCTAACGACGAGGGTTAACGAGGTACAAGAACGAGTGAGTGACATAGAAGACAAGTTGATGGCAAAGAGGGAAACTGAGGTAAAAAGAGACATGAGGATAGATTAAGGGAAATAAGTGACAGCCTCAGTGACGTTTAATTGGGGTTCCTGAGGGCGCCGAAAGGGACAGAGGTCCAGAATCTGTATTTGAACAAATCATAGATGAAACTTTCCTAATCTGGGAAGGGAAACAGGCATTCAGATCCAGGGAATAGAGAGATTCCCCCCCCCCAAATCAATAAAAACCGCTCAACACCTTGACATATAATAGTGAAGCTTGCAAATTCCAAAGATAAAGAGAAGATCATTAAAGCAGCAAGAGACAAGAAATCTCTAACTTTTATGGGGAGAAATATTAGATTAACAGCAGACCTCTCCACAGAGATCTGGCAGACCAGGAAGGGCTGGCAGGATATATTCAGGGTCCTAAATGAGAAGAACATGCAACCAAGAATACTTTACCCAGCAAGGCTCTCATTCAGAATGGAAGGAGAGATAAAGAGCTTCCAAGATAGGCAGAAACTGAAAGAATATGTGACCACCAAACCAGTTCTCCAAGAAACATTAAGGGGGACTCCATAAAAGAAAGAGGAAGTCCAGTGGAACAATCCACAAAAACAGGGACTGAATAGTATCATGATGACACTAAATTCATATCTTTCAATAGTAACTCTGAACGTGAATGGGCCTAGTGACCCCATCAAAAGGCTCAGGGTTTCAGACTGGATAAAAAAGAAACACCCATCTATTTGCTGTGTACAAGAGACTCATTTTAGACATAAGGACACCTCCAGCCTGAAAATAAAAGGTTGGAGAAGCATGTACCATTCAAATGGTCCTCAAAAGAAAGCAGGGGTAGCCATCCTTTTATCAGATAAACTAAAGTTTATCCTGAAGACTGTAGTGAGAGATGAAGACGGACAGTATATATATCATACTTAAAGGATCTATCCAACAAGAGGACTTAACAATCACCAATATATATGCCCCGAATGTGGGAGCTGCCAAGTATTTCAATCAATTAATAACCGATGTTAAGACATACTTAGATAATAATGCACTTATACTTGGTGACTTGAATGTAGTGCCTTCTACCATCGACAGGTCTTCTAAGCACAACATCTCCAAAGAAACAAGAGCTTTAAATGATACACTGGACCAGATGGATTTCACAGATATCTACAGAACTTTACATCCATACTAAACTGAATACACATTCTTCTCAAGTCTACATGGAACTTTCTCTAGAGTAGACCACATACTGGGTCACAAATCAGGTCTTAAAGGATACCAAAAGATTGGGATTGTCCCCTGCATATTTTCAGACCATAATTCTTTGAAATTAGAACTAAATCACAAGAACAATTTGGAAGGATTTCAAACACGTGGAGGTTAAGGACCATGCTGCTAAAAGATCAAAGGGTCAACCAGGAAATTAGAGAAGAAGTAAAAAGATTATGGAAACTAATGAGAATGAAGATACAACCATTAAAAATCTTTAGGATACAACAAAAGTGGCCCTAAGAGGGGAATACATCGCAATACCAGCATCCCTCAAAAAATTGGCAAAACCCCAAATACACAAGCTAACCTCGCACCTAAAGGAACTGAAGAAAGAACAGCAAATAAAACCGACATCGAGCAGAAAAAAGAGTTAATCAAGATTCGAGCAGAGCTCAATGAAATAGAGACCAGAAGAACTGTGGAACAGATCAACAAAACCAGGAGTTGGTTCTTTGAGAGAATTAATAAGATAGATAGACCATTAGCCAGCCTTATTAAAAAGAAGAGAGAAAAGACTCAAATTAATAAAATCATGAATGAGAAAGGAGAGATCACTACCAACACCAAGGAAATACAAACGATTTTAAAAACATATTATGAACAGCTATACGCCAATAAATTAGGCAATCTAGAAGAAATGGACACATTTCTGGAAACCAAAAACTACCAAAACTGGAAGAGGAAGAAATAGAAAACCTGAACAGGCCAATCACCAGGGAGGAAATTGAATCTGTCATCAAAAACCTCCCAAGACACAAAAGTCCAGGGCCAGATGGCTTCCCAGGGGAATTCTATCAAACGTTTAAAGAAGAAACCATACCTATTCTACTAGAGCTGTTTGGAAAGATAGAAAGAGATGGAGTACTTCCAAACTCGTTCTATGAGGGAAGCATCACCTTAATTCCAAAACCAGACAAAGACCTCACCAAAAAGGAGAATTACAGACCAAAATCCCTGATGAACATGGATGCAAAAATTCTCAACAAGATACTAGCCAATAGGATCCAGCAATACATTAAGAAGATTTTTCACCATGACCAAGTGGGATTATCCCTAGGATGCAAGGCTGGTTCAACACACGTAAAACAATCAATGTGATTCATCATATCAGCAAAAGAAAAACCAAGACCATATGATCCTCTCAATAGATGCAGAGAAAGCGTTTGACAAAATACAGCATCCATTCCTGGTCAAAACTCTTCAGAGTGTATGGATGAGGGAACATTCCTCAGCATCTTAAAAACCACTTCTTAAAAGCCACTATGAAAAGCCCACAGCAAATATCATTCTCAATGGGGAAACACTGGGAGCCTTTCCCCTAAGATCAGGAACTCTACAGGGATGTCCACTCACATCCCTGCGATTCAACATAGTACTAGAAGTCCTATCCTTAGCAATCAGGCAACAAAAAGACATTAAAGGCATTCAAATTGGCAAAGAAGAAGTCAAACTCTCCCTCTTCGCCGATGACATGATACTCTACCTAGAAAACCCAAAAGCGTCCAACCCAAGATTGCTAGAACTCATACAGCAATTTGGCAGTGTGGCAGGATACAAAATCAAGGCCCAGAAGTCAGTGGCATTTCTATACACTAACAATGAGGCTGAAAGAGAAATTAAGGAGTCAATCCCATTTACAATTGCACCCAAAAGCATAAGATACCTAGGAATAAACCTAGCCAAAGAGGTAAAGGATCTATACCCTAAAAACTACAGAACACTTATGAAAGAAATTGAGGAAGACACAAAGAGATGGAAAAATACTCCATGCTCATGGACTGGAAGAATTAATATAGTGAAAATGTCAATGTTACCCAGGGCAATTTACACGTTTAATGCAATCCCTATCAAAACACCATGGACTTTCTTCAGAGAGTTGGAACAAATCATCTTGTGTGGAATCAGAAAAGACCCCGAATAGCCAGGCGAATTTTAAAAAAGAAAACCATAGCTGGGGGCATCACAATGCCAGATTTCAGGTTGTACTACAAAGCTGTGGTCATCAAGACAGTGTGGTACTGGCACAAAAACAGACTCATAGATCAATGGAACAGAATAGAGAACCTAGAAATGGCCCCTCAACTCTGTGGTCAACTAATATTCGACACAGCAGGAAAGACTATCCACCGGGAAAAAAGACAGTCTCTTGAATAAATGGTGCTGGGAGAATTGGACATCCACATGCAGAAGAATGAAACTGGACCATTCTCTTAAACCATACACAAAGATAAACTCAAATGGATGAAAGATCTAAATGTGAAACAAGATTCCATGAAACTCCTGGAGGAGAACACTGGAAACACCCTTTTTGATTTTGGCCACAGCAACTTCTTGCAAGATACATCCATGAAGGCAAGAGAAACAAAAGCAAAATGAACTATTGGGACTTCATCAAGATAAGAAGCTTTTGCACAGCAAAGGATACAGTCAACAAAACTCAAAGACAACCTACAGAATGGGAGAAGATATTTGCAAATGACATATCAGATAAAGGGCTAGTTTCCAAGATCTATAAAGAACTTATTAAACCAATAGCAAAGAAACAAACAATCCAATCATGAAATGGGCAAAAGACATGAAGAGAAATCTCACAGAGGCAGACATAGACATGGCCAACATGCACATGAGAAAATGCTCTGTATCACTTGCCATCAAGGAAATACAAATCAAAACCACAATGAGATACCACTTCACACCAGTGAGAATGGGGAAAATTAACAAGGCAGGAAACCACAAATGTTGGAGAGGATGCGGAGAAAAGGGAACCCTCTGACACTGTTGGTGGGAATGTGAACTGGTGCAGCCACTCTGGAAAATTGTGTGGAGGTTCCTCAAAGAGTTAAAAATAGACCTGCCCTACGACCCAGCAATTGCACTGCTGGGGATTTACCCCAAAGATTCAGATGCAGTGAAACGCCGGGACACCTGCACCCTGATGTTTCTAGCAGCAATGTCCACAATAGCCAAACTGTGGAAGGAGCCTCGGTGTCCATCGAAAGATGAATGGATAAAGAAGATGTGGTTTATGTATACAACGGAATATTCCTCAGCCATTAGAAATGACAAATACCCACCATTTTTTTCAATGTGGATGGAACTGGAGGGTATTATGCTGAGTGAAATAAGTCAATCGGAGAAGGACAAACATTATATGGTCTCATTCACTGGTGAATATAAAAAATAGTGAATGGAAATAAAGGGAAAAGGAGAAAGAATGAGTGGGAAATATCAGAAAGGGAGACAGAACATGAGAGACTCCTAACTCTGGGAAATGAACAAGGGGTTGTAGAAAGGGAGGTGGGCGGGGGGTGGGGGTGACTGGATGACTGGCACTTAAGGGGGTACTTGATGGGATGAGCACTTGGTGTTATTCTATATGTTGGCAAATTGAACACCAATAAAAAATTATAAAAAAAAGAAAAAGAAAAAAGCAACCAACCAAACTTGAAGATTTATTTATTAAATACATCACTAAGACTTTTTCTAAGGTGTTGAAACTTTCTTGCATTTACATTATGGTAGCTATTTTGCATACTAAAAATTTTTTTCACCTGTATTTACAAGTTCCAAGCAATTATATTGCCTTGGGCTAAGGTTGTTGGAATCCCAGAAAAATAAGGTGTAGGGACTGCAGGGAGAAGAGAAATTTATGCCTGGAACTAAAAATGAAATATTTGCTTTGAGTCCTTTTGTGGAAAGTCAAGATTTTTAAGTTGAAGACTTAGTAAATAGTTGTGAATTACCTGTTTTCTTTGCTTCATCACTTACAGGTAAATTACAGGCCTCCATCTAATATGGGAATTGCTATTCCACTCACAGATAATTTTTACCATGTGGATCCTAGCAAACCTATACCAAGAAATCTATTTCCTAAGTCAAAGGTAAATCATTTTTGAGCATATAAAGCAGTACTTATTTGAATTCAAAAGTCAGTCAGTGAAATTACAGATGGACCTAGCTGCAGGGATTCAGTGAGAAGGTTCATTCATAACAATTTTGCATCTGCCCTGATATGTCAGGTTATGTGGACATATTACTACTCCTACTATCCTGTTCCTCCTCCTCCTTTAGACCCCTCTCCTCTTTTCTTTAAGATTTTATTTATTTACCTGAGAGAGATTGAACACAAGTGGGGGGAGAGGGAGAAGCAGGCTTCCCACTGAGCAGGGAGCCCAACACGGGGCTCTATCCCAGTACCCTGAGATCATGACCTGAGTCAAAGTCAGATGCCTAACTGACTGAGCCACCCAGGCACCCCATTAGCCCCCTCTCCTCTTACTGCTACCTCTGCATATGGTTTCAGAGCAAGAACTCTAAATGGACCACTTTCTCCTGATGTCTCCCTGGTTCCCCTTTGGATTTCAAAGGGAATAAGTGGGGTGAGAGCATCTCTTCTCAAATGAATGGAGTCCCAAGACCCAACTCACATCTCCAGTCCAGTGAAACGAATGGTGTCCTAAAGAAAAGAAGACTATCTGATCGAACACAGCACATTTAAACTCCTGCCAAGGTTTAGGAAACAACCAAGACCAGCAGCACTCTGCCTCTCTGGAGGGTGGAGTGAACAAGATAGAAAGAACAGAGAAACCATGAGGTTCACAGGGAGAGTACATGATGGGGTAGCTTCTTGAGGAAACCTCACAGATGCCTGTGGAATCTCTCTCCAGAAGAAAACACCTACCTGCCTGTAGACATGCACAACATTCACATCTACTACATGTGCATATGCATTGTGTGCGCACACACACATAAAAAAGACATAAAATGCTTGTTTCTTTGTGTTCAAAACTCTCCCTTGTCATCTCATGGAATTCAGAGCAAAAGCCAAATTCTTGCAATGGTCTACTAGGTCCTCAATGATTTGGTGTTGGCATTCCCTCTGACCTGATTTCCCCTGGGTTAATCTGCTCCAGCCACACTGGCCTCCATGTAGTTCTTCAAATATGCCAGACATATCTCCAGCTCAAGGATTTGGCAACTAAAGAAATTCCTCTGTCTGGAATGCTCTTCTGCCAAATGGCACCTGGAGCAGACATTGTCATTGTCTTCGGGTCTTTGCTTAAATATCGCCATCACTGTGAGGCCTGTTTTGACCACTCTATTTAGAATCAGAAGCCTCACCCCCAGTGTTATCCACTCCCTGTCCCCCTTCTATCCCTTATTATTCTTCATTGCACTGATTATGATTTACAGATTTTACTCATTTCTTTTATTGTGTCTTTTTTTTATACATTTATATTTTATTGGTGTTCAATTTGCCAACATACAGTGGTCTTAAAGCACTCCTATGTCTGGCACTGTTTTAGATACTAAAGATGCAGCAGAGAAGAAAATAGTTTTCAAAACAACAACAACCTCGACTTAATGTAGCTTACCTTTTTTTACAAGACACAATACAATGGAATATTACTCAGCTATTAGAAACGACAAATATTTGTCTTCACTGTAATGGAGGAGGATAGGAACTAAACAAAAAGTTGTACAAATTAGAAACTATTTATGAACAGTATGACTGTGCATAACCCAGAGCAGAATTATCAGGAATATTTCTACAATGCAGCCTTCTCAATTGTACCTCACAGCTTCTTTTTTTTAATTTATTTTTTATTGGTGTTCAATTTACTAACATACACACAGCTTCTGAATCAGAAACTATAGTGCAGTCCTGAAATTTGCATTAAAAAAACCTCCCAGTTAATCCTTACTTGCTCTTAAGTTTAAGATAGACACGTAGTAGATACAGACACAAAACACACACTATGACTGTTGATCAGGGTTATAACCTAGTCCAAGGGAGTCACACTGAAGATAAACAGGGGTGAGCCAAAAAAGAAGGAGAAAGTCAGAGTGTAGAGGGTACAGAGGAGAGAAAAAGAGCATCCTAGGCAAGGAGGTACTCTCACCAGGGCAGTCATGAGACAGCGCTCCATGACTTGGGAAAGCCAGGAAGCCTGGAGCACAGTGAGTGGGGTCGTATACAACAGAGAATACACATTCCTTTCAGTCCACATGGAACAGCCATACAAAGTGACTACTTATTTTGTAATAAAGTCTTAATGAATTCCAAAAAGGCTTACTACAGTCTATATTCTATAACTTTAAATCATTAAAATTCAAATTTAAAAAGAAAAAAAAGCAAAAAAGAAAAGTATATGCATACACACATATGTCTTCAATTTACCCCTTAAGTTGACCTCTGTCTAGTCTGACTTGTGAAAAAAATCCTAACTAAACTACCAGCAAGTCAAATGCATGGATATACTAATGCTGTGGTATTTCAGGACTTTCTCCAATGTGTGAAAGTTGGAGCATATGAAACATGCTAAAATAATTAGGAAAAATAATCTCAACAGAAGGCTTAAAACATGTTTGATACCATTTAACATTCATCTCTGAATTAGCTTCTGTAAAACAGAAATAGAAGTGATACTACCAAATCTAATAAATAAAATCTGTGAGAAATATTTAACAAACATATAAAATCAAATATTAGAAGCATTCAGGCTTTAATACTTCTATTTTACTTTGTTCTGTAAAGTCAAACTGAGCCAATGGGACAAAAGTAAATAAAGTATAAATATTAGAAAGAGACAAAACTCATCATTCCCACATGTAATTACTTACTTGAAAATATGGAAGAAACAACTGACAAACTACTAAAACTCAAAATAATTATAAGTAATGCAGCCCAATGGATATAAGATCACAAAGAAAAATCAGTAGTGTTCCTTTATATCTGCAATAACTAATTAGAAGTAAAAATGGAAAACAACCCATTCTTCATTTGCATATAATGATAGATGTAGAATTTAATCTAAAAATATGTGCAAGACAGGTATGGAAAAAAATATATTTTTTAGCTGAGGCATATGAAAAACACCTTAAATTGAGAGAAGTCTCATGTTTCTGATGGGATGCTTCACCATAATAAAGCTCAGCTCTCTCCAGATTAATCTATAAAATTAGTGCAATTACAATCAAAACCCCAACAGGATATGTTTGAGGGAACACAATGGGCTTATTCTAAAGTTCATTCTAAGGGCACCTGAGTGGCTCAAGGTGGAGCATGTGCCTTGGGCTCAGGGCGTGATCCTGGGATCCTGAGATCAAGTCCCACATTGGGCTCCCCGCAGGGAGCCTGCTTTTCCCTCTGCCTGTGTCTCTGCCTCTCTGTGTCTCTCACGAATAAATACATAAAATCTTTAAAAACAATAAAGTTTACTGAAAAAGAAAATGGGTATTAATAAATAATTTGAAGAACAGAAAATGAATGAGAGATTTGTCCTCCTATAGATTAAAAAAGGTAATTAATATAATACAGTAAGCAGATGGAAGTAAGCAGATGGAAGGAAATAATAAAGATTAGAGTGGAGATGAATAAAGATGATAATAAAAAATAAACGCCACCCAGGTGTCCCTAAAGAAGAGAATTGAAGAACAGTAACAAGAATAATAAAACCAAAAGTTGGTTCTTTGAAAATATCAACAAAATTTACAAACCTTTAGATAGACAAGAAGAAAAAGAAAAGACAACTACAATCAGAAATGGACATGGGATATTGCTGTTTATTTTACTGTATATATGATATATGGGAATTATGAACAATTCTGTGTCAACAAATTGGATACTTAGATGAGATGGAAACGTTCATGGAAAAACATAAATTACCTAAAGTGACTGAAAATGAAATAGAAAGTCTCAGTAATCCTAAAACAAGTAGAGAGATTGAGTCAGTTAGTAATCAAAAACCTCCCAACAAAGATCAGATGGCTACATTGGTGAATTCCACCAAACATTTAAAGAAAAAAAAATTTTAAGATTTTATTTATTTATTCATGAGAGCCACAGAGAGAGAGAGAGAGAGAGAGAGAGAGAGAGAGAAAGAGAGAGAGAGAGAGAGCCAGAGACACAGGCAGAGGGAGAAGAAGGCTCCCTGTGAGGAGCCTTATGTGAGACTCGATCCCAGGACCCTGGGATCATGCCCTGAACCAAAGGCAGATACTCAACCACTGAGCCACCCAGGCATCCCTAAAGAAAATTTAACACCAATAGTTCTCAAACTTTTCCTAAAGAACTAGAAGAGTTCCTAACTGATTCTAAGAGGCCAGCATTATCCTGATACTAAAGCCAGATAAAGACATTGCAAGAAAATTACAAACCAATATGCCTTATGAATATAGAGACAAAAAAACCCCACAACAATACTAGCAAACGAAATTCAACAGCATCAGAAAAGGATCATATGCCATGACCAAGTGGAGATTTGTCCCAGGCACACAAAGGTGGCCTAACATAAGAAATCCATCACTGTTATGCATCACATTAATAGCACATACACGTGGTCATCTCAATTGATGCAGAAAAGGCTTTTGACAAAATCCAACATTTTATGAGAAAAGCACTCAACAAACTAGTAATAAAGGGAAACTTCCTCAACCTGATAAAGGGCATCTATGAATTACCCACTGCTATCATCATACTTAGTGCTGAAAGATGAACAGCTTTTCCCATAAAATCAAGAACAAGACAAAGCTCATGCCCCTTTTATTCAGTATTGGACCAGGGCAACTAGGCAAAGAAAAGAAATGAAAAAAACATCCAGATTGGAAAGGAAGTAGTAAAGTTATCTCTATTTACAGGTGATATGATATTATAAGTTATATATAACATAATAACTTACTATGAAACCATAGTAATCGGGCATCTTGGTGGTTCAGTCAGTTAAGTGTCTGCCTTTGGCTCAGGTCATGATCTCAAGGTCCTGGAATCGAGTTCGTGTCGAGCTCCCTGCTCAGTGATGAGTCTGCTTCTTCCTTTCCCTCTGCCCCTCCCTCTGCCTGTGCTCTATCACTTTCTCCCTCAAATAAATAAAACGTAAAAAAAACACATAGTAATCAAAAGAGTGTGATAATGGCATAAGGATGGACATATTTATCAATGGAATAAAATAAAGAGCCCATATGGTCAGTTGAGTTTTGACATATGTGGCAAGGCCACTCAAAGGAGAGAGAATAGGTTTTTCAACAAATGGTGCCAGGACAACTGGATATCTATATTTAATACTATGAAGTTGGACACCTGTCTTGCACTATACACAAAAATTAACTGAAAATTGATCGAAAACCTAAATGTAAGAACTAAAATATAAAATTCTTATAAGGCAGTATAAGTGTATATCTTTGTCTCTTTGATTAAGGTGGTGATTTGTTAAATATGACCCTAAAGCACAAACAGTGACAGAGAAATAAATAAATTGAACTTCAGCAAAACTAAAAACTTGTGTATGTATATGAAAGGACACTGTCAAGAAAGTGAGAAGACATCACTGAATGGGAGAAAATATCTGCAAATCATATATCTGATAAGACTCTAATATCCAGACTATCTCAAGATCTCTTACAACTCCACACCAAAGAGACAAACTACCCAGTTAGAAATAGATGAAGTTTCTAAATAGTTCTCCAAAGATACACAGATGGCCAACAAGCCCATGAAAGATGCTCAATATCATTAGTCATTATGTAAATGTAAATCAAAATCTCATTGATTTTAATGGGAAATAACAAATATTGGTGAGGATATGGAGACATTAGAACCCTCATCCATTGCTGTCAGGAGTATAAAATAGTGCAGCTGTTGTGGCAAACATTTTGGAAGTTCTTCAGAAAGTTAAACATATAGAATGACTGTACAACCCAGCAATTTTATTCTTAGATATATATCTAAAAAAATTGAAAATGTATGTTCAAACAAAATTTATAACAGCGTTTTTCATAACAGCCAAAAAGAGGAAACAACCAATTATCCATTAAGCAATGAATAGATAAACAAAATAGGCAATATCTGCACAATAGAATATTACTTGGTCGTAAAAAGGAATGAAGTACTGCTGCATGTTACCACATGGATAACCCTCAAAAATAACATTTGAGGGACACCTGGGTGGCTAAGGGTGAGCATCTGCCTTCAGCTCAGGGTGTGACCCCGGGGTCCTGCGATCGAGTCCCGCATCAGGCTCCCTGCATAGAGCATGCTTCTCCCCCTGCCTGTGTCTCTGTTTCTCTCTGTGTGTGTCTCTCATGAATAAAAACAAAACAACATGTGAGCAAAAGAAAACAGACACAAAAGGTCAAATATTGTATATTTCCACTTATATAAGGTGTTGGGAATAGGAAAATTCATACAAATGGAAAATAGAATGCATACATGGGTTGGGAGAAGGGGAAGAGGGAAATGAAGAGAACTATTTTTTAAAGATTTTATTTTCAAGCAATCTCTACACCCAACATGGGATGTGAACTCACAGTCCTGAGATCAAGAGTCACCTGCTCCACCGACCAAGCCAAGCAGGAGCCCCAGTATGGAGTAACTATTCGTGGATACAGGGTTTCCATTTGGGGTGATGAGAATGTTCTGGAATTAGCAGACAACATGGCACATGTAGTGAAACTCACCAAATAGCACACTTGAAAATGGTTAAAGTGGTGAGTTTTGTCTCAGGAAAGAGAAGAAGAAAAAAAAAAAAAGAAGCTGGGGGATGGTAATCCTAAAAAGAAGTAAAGGGGGAATGAGATTTTTTAAAAAATAGAATTGATTATCAAAATCAAAAGCCAATCACTGTTAGAACAGTGATCAAGTAAGAAATGAATGACAAATGGATAATTATAATGGAGATTTTTAAATGATAGGTGAACGCCACAAAGAAAGGCAAGTGAGAAACAGTAGACTTGGAGAGGGTTCCAGAGAGCCCACAGCCCTGTCGCATCATGTCGAGGTCTCTGTTTTCATGTGATGGGAGGTGCCCAGGACAGGGAATCTGAGGGCTCTGGTGTGCTGCCTTCAGAAAGACACAGGCTCAGTAGGTCCCACACATGTTGATAGTCAACCCGGCAAGCAGCTGACACTTGAATTCAAATGGCCAAGCAAGGAGACAGAATTCAGAAATACTGTAATTTTACTCCATTATTAATGGCATCTTTCCCCCTCTTAGCATCTTGGGGATTTTATTAATTCAGGAAACAAATATTTAGTCGACATTTACTCAGTTTGCAGAAATCCTGCCACAAGAAAAGCAAGTCAGCCTATATTCTATTTACAGAGATCTGGTAAATTCAAACAGTGCGCTAACATGTCCACTCGGGAGGAGTGTAATTGCACAAATGATCAGAAGTTTTCACATGCTGTTGCTTTCTCAGATTGCAGAGAAAAGGTAAGGTAATTTTTAACTGCCTAGAAACAAAGTGCTTTCATATTTATAAGATTTCGAAGTGTGCATTTTCATTTAAAATGAAAGATGAGACATAGAAAGAGCATCTTATTATGACATAGAACCAAATAATAAGACACAGAGCTAGAAAGATCTGGATTTAAATGTCCCTAACCAAGGTAATGAACCATTCCTGCAAAACAGGATAATGGCTGCACCACACTGCCCACCTCACAGGATTCTCATAAACACATGTGCCCATATCTCTGTGGAAACAATCTGTAACCTGTCATACACTGTACTAGTTTATGATGGATATTGATTCATAAAAAATTTATTGAGTGTCTAATGTGTATCAGTGGTGGGAATGTAGAAGTTGAAGTCCTTGTAATCAAGAAGCTGAGTCTGGTAGTAGTGACAAAATAGAGGACAGGAGAGTATGTTGGTTAAGAGAAAGGATTCTGTGTCAAATATTCTGTTAGTCTCTCAAAGCATTCAAAAGTGTATTAAATGGATTATTGGTGTTTGTGTTACTAACTTAAATGTACACTTAATATAACTTTCAAGTAGGTCTATTTCAAGGTCTTGTAAGACTATATAATAGCATTACAGACTCTGTATATATACATATATAGCATTGTATTAAGTGATTTTTATTTCCATATAAAGGCTTTTCAAAGTAAAGTTGTTTATTTTTTAAAATAAAATCCTCTATATAAAGATAAAATCATTTAATACCATATGAGGCATAGAGTTAGCATTCAATGAACTGTGAGGGCTATTATACACACCCCTACAACTCTCCCCTTTCTGAATTACAGTAATGTTTCTTGAGCATTTACTGTCTATGAAACACAGCTCTGAGCATGCTCCATGGTTTGTCTCATTTAATTAGAGGTAGGTAAATTTGCCAAAGATCAAATCATTAGTATGTGAGAGAGCTGGATTTGACCTCTGACTCCAGAGCCTGAGTTTCAAGAACATGGCTGAAAAGATCCTGACTGGCCAGGAGAGAGGTATAAGGGAGCTGGGCAGGATCCAATTCATGCAGCACCCTATGAGATATGAGTTAGCCAAAAAAGTGTGAATGTCATCATAGCAGACTCCTGAAAAAGGCCAATAGAAAATTACAAATTTTGTTACCACACTAATTGTGTATTACTTTTGATTCTACTGTAAGATTGCTTCTCATGTTCTGAGAAGGTGGAACGCCTAAGAGGCACATGTCATTTAGGAAGACCAAACTCTTGGGTGATGCATATCTATTCAATACTTTTTTTTACAGAGGAATTGAAATTAGTCTTGAATTTTCCAAATTGATGTTCATTCTTGGAATTTGCACTTTAGGTTCCTCGATTTAAGTTTCCAGTTACACAGTATCCAGTGTCTTTGGAAATTTACAGCGAGGATGGACATATCCCAGTGGAAACTCCTTATCTGGTGACCGTAACTGAAGTGAACAGGAGGGAAAACTGGAAACTAAGTAGGGTTTGCTTTCTTCTATGGCTGTTTTGTCTTATAAGTAATGTTGTTATTACCTAGGTAAGTGGCTTATAAAACCTGTTTACACAAGGAACAACCAAGAGTTGGAGGCCTAACTGGCTGAGCCTCCCATGTGCCCCTCTTTGGAGAAGAATTTGGATCCACTGGTACACTGCTGTTCACTCTCCTTCTCTTGTCTCTCACATATTTCATTATTACTTTCAGTGCCCTGGATTTCATGGCATAAAAGCATTTTTGAAGAATTTGAAATCCATTTTGTAGATGAATAGCAAAAGATGATTGAATTTGTGCTACATGTTGGTCTCGTGTCTCTTTTGATTGCTTTTGCAATGTTACAGAGGAAGTTCCAAAAGATGTGGCCAGATAGCCTATAGAGTCTGTCTTCTAGGGCACCAGGCTGGCTCAGTTGGAAGAGTGTGCAACTCTTGATCTCAGGGCCATGAGTTCAAGCTTCACATTGGGTGTAGAGATTACTTAAGTAAAAAAAAAAAAAAAAAAAAAAAAAAAAAAAAAAAACTTAAAAAATTATCTTTTAATTATATAAGCAAAGTTTCTTCAAAATTCTATGGTAAAATAATTTAAAAGATGTGGAAATTTTTTTAAATAAGAAAAATGAGGGGTGCCTGACTGGCTCAGTCAGTAGAGCATATGACTTTTGATTGGGGGGTTGTAAGTTTGAGTCCCACATTGGGTGCAGAGGTTACCTAAAAATAAAATCTTTGAGGTGTCTGGGTGGCTCAGCTGGTTAAGCATCTGACTCTTGACCTCAGTTCAGGCCTTGATCTCAGGGTCATAAGTTCAAGCCCCACACAGGGCTCCATGTGGGGAATGTTCCTAACTAAAAAGTTAATCAATTGATCAATGATCACATCTTTAAAAAAAATGAAATTTATCACAATTTGATTTTACCTCAAATGTACAATTTTTCCTGCACATTTTGTGTTTATAAATACATCACGGCAATTGCTTGATCAGTAGGTAGACAGATAAATAGATACATTTTAATGAAATTTTGATCAGCCATTAATATGTTACCAAATAGCCAGACATTGGGTATTCAGGGAGCCTTACTCTGCACAGTACATGCATTCTTGAGATGAAAATCTAACAAGACTTTCTGGTAGTGTATGAGAATCTAATGTTGCCAGCTTTTGAGCACTGATCATTAAATATTCAAACATTTGTATACTGACTGTTAAGCCATTCGTAGCTTGAAAGTAGCCACGGTGAGACTATTTACACTATGGAAACTGGCAAATTCTACTATCAGAGCCTTATCCCCCTTAGATCTCATGTACAGTTGTACCACTGCAATCACTATGAATTATAAGAAAGGCAAGAATAACTGATCACATCTTTTAGAAAATATTCAAATGGATTTATTGTGAAAATGTTCTGCCATCTTTTGAAAATTATTTAGCAACTGCTAAGTTTGAATTATCTCGTTGCCAAAGATACAAAGTATGTGCAGGTTAAGACTGGTCCTGAGCACAGGGCTAGAAGGAAAGGTCAGCCTGAATAAGGTGGTCAGAGGTCTTGTCCTTTTTTATTTTTATTTTTTTGAAAGTGTGTGTGCACAAGTGCATGAACGGGGGTGGGGAGGGGCTGGCAGAGAGGAAGAGAAAGAATCTGAAGCAGACTCCATGCCCAGCTTGGAGCCCAGAGTAGTGCTCAATTTCCCAGTTTCTGAGATCATGACCTGAGCTGAAATCAAGAGTCAGACACCTAACTGACCAAGCCACCCAGGCATCCCAGAGGTCTTGTCCTTCTTGACGGCGTCCCTGAGGAGATTCAGTGTTAGCTATGAGACCTAATTTTCCCTATATATGTTTTCTATGTTGTCAAGCAGAACTGAAAGTCTGGGGTATCTTAGCCATGTTACAGAGTGAAAGCCTTCATTATCTCGATGTATGTAGCAAATTTTATCCAAAATGTGAAAACAACCTAAGTGTGCTTAAACTATACTTCATATGCTTTTAGAACACAGTGTACCAGAAAATGTAAAAAAATTGAAAAATTACTTAGAATCACGTCTTAATGCTCCAGTATATAATCCTTTAGGCCTCAACTTAAGTATAAAGGTAAGTGGACAGCATTTTTGTTTTTCCTGTTTTGTTTTTTTTATAATAAATTTATTTTTATTGGTGTTCAATTTGCCAACATACAGAATAACACCCAGTGCTCATCCCGTCAAGTGCCCCCCTCAGTGCCCGTCACCCATTCACCCCCACTCCCTGCCCTCCTCCCCTTCCACTACCCCTAGTTCGTTTCCCAGAGTTAGGAGTCTTTATGTTCTGTCTCCTTTTCTGATATTTCCCACACACTTCTTCTCCCTTCCCTTATATTCCCTTTCACTATTTTTTACATTCCCCAAATGAATGAGACCATATAATGTTTGTCCTTCTCCGATTGACTCATTTCACTCAGCATCATACCCTCCAGTTCCATCCACGTCGAAGCAAATGGTGGGTGTCATTTCTAATGGCTGAGGAATATTCCATTGTATACCTAAACCACATCTTCTTTATCCATTCAAACAAAACACATATGTCTAAAGTAAGATTGGTTTAAGTTTTAAAGCATAGGTATCCATCAATGGTAGAAATTGCATCTTTAAAGCATATGGAGAGTGTTTATTTTTCCTTTTCCTTGATATTGTCATTTCTAAAGGTATCTGGAAGTTGAATTTAACATTAACTTACTATTTTTTGAGCTGATAGGCACAACTAATAGATTATTTTTGAAGGTGGGGCAGAAAGGGTATTTCCAAAATTTAGGGGAAAAATTGGTTTGGTATTTTTCACCTGGATGTACACAGATATGTCTTTTGGTTTCAGCTGTGTATCAGAAGACAACACAAAGTTGATATAATCTAGGTAATTGTTATAAAAGCCCATAAAAGTGAGTGGACATATCAAAACCATGAATATGAACATTAGCCCAAATTACTTGTCAAGGCCGTGTTAGGTTTTGTGTTTATGTTTCTTCATTCTATAAAGAAGTATCAGCTATTGTCCTTCTCCCTCCATTTTTATTTTGGTATATAAAGTGGATGCCTGAGAGACTTAGGAAGGGGAATGGATTTTTCTATGCAACATCTATAAAGAAATCGGCCCTAGTGTATATTTTAACTTAAAGGAACATAAGTTTCAATGCTGCTAATGACTGGGTATGTTTTTCTCCACAGGGCTCTGAGCTTTTTCACTTTAGAGTGTCTGTTGTTCCAGGGGTTACTTTTTGTAACTTAGTTGAAGAATTTCAGGTATAGTAAATGCACAAGATACTGATGGGGTGATGGCTGGGGAAGTAACATGACAAATGTCCGTGCAAGAGACACTAAAGAGGAAAATGGCATAATTTGTGTGATGGACAGGGCTTGGAGACAAGAGATCCTGGAGAGTGGTAGTGACATTGTCAGTAATGATGAAGGTAGAGTGCATGACACATAGCAGGACCCATCAGTGCTGGGAGCATTTTAATAAATGCCTGGATTTGTTTTTGTTCTCTCTCCATCTTCTATATTTAAGTCAGTTTTCAGACTTGTACCACCTTTCCTCTCACCACATATTCCCATAGAAACATATATCTATGACATTTTAATTTCCATTACAATCTTCCTGATTATCTTCATTGTAACAGTAGAATCTTAATACACCAAAAGCTATCAAGATGCAAAAGTATCGGGAACCAAAGTCAGTCTCCCCAAATTACCTCCATGATGTACAATAATTCAAATTTTCTTCTTTATATAATGACATTGGCTACTTGTGGGGGAGGTGGGGTGAGGAGGAATGAAGATTTGATTAAACTGATTAACCACTCATTAATTATTAAATATGGATACCACAGTATCAAAAATAAAATCTCTCTCTCTCCCCTCCCACCCTTCCTCTTTCCCTCTCCCCTTCCTCCTTCTTTTCCCACCCCTCTCCTTTTTCTATCCCAACCTTGCCCTAAGGCCAGCCCCAATAATGGATCCATACTGCTGTAAACTTGTGTTAACTAGTTGGAGTGTAAGTAAAAACTTGAAAAATAAAATAAAATTGGCAAAAATATTGTCGTTCCAAAAAACAAAAACAAAGAAGCATAGCAAGGGCTTCAAAATAAAACTGCAATATAAACACCACTATAAAGGTCTGGAATAACCCTTGAGTGACAAAGGAACCAGAAAGACACAATAACATAGCCAAAGTTTTGATATTAAATGGACACTGAGCCACCACAGAGAATAAAGTATAACTTGAACGGATCTCAATCAGTGTGGCCAATTGCTAAAACACACAAAAACCCCAACATTTAAAAAAATATTTATTTATTCATGAGAGACACAAAAAGAAAGAAAGAGACAAAGACAGAGGGCTGAGCCGAAGGCTGGCGCCCAACTGCTGAGCCACCCAGGTGTCCCAAACCCCAACATTTTCCCAGAGAATGTTTAATGGGACCTAGAGTCTCACAACATAAACATCTTAGATGTCCAGGATAAAATCCAGAATTACTTAATATGCCAATAACTAAGAAAATATAATTGATTCTCAAAAGCAAAAGCAATCAGCAATTGATGTGGCCAATGAAATGATCAGACAAATGTTTTCAACTAGCCATGGTAACCAGGCTCCAGGAAGTCAAGGTGTGCTCTTTTGAAATGACTGAAAGGGGAAAGGGGGAAATTCTCTGCAGAGAAATGGAAGCTATAAAAAAAGAACCAAATGGAAATTTTAGAACTGAAAAATACAATATCTAAAATTTAAAAATCACTGGATAGACTGGCTAGCAAAACATATATGCAGAGAAAAAAAAAGTCAGTGAATTTGAAAATAAATCAGTAGAAATCCACTCTGAAGAAAAGGGACTAAAAATAATGGCCTCAGGGACCTATGTGATAGTATCAAGAGGTCTGACCTTTATGTCCCCAGAGTCCATGAAGGATAGCAAAAAGGGATTGATACAGAAAAAAGGAAGAAGAAGGAAGAATGGGAGGAAGGAGGAGGGTGAGGAGGAGGAAGGAGAAAAGGAGGAGGAGAAGAGGAAATAACAAAGGCTGAAAGTATCCCAAATTTGGTGAAGACATAAATTTACATATTCAAGAAGCTTAGTGAATCCAGAACAAGATATAGAGGTCCTGTCTAAACATACAATAACCAAACTACTAAAAATCAAAGATTAAAAAAAATCTTGAAAGAAGCCAAAACAACAACAAGAACCATGCAAGTGAACAATAATTGAATGATGTTTGACTTTTCCTCAGATACTATGAAAGCTACAAGAAAATTGCCTAGCATCGCTAATGTACTAGGAACCAGGGTTGGGTAGGGAGGAAGGACCACCTATCCAGAATTCTATATGTAGTGAAAATATCCTTCAGGAATGAAGGAGAAATAAAAGCATCTAGATGAAGGAAAACTAAGGTAATCCACTGTTGGCAGAACTCCTCCTGTTAAAAATGCACAAAGAAGTTCAGGCTGAAAAGAAGCATCAGCAGAAGGACACAAAGCTTCAGGAATGAAGGAGGAACCAAAAAATGAATAAAAGAAAGATAGGAAGTGATTGCACAGTTAGTAAAGGAAGAGAATCATTAAGAAACAATAGAAAAACAATATGAAGTTTCTCAAATCCGTTGAAATCTTATTTGAAAGTATCTGAAACAATGGGGATATTTGTGCACTATAATGGACAAAATTTGAATAACACTGTAAATTGGGTAACAGCATTGTCTCAATGTTAATTCCTTGATTTTGGTAATTACACTGTGGTTATTTATTTTTTTTAAAGATTTTATTTATTTATTCATGAGAGACACAGAGAGAGAGGCAGAGACTCAGGCAGAGGTGAAAAACAGGCCCCATGCAGGGAGGCCGATGTGGGACTCTATCCCAGGACCCCAGGATCATGCCCTGGGCTGAAGGCAGACACTAAACTGCTGAACCACGCAGGGATCCCCTGTGGTTATTTAAATGAATGTGTCCAAGAAATACAAATTGACGTATTTTGGCAGTAAAGGGACAGTGGGTCTAGAATACACTCTGTTATGATTCTGGGGTTGAATCCAGACACAGAGAGGGGCAGAGACACAGGCAGAGGGAGAAGCAGGCTCCCTGCAGGGTGCCTGATGCAGACTTGACCCCAGGATCCCGGGTTCACACCCTGAGCCAAAGGTACACACACAATGGCTGAGCTCCCCAGGCACCCCTAGATGCTTCCACTTCCACATTGAACATAAGTGGCACCCAACCTTCCCTCATGTCTCAGAGAAAAAGACACCTCTGTGCCTCTTTGTCAACAATCCTGTCTCTCTTCAAGGAACCTTTTTTTTTTTTTTTTGTCCATCCAGGTGTAGGAAGCATTTTGAACAGAGGGAAACAGAAGTTTCCCTATGTTAGCACATAGAGGATTTTTCTACATAGATGATAGCTTGAAATAGCACATGCTATTCCCTGTTCCCGGACTGCCCATTCTTCTCCTTCTCTTTTATTAATCCACTTACTTTTGGAGATCTAGCCCAGGAAGCCCATTCCCTGGTCATCCTCAGCAGTTTCACATCCACAGCCCTCTGTCCATTCCTCTGTAATGGAATACAGCTCTCTTCCCTGCTGTTTAAGTATCTTGCCTACCTCTGCCATTAAAGTCCTTGCACGGAGGCATTGGACAGCGGATAGGATTCTTATTCTGTATTGTGTGTAAATCGTGACTTGCCAGATTGTCGAGAGATTGTTTCTAGGCTTTGTGGATGCCGAAGGTCTATATGTATCTGAGAAGTTTGCTAAGTTGATCAATAGTGTCTCCACTGTTATGGAAATCATATAAAATTCCACGTGGTCAGTGACTAGATTCAGGAAGCTAAAATACTTTGCTTTTTCTGTTGCAGATTTATGTTGACGAAGTACCATTGCCATTTCCAGGACATGCACTGATCGCTGTTGCTGCGGCTGTAGTGCTGGGGGGATTAATTTTTATGACATTTATATTTCAAATACGTAACATCCATCCAGCTGATATGTGCCAAAAATTTATGAGGAGACACAAAGTGAACATATCAAATGCCACTGTCAGCTGGCTTATAGATGAAAATTGAATCATGAACAAATGATAATCACCATTTTCTCTTGGTTTACTTGTTTTATGAGACAGTTCCTCGAACACTATAATTAAATGTTAATATGAAAACAAGAGAAGCTACTACAGGATTACCATTACAACTCAAATTGCTATCCTTCAATATGTGTACCATTCTATTTTCTTATTCTAAATATGTGGAAAGTTTCTTATGTTAACACTTACATAGGAAATTTTCCTCGAGGCTTTTACAAAACCGTAAAATGATAGCCAATCTCTGTGTGGAATGAGCCGTCTGTATTCTTTAGCTTCTATTGACTGGAGCCTATTCTGCGGGATCAGAACACGTGAGCCTTGTTGTGTTCAAGAGAGAGTATGAGTAGAATGGGGTCCTGCCAGGGACAGGTAGGTGTGGAGGAGGCTTATCTGCAGGTGTGCTAGCAAGGCTTCATAGGAACTAAAGATGAAGCCATTTGGGTTTCTTGAAGCAACTTTAGCCCAGATTGTAGTGCCTAAAAAGGGGGAAATGTGACCTCCATTATGGGGGTGCTGGAAGAACCCTGTCCACTCAAGGTATTAGCTTACAAAGCTACAGATGGCATGTGGAATTGCAAATGATGTACCTCTGTGTGCTCCTTCAGAGCACCCATCCCCCTGAGAGTCAGAAGATTGGCAATACATCCAGAGATAAGAGCTGCACTCTCTTGGAAAAGCTCATGAGGGGCAGCATATGCTTTGAGAGCATAAGAAGAAGCTAAGCAGCTTGTCCAGTGTTGTGCCCAAGATTACGGATCCGAGAAACCACCGAGGAGCTGACACCGATGCAAACACACAAGGGTTTATTTACAAGCTCGAGCTTGGGTCCAAGTATACCCGACACAGCGGAGCAGGGACTTGGACCCTGAGGTGGGTTTCAGTTTAGTTTTATGGGCTGGTCTAGGGGACCTCCAGAAGGGGTGGAGGAATTTCTCAAGTTCTGTTTACATTCTGATATGGGACTTCCTGCCACTGGCTTGGGCTCTGTTCTCATTCTAATATGGGGCTTAACTGAAGTAAGGTAAAGTTCAGCTCTTATTCACATGGGCCTGAGATGGCTGTACTTGTGCTAACACTGAACTTAAGGTGGAATGGCCTTAATTTTCTTGGCCTCCACATCCAGAAGATCATGTTTTCCTGCTACACCAGGAGCCCAAAAAAGGCTACATGGCAGTCTTGGTTTCTGAGTCAATGGAACCATTATTGTGTTCACTGGTGGAAGCACTACTACACTAGCTAGAGAGGCCATTTGATTGTCAGAGCCCAAAGTTGAGGGCACAGGAAGCAGAAATCCTAGTAGTGTTTTAGTAAGCAAAATCTTAAAAAAGAACCATTCACTCTCCATCCCTTGTCTCCCAAGGGATGGTGTTGTAGCTACAGGAAACCACCCCTGTACCCTGGGCATTATGGCATGGGACCCATATTCCAGCCAGCCACTGGAATTGCCAGTGTCCAAGGGGCCACTGTGCATGAACTTTCAGTAGACCTCCTTATTGTAAGACTGCCAGTTTCTGGGTGACAAAGTAACAATAATGTAGTGACTCCCAGAGCATCACTTGTTTTTGTGAAGTTGAGGATAGAGTCAGAGGCAAATTGTGAGGGATTCAAACACTTAGAGTCCATAAGCACCAAAAAGATTATTGTCTCCCCATGTGGAATTAAAATTTGCTGAGTGAAGTAAGCCAGTCGGAGAAGGACAAACATTATATGTTCTCATTCATTTGGGGAATATAAATAATAGTGAAAGGGAATATAAGGGAAGGGGGAAGAAATGTGTGGGAAATATCAGAAAGGGAGACAGAACGTAAAGACTGCTAACTCTGGGAAACGAACTAGGGGTGGTAGAAGGGGAGGAGGGCGGGGGGTGGGAGTGAATGGGTGACGGGCACTGGGGGTTATTCTGTATGTTAGTAAATTGAACACCAATAAAAAATAAATTAAAAAAAATAAAATAAAGAGAGAACAGCTGGAAAAAAAAATTTTTTGACCAAACACAAACCTTCAACATATATGGAAACGAAAATAACTTCTTTCCAGATTTTCTGATTGGAAAATTCTGAATAAATTCATCAGGGCTTTACTATTTTCAGGGGCTGGGGGAGGCAAGACTGCCCTATTCCTTGTGTTGGTGCATAAAGTTGGCAGAGATGAGAAAACCATGGCAGCAGGTGAGGCGTGCGGTACCCAGAGCTACCTTTTAAGTTTGCAAGTAGGATAAAATCTCAGATTCTTCCCAGAAATTGACACGAATGGGACTTAAATTCGTTCACAGATCTGCTGGGTCATGAGAAAAGAGTCACCAGATTTGTACTACAGCCTATACCAGATGAAATGCCACTCACAGGTGTCCCCTTCTTGAACCAAAATGCATTAGAGCAGAAGATTCTAAATGGTATGTGGGATGTGCTGCCTCACATTTCCAAAATGACTTACAGGTACTGTTTGTCCTTCTTTATGGCAGGGAATGACAGGGGCTCTGGCCTGTCTTTCACTTTAGATCAGGAGGTCCCCACAGGCTCCAGAAAACTGGATTATACCAAACTTTGCTAAAGTGTGTTCTTCTTGAATTTTGTTTGTTTGTTTGTTTTACTCCATCACACCTGTATCTTACCAAGATATCTTAAGAAGTTGCTCATACATGCTTCCTGGGTCCACGAAACATAATAAACATAAACGGTGAGGTGGTCACCTTGCTTCCTACCAAACTGGGGTACAGAGCCAGGGGCAGCAGAATAGTAAAGTCATATTGCTGGCCGGCCAGGGGCAGGACTGCACAGAGTGGTATGCCAAGTACCGGGGCCTTCACTGGTTGTCCCTACACCATGGTCACTGCACCTATTCTGCTGTCACTGTAATAACCATGCTGGATATGGTCATCCTCGGTGCCTCCCATCCCCATCAGTACCAGGGAACCACCTCTAACGATGTCACTGCCCAGCCTCCTCTAATCCTACTCTACAGCCTGGGCTCCAAGGTAGGAGTATCCGGGTTGGAATGCTGCCTTTGCCACTTTCTAGCCATGTCATTTTGAGAAAACTCTTTCTCTGTGTCTCAATTTCTCTGTCAATATAATACTGTCACTCACTTCATTGGATTGCTTGGGATTTAAACGACTTAATACGCCAACTACTTAGAACAGAGCACTTGGCCAGTGCTGTAGAAGCATGAGCCACGTATATGGAAGGTCAGGGAGCATGCTTTGAAAGATCCAAATACTTCTTTGATCAATCCACTCCTAGTGACAAAAAAAGGAGGTGGGGGAGAGGCTTCCAGGTGCCATAAGTCTGAATTCCTTTCCACTGCTTAGGTGCTATATGGCCTTTCAGTGTCCCCTGGGGAGCTGCACATATTGGGCCAGATTTGCATTAGTTAATCCAACCCCTGAGAGCCCCAGCTAGCAGCCTCAGCCAGCATCCTGAATACAGCAGCAAGAAGACAACAAACAGAATCATCAGTACTGTGTTCTTCAGTCTTTGCTCAAACATTTCAAAACTCCTGGCCCAAACAAATTTCCCCAGAATTTGGACAATAACATGACCACTGACATTCTGGGATGTAACTCTCTTCTATTCAACACCTTCCTATTTATCTGGAGTCAGAATCCACCACAGTGGGGCACAGGATGGGTTTTGAGATTTAGCCCTGCAAGAGCAGCCCATCAGGAAGCTGTAAAGGTTCCACTGAAGGAAGCATTTAGATGGGATTCAGTTGGCTGAGCACAGGAGTCAGATTTTATAGCAGCAGCAACACTCCGGTCTCAGCTCTCTGGCTCCTGACAACTAACGTTGTGTTTCTTGCTCACTGGTCTGTGGATTGGCTGAGGTGGTTCGCCTCTAAGTAGGTCTGCCCTACATGTCTGCGGGTCTGGAACACAGACTAAAGAGCAGGAGTCACCCAGCCAGCTCTTCTTATAGCCCAGGACCAGACACCAGAGACCAGCTGAATCATGTGAACTACCTGAAGCTAGAAGTACACGTTATATCAGCCTGAATTCCATTAGTCAGATCACATGGCCAAGCCCAGGACAGGCATGTCCACTACTTTCATCCTAAATAACAAGTTTTAAGATCCACCTCTTACCCAATTGCTTCTGTTTTCTATTGCTATGTAACCAACTCCACAGTGTAGTGATTTAAAACAATCACTACTTTGTTCACTTCAGATGGTGTGGTCTGGGCTGGACTTAGCTGAGTTGTTCTGCTTGTCTCACCAGTGGTCATTCATGCACAGCCTTCAACTGGCCACCCGATGTCTGAGCTGCCTTCTCTCTCCATATAGTCTTAGGGCCTCTCCTTTGAGGCCTCTCTCTGTGGCTTCTCTACTGGGGTAGCCAGACCTCTTCTGTGGCTATATAAATGCTCCTAAAGATGCAAAAGAGGAAGCTGCACACTTGGGCCAAATAGTGGTGCGTCATCATCCACGTTCTATTGGCTAAAGCAAGTTACCAGCCCAGCCAGGGTTCAAGGGAAGAGGACTATGCCCTACCATGGATACTGAGAGATGAGGTTCCTTGAAGGCCACCAATAAAACAGACCACCAGGAACCACCCTCCTTAGCAAAGCTAGGCCCCGCCTGTGCTGGGGCTGAAATGCCCAAGATGACTTTCTAACTCACGTGTCGTCTGGCTCCTCGGCTGGCCAGACACCTGCCTCCCCAGATGGCCTCCCCATGGAGCTAGCTTCGGCTTCCTCGAAAGCTTGCAGAATCATGGTAGTTGGACTTCTTACATGGGAGCTGCCAGATTTTCTTCAATACTTGGGCTTCAGGGACGCCTGCCTTTGGCTCAGGCGTGATCCTGGAATCCTGGGATTGAGTCCCACATCAGGCTCCCCGTATGGGGTCTGCTTCTCCCTCTACCTATGTCTCTGCCTCTCTCTCTCTCTGCGTCTCTCATGAAGAAATAAATAAAATTAAAAGAAATAATTGGGCTTCAAAGTCTCAGAACGTCCTTTCTGCTGCATTCCAAGGGGCAGGGTAGCCCCAGAGGCAGGGTCGTCCCAGGGCCAGCCCAGATTCAGAGGGAGGAGGAAAGGACTCCACCTGTTCTGTGAGGCAAGGTGACAAGGCCACGAGCCTGTGGGGGTGGAGGGACCATCCCAGTCACCTTTGGAAATATAATCTGCCATTTTGATGCTCATCAAAGAAATATACCCGGGCTGTCACCACAGCTGGAAATCCCTAAAACCATCTCAGAACAGGGATCTGACCATCTTGGCTCTCGGCCCTGGGCAGTGAGAACCTGAGACCACGGCTTCTGGGCTCCTCCTTCAGCAGCAACCATCCGAACCAGAAGCACCCACATTCCTGTCTCAGGGCACTGGCTGATGCCCACCCAGCTCTCTCACCCTCGCGGGGCGCGGGACTCTGCACTCACCAGGCAGATCCGGCTCTGCAGCAGGGGCCCTGGCCGACCTTTCCCACACCGCCTTGTGTCACTGACTCCCACACGTATACACACAACCGCTATCCCATTCAAGGAAAAAGTCCTCGGCAGGATCAGGCTGGTGGAGTCTGCGGGACACGGTCACCCTGAGATCACTGGTTCTGGTCAAGCCCCAAGGTCATGAAACTCGGTGTGGCCTCCTGCTTACTGGGATCATCCCGAGAAAACAAAAATCATTTTTTATAGCTTGTCATTGCCTCCGCTTGGTGAGGGCTTTGAACAGCCGGGTGTGGCCCTTGGAGGGCAAAGAGGGCCAAGAGCACGGTGGGCACGGGGAAGGGGCAGGGGTGGATTAGGGTGGGTGGGAGATGGCAGGCTGGAAGTTGGGCAGCAGCCCCTCTGAGCACACGTGTGCGCCCTCCCCCCGCACAGGGGCCCAACCTCTACAGGTCGCAGTAGGTAGATGCCCCGGGGCCTCCTGGATGCTGCCCTCTTCGCCCCCCTCCCCCCGTGGCTGGAAGGAGTAAGTCCTGAGTGATGTGGTATCGGGGGGTCCTGAGCACTCAGCTGACCAGCTGTGTCACCAGAACTGCCTGCCCCATGGGGATTGGCATCTTGCCCCGCAGCCCACAGCTCACCCAGCAGTGCTTCCCTATCAGTTTTTCCTCCCTACCAGTGTCCTCTTCCCTGCCAGCCTCCTTCCCTCTGTCAGCCTTGTCCTTTCCTGTCAGCCTCCTCCCTGTCAGCTTCCTCCTTCTTTTTAGCCTCTTCCTCCTATCCCAGCCTCCTCCTTCTCATCCAAGATTATTTGACCTATTATTTAAGGCCCAGTTGAAATGTCTTTTCTATTACCAAGTTTCCTCCTAACTAATGTGACAATTAGTTTTTCTTTACTTTGAGTAACGTCACATGTCCATGTGTCTATATTAGCATGCTTATTAGCCTGGTTCTGCTGTTTACACATGAGTCTGCTAATTTGCTGTCACTTTTTTTGAAATGCCTGTCTAGTATAGTGACTAATGCACGCCTGGTACCCAATAAATGATTGAGGAGTAAAAAACACTTTATTATCAAATTCAAGGGAGCAGAGGAGACCATATATACAAGAGCACCTTTTATATGAGAAGTTTGGATAAAGTAGCAAAACACCTACCATCCCACAAGTGCAAAGTAGGTAATAAATATTTATTGAAAAACTAGTAAGTGAATACAAAGAAAGGACTCAAAAGAAGTTTGGGGATCCTTATGGTATAATTTTGATGCTTTCTGATTTCTTTTTTTCTTTCTCTTGTTATTTATTCTTTTATTATTTTTCTTATTGGAGTTCAGTTTGCCAACATATAGTATGACACCCCGTGCTCATCCCATCAAGTACGCCCCTCAGTGCTCACACCCAGTCACCTCATCCCCCCACCCATCTCCCCTTCCACTACCTCTTGTTCATTTCCCAGAGTTAGGAGCCTCTCATGTTCTGTCACCCTCTCTCATTTTTCCCACTAGTTTTCTTTCCTTTCCCATTAATCTCTTTCAATATTTCTTAAATTCCCCATATGAGTGAAACCATATAATGATTGTTCTTCTCCAATTGACTTACTTCACTCAGCATAATAGCCTCAAGTTCCATCCATGTCGAAGCAAATGGTGGGTATTCGTCATTTGTAATGGCTGAGTAATATTCCATTGTATATATAGACCACATCTTCTTTATCCATTCATCTGTCGATGGACACTGAGGTTCCTCCCACAGTTTGACTACTGTGGATATTGCTGCTATAAACATTGGGGTGTAGGTGTCTTGGCTTTTCACAGCATCTGTATCTTTGAGGTAAATCCCCAGGAGTGCAATTGCTAGGTCATAGGATAGCTCAATTATTAACTCTTTGAGGAACCTCCACAGTTTTCCAGAGTGGCTGCACCCACCAACAGTGCAAGAGGCTTCCCCTTTTCTCCATATCTTCTCCAACATTTGTTGTCTCCTGTCTTGTTAATTTTCACCATTCTCACTGCGGGTGGTGGTATCTCATTGTGGATTTGATGTGTATTTCCCTGATGGCAAGTGATGCAGAGCATTTTCTCATGTGCTTGTGGGCCATGTGTATGTCCTCTTTGGAGAAATTTCTGTTCATGTCTTTCTGTTCATGATTGGGTTGTTTGTTTCTTTGCTGTTGAGTTTAATAAGTTCTTTATATATATACTTTTTATATATATACTTTTGGGTGCAATTGTAAATGGGATTGACTCCTTAATTTCTCTTTCTTCAGTCTCATTGTTAGTGTATAGAAATGACACTGATTTCTGGGCATTGATTTCATATCCTGCCACACGGCCGAATTGCTGTATGAATTTTAGCAATCTTGGGGTGGAGTCTTGTGGGTTTTCTATGTACAGTATCATGTCATCTGCGAAGAGGGAGAGTTTGACTTCTTCTTTGCCAATTTGAATGCCTTTTATTTCTTTTTGTTGCCTGATTGCTAACGCTAGGACTTCCAGTACTATGTTGAATATAAGGGTGAGAGTGGACATCCCTGTTGTGTTCCTGATCTTAGGGGAAAGGCTCCCAGTGTTTCCCCATTGAGAACGATATTTGCTGTGGGCTTTTCATAGATGGCTTTTAAGATACTGAGGAATATTTGCTCTATCCCTACCTGTGAAGAGTTTGGATCAGGAATGGATGCTGTATTTTGTCAAATGCTTTCTCTGCATCTATTGAGAGGATCCTATGGTTCTTGTTTTTTCTATTGTTGATATGATCTATCACATTGATTGTTTTACGAGTGTTGAACCAGCCTTGCATCCTGGGGATAAATCCCACTTGGTCATGGTGAATAATCTTCTTAATGAACTGTTGGATCCTATTATCCTAGTATCTTTTTTTAAAATTTTTATTTATTTATGATAGTCACACAGAGAGAGAGAGAGAGAGAGGCAGAGACATAGGCAGAGGGAGAAGCAGGCTCCATGCACCGGGAGCCCGATGTGGGATTCGATCCCAGGTCTCCAGGATCTCGCCCTGGGCCAAAGGCAGGCGCTAAACCGCTGCGCCACCCAGGGATCCCTTATCCTAGTATCTTGTTGAGAAATTTTGCATCTCTGTTCATCAGGGATATTGTTCTATAATTCTCTTTTTTGGTGGGGTCTTTGGTTTTGGAATTAAGGTGATGCTGGCCTCATAAAATGAGTTTGGAAGTATTCCGTCCCTTTTTTTGTTTGTTTCAGAACAGCTTTAGTAGAATAGGTATGGTTTCTTCTTTAAACTTTTGTTAGAATTCCCCTGGGAAGCCATCTGGCCCTGGATTTTGTGTTTGGGAGGTTTTTGATGACTGCTTCAATTTCCTCCCTGGTTTTCAGGTTTTCTATTTCTTTCTGTTCCAGTTTTGGTAGTTTGTGGTTTTCCAGAGATGTGTCCATTTCTTCTAGATTGCCTAATTCACTGGCGTATAGCTGCTCATAATATGTTTTTAAAATCGTTTGTATTTCCTTGGTATTGGTGGTGATCTCTCTTTTTTAATTCCTGATTTATTAATTTGAGTCTTTTTTCTTTTTAATAAGGCTGGCTAATGGTTTGTCTATCTTACTAATTCTTTCAAGGAACCAACTCCTGGTTTTGTTGATCTGTTCTACAGTTCTTCTGGTCTCTACTTCATTGAGTTCTGCTCGAATCTTTATTAACTCTTGCTGCTTGGTGTCAGTTTTATTTGCTGTTCTTTCTCCAGTTCCTTTTGGTGCGAGGTTAGCTTGTGTATTTGGGTTTTTTTTCCAATTTTTTGAGGGATGCGTGTATTGCGATGTATTTCCCTCTTAGGACCACTTTTGTTGTATCCTAAAGATTTTTAATGGTTGTATCTTCATTCTCATTAGTTTCCATAATCTTTTTAATTCTTCTCTAATTTCCTGGTTGACCCATTCATCTTTTAGCAGGATGGTCTTTAGCCTCCACGTGTTTGAATTCCTTCCAAATTTCTTCGTATGATTGAGTTCAAGTTTCAAAGCCAGAAAATATGCAGGGGACAATCCCAATATTTTGGTATCGGCTAAGACCCGATTTGTGACCCAGTATGTGGTCTATTCTGGAGAAAGTTCCATGTGCACTTGAGAAGAATGTGTATTCAGTTGCATTTGGACGTAAAGTTCTGTAAATATCTGTGAAATCCATCAGGTCCAGTGTATCATTTAAAGCTCTTGTTTCTTTGGACATGTTGTGCTTAGATAATCTGTCATTTGCAGAAAGGGCCGTGTTGAAGTCTCCCCGTATTAGTGTATTATTATCTAAGTATGTCTTTTCTTTGGTTATTAATTGATTGATATTATTGGCAGTTCCCACACTAGGGGCATAAATATTCATGACTGTTAGGTCCTCTTGTTGGATAGATCCTTTAAGTATGATATAGTGTCCCTCTTCATCTCTTACTACAGTCTTTGAGATAAACTTTAATTTATCTGATATGAGGATTGCTACCCCTGCTTTCTTTTGAGGACCATTTGAATGTAAATGGTTCTCCAGCCTTTCATTTTCAGGCTGGAGGTGTCCTTAGGTCTAAAATGAGTCTCTTGTACACGGCAAATAGATGGGTCTTGTTTTTTTATCCAGTCTGAAACCCTCCGTCTTTTGGTGGGATCATTAAGCCCATTCACGTTCAGAGTTACTATTGAAAGATATGAATTTAGTGTCATCATAATACCTATTCAGTCCCTGTTTTTGTGGATTATTTCTTTGGACTTCCTCTTTCTTTTACAGGGTCCCCCTTAATATCTCTTACAGAGCTGGTTTGGTGGTCACATATTCTTTCAGTTTCTGCCTATCTTGGAAGCTCTTTATCTCTCCTTCTCTTCTGAATGAGAGCCTTGCTGGATATAGTATTCGTGGCTGCATGTTCTTCTCTTTAGGACCCTGAATATATCCTACCAGCCCTTTCTTGCCTCCAGGTCTCTGAAGAGAGATCTGCTGTTAATCTGATATGTCTCCTCATATAAGTTAGGAATCTCTTGTGTCTTGCTGTTATAAGGATTTTCTCTTTATCTTTGGAATTTGCAAATTTCACTATTAAATGTCGAGGTGTTGAATGTTGAATGGTTTTTATTGATTTTAGGCGGGGAACCTCTCTATCTCCTGCATCTGAATGCCTGTTTCCCTCTCAAATTAGGGAAGTTCTGAGCTCTGAATTGTTCAAATATGCTTTTTGGCCCTCCCATCCCATAGACCTCTTGTGCAACTACTTCTATTCAAAGAGTTCTTTCATCTTGTCCAGAAAACAAACAACTACCCACACCCACCCCATTGCCACAGATACCCAACCAACAAAACAAAAATACAACTGGCCTCCTTCTGCCTCAATCTACTGTAGAGAGTCACTCTCTTAGACATGCCTTAGGCCCAATGACTTGGTGTTGTCTCCCTTTCTCTGGCACAATTCCATCCCCCATTAGGCCCATATTATCATTGCATGACCACACTGCTCACGGGAGCTGGAGACAATATAGTAAAGTGACTGGATGGTAACACTGTCAATTTTTTTTGTATATTTTTTTATTGGAGTTTGATTTGCCAACATATAGCATAACACCCAGTGTTCATCCCGTCGATGTGGATGGAACTGGAGGGTATCATGCTGAGTGAAGTAAGTCAATCTGAGAAGGACAAACATTATATGACCTCATTCGTTTGGAGAATATAAAAAAACAGTGAAAGGGAAAAAAGGGGAAAGGAGAGAAAATGAGTGGGAAATAGCAGTGAGGGTGACAGAACATGAGAAACTCCTAATCTGGGAAGCACTGTCAAGTTGAAAGGACCTACACACCAAGGCATCTATAAACATGGTCCCTGGAAGTCTTTGACATTCACATGCCTCTGATGAAATCATTGCTCTGGAAACTCTTGCATCTATAGCCAATCTTGTCCATATTCTTCTAACCATTACTCCCCCTCCATTCACCTGATATTTCGCCCGATTGTTCACGTAGAAATTAGATCCCATCCCTCAAGAGCTGAATCCGAATCCTCTGCTCACCCCAATGACAGAGAAGAATATGCATAGGTCTGCACCCATCTTATGCTTCTCCACCATGGCAGAAGAAAATGTGAACTGCCCTCCCTTCTCCTGTCAAAAGTCAAATCTGAAATAAGACTTGGATTCCTTTATAAGGAAACCAGAATACTGTTTTGAACCATATTTATTTATTTATTTATTTATTTATTTATTTATTTATTTATGATTTTATTTATTTATTCATGAGAGGCAGAGAGAGAAGCAGAGTTACAGGCAAAGGGAGAAGCTGGCTCCATGCAGGGAGGCCCATGTTGAACTCAATCCCGGGACCCCAGGATCAGCCCTGGGCCAAACGCAATGCTAAACTGATGAACCACCCCAGCATCCCGAACTATAGACACTTTTATAAAGTAGCCACAGCAGCAAAGAAACACACAACCCCCGCCCCCGCCGCCCCCCAGCAGGAGGAAGGAAGTTGTGCTGACTCCGCTCCCTTTCCTCCTGAGAAGCACACCCTGTCCCATGCCCCTGGAAGGTGCTTTGGAGGGGAGTGCCAGGTGGGGAGTGAGTGACATTCTTATCTTCAAGGACTGGAAGTTGAGCATGAGAATGAGAATTCTGGACAAACAGATTTTGTTATTAAAAAAAAAGAAAATCCTTATGTTCTTTTAGCCTCCCCACATAGTTGAGTTCCTCTCCCACAATCTTTTCTCCTTGTTCAACCCAATAGACAAGCATTTAGGGTTTGCTACTCTTCGGGGTCTTTATTTGCTCAGGAGGGGCCTGCCATGTGAGGCTTGTCGGGGACAAACTCATCTGTCCCTTTTCCTTGTTCATTGGTCTGACCTCAAGTTAGTCCTTGGGATTGGGCCCCAGAGGCTGAGAGGGTGGAGGTCAAGGTGGTGCCCTGGGGAAGCCGTCCTTTCCAGCGTCTTTGGTTCAGTCCTCCTTCATGGTCTTGCCTGCTCCCTGCTGGTGCTGCCCCACTGGCTCTCAGCTGCCAACTCAAGAAACGCCCTGGATAGGGGCGATGCCTTTTCAAGCTGTACACACTCTTACTGGAGGACCCAGCCATCCCACTCCCACAGATCAGTCCAGGGGGACCCAGAGGAGGTGATAGCAGAGGGCCGTCATGCCTCTGAATCCCCTGCCTGTCTAACTGGTCGAGGTCATGTATACAGCCTTATGGTGCCGTGCTGGCCCTCGGGTTGTGCACCGATCCTGTGTGGAGGTGCAGGCTTTTCCGACTGAGCCACCACCAGGTGCCCTGCAATACGTGTCCTTGAAAAACCAACGTGAGGTCTTCACCCATGACCTCTCTCCTGCTGAGTGGCCTTCTGCTCAGCTGACTTTCAAGTGGAGGAAATATCCATAATGCACGTAGTTTAGCCAACTGAGGAAGGATTCCTTTGAAAGAAAACCCTTCTTTTCAAGTGTCTAACATTCAGTCAGTTTCCACCCCCCTAGATGTCTGTCCAGCCTTCCAAGTCACCTGACTTTCTTGATTTCTCTCTTGTCGGTATCTCCTCAGTAGCTTTCATAGTGCTCAGGATGTATGATGTACAGGGAAGTTTTCATCCCGGGGTTGGTGGAAGTTGTGAAGTGGGATCAAGGATTCATATAGGTGAGAAGAAGGCTGAGAGAGAAGCTAGGAAATGAAACCCTTAAAAGCTCATGGTCCAGGGGTGGCTGGGTGGCTCAGTGGTTGAGCACCTGCCTTCGATCGAGTCGCGCATTGGCCTCCCTGTGGGGAGCCTGCTTCTCCCTCTGCCTGTGTCTCTGCCTCTCTCTCTGTGTCTCTCATGAATAAATAAAATCTTTAAAAACAATGAAATAAATGGAAGCCCATGGTCCATTGGTGACACTGCTTAAGGTGTTAAGAGTTCCCTTTAATCAGAGGAATTCTTGCTAGAGAGGCTCGTGCCCTCTCCTGCCTGGATTTGAGGGTGAAGTTTTGGAAAGGTCCCAGAAAGCGTTAAAGTGTAGTAGCACCTAGATAGGATGCTGTTTTGTCACCTCCAGGGTCCTATCCTCTGCCTCCACCCTTTGTTTTCCTATGACTGCCTAATGCTCACAGATGTCTATCTTTGATAGTGATTGCTTCTCCTTGTCCTCTGTGGTCCCTTTTGTTTGGTTGGTTTTCAATGCTTTTTATTGTGATTGATTGATTGGTTGGTTTTTAAGATTTGCAAAAATTCCCATATTCATGAGAAACAGAGAGAGACAGAGAGAGAGGCAGAGACCTATGCAGAGTGAGAATCAGACTCCCCACAAGGATCCTGATATGGGACTCTGGAATCACGCCTGGAGCTAAAGGGATAGAACCTCAACCACGGAGCCACCCAGGCATCCCAAAGATTTTTATTTTTAAGTGTTCTCCACACCCATCTGGCAGATGTGGTGCTGGCTGGTACTCAGGACCCTGCCAATCAATAAAAATCAATCACATGGAGCCAGCCAGGTGCCCTTGAAAACCTGGACTAGAAAAACCACCCATGGATGCCTGGGTGGCTCAGTGGTTGAGCATCTGCCTTCAGCCCAAGGTGTGATCCTGGAGTCCTAGGACCGAGTCCCAGGATCGAGTCCCACATCAGGCTCCCTGCATGGAGCCTTCTTCCCCCTCTGTCTATGTCTCTGCTTCTCTCTCTTTGTGTCTCTCATGAATTAATGAATAAAATCCTTTAAAAAAAGAAACCAAATCAAACCAAAAGACATACACACACACACACACACACACACACACAAAAAGGAAAAAGAAAGAAAAGAAGTTTCCTACTTGCCAGAGGAAGTTCTATGCCTTGTTTTCCCTTTCCTCTTAATACCCTGGACCAGCTCATGATCAAAATGTACCTCTTTTCCAGTTGCCTCCCCCTCTCTCCCCGGGGGACTGTATGGATGTTCCAGAACTGGATTTATGTAGTGGATGCCTATTTTAACCCCCTTCCTCACCATGCTGCCCATCCCTCCACCCCCCCACCCCCGTGTGTAGTATGGCTAAGGTCAGTGATGCCAAGCTGATGCTCTTATTGGCACACTTGCCTGCAAAGGCACAGATGTTCCCCACACCTGTTGGTATGTGCAGAGAGGGATTGTGTTTGCACTGTTCTGTAGGTGTGTGTGTCAGTCACCCCCATCTGTCCTCCTGAGTTTTGTTCCTATGCTTGGAAGGACAGAAGAAAAACAGTGCATCCATTATTGTTCTAGGAGTCCGTCCTCGCCTGGTTTTGGTTCTACAGTCCCTCCCTGACCTCCTAATGTGTCTGAATCCTCCTGGGAGCCCTGCGCGGCAAGTCCAGTCCCCTTTCCGGGCGGCAGCGGGCACAGACAAGTTTTCCAAGGCTTCCCTGGGATGCCGAGGGTTCGCGTGGTGGATGGCCGGGTGCCCCTGAGGCCCTCTGCCATCCCCTGGCTGAGAGGCTAGATCCGAGGTGGGCTGGGAAGGAGGTCACGCGGCCGGAGGTGAGTCCTCACAGCCTTGCCATCTGGATCTGTCCCGCTGTCTTTCGTGCCTGTTGTTGGGCGCCAGCTGGCGGCCGCTTTTATATAGCGTGTCCCCTCCAGAGCCTGGGTGGCGCTGGCAAGGGATGCAATTCGGTGGCGGTGTCCGGGACAAGTTCCAGGAGGCTGGTGGCTCGAGGGCGAGCATCCCGCTGTCGCGGGGGCATCGGCTCGCAATCCACTCTATGGAGATTAGACCTCCAGGTATAAGAGGGAGCAGCGTTATCGCCTCTGTCGCCTCCACCTCGCTCCCAGATAATGGTGTGGGGGCCACCGGTAGGTCGACCAGACCTGCCGGTGGCTCTTCCTCTGCCCTCGTGGACCGACTTGGGCCGCTGTGGAGGAATGGGATGGTGTGGCCGTGTGGGGGTGTGTCCTGCTGCCCGGACTCTGACCGTCCTGTGGCTCCGGCCCCACTCTTTGGGCCTTCCGTGTCATGCGGTTCTCTCCCATTGTCCCACCCAGGCGATGGGGACCGGTCTGAGCCTAGACGGGAAGCCCGTGGATGATGCGACGGGGCCTGGCCGTGGGAGCACGTGGGGTCCTGGAGGTCGTAACCAATTTTCTCACCAGGTTTTCCGAGGCCCCCCTGAGGAGGTGGGGCCCAGTCAGGGTGCAAATCCCGCTGAGGTCTGGCCATCAGGGATGTCTCTGCCTGTGCCCCCCCCCCCTTCCCCTGGCCCAAACCACTTTGATGATTTTTCTAAGTCTCAATCCGGAGAGTACTGGCAGATGGGCAGACCGGTGGACCAGTGTGGAGGGGCCTGTGGTGTGGCGCCTGGCAGGGCCTCCCTCATGGGCCCCTTGCAGCGTGTTGGCCGTGGCCAGAATGGATAGGTGGCAGCCTGTAGCTTTGTTCCCCCACCCTACCTCCTCCCATTCCCCACTCCCCTGTCCAGGTACCCAGCGTGGCCTGGCCGTAGGTTTACAGAACTTTGGGGGTCACCCATCCGTCTGGGGTCAGGAAAGTCGGCCTGTGGGGAGAGTCCTTTCTTCCCCAGACTCTGCCACCCAAGCCCCACTCCCAGTGGGGTGGGGTTGCTGGGCCAAGCCATGGTCCTCGCAGCCACCAGGAGGGGGCTGCCTGGTGGCCTTGGGCCATGCATGTGTGCCCCCCGCATCCCCCATGTGGCGCAGGGCAGGTGGGAACCCCTTGGGTGCCTGTGGGGTTGTCTAAGCTCGTCCCCCACTCATGTGCATGGGGGCGGTGGCTGGATGCCTCCTTGTCCAACCCTTCTGAGCTTCTTGGTGTCTGGTCCCCTTGTGTCCCTACTGGCCAGCCAGAGACACCCTCCGGGGATGAGGGCCTCAGGGGATGTGTCGCGGGTCGGGGGGCTTCCCCCTCCACTCAAAATTTGTACAACTCTTAGCGGTGAATCACTGGGGTCCCGCATGGATGAAGAATTCAGCTAGCTTTGAGAATTAATGTGAATTTCAGGACACATTGATCGTTGACACTTCCAATGCACTTGTGGCCCCAGGTTCCTCCCGGGGTACACCTGTCTGAGCGTCACTTGGCAATCAGTCACCACCCCTGCAGGGTCCTATCGCCCCCTCCAGGGTGGCGCGGCTGAGGGTTCCCTCATAGGCAGATCTGCAGGGCGCTCCGGCCACCTAAGAGCAGACAAGGTGGCCGCCTCCGTTCCCCTCCCCTGTCCATGCCCAGTCCCCACCACTTTCTCCCCGCTCCCTCCCTGCCTTGTCCCACTGGGCACGAGTATGGACTATGGGGTGCGGGGGGGGGGGGGGGGGGCGGCACCTCTTGTGAGAAAGGGAGAGCGACAAGAGCTCACACCCACCGTGACTAACGCAGTTCCCTCTGGGGGAGATTCCTCGAGCCCCACGACGCCTTGGGGTCCCCTGGGTTGTGCATTAGGGGAGTTGTGGTCCCGCGGCGCTGGCGGGTGGTGGTCCGTCGTGGTGTGGGCAGGAGGCCCGGGTCTGGAACGCTGTCTGTCTTGCTGCCACGTCCCCGGCAGCGGTGGCCTCGGTCGTCCCGGCTGCGTCCCCAACCCCCCCACGCCCCGGTCTGCCACCGCGGGCCTGGGGTCCATGCCAGCCCTCCCCTCCCCGCTGGCCATCCCTGCCTCCGCCCCATGGGGCAGCTCGCACCCAGGCCGAGTTGTGCGCGGGACCGCGCCCAGAGGACTCGTGCCCGGCGGTGGCCCGTGGGATGACGCGGCGCTGCCCGCCGCTGCCCACTTTGCCCCCCTGGGTTGCGGCCGCACCATCTGCGAGCCCCAAGCCCACAGGGTCCCGGGAAGAAGAGAGGTGTGCGGCGGCAGGCACCACCAGTCCGTAGCCTAGGGAGAAGCCTGGGGGGAGCGCGTGGGGGAACTGCGAGTGCGAGGAAGGAGAAAGTCGGGTGCCGCGTGCGTGGCGCGGCAGCGGGGTGTTGCGGGCCAGCGGTCAGGGGCAACTGTGTTGCCCGATGCCCCCAGCGACCCAGCTCATGCCGGTGCCCCCTTCCCTCGTTTCCACGTGTGTGCCCTGCCAAGCCCATACTCGGTCCCCTCCTTTGACCCTTCCCGTCTCCTTCCCGACCCCCAAGCCCAGCAGGGCCCCTGGGCTGCACCGAAGGCTCTTGCTCCCTTGCCTTGGGTGCTCCCTTGAAGCCTGTTGCCTCACCTTCCCCTCCTCTCTGAGCCTTGCGGTCTTGCACACCCTGCTCTGGGCACGCTCTATGAGAGGCAACCTCAGATCAGACGTGGCAACCCACTGAATTTAAGCATATTAGTCAGCAGAGGAAAAGAAACTAGGTAATTTGGTGGGGACAGGTGATTTGGGGACCCTACTCTTCCACCATCTTGCCCCTCCTCCCAGAAGTGGACCCTGAACTTTATGGTCAACTAATATTCGATAAAGGAGGAAAGACTATCCATTGGAAGAAAGACAGTCTCTTCAATAAATGGTGCTGGGAAAATTGGACATCCACATGCAGAAGAATGAAACTAGACCATTCTCTTACACCATACACAAAGATAAACTCAAAATGGATGAAAGATCTAAATGTGAGACAAGATTCCATCAAAATCCTAGAGGAGAACAGAGGCAACACCCTTTTTTAACTCAGCCACAGTAACTTCTTGCAAGATACATCCACGAAGGCAAAAGAAACAAAAGCAAAAATGAACTATTGTGACTTCATCAAGATAAGAAGCTTTTGCACAGCAAAGGATACAGTCAGGATACAGTCAACAAAACTCAAAGACAACCTACAGAATGGGAGAAGATATTTGCAAATGATGTATCAGATAAAGGGCTAGTTTCCAAGATGTATAAAGAACTTATTTTTTTTAAAGATTTTATTTAATTTATTCATGAGAATACACAGAGAGGAGAGAGAGAGAGAGGCAGAGACACAGGCAGAGGGAGAAGCAGGCTCCATGCAGGGAGCCTGACGTGGGACTCGATCCCAGGTCTCCAGGATCACGCCCTGAGCTGTAGGTGACGCTAAACCGGGGCTGCCCTATAAAGAACTTCTTAAACTCAACAGCAAAGAAACAATCCAATCATGAAATGGGCAAAATACATGAAGAGAAATCTCACAGAGGAAGACACAGACATGGCCAACACGCATATGAGAAAATGCTCTGCATCACTTGCCATCAAGGAAATACAAATCAAAACCACAATGAGATACTACCTCACACCAGTGAGAATGGGGAGAATTAACAAGGCAGGAAACCACAAATGTTGGAGAGGATGCGGAGAAAAGGGAACCCTCTTGCACTGTTGGTGGGAATGTGAACTGGTGCAGCCACTCTGGAAAACTGTGTGGAGGTTCCTCAAAGAGTTAAAAATAGACCTGCCCTACGACCCAGCAATTGCACTGCTGGGGATTTACCCCAACGATACACATGCAATGAAACGCGGGGAGACCTGTACCCCGATGTTTCTAGCAGCAATGTCCACAACAGCCAAACTGTGAAAGGAGCCCCGGTGTCCATCGAAAGATGAATGGATCAAGAAGCTGTGGTCTATGTATACAATGGAATATTACTCAGCTATTAGAAATGACAAATACCCACCATTTGCTTCAACGTGGATGGAACTGGAGGGTATTATGCTGAGTGAAGTAAGTCAGTCGGTGAAGGACAAACATTATATGTTCTCATTCATTTGGGGAATATAAATAATAGTGAAAGGGAATAGAAGGGAAGGGAGAAGAAATGGGTAGGAAATATCAGAAAGGGAGACAGAACATGGAAGACTCCTAACTCTGGGAAACGAACTAGGGGTGATTGAAGGGGAGGAGGGCGGGGGGGTGGGGGTGAGTGGGTGACGGGCACTGAGGGGGGCACTTGACGGGATGAGCACTGGGTGTTATTCTGTATGTTGGCAAATTGAACACCAATAAAAAATAAATTTATTGTTAAAAAAAGGAAAAGAAACTAAGCGGGATTCCCTCAGTAACGGGGAGTGAACGGGAAGAGCGCAGCGCCGATCCCCGCCCGGCGGAGGGGCGCGGGACCTGTGGCGCACGGAAGACCCACCCCAAGTGCTTCTGACCTGGGCCCAGCCCGGGAGCGGCCCCGCGCACCGCCTGGCTCTTCCCGGCGGGTTGCTCGGGAATGCAGCCCAAAGCGGGTGGTAAACTCCATCTAAGGCTAAATACCGGCCCAAGAGTCAAGTACCATAAGGGGAAGTTGAAGACTTTGAAGGGAGTTCAAGAGGGCATGACACCATTAAAAGGTCAACAGGCGAGGTCCGCGCAGTCGCCTGCAGGATTCAGCCCCGTGGTGGGTCGGCCCAGCGGGAGGTCTGGCGGTTCTTTCCCGCTCCCGTTCCTCCGAACCCTCCTCCACTCCTCCGTTCCCGGTCGTCCCTCCTCCCCAGAGGTGGCGGGCAGGGCTGGGGGTGGGGTCAGCGGGGGACTGCCCACCCGACGGCGACCTGCGGCAGCCTGGGGTATTTCCATCACCGAGGTGCCCCAGGACTAGCCCCAGGACTGCCGGGGAGGAGGGGCGGGGCGGGACGGGGAGGGGGGCTCGGCCCTCCCCACGTCCCCACCCCCACCCCACCGCGTAACAGCTCCCAGCAGCCGCCAGATGTGCTCGCCAATCCCGGGGCAAGGGAGCAGACCATCTCCATGCTCTCCTCCTTCCCTGCGCCCACCCCTGCAGTGTCCCCCAAGAGGGGACCCCCCCCCAGGCACGTCGGTTTTGCTGGGGCCAGGTCGCTCCTCCTATAGCGCGACTGCTCCCCCACCACCCCTGCCCCCAGAGACGGGGCGCAGGTGGGGGCGCGTGGACTGTCCCCAGTGTGCCACCAGTGGGTCGCGCCGTGGGGCCTGGGGGTTTCCAGGCACCATGCCCTGACTGAAGCACAGCGAACCATCTAGTAGCTGGTTCCCTCTGAAGTTTCCCTCCATGTAGCTGGTGCTCTCGACATGAACGCATGTTTAGCTGATAAAGCGAAAGATTAGAGGTCTTGGGGCGGAAAGGATCTCAACCTATTGTCAAACTTTCAATGAGTAAGAAGCCTGGCTTGCTGGCGTGGAGGCGGGCGCGGAATGCGGATGCCTACCTCGTGCGCCACTTTTGGTAGCAGAACTGGCGCTGCGGGAGGAACCAGACACTGGGTTAAGGTGCCCGATGCCAATGCTCATCAGACCCCAGAAAAGGTATGGATGACACAAACCGCAGGATAGTTAGTGGTCATGGAAGTCGGAATCCGCTAAGGAGTGTGCACTCACCTGCTGAATCAACTAGCCCTGAAAATGGAAGGCGCTGGAGCATCGAGCCCATACCTGGCTGTCGCTGGCAGTCGGTGACATGCGTGTGAGGGACAGGAGTGGGTGGGGGGCCGCCATGGTTCCCCCCACCCCGCAGACACTATGCTGCGACAAGTAGGACGGTGCTGCAGTGAGCCTTGAAGTCTAGGGCGTGGGCCCGGGTGGAGCTGCCTCAGGTACATACCTTGGTGGTGGTAACAAATACTCAAAGAGAACTTTGAAGGCGGAAGTGGAGAAGGGTTCCGTGTGAACAGTAGTTGAACACGGGTCAGTAGTCCTGAGAGATGGGCGAGCGCCATTCCGAAGGGACAGGCGATGGCCTCCGTTGCCCTCAACCAACTGGAAGGGTGTCGGCTTCAGATCCTTGAATCCTGAGTGGCGAGTGGCGGAGGAGGGCGCCAAGAGGCGTCCAGCGCGGTAACGCAACCGATCCTGGAGAAGCCGGCGGGAGCCCCGGAGAGTTCTCTTTCCTTTGTGAAGGGCAAGGCGCCTGGAATGGGTTCGCCCGAGAGAGGGGCCTGTGCCTTGGAAAGTGTCCCGGTTCCAGCAGTGCCCAGTGAGCTCCCACTGGCCCTTGAAAATCCAGGGGAGAAGGTGTAAATCTCGCGCTGGGCCGTACCCATGTCCACAGCGGGTCTCCAAGGGGAACAGCCTGAGCCACGTTGGAACAATGTAGGTGAGGGAAGTCGGCAAGCCAGATCCGTAAGTAACTTCGGGATAAGGATTGGCCCTAAGGGCTGTGTCGGTTGGGCTGGGGCACAAAGCCCAGCTGGGTGCGCGCCGAGGCTGGAGGAGGCTCTGCCACCCCCACACCCACCCCGCCTGGGACACCCCTGCCGAGCCCGCCCCCATAGCCCTCTGCCCCATCCTGCCTGTCTCCCCTAACTCACCTCTCTACACTTCCCCTCCCAGGGTGGGGGCAGGGGGAGGTGGGATGGAGGGGAGACCCCCACAGGGACCCACTGGGGCCCACAGGGGCCCAGGCCTCTGGGGGACCAGCGGTGGCAGCAGCAACACTGGACGCAAGTGGAGCCCTTCCCATAGATTGTCTCAGCTGTGCTGGGTGTCCTGGGCACACCCAGGGAGCCCAGCAGGCCTCACCACACACTTGTGGGGCAGGCGCAGGCGACGACGGGAGTCCCAACCCCTGTCTTCCCCCGCCCCCCGCCCCCCCTTGCTACTGAGGTGGTCGGCCTGCCGGTCCCCCCACCGGGTCCACCCCCAGGCCACGGTTATGCATGTCGCCTGGCCTCAGCTGGCGCCTAGCAGCCGACTTAGAACTGGTGCGGACCAGGGGAGTCCGACAGCTTAATTAAAACAGCATCGCGAAGGCCCGCGGTGGGTGTTGACCGATGTGATTTCTGCCCAGTGCTCAGAATGTCAAAGTGAAGAAATTGAATGAAGCGCGGGTAAGGGGATCCCTGGGTGGCTCAGCGGTTTAGCACCTGCCTTTGGCCCAGGGCACGATCCTGGAGTCCCAGGATCAAGTTCCGCGTTGGGATCCTGGCGTGGAGCCTGCTTCTCCCTCCTCCTGTGTCTCTGCTTCTCTCTCTCTCTGTCTATCATAAATAAATAAATAAATCTTAAAAAAAAAAAAGCGCGGGCAAACGACGGGAGTAAATATGACTCTTAAGGCAGCCAAATGCCTCGTAATCTAATTAGTGATGCACAGGAATGGATACACAAGATTCCCACTGTCCCTACCTACTATCTGGTGAAATCACAACCAAGGGAACAGACCTGGCAGAATCAGCAGGGAAAGAAGACCCTGTTGAGCTTGACTCTAGTTTGGCATGGTGAAGAGACATGAGAGGTGTAGAATAAGTGGGAGGCCCCCAGCACCCATCTGTCCCTGCAAGGGGACTGGATGATGTCTGCCAGCCTTGTAGGACTCCATTGAAATACCACTACTCTTACTGTTTTTTTGCTGATCCCGTGAGGCAGTGGTGCGAGCCCCCAAGGGGCTCTCACTTCTGGCGCCAAGTGCCTGTCCATACTGGCTGGGTGCAACCCGCTCCGGGGACAGTACCAGGTGGGGAGTTTGACTGGGGCTGTACACCCGTCAAATGGTAACACAGGTGTCCTAAGGCGAGCTCAGGGAGGACAGAAATCTCCTGGGGAGCAGAAGGGCAAAAGCTCACTTGATCTTGATTTCCAAGACAAATACAGACCATGAAAGCAGGGCCTGACGATCCTTCTGACCTTTTGAGTTTTAAGAGGAGGTGTCAGAAAAGTTACCACAGGGATAACTAGCTTGTGGCAGCCAAGCCAGTCGCTTTTTGATCCTTTGATGTCGGCTCTTCCTACCATTGTGAAGCAGAATTCACCAAGCGTTGGATTGTTCACTCACTAATAGGGAACATGAGCTGGGTTTAGACAGTCATGAGACAGGTTAGTTTTACCCTACTGAGGATGTGTAGTTCAGGGTCCTCCCAGAGGATGTGTTGTTGCTGTGGTAATCCTGCTCAGTACGAGAGGAACCACAGGTTCAGACATTTGGTGTATGTGCTTGGCTGAGAAGCCAGTGGGGTGAAGCTACCATCTGTGGGATTAGGACTGTGAACGCCTCTAAGTCAGAATCCCACCCAGGCACAATGATAAGGCAGCACAATGGGGCCTCGGTTGGCCTCGGATAGCTGGTCCCTGACATCCCTGCCAGCTGGCAGCAGTGAGCACCCGGCATGGCATGGCGTGCCCAGCCCTGCACCAGGACCTGGATCTGGCGCAGAGAGCCCCACGTCCTGGGAAACAGGGTGCAGCTGAAAGGAGGCCACCCTGTTGCCTGTCACGCAACGCACATGCATGGGGAACCCGGTGCTAAATTGTTCGTAGATGACCTGCTTCTGGGCCAGGGTTTCATAGGTAGCAGAGCAGCTCCCTCGCCTGTGATCTATTGAAAGTCAGCCCTTGACACAAGGGTTTGTCTACCCTACAGTCTTCGTGCCGCAAAAGGAGATAGGTTGGGGTGTGGCTCTTGCAGCCTGCCCATCCGTTGCTCCACCCTTCCTCTCACGGGTCCACTTGCCAGTCAGTCCTCTGCACCTCCACCACTCTGCGCATCGGGGTGGTCACCAGATCTGGTGAGAGCACCCCACTTGGCTGGTGAGGGCAAGGAGGTTCCCGGCCCGGCCCCGAGGCCTGTGGGGAGGCTGGGTCCCTGGGAATGGCAAAGGGGGTGTGCACCCACAGCTTGGTGTCCAGTGCATCTGGTCGGCCGGCATGCTGATCTTCTCACACCCCACTGGGGCACTCAGGTTGGGACAGGGAAGGGGGAGAGCTGGTGGGCCTTGGCTGATAGGCACCTTCATGTCATGGGGGCAGCCTCGTGGCCCCTTTCTCAGAGGGGACGTTGAGGCTGGAGGGCATACACGCCCTTGCGCCCTTTTCCTCCCTCCCAATTGATCCTGTCGAAGTGTCCCATGGGCGTTTCCTGGGTGGCCCATGGGTGTTGCAGTGGTGGCTGCATCCTCGGCAGGGGCCCCGAGTCTCTGGGCCAACCAGGTGGACCAGCCGCCCGGGTCTCCCAGGCTGCCCCCCCAACCCCGCGGCTCCTGCTTAATCAGGTGACCTGCGCCCCTGAGTTGCCTCCCCTCCCCACGACCAGCAGCTGTTTCCTTGCCACTGCCCTGCCTGAGGTCCTCACACTTATAACTTGTGCTATTTGTGCCATTGGGACTGGAGTCTGATAGCCCATAGCACAGGCCCACTGACTCCACAGGCCCAGCTGACCCTGATCGAGCCTATTTTACCCCCTCTTTTTGTTTTATGACAGATTTTATATTCGTGAAGAGACTAGAGAAAGGCAGAAACATAGGCACAGGGAGAAACGGGCTCCTCGCAGGGAGCCTGCTGTGGAACCCGATCCCTGGACCAGGAAGACACTCCGAACTGAAGGCAGACACCCAACCACTGAGCAGCCCAGTCGTCCCTAGTCCACCCCTTCTACTCCCCATTGCCAAACATGGTCTTGTGTGTTTCTCACACATGACCTCTTGTTCTTTATTATTATTTATTTCCTTATTTTAAAGATTTTATTTATTTACTTAGAGAGAGGCAAAAAACATATGCAGAGACAGAAGCAGGCTCCATGCATGAAGCGAGATGTGGGACTCAATCCTGGAACTTAAGGCTCATGCCCTGGGCTGAAGGGAGGCACTCAACCAAGGAGCCACCCAGGCATCTCCACATTTTTTTTTTAAAGATTATTTATTTATGAGAGGCAGAGAAAGCAGCAGAGACATAGGGAGAGGGAGAAGCAGGCTCCTCACAGGGAGTCTGATGTGGGGCTCGATCCCGGATCCTGGGATCATGCCCCGAGCCAAAGGCATACTCCAACCGCGGAGCCACCCAGGCATCCCTAGTACACCCCTCTTGCTCCCCATTGCCACCCACAGTCTTGCATATTCTTTTTCCTCCCACACACGACCTCGTGCTCTACTTTTTTTTAAGACTTTATTTATTTATTCATGAGAAACACACACACACAGAGGCAGAGACACAGGCAGAGGGAGAAGCAGGCTCCATGCAGGGAGCCCGAGGTGGGACTCGATCCTGGGTCTCCAGGATCACGCCCTGGGCTGAAGGCAGGCGCTAAACCGCTGAGCCACCCAGGCTTGTCCTCTACTTCTATCTCTAGACACACCCTAAGATCCCAGTCTAGGGAATAGGCTAAGATGGGACTGATTCCCACTGACTGTTCTTGTGTTGAGGACTGTCCTTTTTTGCTATAGCAGTGACGGTGAAACCAAGGGTCTCTCTCCACACATGGTGCCAGGTCCTTGGGAGATGACACAGGAAGGACGGATTTTGGTTTGCAGAGCTTTCTACATCTGTTCGGGAACAGCCCCCACCATCCGGTGCTCTGGGTCTTTGGGGGTGAGGGCTGCAGGACACCTCAGATGACATTTCCAAGTGCGCCCATTCCTGGGGCTGGAACCGGAACCAGGACCGGTGTAGCCTGGGTGGTTTGGAAGGCACCAGCGATGGGTTGGGTGGGGGTGTGCACCCTAGAGGGAGAAGGAGGCAAACATCCCCAAGGCCCCTCTTTGGCGCTGGTCCTGAGTCAGGAAACACCACTGACCCACGTGGATCTGGGGCAGGCTGCGTCCCAGCAGCCCTGGGATCCCATATTCCTCACACCTGGAGTCACCGGACTGCCAGGTTTCCCGCCCTCCCTGCCTGCATACCCAACTATCTCTACATCCAACTTGCAACTCTATGTGAAGTTGGGAGCTTTAGCTCTCTGGGTCTTGCGAGAACCCAAACATGGAAAGATGTTGGTCATACAATACCACTTTCAATCAAGCATCTGTGAAATGACTGTTGAGGAAGGAAATTCTCAGCCTCGAGTGTTTCTGGGCCCTGCTCCCTTGGCTTTCACGCTGACCTGGGTCCAAATGGCTGGGAAAGCCCTCAGCAGAAGGGCTCTATTTCTGTCCCTCTGAACACACATTGCCTCTCTGCCTCCCATAAAATTAAAGAAACAGGGATGCCTGGGTGGCTCCTGGTATTAAGTATCTGCCTTGGGGTCAGGTCGTGATCCTGGGGTCCTGGGGCCAATCTACTGCATTGGGCTCCCTGCGGGCAGCCTGCTTCTCCTTCTGCCTCTGTCACTGCCTGTCTCTGTGTGTCTCTCATGAATAAATAAAGATAATCTATAATAAATAAATGAAGGAATGATAAATTAAAACGAATGAAAAAAAAGAAAGAATGAGTATATACCTAAGCAAGCAAGCAAGCAAATAAACAAATAAAATCGATCAAGGGTTGCCTGGCTCCTGGCCAGCTCTGTCGTGGAGTGTGGGACTCTTGATCTCAGTGCTGCGAGGCTGAACCATCCCCTCCTCTCCCTGGACCCTGGGCAGTATCGGCCGTGTTTTCCCCTCCTTTCCCAGGTCACAGGGCAGTGTAGGCAGCGTTGTCACCTCCTCCACAGACACCAGGCAGTGTCAGCCATGCTGTCCTTTACTCTCTCAGGACCCAGGGCATTGTCAGCCCCACTGTCCACTCCTCTCCCAAGACACTGCGCACTCTCAGCTGAGCTGTCTGATCCACACACAGGACCCTGGGAACTGTCCGCAGCACTGTCCTCTCCTCTCTCAGGACACTGTGAAGCGTCAGCCATGCTGTCCCCACGGCTCTGAGGACACTGTGCAGTGTTGGCCGTGCTGTCCCCTCCTCTCTCAGGACGCTGTGTAGTGTTGGACGTGTTGTCCCCTCCTCTCCCAGTTCACCAGGCAGTGTCGCCCACACTGTCCCCTAGTCTCATAGGACAATGAGCAGTGTCGCCTGTGTTGTCACCTACTCTAACAGGACCCTGGGCAGTGTTGGCCCAGCCCTCCTCATCCAGGGCACTGGGCAGTGTTGGCTGTGCTGTCACCTACCATCCCTGGACATTGGAGAGTGTTAGCTGTGGTGTCCCGTCCTCTCCAGAGACATTGGGCAGTATCAGCCGCACTGTCCCCAATCCTCCCAGGACACAGTGCAGTGTCAGCTGCGTGGTCCCACTCCTACCAGGACACTGGGCAGTGTTGGCTGTGCTGATCCCACTAGTCCCAAGACACTGGGCATTGTTGGTCATGTTGTTCCCTCCTCTCCTGGGACCCCGGTCAGTGTTGGCCCCGCTGTGCCCTCCTTTCCCAGGACGTGGGCAGTGTCAGCCGCAATGTCCCTGCCTCTCCCAGGAACCCAGGCAGTGTGGCTGCGTTGTCCTTGCCTCTCCCGGGACCCTGGGCTATGTGGCCACACTGTCCCCTCCTCTCCCAGGACCCTGGGCAGTGTCGGCCACACTGCCACCTCCTCTCCCAAGATACTGGGCAGTGTCGCCAGTGCTGTGCCCTGCTCTCAGGGAACACCGGTCAATGTCTGCCACACTGTTCCCTCCTCTCCTGGAACATGGGAGTGTGTCAGCTGCACTGTCCTCTTCACTTCGGGGACACTGGGCAATGTCATTCACGCTGTCACCCCTGTCACAGGGCACTGGGCCCTGTCAAACGCATAGCCCCACATCTCCTGGGATAATGGGCAGTGTCTGCCACACTGTCGCTTCCTCTCCCAGGACACCAGACAGTGTCAGTGACGCTGTCCCCTCTTCTCCCATAACCCAGGGCTATGTCGGCCATGCTGTCCCCTCCTCTCTGGGGACTCCAGTCTGTATAGGCCATGCTCACTCCTCCTCTCACGGGACACTGGACAGTGTCACCCATGCTATATCCTCCACTTCGGAGACATTGGACAGTGTTGTCTGCGCTGTCACTTCCTGTCAAGAGACACTGGTTAATGTCAGCCACGATGTCCCGTCCCCTCCTCAGCCACGACATCCTGTTCCCCCTACCCCCGAGGACCCCAGTTGGTGTCAACCGCGATGACCCAAATCCTCCTGGGACCCTGGTAGGGGTCGGACATGACATCCCATCCCCTCCAGGGACCCCAATCAGGGTCAGCTACGACGTCCCCTTCTCTCCAGGTAAAACGGTGGGGTTGGCCAGGACGTCCCCTCCTCCCCGAGAACCCAGGGCTGGGATGGACGCAACATCCCGTCCCCTCCCAAGACCCTGGGCAGGGTCGGACCTGACGTCCTATCCCTTCCCGGGGCCCCGGTTGGTTCCTCCTCTCCAGGAACCATGTGTGTGTTCTGCGATGTCCTGTCCCCACCTGCGTCCCTGGTCGGGGTTGGCCTCGACGTCCAGACCCCTCCCAGGCCGCCGATTGGTATCAGCCGCGATGTCCTGTCCCTCCCGGGACCCTGGTCTGGGTCGGACTCAACATCCCCTCCTCTCCTGTGGCCCGGGTTGGGGTTGCCCACGACATTTGCTCCTCTCCAGGGACCCTGGGTGGGGTCGGCCACAACGTCCCCTGCTCTCAGAGGACCATGGGCGGCTTTGGCCTTGATGTTCCATCCCCTCCTGGTGCCCAGGTGGGGTTGGATGCAACATCCCGTCCCATCCCAGGACCCCAGTCAGTGTCAGCTGCAATGAACCCTCTTCTCCAGGGACCACTAGCGGGGTTAGCCTCGACGTCCTGACCCCTCTGACTTCCACATCCACAGGGAAGCTAGATGCTCATGGACCTCTGGAGCAGAGCGTGATGGTGAGTGTGGGGGCCCTGAGGCACTGGCCAGCCATCACTGTGCCCTGCCTCATCTCACCGTCCTTCCTGGAAGGCGGCACCGCCCCACAGTCCCCCCCTGACCCAGAGGAACTTGTGCTGGCCTCTCCCCGGGCTCTGTGGGAGCAGGGTCAACATGAACCCCCCCACCCCAGGGTCAGAATGAAGACTGATGGAATCGAGCCCCCTGTTGCCCTGACCAGTCTTGGATTCTGCTCCCAGGCTGAGCAAGCCCTCTCAGAGTAGTATGTGGCCTCTTGGGACCTGGGCATGCCCCACAGATCTAGGTCGCTGACCTAGGGCAGCAATGGTAATAATGGGACACCCCAGCCAGGGATATCAGGAGCAGCAGGGGCAGGCCGGTGGGCCTCACCCTCACCCACACTAGGAGGTAGTCTCCTCCACATGCATCAGTGGGCCAGAGGCTGGGGGTCCAGTGCGGGAACCCACAAGCTGCAGGTCCAGGTCAGGTTTGCTGTCCTCAGAACTGCATCTCCGGCCCAACCTCAGGCGATGCGCCCCCACCCGAATTCTGCACAGGCTCCCAGGTGGGGACTCTAGCATCCACACCCCCGTGTAATTTCTTACTGTCCCTAAAGGACAGTATGGTCTCCCTCCCCAGGGGAAGGCACCCACACTCGGCTCTGAGCCCCTGTTTGCTGTTGAAAGTTCAATAAAGTGTTGTTGTGTGAAAATGCACAGCCAGCCTGTTTCTGCATCTCCCAGAGCTCTGTGCAAGCAGAGTGGACAGACCCCCCAGAAAGGAGGAAGAGGCACAATCCAGGCCCCTGACCAGTCCCTGCAGAGGGGCCGCCAGGCACACACAGTTGACATTCCCATGTACCCTCCAAGGTTGGCCAGACACCAGGGTCAGGACCAGCACGGACATTGCCGTGACTCAGCCTGTGTCCCGTGGGCCAGGATGGGGCTGGAGGAGAGTGACATCCAGGGGGGCCGGTGGCCTCAGTTCACCTACGTCTGTGCAAAATGCCTTGGGAGGTCTGTACTCCCTCTGTCCAGGGAGCCCGGGCTGGCCAGACTCTGGGTGCACTTCCTCCTTTCCTCGCCCCATGCCTGTGCTCCTAGGGCACAGAGGGCCAGCGGAGCTGTCTGCGTGGCCCTGGAGGGAACCCAGGACAGCAGGCACTTGCAGCCCACGAATCTGGACCACCCTACCCGGTGGGCTCACCTTGCACACCTTGTGCTGCTGGATCTCTCGCACCAGCATGTGGAAGTCATCCTCCATGCCCTAGTAAGTAGGGAATGGGTGAGAGTGGGGCTTGGCCTAGGGGCCAGGCAGCGGAGGGGACCAAGGGACCCCAGCCCCCACCCCACCTGGACTCCTACACACAGGCAGGCCCAGAGCTTCCCCCATGGGTAGCTTGCTCCTCAGGAGATCCCCCACACGGCAGCCCCGAGGTCTGGCTCCCAGCTGGAGAGGCATCGAGGACAAGAGAAGCAGCCAGCACTCAAGCTGGGACCCACTGCCAGACACGTGAATGTGGCCAAGCTGGACCTTCAAACTCAGCTGACCCTCCAGCAGAAAGTCACTGCACGAGGGAGCCCAGGGTCAACAAGGAGAACCCAACTAGCCACACAATGCCATCACCAGAAATGATAAAGATTGTTGTTTCAAGTCATTTTGGTGTTAGGATGACACAGCCCAAGGATCAGATAGCTACATGGTGATTGATACACACACAGCCCAAAACTAACAAAAGTCGGAATCCTCCTGAATGCTGTCAAACAGCAGCAGAATGGTTACATACACGATGATCTGGTCACACGATAGAATACATTGAAGATGCTACAAATCACAACTGCAGAGAGGTTTTGGAGACATGGAGATGTGCTTGCTGGGTTCCGACAATGAGCGAGGAGCAGTAGGAAACATCTTACAGAGGGTGGGCTCCTCTTAGGAAAGGACACCAGATCCCTTCGAAGGCTACAGATGGTGAAATCTGTCCTCCTCTCTTTCAGCTTCTGTTTTTCCCCTATTTCGTTCTTCTTAATTCTATTTCAGCCTCCACCCTTCATCCAAGGCAGTGACAATGCAGGCTTTTTTATGACATTGGGTCCTAAAAGGAGGCAGAGCTCTGGATATCAGGTTCAGGAATGATTATTGCCTGGTTTATGCTGATCCACCTAACTCGCGCCTTCACAGCTCTTCCCTCCTTGCAGAATGAGGGAGAACACAAGTCTTACAATAAAAGAAGCCCACTCCCACTCATGTTGTGCCCAATATTGCGAATCTGAGAAACCACCAAGGAGCCGACGCCGATGCAAGTACATGAGGGTTTATTTACAAGCCCGAGCTTGGGTCCAAGTATACTCCATACAGCAGAGCGGGGACTTGGACCCCGAGACTAAGAAGCACAGTGTTATAGGGGCCAGTGGCCAATGAGATTGTAACATACGCAGAAAGTTGCACAATCATGTTGGTCCACACGCAGGCGGCCAATTGAACCACGATTCACCCTATAGTGACCATTTGAACTAGCCTATTATTCTGGTTAGAATTGGCGCGCAAGTTTGGCGGGCAAAAGAGGGGTTTTCATTTCTTGGCTGGTTAAAGGTCAGAGGTCCCGCATTTCTAAGTGTGCTGGTTTCTGATAAGGGTGTGCTTAATAGCTAAACTAGGGTGAGGGAGTGCCTTAAACAATAGGCAGGTCATGTGGGGGGTTTTACATGAGATGGCGGGTGAAGCACAAAATGGAGTTAGTCCTGCTCTGCTTATCCAGGGGTAGGGGATTTTTGTTAGATTTCCTGGGTCCCACACTCAAGTGGGACCATCACTTGTGGAAGACATCATCTGGGCAAAGCAGTGAAAGTGAGGGTGATGAAGAATGGGTTGCAGGTTAGACATCATCTGGTTTGAGTTTTTTTTTCTGAAGCAAGCACTTACCTTTGATGTCACGGTTTATTCATCCATATATTTTAAAAATATTTTATTTTTATGCCATCTCTATACACAACATGGAGTTCAGACTCATAATCCTGAGATCAAATTCCACCAACCAGGCCAGCCAGGCACCCCAGTGCCATGTTTCATATCTCTTTGCTTGCCTGCCTATCTCTGCATCCAACTGGAACATTGAGTCCATGACGGAGGAGCTTTAGCTACCTCTGAATCCTCGAACGTTCTTGATATATCCCAATCCTAGAATGACATTTGCCACTGAATAGCACTTTAAATAAATCATCAGTTAAATGAATACTGGTAAAGGAAATTGTCAACTTTTAACGGGTATAGGCCCTGCTTCCTGGGCTCCCAGGGAAGCTATGCTTTCTTTAACATTGATCAAGGTCCAAATGACTCCACCAAACCTCAAAGTGTGGGCTCAATTTCTGCCCTGACACATGGTACATGTCTGCTTCAATTAATAGGTATCAACCAATCAAAGGAAGCCTGGCTAGCTCAGTGTGGTTGGTAAGACCATGCGACTCTTGATCCTGGGGTAGTGAGTTCAAGCCCCATGTTGGGTGTAGAGATTACAGAAAAACAAAGTCTTAAGAAAATCAATCAGTTGATCTCCTGCAGGGGCAGGGAGCCAGCTTACGGGTCTACTCACAGTATTATAAGCAGCAAAGCACAAAATCAGAACTTTCAGAAGTCTGCTGGAGTGGGGGACACACCAGCCTTAAAAGTGCTCAGGTGGTGAAGTGGGGGGGGCAGCCTCTGGAGTGACAGGGTGGGCTCAGGATCCCAGGGGTCACAAGGACGGTGGCTCCAACAGTTCCCAGGCACAGGAGCAGGGAAACCGGCTGAGAGCAATGGGTAGAGGCCAGGTTTCTGCCCTGTGTGGCCATAAAATGCAACCCCCTGTGCAGTCATGGGATTGCTTTCCTCGGAGGGGCCAGCAAAGGGAGGAAGTGGGAGGAGACCCTCCCCGGCAGGAATACACAGGTCTCCACCAGGGGAGTCCCTAAAATTTGGAGTCTGGAAACTCAGTCACTTGCCTGAGATTAAAAACAAAACAAAACAAAAAAACTCGGACACAGGCAGGGTGAACGCAAGGTTCTGACAGAAACTGCGGAGACAAGAGGGCTTGATGGCTCTTCTGTGAAGGTTCACTGCAGACTGGGGGGTGGGATGTTCAGCTCCGGAGCCAGAGGACCCAATGCCCCCAGACTCATCCCGGCCTTCAGTGCTGAGCGTCTTCCGGGAGCAGAACAGCGGCACCTGGTGGAGGTCAGAGGCGCCTACACCGAGCCCGCCTCCGAGCACTGCAAGCGCATCTCCACTAAGGCAAGGGCACACCTGACAATCAGCTCAACGGGCCCCTCCTCTAAAAGACCCGCGCAAACAACTCGCTCCCACCAAGTTTACTGTCACAGAGGGATGCAAAGCTTCAGCTTTACGGGGAAAGTAGGATCTTTATTTCTTTATTATTTTTTCATTTATTTTCTTCAATCCTTTTTATTAATTGTTTAATTTTAATTTCTATGTATATACTTCTTTCTTTACTTTCATTGTACTTTACTTTTTTTCTTTCTTATTTTAGGATTTAAATTCTTTTAACAAGCAGACCAAAACACACCCAGGATCTAATGTTGGGGGGGGGTTGTTATTGTTTTTCTTATATTTTCTTTGTCTTTCTTCTTTCTTTTCTGGACAAAATAATGAGATGGAGAAATTCTCCTACAAAAAGAACACGAGGTAGTACTCACAGCTAGGGAATTAATCAATACAGATATAAGTAAGATGTCTGAACTAGAATTTAAAACAATGATTATAAGGATAGTAGCTGGGCTGGAAAAGAACACAGAAGACACTAGAGAATCCCTTGCTGTAGAGATAAAAGAACTAAAATCTAGTCAAGTCAATGTTAAAAATACTATAACTGAGATGCAGTCCCAAGTGGAAGCCATAAAAACAAGAAAAATAATGGACCAGAGATGCAGACTTAAGAAACTCAGCAACTTATTAAAACAACATATCATATAAACAACATATCATATAAAACATCATGTAGCGTAACACTCATATCACAGGAGTCCCAGAAGAATAAGAGAGGGGGAGGCAGAAGTTTTATTTGAACAAATTATGTAAACTTCTCTAATCTGAGGAAGGATACAGACACGGAAACCAAGAGCACAGAAAACTCCCACTAAATTCAACAAAAGCTGACCATCACTAAGACAGATATAATAGTCAGATTTACAAAATAAACAGACAAAGAAAGAATCCTGAAACCAGCTGGGGTGGGGGGTTAGGGGAAGTTCTTAACTACAAGGGAAGACGAATCAGGTTCACAGCAGATCTGTCCACAGAACTTAGGCTAGAAAGGAGTGGAAGGAAATATTCAATATGCTGAATTGGAAAATATGAAGCCAGAAGTCTTTATCCAGCAAGGATGTCATTCAGGATAGAAGAAGAGATAAAGAGTTTCCTGGACAGGTAAAAATAAAGGACTTTGTGACTACTAAACCAGTGAACAAGAAATTTTAAGGGAGATTCTGTTATTTTAATAATAAATTTATTTTTTATTGGTGTTCAATTTGCCATCATACAGAATAACACACAGTGCTCATCCCGTCAAGTGCCCCCCTCAGTGCCTGACACTCATTCACCCCACCCCACACCCTCCCCCCCTTCCACCACCCCTAGTTCGTTTCCCAGAGTTAGGAGTCTTTATGTCCTGTCTCCCTTTCTGATATTTCCTACCCACTTCTTCTCCCTTCCCTTCAATTCTGTTTCACTATTATTTATATTCCCCAAATGAATGAGAACATATAATGTTTGTCCTTCCCCAATTGACTCATTACACTCAGCGTAATACCCTCCAGTTCCATCCATGTTGAAGCAAATGGTGGGTATTTGTCATTTCTAATGGCTGAGGAATATTCCATTGTATACATAAACCACATCCTCTTTATCCATTCATCTTTCGATGGACACCGAGGCTCCTTCCACAGTTTGGCTATTGTGGACATTGCTGCTAGAAACATCGGGGTGCAAGTGTCCCAGCGTTTCACTGCATCTGTATCTTTGGGGTAAATCCCCAACAGTGCAATTGCTGGGTCATAGGGCAGGTCTATTTTTAACTCCTTGAGGAACCTCCACACAGTTTTCCAGAGTGGCTGCACCAGTTCACATTCCTACCAACAGTGTAAGAGGCTCAGCAATCAGACAACAAAAAGACATTAAAGGCATTCAAATTGGCAAAGAAGTCAAACTCTCCCTCTTTGCTGAAGACATGATACTCTATGTAGAAAACCCAAAAGACTCCACCCCAAGATTGCTAGAACTCAATTTGGCAGCATGGCAAGATACAAAATCAATGCCCAGAAGTCAGTGGCATTTCTATACACTAACAATGAGACTGAAGAAAGAGAAATTAAGGAGTCAATCCCATTTACAATTGCACCCAAAGCATAAGATACCTAGGAATAAACCTAATGAAAGAGGTAAAGGATCTATACCCTAAAAATGATAGAACGCTTCTGAAAGAAATTGAGGAAGACACAACGAGATGGAAAAATACTCGATGCTCTTGGATTGGAAGAATTAATATTGTGAAAATGTCAATGTTACCCGGGCAATTTACACGTTTAATGCAACCCCTATCAAAATACAATGGACTTTCTCCAGATAGGTGGAACAAATTATTTTAAGATTTGTGTGGAATCAGAAAAGACCCCGAATATCCAGGGGAATATTAAAAAAGAAAACCATAGCTGGGGGCATCACAATGCCAGGTTTCAGGCTGTTCTACAAAGATGTTGTCATCAAGACAGTGTGGTACTGGCACAAAAACAGACACATAGATCAATGGAGGAGAATAGAGAATCCATAAGTGGACCCTCAACTTTATGGTCAACTAATATTCAACAAAGGAGGAAAGACTATCCACTGGAAGAAAGACAGTCTCTTCAATAAATGGTGCTGGGAAAATTGGACATCCACATGCAGAAGAATGAAACTAGACCACTCTCTTTCACCATACACAAAGATAAACTCAAAAAAGATGAAAGATCTAAATGTGAGACAAGAGTCCATCAAAATCCTAGAGGAGAACACAGGTAACACCCTTTTTGAACTCGCCACAGTAACTTCTTACAAGATACATCCACGAAGACAAAAGAAACAAAAGCAAAAATGAACTATTGGGACTTCATCAAGATAAGAAGCTTTTGCACAGCAAAGGATACAGTCAACAAAACTCAAAGACAACCTACAGAATGGGAGAAGATATTTGCAAATGACGTATCAGGTAAATGGCTAGTTTCCAAGATCTATAAAGAACTTCTTAAACTCAACACCAAAGAAACAAACAATCCGACCATGAAATGGGCAAAAGACATGAAGAGAAATCTCACAGAGGAAGACATAGACATGGCCAACACGCACATGGGAAGATGCTCCGCGTCACTTGCCATCAGGGAAATACAAATCAAAACCACAATGAGATACCACCTCACACCAGTGAGAATGGGGAAAATTAACAAGGCAGGAAACCACAAATGTGGGAGAGGATGTGGAGAAAGGGGAACCCTCTTTCACTGTGGTGGGAATGTGACCTGGTGCAGCCACTCTGGAAAACTGTGTGGGGGTTCCTCAAAGAGTTAAAAATAGACCTGCCCTACGACCCAGCAATTGCACTGCTGGGGATTTACCCCAAAGATTCCGATGCAATGAAACGCCAGGTCACCTGCACCCCGATGTTTCTAGCAGCAATGTGCACAATAGCCAAACTGTGGAAGGAGCCTCGGTGTCCATCGTAAGATGATGGATAAAGAAGATGTGGTTTATGTATACAATGGAATATTCCTCAGCCATTAGAAATGACAAATACCCACCATTTGCTTCAACGTGGATGGAACTGGAGGGTATTATGCTGAGTGAAATAAGTCAATCGGAGAAGGACAAACATTATATGTTCTCATTTATTTGGGGAATATAAATAATAGTGAAAGGGAATAGAAGGGAAGGGAGAAGAAATGTGTGGGAAATATCAGAAAGGGAGACAGAACATAAAGACTCCTAACTCTGGGAAACGAACTAGGGGTGGTGGAAGGGGAGGAGGGTTGGGGCTAGGGGTGAATGAGTGACAGGCACTGAGGGGGGCACTTGACAGGATGAGCACTGGGTGTTACTCTGTATGTTGGCAAATTTGACACCAATAAAAAATAAATTTATTATTAAAAAATAAAAATAAATAAATAATAAATAAATAAATTAACTGTTGAAGATTAGCATATTATTATTATCAGTATATCTATTTCAGTTTTCTAATATCTATAAACAGATATCTTTTTAATATTTTTTATCAGAGTTCAATTTGCCAACATAGAGTATAACACTCAGTGCTCTCATTCCATCAAGTGCAATCACCCAGTCACCTCATTCCCTCGCCCACCTCCCCTTCCATTACCCCTTGTTCATTTTCCAGAGTTAGGAGTCTCTCATTCTGCCACCCTCTTTGATATTTCCCACTCATTTTCTCTCCTTTCCCCTTTATTCCCATTCACTATTTTTTTATATTCCTCAAATGAATGAAACCATATAGTTTGTCCTTCTCTGATTGACTTACTTCACTCAGCATAATACCCTCCAGTTCTATCCACGTTGAAGCAAATGGTGGGTATTCGTCATTTCTAATGGCTGAGTAATATTCTGTTGTATATACAGACCACATCTTCTTTACCCATTCATCTTTCGATCAGCAAGAAGGCTCCTTCCACAGTTTACCTCTTGTGGACATTGCTGCCAAAAACTTCAGGGTGCAGGTGTCTCGGTCTTTCACTGCATCTGTATCTTTGAGGTAAATCCCCAGCAGTGTAATTGCTGGGGCATAGGGGAGCTCTATTTGTAACTCTTTGGGCAACATCCACACAGTTTTCCAGAGTGGCTGCACCAGTTCATATTCCAACCAACAGGGTAAGAGGGTTCCCCCTTCTCCACATCCTCTGCAACATTTGTGGTTTCTTGTCTTGTTAATTTTCCCCATTCTCACTGGGGTGAGGTGGTATTTCATTGTGGTCTTGATTTATATTTCACTGATGGCAAATGATGTGGAGCATTTTCTCAAGTGCCAGTTGGCCATGCCCATGTCCTCTTTGGTGAAATTTCTGTTCATGACACTTGCCCATTAAATGATTGGATTTTTTGTTTCTTGGCTGTTGAGTTTAATATGTTCTTTATAGATCTTTGATACTAGCCCTTTATCTGGTAGGTCATTTGGAAATATCTTCTCTCATTCTATAGGTTGTCTTTTAGTTTTGTTGACTGTTTCCTTTGCCGTGGAGAAGCTTCTTATCTTGATGAATTCCCAATAATTCATTTTTGCTTTTGTTTCCCTTGCCTTTATGGATGTATCTTGCAAGAAGTTGCTGTGGCCAAGTGAAAGAGGGTGTTGCTGTGTTCTCCTATAAGATTTTGATGGAATCTTGTCTCATATTTAGATATTTCATCCATTTTGAGTTTATCTCTGTGTATGGTGTAAGAGAAAGTTTTAGTTTCATTCTTCTGCACATGGCTGTCCAATTTTCCCAGCACCATTTCTTGAAGAGACGTTTTTCCATTGGATAGTTTTTCCTGCTTTGTTGAATATTAGATGACCATAGAGTTGAGGGATCATTTCTGGTTTCTCTCTTCTGTTCCATTGATCTTTGTGTCTGTTTTTGTGTCAGTACCACAGTGTCATTTTTTAAGGATTTTATTCACTCAGGAGACACACACACACACACACACACACACATGCACGCACACACACATACAGAAGGAGAGAGAGAGGCAGTGACACAGGCAGAGGGAGAAGCAGATTCCATGCAGGGAGCCCGACGCAGGACTCGGTCCTGGGAATCCAGGGTCACACCCCAGACCGAAGGTGGCACTAAACCGCTGAGCCACCGGGGCTGCCCAATACCACAGTGTCTTGATGATCACAGTTTTGTAGTAAATTCTGAAATCCAGCATTGTGATGACCCTGGCTCTAGTGTTCTCTTTCAATAGTCCCCTGGCTATTCGGGGTCTTTTCTGATTCCACACAAATCTTAAGATGATTTGTTCCAACTCTCTGAAGAAAGTCCATGTTAGTTTGATAAGGATTGCATTAAATGTGTAAGTTGCCCTGGGTAGCATTGACATTTTCACAATATTAATTCTTTCAATCCATGAACATGGAATATTTTTCCATCTCTTTGTGTCTTCCTCAATTTCTTTCAGAAGTGTTCTGTAGTTTTTAGGGTATAGATCCTTTACCTCTTTGGTTAGGTTTATTCCTAGGTATCTTATGCTTTTGGGTGCAATTGTAAATGGGATTGACTCATTAATTTCTCTTTCTTCAGTATCATTGTTAGTGTGTACAAATGCCACTGATTTGTGGGCATTGATTTTGTATCTTGCCACACTGCCAAATTTCTGTATGAGTTCTAGCAATCTTGGGATGAAGTATTTTGGGTTTTCTATGTGAAGTATCATGTCATCTGCAAAGAGGGAGAGTTTGATTTCTTCTTTGCCAATTTGAAAGATTTTTATTTTCTTCTGTTGTCTAATTACTGAGGGTAGGATTTGTAGTACTATGTTGAATAGCTGCAGTGAGAGTGGACATCCTGTCATGTTCCTGATCTTAGTGGTAAAGCTCTCAGTTTTTCCCCATTGAAAAGGATGTTTTCTGTGGGCTTTTCGTAGATGGCTTTTAAGATGCTGAGGAATGTTCCTTCTCTGTACACTCTGAAGAGTTTTGATCAGGAATGGATGCTATGTTTTGTAAAATGCTTTATCTGCATCTATTGAGAGGATCATATAGTTCTTGTTTATTCTCTTGTTGATATGATCTATCACTTTGATTGCTTTATGAGTGTTTAACCTGCCTTTTATGACAGGGATATATCCCACTTGGTTTTTGATGACTCCTTCAGTTTCCTCCATGGTTATTGGCCTGTTAAGGTTTTCTATTTTTTCCTCTTCCACTTTCGGTAGTTTATGGTTTTCCAGAAATGCGTCCATTTCCTCTAGATTGCCTAATTTATTGGCATACTGCTGCTCATAGTTTGTTTTTATAATCATTTGTATTTCCTTGGCATTGGTGGTGAGCTCTCCTTTTTTCATTCATGATATTAATTTGAGTCTTTTCTCGTTTCTTTTTAATAAGACTGGTTAATGACTTATCTATCTTATTTATTCTTTCAAAGAACGAACTCCTGGTTTCGTTGATCTGTTCTACAGTTCTTATGGTCTCTATTTCATTGAGTTCTTCTCGAAACTTTATTAACTACACTTCTCCTTGGTGTAGGTTTTATTTGGTGTTCTTTTCCAGTTCTTTTAGGTGAGAGGTAGCTTGTGTATTTGAGTATTTCCAGGGTTTTGGGGGATACTTGTATGACGACATATTTCCCTCTTAGAACTTTTACTGTATCCCAAAGATTTTGAATGGTTGTATCTTCATTTTCATTAGTTTCCATGAATCTTTTTAATCCTTCTCTAATTTCCTGGTTGAACCATTCATCTCTTACTATATTGCTTTTTAACCTCCAGTTGTTTGAGTTTTTTTTCCAAATTTCTTCTTGTGATTGAGTTCTAGTTTCAAAGCATTGTGCTCCAAAAATATGCAGGGGAGGATCCCAATCTCTTGGTATTGATTGAGACCTGATTTATGACCCAGTATGTGGTCTCTTCTGGAGAAAGTTCCATGTGCCCTTGAGAAGAATGTGTATATATTTGCATTTGGATGCAAAGTTGTGTATATATCTGTTAAATCCATTTAGTCCAGTTCATCATTTAAAGCTCTTGTTTCTTTGGTGATGTTGTGCTTAGAATATCTGTCAATTGCAGAAAGTGATGTGTTGAATTCCCCTACTACTAGTGTATTAGTTTTTAAATATGTCTTATTTTTGTTTTTAATTGATTGATATCCTACGCAGCTCCCACATTAGAGGCATAAATATTCATGAATGTTACGTCTTCTTTTTCATAGACCCTTTAAGTATGATATACTGTCCCTCTTTAACTCTTACTAAGTCTTTGGGATAAACTTTAATTTATCTGATATGAGGACTGCTACCCCAGCATTCTTTTGAGATTCATCTGAATGGTAATCATTCTCCAACCTTTCGTTTTCAGGTTATAGTTGCCCATAGGTCTAAAATGAGACTCTTGTAGAGAGTAAATGATAGGTCTTGCTTCTTTATCCAGTCTGAAGCCCTGAGTCTTTTGATGGGATCATTTAGCCCATTCACGTTCAGAGTTACTATTGAAAGATATGAGTTCAGTATCATCATAATACCTATTCAGTCCCTGTTTTTGTGGATTGTTTCCTTGGACTCCCTCTTTCTTTTACAGGGTCCCCCTTAATATTTCTTGCAGAGTTGGTTGGGTGGTCACATATTCTTTCAGTTTCTGCCTATATTGGAAGTTCTTTAACTCTTATTCTATTCCGAATGAGAGCCTTGCTGCATAAAGTATTCTTGGCAGGATGGTCTTCTCATTTAATACCCTGAATATACCCTGCCAGTATTTTTGGCCTTTCAGGTCTCTGTGGAGAGGTCTGCTGTTAATCAAAAATATCTCCCATATAATTTAGGGATCTCTTGTCTCACTCCTAGAGGATTTTCTCTTTATCTTTGCAATTTTTAAGTTTCACTATTAAATGTTGAGGTGTTGAACATTTTTTATTGATTTTTTGGGGGACTTCTCTATCTCCTGTATCTGAATGCCTGTTTCCCTCCGTAAATTAGGGAAGTTCTCAGCTAAGATTTGTTCAAATATGCTTTCTGGACCCCTGTCCCACTCGGTGCTCGCTGGATCCCCAATTATACATATATTTGTCTTCTGAGGCTGTGATATTTTTCCCTTAACTTTTCCTCCTGGTCTTTTATTTGTTTTTCCCTTTTTTCTTCATCTTCCTTCCTTGCCATTATCTTGTCTTCTATGTTACTACCTCTTTCTTTTTTTTAATATTTTAATTGGAGTTCAATTTGCCAACATTTAGCATAACACCAAGTGCTCATCCCGCCAGGTGCCCCCTGAGTGCCCATCACCCAGTAACCCCAACCCCCCGGCCCACTTCCCTTTCCACTACCACTTGTTCATTTCCCGGAGTTAGGTGTCTCTCATGTTTTGTCACCCTCACTGATATTTTCACTCATTTTTCTCTCCTTTCCCTTTATTCCCTTTCACTAATTTTTATATTCACCAAATGAATGAGACCATATAATGTTTGTCCTTCTCTGATTGACTTATTTCTTTATCCATTCATCTTTTGATGGACATCAAGGCCCCCACCACAGTTTGGCTTTTGTGGACCTTGCTGCTATAAACATTGGGGTGCAGGTGTTCCAGCATTTCACTGCATCCGTATCTTTGGGGTAAATCCCCAGCAGTGCAATTGGCGGGTTGTAGGGCAGATCCATTTTTAACTCTTTGAGGAACCTCCACACAGTTTTCCAGAGTGGCTGCACCAGTGCATATTCCCACCAGCAGTGCAAAAGTCTTCCCTGTTCTTCATGTACTTTGCAACATTTTTGGTTTCCAGTCTTGTTAATTTTCCCTACTCTCAGTGGTGTGAGGTGGTATCTCATTGTGGTTTTGATTTGTATTTCCCTGATGGCAAGTGATGCAGAGCATTTCCTCATGTGCTTGTTGGCCATGTCTATGTCTTCCTCTGTGAGATTTCTGTTCATGTCTTTTGCCCATTTCATGATTGGTTTATTTGTTTGTTTGCTATTGAGTTTAATAAGTTCTTTCTAGATCTTGGAAACTAGCCCTTTATCTGATACGTCATTTGTAAATATCTTCTCTCATTCTGTAGGTTGTCTTTTAGTTTTCTTGACTGTTTCCTTTGCTGCGCAGAAGCTTTTTATCTTGATGAAGTCCCAGTGATTCGTTTTTGCCTTTGTTTCCCTTGCCTTAATGGATGTATCTTGCAAGAAGATGCTGTGGTCAAGTTCAAAAAGGGTGTTGCCTGTGTCTTCCTCTAGTATTTTGATGGAATCTTGTCTCACATTCATATCTTTCATCCATTTTGAGTTTATCTTGAGTATGGTGTAAGAGAATGGTCTAGTTTCAATCCTCTGCACATGGCGGTCCAATTTTCCCAGCACCATTTATTCAAGAGACTGTCTTTATTCCAGTGAATAGTTTTTCCTGCTTTGTCGAATATTAGTTGACCATAGAGTTGAGGGCCAATATCTGGGTTCTGTATTCTGTTACATTGATCTGTTTTTGTCTGTTTTTGTGCCCGTGCCACACTGTCTTGATGACCAAAGGGTTGTAGTACAACCTGAAATTTGGCTTGTGGTACTCCAGCTATGGTATTCTTTTTTAATATTCCCTTTGCTTCTCGGAGTCTTTTCTGATTCCACACAAATCTTAAGATTATTTGTTCCAATTATCTGAAGATAGTCCATGGTATTTTGAAAGGGATTGCATTAAATGTGTAAATTGCTCTGGGTACCATTGACATTTTCTCAATATTATTTCTTCCAATCCATGAGCATGGAATATTTTTCCATCTCTTTGTGTCTTCCTCAATTTCTTTCAGAAGTGTCCTGTAGCTTTTAAGGTATAGATCCTTTCCCTCTTTGGTTAGGTTTATTCCTAGGTATCTTATGCTTTTGGGTGCAACTCTAAATGGGATTGACTCCTTAATTTCTCTTTCCTCAGTCTCATTGTTAGTGTACAGAAATGCCACTGATTTCTGGGTATTGATTTTGTATCCTGCCAGACTGCCGAATTCTGTATGAATTCTAGCAATATTGGGGTGGAGTCTTTTGGGTTTTCCATGCAGAGTATTTGTCATCTGCGAGGAGGGAGAGTTTGACTTCTTTGCCAATTTGAATGCCTTTTATTTCTTTTTTTATTTCTTTTTGTTGCCTGATTGCTGAGGCTAGGACTTCTAATACTATGTTGAATACCAGTGGTGAGAGTGCACATCCCTGTTGTGTTATAGAGGAAAGGCTCCCAGGCTCCCATTGAGAATGATATTTGCTGTGGGCTTTTTGTAGATGGCTTTTAAGTTGCTGCAGATTGTTCCCTCTATCCCTACACTGAAGAGTTTGATCAGGAATGGATGCTGTATTTTGTCAAATGTTTTCTCTGCATCTATTGAGAGGATCATGTGGTTCTTGTTTTTTCTCTTGTTGATATGATCTATCACATTGTTTGCTTTACGAGTGTTGAACCAGCCTTGCATCCGGAGATAAATCCCACTTGGTCATGGTCAATAATCTTCTTAATGTATTGTTGGATCCTATTGGCTAGTATCTTGTTGAGAATTTTTGCATCCATGTTCATCAGGGATACTGGTATATAATTCGCCTTTATTGTCGGGTCTTTGGTTTTTGAATTAAGGTGATGCAGGCCTCATAGAACGAGTTTGGAAGTACTCCATCTGTTTCTATCTTTCCAAACATCTTTAGTATAATTGGTATGGGAAAATTGGTATGGTTTCTTCCTCAAACATTTCATGGAATTCCCCTGAGAAGCTATCCGGCCCTGGACTTTTGTGTCTTGGGAGTTTTTTGATGACTGCTTCAATTTCCCCCCGTGGTTATCGGCCTGTTCAGGTTTTCTACCTCTTCCTCTTCCAGTTTTGGTAGTTTGTGGTCCATTTCTTCTAGATGGCCTAATGTATTGGTGTATAGCTGCTCATAATAAGTTTTTAAAATCATTTGTATTTCCTTGGTATATGTGGTGATCTTTCTCATTCATGATTTTATTAATTTGAGTCTTTTCTCTCTTCTTTTTAATAAGGCTGGCTAATGGTTTGTCTATCTTATTAATTCTTTCAAAGAACCAACTCCTGGTTTTGTTGATCTGTTCTACAGTTCTTCTGGTCTCTATTTCTTTGAGTTCTACTTGAATCTTTATTAACTCTCTTCTTCTGATGGGTGAAGGTTTCATTTGCTGTTCCTTCTCCAGATCCTTTAGGTGCAAAGTTAGCTTTTGTATTTGTGTTCTTTCCAGTTTTTGGATGGATGCTTGTTTTGCGATGTATTTTCCCTTCAGTATTGCTTTTGCTGTATCCTAAAGATTTTGAATGGTTTTATCTTTATTCTCCTTAGTTTCCATGAATCTTTTTAATTCTTCTCTAGTTTCCTGGTTGAACCTTCAATCTTTTAGAGGGATGGTCTTAACCTTCAGGTGTTTGAAATCCTTCAAAAACTCTTCTTGTGGTTTAGTTCTAGTTTCAAAGTATTATGGTCTGAAAATATGCAGTGGAGTATCCCAATAATCTGTTATTGGTTAAGACCTGATTTGTGACCCAGTTTGTGTTCTCTCTGGAGAAAGTTCCATGTGCAGTTGAGAACAATGTGTATTCAGTCGTATTTGGATGTAAAGTTCTGTAAATATCTGTGAAATCCATCTGGACCAGTTTATCATTTATTGCTCTTGTTTCTTTGGAGATGTGTTTAGAAGATCTATCAATTGTAGAAAGTGCTACCTGAAATCACAAGTATAAGTGTATTATTATCTAAGTATGTCTTAACTTTGGTTATTAATTGATTGATATACTTCGCAGATTCCACATTAGGGGCATAAGTATTGATGATTGCTAGGTCCTCTTGTTGGATAGGTCCTTTAAGTGTTATATAGTGTCCCTCTTCATCCCTTTCTACCGTGTTTGGGATAAACTTTAATTTATCTGATATGAGGTTGGCTACCCCTGCTTTCTTTTGAGGATCATTTGAATGGTACATGGTTCTCCACACTTTTATTTTCAGGCTTATGGCGTCCTCAGGTCCAAAATGAGTCTCTTGTATACAGCAAATAGATGGGTCTTGCTTTTTTATCCAGTCTGAAACCCTGCACCTTTTTTTGGAATCACTAAGCCTATTCACATTCAGAGTTACTATTGAAAGATATGTATTTAGTGTCATCATGATACCTATTTAGTCCCTGTTTTTATGGATTGTTTCCTTGGATTTCCTCTTTCTTTTACAGAGTCCCCCTTAATATTTCTTGTTTGCTAGTCACATATTTTTTAAGTTTCTGGGTATCTTAGAAACTCTTTATCTCTCCTATTGTGAATGAAAGCCTTGCTGAATAAAGTATTCTTGGTTGCAGGTTCTTCTCATTTAGAACCCTGGATATATTCTGCCAGCCCTTTTTGGCCTGTCAGGTCTCTGTGGAGAGGTCTGCTATTAACCCAATACTTCTCCCCATAAAGTTTAGGATCTCTTGTCTCTTGTTGCTTTAAAGATCTCTTTATCACTGGAATTTCCAAGTTTCACTATGAAATGTTGGGCTGTTGAACAGTTTTTATTGATTTTAGGGGGGGAACTTTCTATCTCCTCCATCTGAATGCCTGTTTCCCTTCCCACGTTATGGAAGTTCTCAGCTATGGTTTGTTCAAATACACTTTCTGTAACTCTATCCCTTTCAGCGTCATCCAGAACCCCAATTATACATAGATTTTTCTTTCTGAGTCTGTCATTTATTTCCCTTAACCTACCCTCATGATCTTTTAGTTGTTTTTCTCCTTTTTCCTTAGCTTCCTTCCTTGCAATCAACTTGTCTTCTATGTCACTCACTCATTCTTCTACCTCGTTAACCCTCGTCATTAGGACCTCCAGTTTGGATTGCATCTCATTTAATTGATTTTTATTTTCTACCTGATTAGATCTAAATTCTGCAGTCATGAAGTCTCTTGAATCCTTTATGCTTTTTTCCAGAGCGATGAGTAGCTTTATAATTGTGCTTCTGAATTGGCTTTATGACATTGAATTGTAATTCAAATTTTGTAACTCTGGGAGAGAGTACAGTTTCTGATTCTTTCTTTTGTGGTGAGTTTTTCCTTCTAGTCATTTTGCTCACTCAAGATAAGCTAAAAACAATTTGTACTGGAAAAAGGAGAAATAGAGAAAATAAAAAGGGGGGATCAAAAAGAAAACACAAAACAAGTAGCAGTATTCTCTGATTCTATATACTGTAAGTACCTAGACTTCCCCTGGAACTTCCAAAGCTGCTTGGTCAAGAATTGCTCTTCCCCTCTTTCCAGCTGGTCTTCTGGTGGAGGGGCCTGCTGTGCTGATTCTCAGGTGAGTGCACCTGGGCAAGCTGTCCAGGCCCTCCCAGGTGTACGACTCAGTGGGAGCTATTTATATTGTGAGACCCCAAATCCCTGGTGGCCCTGTTCAGTCCCAGGTACAAGGTGACTCCAGGAGGAAGTACAACAGTGGCAGCAGCCAGCTCTCTAGCCCTGCAATCAACTCCAGCAGTAACTACCACAGTTTCCCAGTCTGCTGGGGTCTCGATGCTCTGGGTTGGGTTGCGCTGCTCTCCACAGATCGGGGGCACCAGGTGACAGAAGCGTCCCTGTTGTTCTGTGTCCTCCTGGCCCCCGCCTGTCCCGGGGAGAGTGCTGGATCTTGGGCTTTGTCCCCTGGCACCCTGGGCTCTGGGGCCTGCACTGATGGAATTGCGCTCCTGGGGCCGCACAGCCCCCTCTGCCTGGAGCCGCCACTTGAGCCGCTGCTTGAGCTGCTCCCAGGTCCCCACTGGGAGCTTGCTCCAGCCCTTTCGGGAGCTTGGCCCGCGGCGTGTGGTGTGCTCTCCCCAGGGCGCACTTCCTCTATTAGTGGCCCTGGTAGCCTGAAGGCATCACTGCCCCTCCTGGGAGATTCTGCCTGAGCTCCCTGTGAAAGCCTTTCCATCTGGGAAGATTTGTAAATTTCCTGTTTCTCTGAGACTGGGCATTCCTTTCCTGGGGTCACTCACCACCCTGCCCTAGCCTGGCTCCACATGGGGACCCCTCCCCCTTGGATTCTTTTTTATTTATCTATTTTTTCTGTCTTCCTACCTTGCTAGAAGCATGAACTCTTCTCACTGTAGTATTCCAACTGTTCACTCTTTAAATCTCAGGCTGAATTCGTAGGTTTTTGGGATGATTTGAAAGTTATCTAGTAAGTTTGTAGGGACAGGTGACTTGGGGACTGTACTCCTCTTCCATCTTGCTCCACTCCCTCTTTCTTCTACCTCATTAACCCTCATCGTTAGGACCTCCAGTTTGGATTGCATCTCATATAATTGATTTTTAATTTCATCCTGATTTGATATGAATTCTACAGTCATGAAGTCTGTTGAATCCTTTTTTCCCAGAGCCACCAGTAGCTTTATAATTGTTCTTCTGAATTTGCTTTATGACATTGAATTGTAATCCAAATTCTGTAACTGGCAGAGTACTGTTTCGGATTATTTCTTTTGTGGTGAGCTCTTTCTTCTAGTCATTTTGCTCAGTGCAGAGTGGCTGTATGGGTGGGTGAGTCAGGTGTATCAACCACGACCTAAGTAAATTTCACCCTAGAAGATTTTGATGACATCAGAGACTAGAAATTGAAACAAAGATTGGAGCAAAGTAAAACAGAAGGATCACTATAGTGAAAAATAAATTTTAAAACAAAGTAGTCAAAATAAAAGTTCAAGAATATGAAACCAGAAGAGAAAAAAGAAAAGAGAATAAAAGAAGAGAAGAAAGCAAAACTAAAGAGGAAAAAAGAAAAAAGAGAGAAAAAAGAGTTTGGGGTCTGAGAGATGGTGGTGGTGATGAAGGTGGAGGGAGAATGTAGTCTACCTGAGGGTTCCTAGAGGGTGATCCTCTTGGTTCTGAGTATATTAAATTCTGTAGGTTCGAAGATGCTCAGTCCCAAATTTATATAAACCAGAAATACTTGTAGAAGGCCCCACCATTGATCACAAAAACATAAATGAGATAAAAGAGGGGGCAGAATGGGAATTAAGGGAGAATATAATCTCACAGAATGAAGCAGCACGGTATACCACTTGGTTCTGAGTGTATGCTGGTCATGTTTTAGAAGGTATTATGTTCCATCATTGTAGAACAAAATGAGGCAGAGAAAACAAAAACCACAAAATAAACAAAGAAAAAAACATATCTTGTATACCTCCCAAAATTTGGTTGAGTATTATGAAGGTAATCTAGAAGTGGAAAATATATGTACTTGTAGAAAATACATGTACTTGTAGAAATGTCAAAGTCAAAAAGGAATAAACTTAAAAATCAAGAGGTGGTAAAATATTGTAGTTAAGGTGGGAAAAATTGGAAAGTTATATAGTCTTATATAAAAATGAGTAAGGAAAAAAAATAAAGGAGCAATACTCTCCAAGTCAATATACTGTAAATCCCTCGATTTCACCTGGAGCTTTCCAGGGCTGATTGGTCAAGAACTTGCTCTTCCCCTGTCCTTCCAGCCAGTCTTCTGGGGGAGGAGCCTTCTGTGCTGATTCTCAGGTCTGTGTACCGGGGGGAGATGCCCCACCACCTGCCAGGTGCTAGGTTCAGTAGGAGCTGTTTACTTGTGATGCCTCTGTTCCCTGACAGCCCCGCCTATGCCACGCACAGGGTGACACAAGGAGGAACAACAACAATGGCAGTGTCCATTTTTCCAGCCTGGATTCAGCTCCTGCAGTAACTACCCACAGATTCCCAGTCCACACTGGCATAGATTCTCCTAGGGTGGTGGAGGGTACTGATCTGCACAGCTTGTGGGTGCCCGGTGGCAGGAGAGTCCTTGCTGTCCTATGCCCTTCCCACCTCCCCATGGGGGCCCCCACAGGCAGGAGAGTACTTGCTGTCCTGTGCCCTTTTGGCCTTCTCCTGTCCCAGGGGGAACACAGGATCATGGGCTGTGTCCACTGGGGCACCCTAGTATCCAGGGTCTGTGCTCCTGGAATCGCACTCCGAGGACATGGGGCTCCCTTGCAGCAGGGAACATACCCCTCTCTTCAGAGCCACCCACCTACCCAACTGGCTTCTCCCAGATGCCCTGCCCTGTGTGTGCTCCAGCCTTTTACTGAGATTGGCCCACATTATGTATCACTCTTCCTCTATTAGTGACTCCAGGAAACTGGACTTCACTGTCCCTCCTGTGATTCTACCCAATTTCCCTACTAAATACTTTTCTGTCTTGGAAGAATCTGGTGTGGATTTTTTAAAGTTCCTACTTCTCTGGGGCTGGGCTTTCCTGTCCTGGAGGCCCGTGCTGTCCTGCCTCAGCCCAGCTCCTCGGGGTGCCCCTCCCCAACTTGATTCTTTTTTATTTTATTTTCCACCTTCCTACCTTGTTAGAAGTGAAAACCCTTCTCTCTGTAGCATTCCAGCTATTCTCTGTTTAAATCTCAGGTCAGATTCATAGGTGTTCAGGATGGTTTGAAAGTTATCTACGTAAGTTGGTGGGGTCAGGTGAGCGAGGACCCCTACTCCTTCACCATCTTCTATCTCATTTACTTTCAATGTTACTAATGCCCCTTGTTTAATTTCTTTAATCAAGGAACCAGGTAAAATGGATGAAAACCAAACAGAGATGGTGAGAATCTTTGTCCTGGCAGGTTTCTCACAGACACCATCTATTGAGGCATGGTTATTTGTACTATTTCTTTTCTTCTATGTGCCCACTTGGGTAAGCAATGTTCTCACTTGGTCACAGTGGCCTCTGATAACTATCTGAATTCATCACCTATGTATTTCCTTCTTGGTAACCCCTCTTTCCTGGACTTATGTTATTCAACAGTAACTACCCCTGAGCTTTTGGCTGACTTTCTTGATAATGAGAATCTCATTGGCTATGACCAATGTATTGTGTAGCTCTTCTTTCTGCATTTTGGGTTTTTTAAATTATTATTATTTTTTAAATTTTTTTTTTTTTTTTTTTTTTTTTTTTTTTTTTTTTTTTTTCCTAGGCAAAGAACTTTATTAACCTTGTTTCAAACTTTATTCCCAGGCTTCTTCAGCTTAATTAGCTGCAAAGAATGAATTGTGTATAAGCAAAAACTGAAAAGAGCTGCAGTGTCCAAGGGGCTTGGGCTTAAAAATATTAGAGATCTAGATTTTATCAGATCCATGAACAAAATTTTAAAAAGCAGTCATAATATAAAATAGCAGCTCCCAGTAACTTCTTCAAGTTTTATCTTCTTCAGAAGTTGACTCAATTCAGTTTGCTTCATTCTTGGAAGCTTCATCAAAATTCTCCACAAGATCTGGAACTTCATCATCATCATCCTCTCCGGTAGCAAGTGGTGCTTTTCCATCCACGGATTGTTTGGGCAGAGCTTCAGCCAGTCTTCTTAAACTAGTCAGACTGTCTGCACCAAGCTGGTTTAAGATACTGGGTAGCATTTCTGTCAGCTGCTTTGTCTCAGCATGGCCTGTAATGGTGAAAGTGTTCGCTGCCAGCGATGCCTGAACTTTAGGGTTGTTAAAATGGATCACTGTTCCTTGGTTTGTGAACATATTCACTTCTTCAATACCAGAGATATTGTTTACCCCTAACTTCTTTAAGGAGAACTGAAGTTTTTTATCATCTGCTGTAGCTGTTCTATGAACCACCTTCTTCTTTCGGCGAGCAGTTCCTTTCCCACCAATGCGCACTTGTGCTTGCAATTTGGCGAGTTTCTCCTGGTTCATGATAGTTTCTTTCATCTTGTTGGAGCGCAAATGGGACCGCGCGGGGGACTAGGGTTGGCGCTCGGGGGGTCTCAGGCGGACCAGCTGAGGTTAGGCGCACACACGCGGGGACGCAAGATGGCAGCTAGAGCTATTTTTTAAATTTTTTATTTATTTATGATAGTCACACACACACACACAGAGAGAGAGAGAGAGAGAGAGAGGCAGAGACACAGGCAGAGGGAGAAGCAGGCTCCATGCACCGGGAACCCGACGTGGGATCCAATCCCGGGTCTCCAGGATCGTGCCCTGGGCCAAAGGCAGGCGCCAAACTGCTGCGCCACCCAGGGATCCCCTTAAATTATTTTTTATTGGAGTTCAATTTGCCAACATATAGCATATCACACAGAGCTCATTCCATCAAGTGCCCCTTCAGTGCCCATGGGGGCAGTTGAGATGTTCCTACTTATAATGATGGCCTATGATTGGTATGTTGCAATTTGTTGCCCTCTGCACTATAACAGTATTATAAGTCAAGGATTACGCTGTATGTTGGTAGCTGCCTCCTGGATGGGAGGGTTTGTGCACACTACTGTCCAGATTATCCTCACTATCCGTTTACCTTTTTGTGGACCAAACAAGGTGGACAGCTTCTTTTGTGATGTTGTTCCCCCTGTTATCAAACTTGCCTGCGCAGACACATTTGTTATTGAATTGCTAATGGTATCTAACAGTAGATAGATCTCTACCGATTCCTCTGTGATACTGCTTTTTTCCTATTCCACTATCCTGGCCAAGATTCCCTCCAAGGAGGGAAGGTGAAAGGCACTTTCCTCCCGTGGCACCCACGTCATAGTGGTAACACTCTTCTTTGGACCCTGTATTTTCATCTATGCTCAGCCCTTTTCCACATTTTCTGTGGACAAGATGGTGTCTGTACTCTACAATGCTATTACACCCATAATGAATCCCCTTATCTACACACTTTGGAACAAAAAAGTCAAGTCAGCCATGCAAAAACTATGGGACAGGAGTGGACTTAGTTGGAAAAAGCAGGAGACATAAATGGTTGAAGTGAATTTTTGAGAGCAGACGATCTTAGGTTAAAATAATTACTATTTCATGAATGAGGAGATGATAGCCTAAGTGTTTGCTTTTCTTCCATTAAATCATAATACTATTTATGGGCCTATAATTAAACTCATCAAAACTCCTTTCATACTGAATTATTCTACCTTTTGTTTCCTTTTCCTCAAAGCATCTGTTTTCTGTTTTTTGATTAATTGTGTTCTTCCATTCTACTCATTCATCTTATCAAATATTATTCTATCCATTCTTTTCATTTAGTTTGGTGCCACACACTAGTACAAAGAACACTTTCCAAAGTCTCACCACTTTCTTCTCCATCTTGTGCCTGGTTTTATTGTCTTTTCAACTTTCACATTCTGACCAGATGTCTGCAAAGACCTGAATAGGAATGTATATGTGCTTCTTACAGTCAAAATACTTAGAGGGTTATCAGCTAGATGAGGTAGAGTGAATCCAATTTATATACCTGTAACAAACTAATGGGATATACTAGTTGGCTTCACCACTTCATCATACCACTACCATCTAGTAGTGCAATTTAGAGACCAACTGACTAATAGTGTGGGTTCAACTAACTCTCTTTGAATTACAAATCAAGTGAATCTTAGACAAGTCATTTAAAGAAGTGCAGCCCTAATTTCCTTAGCTGTAGCATGCATAGAATCATGCTTACTTCTCGGTGCTCTGGTGAGGGCTAAAAATGGCAATACATACAAATATGTTTAGTCTGGTGCTTGACACATAACAGGACTTTACTTCATGAATTATTTATTCACTAGATTTTTCAAGGACAGAAAGATACTGATGGTGGAAATTTAAACTGGTTGATTTGCCTTAATGAAACGTTTGTTTCATTATGGTATGGTCTACAAAAACCACTTTAAGGAAGATGCTAGAAACTGTATAGAAAAGAGCCATGACATTTGTTCCTTATCCACATGGGGCACAGTTTTTATTATTATCACCATTATCATAAAGAAAAACGTTGCTGCATTTGTTATCCTCAGAATTATATTAAGACCAATTCATAGGCATATGTAGTCATTACTAAACTTTTATAATCAAAGACGGGAATATTGAATTGACATTCAAAATATGATCCTCTCATTAGATGCAGAGAAAGCATTTGACAAAATACAGCATCCATTCCTGATCAAAACTCTTCAGAGTGTAGGGATAGAGGGAACATTCCTCGACAGCTTAAAAGCCATCTATGAAAAGCCCACAGCAAATATCATTCTCAATGGGGAAGCACTGGGAGCCTTTCCCCTAAGATCAGGAACAAGACAGGGATGTCCACTCTCACCACTGCTATTCAACGTAGTACTGGAAGTCGTAGCTTCAGCAATTAGACAACAAAAAGACATTAAAGGCATTCAAATTGGCAAAGAAGAAGTCAAACTCTCCCTCCTTGCTGATGACATGATACTCTACATAGAAAACCCAAAAGCGTCCAACCCAAGATTGCTAGAACTCATACAGCAATTTGGTAGCGTGGCAGGATACAAAATCAATGCCCAGAAGTCAGTGGCATTTCTAGACACTAACAATGATGCTGAAGAAAGACAAATTAAGGAGTCAATCCCATTTACAATTTCACCCAAAAGCATAAGATACCTAGGAATAAACCTAACCAAAGACGTAAAGGATCTATACCCTAAAAACTATAGAACACTTCTGAAAGAAATTGAGGAAGACACAAAGAGATGGAAAAATAGTCCATGCTCATGGATTGGCAGAATTAATATTGTGAAAATGTCAATGTTACCCACGGCAATTTACACGTTTAATGCAATCCCTATCAAAATACCATGGACTTTCTTCAGAGAGTTAGAACAAATTATTTTGAGATTTGTGTGGAATCAGAAAAGACCCCAAATAGCCAGGGGAATTTTAAAAAAGAAAACCATATCTGGGGGCATCACAATGCCAGATTTCAGGTTGTACTACAAAGCTGTGGTCATCAAGACAGTGTGGTACTGGCACAAAAACAGACACATAGATCAGTGGAACAGAATAGAGAATCCATAAGTGGACCCTCAACTTTATGGTCAACCAATATTCGATAAAGGAGGAAAGACTATCCATTGGAAGAAAGACAGTCTCTTCAATAAATGGTGCTGGGAAAACTGGACATCCACATGCAGAAGAATGAAACTAGACCACTCTCTTTCACCATACACAAAGATAAACTCAAAATGGATGAAAGATCTAAATGTGAGACAAGAGTCCATCAAAATCCTAGAGGAGAACACAGGCAACAACACCCTTTTTGAACTTGGCCACAGCAACTTTTTGCAAGATACATCCATTAAGGCAAGGGAAACAAAAGCAAAAATGAACTTTTGGGAATTCATCAAGATAAAAAGGTCCTGCACATCAAAAGAAACTGTCTACAAAACTAAGAGACAACCTACAGAATGGGAGAAGATATTTTCAAATGACATATAAGATAAAGGACTAGCATCCAAGATCTCTAAAGAACTTATTAAACTCAGCAGCATAGAATCAAACAGTCCAATCATGAAATGGGCAAAAGACATGAACAGAAATCTCACAGAGGAAGACATAGACATGGCCAACAAGCACATGAGAAAATGTTTCGCATCACCTGCCATCAGGGGAATACAAATCAAAACCACAATGAGATACCACCTCACACCAGTGAGAATGGGGAAAATTAACAAGGCAGGAAAAAACAAATGTTGGAGAGAATGTGGAGAAAGGGGAACCCTCTTGCACTCTTGGTGGGAATGTGAACTGGTGCAGCCACTCTGGAAAACTGTGTGGAGGTTCCTCAAGGAGTTAAAAATAGATCTGTCCTACACCTAGCAATTGCACTGTTGGGGATTTACCCCAAAGATACAGATGCAGTGAAACGCCGGGACACCTGCACCCCGATGTTTCTAGCAGCAATGTCCACAATAGCCAAACTGTGGAAGGAGCTTCGGTGTCCATCAAAAGATGAATGGATAAGGAAGATGTGGTCTATGTGTATAATGGAAGATTACTCAGCCATTAGAAACGACAAATACCCACCATTTGCTTAGACATGGATGGAACTGGAGGGTATTATGCTGAGTGAAATAAGTCAATCGGAGAAGGACAAACATCATATGGTCTCATTCATTTGGGGAATATAAAAAATAGTGAAAGGGGATAAAGGAGAAAGGAGAAAAAATGAGTGGGAAATATCAGAGAGGGAGACAGAACATGGGAGACTCCTAACTCTGGGAAACGAACAAGGGGTGGTGGAAAGTGAGGTGGGCGGTGGGTGGGGGTGACTGGGTGATGGGCACTGAGGGGGGCACTTGATTTGATGAGCACTGGGTGTTTTGCTCTATGTTGGCAAACTGAACTCAATAAAAAAAATAAATGACAAAAAATCAGGCTGCTTAAAAAATCCCAATAGACCTTCAATTAGTATTTCTATGATAGAACATGTCTATTATAGAGCTGGATTAATATATCAAAAATATAACAATTTAATTTTGCCACAATGGTTACAATGAGTTAAAGTAGATCAGTGTGATAGAAAATAATGACAAGAAAAATAATATTTTCAATATATATTTCAATATATTAAGAAAAGTTCATGGTGTTTTTTTTTAATGGACACCAACTTATACATGTAGTGGACATTCCCTGATGCATCAGTGAGTTTAATTGATAAAATGCTTCACTCAAGGTACTTACATTCTCACAGAAAAAACAGACACATAAACACACACAAAATAGTAATTTACAGTAAGTGTAGAGGGAAAAATAAAGCACAGTACGAGATAGTGGGAATGACAGAGTTTTCATTTTAAGTAAGATACTAAGAAAAGGCCTTGTTGATAAGATGATTTTTTACCAAAGGCTTAAAGGAGGGCATGGGAACAGCCATGTGTACATCTGGGGAAAGCAAAACAGAGAGAACATCCAGGGTTGAGGCACTTGAGCTGCTACTACCTGACAATGTTCAAACAGCTCCTATGACTAAAGTGGAATAAAGTGGAAAGCAGTTGGGATGATAAGCGACTGTGGGTGGTGCAGAAATCCTACAGGGCTCTGTAAGACACTATCAGCACACTGCCGCCCTTCTGAGTGAAATGGCGAGTAACCATGAGTTTTGAGTAGAGGACATGCTTTAGAACAGCTTTTACTGCTCATATTGGAAAAGGGAAGGAGAGAATCCTAGGAGGCCATATGAGCACCAGACTCACTAAATCAGGCCAGCTGTGATGACGGCTCCTTACACAAAGGCACCCTGAAAGTGAGAAGTACTGAGATTCCAGATGTATTTTGAAATTGCAGTGAATAGGATTTCCTAAATATTCTTTTTATTTAAATACCAGTTACTTAACACAGGGTGCCATATTAGTTTTAGATGTAGAATTTAGTGATGCATTCTTTACATAAAACACCCGCTGCTCATCATTATGAGAGTCCTGTCCTCCTTAATGCATCATCCCTTTATCCTGTCCTTCCACCCACCTCTCCCCCGGAACCACTGGTTTATTCTCTATAGTAAGAGTTTGTTTCTTGGTTTGCCTCTCTTTCTTTTTCCCTTTGCTCATTTGCTTTGTTTCTTTTTTTAAATTTGCTTTGTTTCTTAAATTCCACATGTGAGCAAAATAATATGGTACTTGTCTTTCTCCGACTGATTTAATTTGCTTATCATAATACTCTCTCTAGCTCCATCCAGGTCATTGCAAATGGTGAGATTTCATTCTTTTTGATGGCGAGTAATATTCCGTTATAGAAGTGTATAAGTGTATATATATAATATATATATTATATTATATATATTATATATATCACTTCTTTATAATTTCATCAGATGGACATTTGGGTTCCTTCTATAATTTGGCTACTGTTGAGAATGCTGCTATGAATATCGGGCTGCATGTATGCTTTTAAATCAGTATTTTTGTATCTTTTGTATCCTAGAAGAGCAACTGTTAGATTGTAGGGTTGTTCTATTTTTAACTTTCTGAGGAACCTCCACACTGTTTTCCAGAGTGGCTGCACCAGTTTGCTTCTATCAACAGTGTTGGAGGGTTTCCCTTTCTCCACATCCTCACCAACATTTGTCGTTTTCCTGGGTTGTTAGTTTTAGCCATTCTGTCAGATGTGATATGGTATCTTACTGTAGTTTTGATTTGTATTTCCCTCTTGATGAGTGAAGTGGAGCATTTTTTATGTGTCTGCTGGCCATTTGTAGGTCTTCTTTGGAAAAATGTCTATTCATGTCTTTTTCCCATTTCTTACTGGGATTATATGGGATTATTTTCTGGATGTTCAGTTATATAACTTCTTTATATATTGGATACTAACCACTTATCAGATATGTAATTTGCAAATATCTTCTCCCATTATGAAGAGTATTATTATAGGTTGCAACTATAATAGAGGAATCAAATATGATTCCATATATTATAGCCTAAGAAACTACAAGGATAAAGTTGCCATCAAATGAGATAATCAAAACTGTATTTGTCCATTCATCTTTCGTTGGAGCCTCGGTGTCCAACGAAAGATGAATGGATAAAGAAGATGTGGTTTATGTATACAATGGAATATTACTCGGCTATTAGAAATGACAAATACCCACCATTTGCTTCAACGTGGATGGAACTGGAGGGTATTATGCTGAGTGAAGTAAGTCAGTCGGAGAAGGACAAACATTATATGTTCTCATTCATTTGGGGAATATAAATAATAGTGAAAGGGAAAATAAGGGAAGGGAGAAGAAATGTGTGGGAAATATCAGAAAGGGAGACAGAACGTAAAGACTGCTAACTCTGGGAAACGAACTAGGGGTGGTAGAAGGGGAGGAGGGCGGGGGGTGGGAGTGAATGGGTGACGGGCACTGGGTGTTATTCTGTATGTTAGTAAATTGAACACCAATAAAAAAAAAAACTGTATTTGTAGAAAGGTTGGGGGGAAGATTAAGAGGGTACTTTTAAACATGTTAACTTTGAAATGCTAATTTTGAATTCAAATCAGGAAGTAGAATCCAAATTGGGAAGATGTATGAGTCTAGATTTCAGGACAGATGTCTGGGCTGCATATACAGATTGTCAAGTTTTTTTTTTACCGTCATTTCTTCAGCTATTCTTCTATCCTTTTCCCTCTCCTCTCCTTCTGCAACTCCAATGTGTGTGTGTGTGTGTGTGTGTGTGTGTGTGTGTGTGTGTTTATGTATAGTACTTTCTATGGTGCCCTAAAGGTCTCTAAAACCCTGTTAATTATTCATTATTTTTTCATTTTTTCCCTCAGATTGGATAATCTTAATCAACTGTCCTCAAGTTCATTGATATTTTATTCTGACAACCAAAACTGCAGTTGTGCCCCTCTAGAAAATGTTTCATTTCTACTATTGTACTTTTCTATTTTATTTCTACTTTTTATTATTTCCAACTCTCTATTTATATTCGCCATTATTCTTCTGCTTCCATAGCCTTCACACATATGATAAAATGTCAGCAAGATATGGGCCACAATCTAGCCTGCCTTCTTAAAGCAGATCCTGTTTTCCAAAGGTAGTTAAATCAAAATTTTTCATTCCACATATTCTTCTGCACTGTGACCATGTCTTCCCCATCAAGATTTATGGTCAGAAATGCCAGACAAACGAGTTAAGAAGCCATCTTAAAAATGAGTTATCCAACTCCAAAGTTAGTTCAACTCAAATAAACTGACCCTATGTGACTCAGACATGAACAAGCTCAGCTGAGCCCTTCCCCAAGCACGGCGCACAAAACTGCAAGCAGAATGAAATGGCTCTTGAACCAGAATACTTTGAAAAGCTGTTTGATACACATCAAACTGGAACACTCATTCACAGTCCTTCTCTTAGAGCTCCATGCGGTCAAATAGGCTTCTTTATGTTTCATGTTTTCACATTTCCTTCTACTCTACTCTCAACTATTCCAATGAGACATTCTTAATACAACCCTTTAATCACTTTTACTGCTTCTCCTATCAATAACTTTCTCAAAATTCTTTAGTGCTGAGGCATCTGGGTGGCTCAGTTGGTTAGGCATCTGCCTTTGTCTCAGATTACAATCATGGAATCCTGGGATTGAGCCCAGTTTCAGGCTCCCTCCTCAGTGGGAGTCTGCTTCTCTGTCTCTCATCTGCTCCTCCCCCCCAACTTATGCTATCTCTCTGTCTAAAATAAACAAATTTTTAATAAGTTCACATTATGAACTTCCATACAGCCATAAATTTGGGGGAATACTATTCTACACACAATGAGGCCAAAAGCTTAGTTCCTGAACTGTTTAGAAATCATAGCAGAGCTATCATTTTATTAATTGCATTAATTTAGCATTACATTCTGTCCTCTTATCTAATTATGGTTTATGTACATCTTAATCCCATGCACAATGAATCATTAACTTTGCCTTTTTGCCCCTATTCTCTGTTTACTCACTGGTGGGAGAAACTAAATGGAGACCAGACAGTAATATTTGTCTTGACATTTCTGATCATACCATGTCTCAAATAGTGACTCATTGTCCAGCAGAATGCTTATCCCCAGATTGTGCCAAGCACCCCTCTTCCCACCACACTCTCCAACAATGTTATCTCTGTAAAGGTTTCAAGAAAACCATTACCCTCCTCTCATGTATATAATCTGTCTCTAGGCTCCATGGGGCATGGCTCATTTGGGAATGATCTCCTGCCTTTCCACTGGGCCGCCCTTCTGATAAAGCTGTCTTTGCTTCAAACCAGTGTCTCAGACATTGGCTTACTAGCAGAAGGTGCACAGACAAGTTTAGGTTCCTTAACAAATTTGGCAAGTCAACCAGGAGACCTGTGCCTGAGGCAGGCCAGCTGTGAACAGAGGGGTGACTTTGTGGGAATTTATTTTTTTATTGGAGTTCAATTTGCCAACATATAGCATAACATCCAGTGCTCATCCCACCAAGTGCCCTCCTCAGTGCCCATCACCCAGTCACCCTAAACCCCCAACCACGTCCCTTTCCATTAGCCATTATTTGTTTCCCAGAGTTAGGTGTCTCTCATGTTTTGTCACACTCACTGATGTTTTCACTCATTTTTATCTCCTTTCCCTTTATTCCCTTTTATTAATTTTTATATTCCAAATGAATGAGAACATATAATGTTTGTCCTTCTCTGATTGACTTATTTCACTCAGCATAATACCCTCCAGTTCCATCCACATTGAAAAAAATGGTGGGTATTTGTCATTTCTAATGGCTGAGTAATATTCCATTGTATACATAGACCACATCTTTATCGATTCATTTTCCAATGGACACTGAGGCTCCTTCCACAGTTTGGCTATTGTGGACATTGCTGCTATAAACATCAGGGTGCAGGTGTCCCGGCATGTCACTGCATCTGTATCTTTGGGGTAAATCCCCAACAGTGCAATTGCTGGGTCGTAGGGCAGGTCTATTTTTAACTCTTTGAGGAACCTCGACACAGTTTTCCAGAGTGGCTGCACCAGTTCATATTCCCACCAACAGTGCAAGAGGGTTCCCCTTTCTCCACATCCTCTCCAACATTTGTTGTTTCCTGTCTTGTTAATTTTCCCCATTCTCACTGGTGTGAGGTGGTATCTCATTGTGGTTTTGATTTGTATATCCCTGATGGCCAGTGATGCGGAGCATTTCCTCATGTGCATGTTGGCCATGTCTATGTCTTCCTCTGTGAAATTTCTGTTCATGTCTTTTGCCCATTTTATGATTGGACTGTTTGTTTCTTTGCTGTTGAGTTCAATAAATTCTTTAGAGAGTTGGATACTAGCCCTTTACCTGATAGGTCATTTGCAAATATATTCTCCCGTTCTGTAGGTTGTATTTTAGTTTTGTTGAGTTTCTTTTGATGTGCAGGAGCTTTTTATCTTGATAAAGTCCCAATAGTTCATTTTTGCTTTTGTTACCCTTGCCTTTCTAGATGTATCTTGCAAGAAGTTGCTGTGGCCAAGTTCAAAAAGAGTGTTGCCTGTGTTTTCCTCTAAGATTTTGATGGACTCTTGTCTCACATTTAGATCTTTCATCCATTTTGAGTTTATCTTTGTGTATGGTGTAAGAGAATGGTCCAGTTTCATTCTTCTGCTTGTGGCTGTCCAATTTCTCCAGCACCATTGATTGAAGATAATGTCTTTTTTTCCAGTGGATAGTCTTTCGTCCTTTGTCGAATATTAGTTGACCATAAAGTTGAGGTTCTGCTTCTGGGTTCTCTATTCTGTTCCATTGATCTATGTGTCTTTTTTTGAACAGACACATAGATTTTTGCGGGAATTTCTACAGCTACTTGGATCACCATTGAATCCAAGTAACTTCCTCTGGCTGCCTGGCATCTTCTCAAAGCCAAGCCTCGGTTGAAGGAAAGACACCTTCCATGGTCCCTGGGAGAACTTCTGTTGTTGAAGGGTGAGTTTGTGTGCATACAATCAGCAGCTCTATTTCCTCTCTTAGTAATATTTCCTAAGACCTTTAAAGAAGGGCCCTCAGGGGCAGCTCTGGTGGCCCAGCGGTTATATAACCATCCTTAATTTCTTTTGTTGATGGATCATTTGCTTTTGTTTTTCTCCCAGGGAAGTCATATTGTTAGTCCCGTCTGTTTTGTCTGTCTTATCTGTGTTATGGGAACCCAATTCAATCTAGAATGTAGCAATATGGGTTGCATTATGCAAAACTGGTTATGCTTCTAAGAACAAAAAGAAAAGAATTATATTCTCTTGTAATATTGCTTGGCGACAATACAAGTGGGACTGTGTTTTTTGGGGTGATTTTGTTTTTGCAAAAGTAGAAATACTGCTCCAGAAATAATTCAACGTCCTTCAACCTCTCTGGGAATAACTTATCTAAATCATTCCCCATTCCTTAAGATTGAAGAACGAGAAGGGGGATTAAAGAGGCCTTTTAAAAGTGTCAAAAACTAGAAAAACACCCTTTGTATCCCATCAAAATACAGCCCATGGGATACCTGGGTGGTTCATTAAGTTAAGCATCCAATTCTTGATCTCAGAACAGGTCTTGATCTTGGGGTTGTGAGTTTAAGCCCTGCATTATGCTCCATGCCCAGCATGTAGCCCACTTAAAAAGAAATCTAGCTCACAATTTCTATAAGGTCATTTCTCATGGATAAATACAAATATTTACTGTAAAGTCTTTCATTTGTGTCTCTTGATATAACATTATCTACTTCTGGATGGTATTACTAAATTATAAAAGAGCTCTATTTAGTTGAAGACAAGCACTGATAAGAATGGGGAATCCTAATACTTAAAGATAGAAACTAATTCAAATGCTTCTCAGGTTCATATAATCTGGGATAATCTCTGACAAATTAACATTGAATTTATTGGTTTAATTAAAATGGTAATGTCTTTGATTTTACTCCCTACCCGAACCTTCAGAAATCAGATAATCTCAGTAAGCATTCTCTTTCTTATGACGATTATAGTTATTTCCATAATCTCAATAAGAATCTATTCTCCCAGAAAATGAGTGGGAAATATCAGAGAGGGTGACAGAACATGGAAGACTCCTAACTCTGGTAAATGAACAAGGAGTAGTGGAAGGGGAAGTGGACAGTGGATGGGGTGACTGGGTGACGGGCACTGAGGGGGGTACTTGACGGGATAAGCATTGGGTGTTATGCTATATGGAGGCAAATTGAACTCCAATTAAAAAAATAATCTGTTCTCCCTGTAACAGAATATTACTGGGAACATTGGGTATTTTACAAAGACTTTGACTAGAATGTCATATTTGAGAGAGACATGTAGAGACTCAGATATGACCAGACAGATTTAAGGAACTAAGTTTGACTTTATAGTGCCAATGAAGCCCTGGGGAAATGTTAGCCTGATACCTTGCCTGTGGAGTTCCCAGGAGCCTTACCAGGAGAGGTGAGAATGTTATTTGCTGGTAGGTGCAGGAACCTCAGGATATTTGGGGGACCTTGAGAAGAAAGGAAATAACCCATGACTACAGGCATTGCAGACAAATCTCATGACACGCATTTGGCATGGCTTCTGGCCTGAAAAGACTATTAATAGTTCAACCTGAAATTCCTTATAAAAAGACCTAACAAAGCAGATTTATAAGAACCTATATGGCTGATCATTATTCTTGCTGTGCTTATGTAAATAATTAGGTAAAGTTTGTTAAAACAGGATTTATTTTGCAAACAAATTAGTCTTAATTTGTCTACCTGCAATAAAAATGATGATAAGTTTAGAGAGAAAAAATATATTTCAATAACACACCTTTGTGGATGCTAAATTCTTATTCTGATTAATTGTTTTTCGATGTTTGTTGTTTGCCTATACAATTGAGCTGGATCCTAAATTCTTCTGGTTTCTTGGAATATCTGTCCATGACTCTCCCAACTAAGGTTTACCATTTTTTCCCATTATTTTAACTTGAATGAACTCGGGCTTCATCTATAAGATGCAAACAATCCTGTAATGCCAGAGACATCAGAGGCACAAGAGAAGATACAAGCTTGTTGCCCCAATCAAGATATAAATGCTGGAGGACTCCTTGGACTTCAAAATTACTGATAATGTTTTTTTGGTTAGAAAAAAAAACAGAAGTACCTATATAAATGAATCTAAGTAAGGTTCAACAAGTTAATTAGATGCTTCAAAAATATGCCTCATCTTTTCTTGAATGATTCCATCAAGCATATTATCAATATATTGATATTGATCCTGAAGCATCTGAAAACTTAAAAGTGATAAATATATCTTTAATTAGCAAAATGTGCCATATAGTCAAAGGAAATTACAAAAAGTAGTGGTAGCTTTAGAGATGGCTACTTGAACATTGGTAGGAACTGCTTTTAAGGTTCCTAATAACTGGGATCAAGTCCAGAAAACAGAGGAATAGCATGCCACTCTATGAGTTGCTGCCACCCAGGAAAGTCTGCCAGAGAAACAAACCTTCAAAAGCAAGATCCAAAGCCTGTGCCCAGATGATCCAGAATATTTTTGAGAACAGTTTTCTCACTTCCACTCTCATGGTTATTCTCCTTCACTCCTTAGCAGAAGGAAGCAGCTAGAGTGGCCATTATTCTTATTCCTCAAGATTGAAGAATTATAAAATAAAAGTGGGGATTTGGGGAGGATGCTGGGTCCTCGACCTGTTTTGAAAGCATAAGCAGAACTATAGTTATGTTAGTTGCATGATTAACATGGCTCAAAGTTCTGTTGTGTTCTCTACTTAGTTATGGTTTTTACATCACTTAATCTCATACACAATTAATCAGTAACTTTGACTTTTTTACCCCTATTCCCTGATTACCCATGATATTAGAAATCTAATAGGTGTAAAAAATAACTTTTTTATTAACATATCTGATCATTCCAAGTCTCAAGTAGTACCTTGTTGTCTGGAAGAACACTTATTTCCAGTTTGTTTCAAGGCCCCACCAAGAAGGTTTCAAGAAACCCATTACCCTCCTCTCATGTATAAGCTGTGCCTAGGCTCACCAGGCAAGACAGCTTTGAAAATGATCCTCTGTCTTCTCATGGGCTGCCTTCTCATAATAGTTTTTTTTTTTTAAATTTATTTTTTATTGGTGTTCAATTTACTAACATACAGAATAACCCCCAGTGCCCGTCACCCATTCACTCCCACCCCCCGCACTCCTCCCCTTCTACCACCCCTAGTTCGTTTCCCAGAGTTAGCAGTCTTTACGTTCTGTCTCCCTTTCTGATATTTCCCACACATTTCTTCTCCCTTCCCTTATATTCCCTTTCACTATTATTTATATTCCCCAAATGAATGAGAAGATATAATGTTTGTCCTTCTCCGACTGACTTACTTCACTCAGCATAATACCCTCCAGTTCCATCCACGTTGAAGCAAATGGTGGGTATTTGTCATTTCTAATAGCTGAGTAATATTCCATTGTATACATAAACCACATCTTCTTTATCCATTCATCTTTCGTTGGACACCGAGGCTCCTTCCACAGTTTGGCTATCGTGGCCATTGCTGCTATAAACATCGGGGTGCAGGTGTCCCGGCGTTTCATTGCATTTGTATCTTTGGGGTAAATCCCCAACAGTGCAATTGCTGGGTCGTAGGGCAGGTATATTTTTAACTGTTTGAGGAACCTCCACACAGTTTTCCAGAGTGGCTGTACCAGTTCACATTCCCACCAACAGTGTAAGAGGGTTCCCTTTTCTCCGCATCCTCTCCAACATTTGTTGTTTCCTGCCTTGTTAATTTTCCCCATTCTCACTGGTGTGAGGTGGTATCTCATTGTAGTTTTGATTTGTATTTCCCTGATGGCAAGTGATGCAGAACATTTTCTCATATGCATGTTGGCCATGTCTATGTCTTCCTCTGTGAGATTTCTGTTCATGTCTTTTGCCCATTTCATGATTGGATTGTTTGTTTCTTTGGTGTTGAGTTTAATAAGTTCTTTATAGATATTGGAAACTAGCCCTTTATCTGATATGTCATTTGCAAATATCTTCTCCCATTCTGTAGGTTGTCTTTGAGTTTTGTTGACTGTATCCTTTGCTGTGCAAAAGCTTCTTATCTTGATGAAGTCCCAATAGTTCATTTTTGCTTTTGTTTCTTTTGTCTTCGTGGATGTATCTTGCAAGAAGTTACTATGGCCGAGTTCAAAAAGGGTGTTGCCTGTGTTCTTCTCTAGGATTTTGATGGAATCTTGTCTCACATTTAGATCTTTCATCCATTTTGAGTTTATCTTTGTGTATGGTGAAAGAGAGTGGTCTAGTTTCATTCTTCTGCATGTGGATGTCCAATTTTCCCAGCACCATTTATTGAAGAGACTGTCTTTCTTCCAAAGGATAGTCTTTCCTCCTTTATCGAATATTAGTTGCCCATAAAGTTCAGGGTCCACTTCTGGATTCTCTATTCTGTTCCACTGATCTATGTGTCTGTTTTTGTGCCAGTACCACACTGTCTTGATGACCACAGCTTTGTAGTACAACCTGAAATCTGGCATTGTGATGCCCCCAGATATGGTTTTCTTTTTTAAAATTCCCCTGGCTATTCGGGGTCTTTTCTGATTCCACACAAATCTGAAAATAATTTGTTCTAACTCTCTGAAGAAAGTCCATGGTATTTTGATAGGGATTGCATTAAACGTGTATATTGCCCTGGGTAACATTGACATTTTCACAATATTAATTCTGCCAATCCATGAGCATGGAATATTTTTCCATCTCTTTGTGTCTTCCTCAATTTCTTTCAGAAGTGTTCTATAGTTTTTAGGGTATAGATCCTTTACGTCTTTGGTGAGGTTTATTCCTAGGTATCTTATGCTTTTGGGTGCAATTGTAAATGGGATTGACTCCTTAATTTCTCTTTCTTCAGTCTCATTGTTAGTGTATAGAAATGCCACTGACTTCTGGGCATTGATTTTGTATCCTGCCACGCTACCAAATTGCTGTATGAGTTCTAGCAATCTTGGGGTGGAGGCTTTTGGGTTTTCTATGTAGAGTATCATGTCATCGGCGAAGAGGGAGAGTTTGACTTCTTCTTTGCCAGTTTGAATGCCTTTAATGCCTTTCTGTTGTCCGATTGCTGAGGCTAGGACTTCCAGTACTATGTTGAACAGCAGTGGTGAGAGTGGACATCCCTGTCTTGTTCCTGATCTTAGGGGAAAGGCTCCCAGTGCTTCCCCATTGAGAATGATATTTGCTGTGGGCTTTTCATAGATGGCTTTTAAGCTGTCGAGGAATGTTCCCTCTATCCCTACACTCTGAAGAGTTTTGATCAGGAATGGATGCTGTATTTTGTCAAATGCTTTCTCTGCATCTAATGAGAGGATCATATGGTTCTTGGTTTTTCTCTTGCTGATATGATGAATCACATTGATTGTTTCACGAGTGTTGAACCAGCCTTGCATCCCGGGGATAAATCCTACTTGGTCATGGTGAATAATTTTCTTAATGTGCTGTTGGATTATTGGCTAGTATCTTGTTGAGAATTTTTGCATCCATGTTCATCAGGGATATTGGTCTATAATTCTCCTTTTTGGTGGGGTCTTTGTCTGGTTTTGGAATTAAGGTGATGCTGGCCTCATAGAACGAGTTTGGAAGTACTCCATCTCTTTCTATCTTTCCAAACAGCTTTAGGAGAATAGGTATGGTTTCTTCTTTAAACATTTGATAGAATTCCCCTGGGAAGCCATCTGGCCCTGGACTCTTGTGTCTTGGGAGGTTTTTGATGACTCCTTCAATTTCCTTCCTGGTTATTGGCCTGTTCAGGTTTTCTATTTCTTCCTGTTCCAGTTTTGTTAGTTGTGGCTTTCCAGGAATGCGTCCATTTCTTCTAGATTGCCTAATTTATTGGCGTATAGCTGTTCATAATATGTTTTTAATATCGTTTGTATTTCCTTGGTGTTGGTAGTGATCTCTCCTTTCTCATTCATGATTTTATTAATTTGAGTCTTCTCTCTCTTCTTTTTAATAAGGCTGGCTAATGGTTTATCTATCTTATTAATTCTTTCAAAGAACCAACTCCTGGTTCTGTTGATCTGTTCCACAGTTTTTCTGTTCTTGATTTCGTTGAATTCTGCTCGAATTTTAATTAACTCTCTTTTTCTGCAGGGTGTAGGGTCCATCTGCTGTTTTTTCTCTAGCTCCTTTATGTGTAAGGTTAGCTTTTGTATTTGAGTTCTTTCCGGTTTTTGAATGGAAGCTTGTATTGCGATGTATTTCCCTTTGGACTGCTTTTGCTGCATCCCAAAGATTTTGAATGGTTGTATCCTCATCATCATTAGTTTCCATGAATCCTTTTAATTCTTCCTTAAATTCCTGGTTGACCCTTTCATCTTTTAGCAGGATGGTCCTTAACCTCCACGTGTTTGAGGTCCTTCCAAACTTCTTGTTGTGATTTAGTTCTAATTTCAAGGCATTATATTCTGAGAATATGCAGGGGATGATCCCAATCTTTTGATATCAGTTCAGACCCGATTTGTGACCCAGTATGTGGTCTACTCTGGAGAAAGTTCCATGTGCACTTATGAAGAATGTGTATTCAGTTGAGTTTGGATGTAAAGTTCTGTAGATATCTGTGAAATCCATCTGGTCCACTGTATCATTTAAAGCTCTCGTTTCTTTGGAGATGTTGTGTTTAGAAGACCTATCGAGGGTAGAAAGAGCTAGTTTAAAGTTATAAAGTATAAGTGTATTATTATCTAAGTATTTCTTCACTTTGGTTATTAATTGGTTTAAATATTTGGCAGCTCCCACGTTCGGGGCATATATGTTGAGGATTGGTAAGTCCTCTTGTTGAATAGATCCTTTAATTATGATGTAGTGTCTCTCTTCATCTCTCAGTACAGTCTTCGGGGTAAATTTTAGTTTATCTGATATAAGGATGGCTACCCCTGCTTTCTTTTGAGGACCATTCGAATGGTAAATGGTTCTCCAACCTTTGATTTTCAGGCTGTAGGTGTCCTTCTGTCTAAAATGAGTCTCTTGTAGACAGCAAATAGATGGGTCCTGCTTTTTTATCCAGTCTGAAACCCTGCGCCTTTTGATGGGGTCGTTAAGCCCGTTCACGTTCAGAGTTACTATTGAGAGATATGAGTTTAGTGTCATCATGATATCTATTCAGTCCTTGTTTTTGTGGACTGTTCCACTGAACTTCTTCTTAAAGGGGAATTTTAAGAGGCCCCCTTAAAATTTCTTGCAGAGCTGGTTTGGAGGTCACATATTCTTTCAGTTCCTGCCTGTCTTGGAAGCTCTTTATCTCTCCTTCCATTTTGAATGAGAGCCTTGCTGGGTAAAGCATTCTTGGTTGCATGTTCTTCTCATTTAGGACCCTGAATATATCCTGCCAGCCCTTTCTGGCCCGCCAGGTCGCTGTGGAGAGGTCTGCTGTTACCCTATTGCTCCTCCCCATAAAGGTCAGCGATTTCTCCTCTCTTGCTGCTTTAAGGATCTTCTCTTTATCTTTGGAATTTGCAAGCTTCACTATTAAATGTCGAGGTGTTGGACGGTTTTTATTGATTTTAGGGGGGTGATCTCTCTATTTCCTGGATCTGAATGCCTGTTTCTCTTCCCAGATTAGGAAAGTTTTCAGCTATGATTTGTTCAAATACATATTCTGGCCCTCTGTCCATTTCAGCACCCTCGGGAACCCCAATTAAACGTAGGTTTTTCTTCCTCAGGCTGTCGTTTATTTCCCTTAATCTGTCTTCATGGTCTTTTGTCTGTCTCTTTTTTCCTCAGTTTCCCTCTTTGCCATCAACTTGTCTTCTATGTCACTCACTCATTCTTCCACCTGTTAACCCTCGTTGTTAGGACTTCTAGTTTGGATTGCATCTCATTCAATTGATTTTTAATTTCTGCCTGATTGGATCTAAATTCTGCAGTCATGAAGTCTCTTGAGTCCTTTATGCTTTTTTCTAGAGCCACCAGTAGCTGTATATTAGTGCTTCTGAATTGGCTTTCTGACATTGAATTGTAATCCAGATTTTGTAACTCTGTGGGAGAAAGGACTGTTTCTGATTCTTTCTTTTGAGGTGAGATTTTCCTTATAGTCATTTTGCTCAGTGCAGAGTGGCCAAAAACAAGTTGTATCGGGAAAAGGAGAAAAAGAGAGAGAGATAAAGAAAGAAAAGAAAAAGAAAAAAGAAAAAAGGAAGAAAAAAGGAAGAATGAGAAGAAATGAGAAAGAAAAAGAAAGAAAGGTGAAAAAAAAAAAGGGTGGGGGAAGAAAACAAATCAAAAAGAAAAAAAAAAACCACGGGGGTGTATCTTCTGATTCTGTATACTTTCAGTCCTTTGGCTTCCTCTGGACCTTGTCCGTCTAGCTGGTCTTCTGGGGGAGGGGCCTGTTGTGCTGATTTTCAGGTGTCAGCACTTGGGGAAGCTGCTCTGCCCCTGCCTGGTGCAGGGCTCAGTGGGGGTTGTTTACCCCGCCCCCAGTGGCGGGGCCAGCTCTCCAGCCCGGAGTCAGCTCCCACAGGAACTCTGGAGCTCTCAGTCTGCAGGGCCTGGAGGCTCCGGGGCGGGGCCGCTGATCTGCTCAGCTCGGGGCAGGAGCGTCCTCGCTGTCCTGGGCCCTCCCTGTCTCTGCCTGTGGGGGGAAGCCGGATTCTGGGCTGTGTCCCGGCGCCCTGGGCTCCGGGGCCTGCGCTGTTGGATTCGCGCTCCCGCCCCGCAGCCCCCTCCGCGGAGCCGCCCCCGAGCCCCCGGAGCTGCTCCGGGTCCCGCCGTGCGCGCTGCAGCCCTTAGGGAGCTCGGCGCATCTCCGGGGCGCAGGTGTCTGTTAGTGTCCCCGGGAGCCCGAGGGCATCCCCGCCCTCCTGGGTCCTGCTCCAACTCCCTGCGAGCCCCTTTCCGCCCGGGAAGGTCGGTGCAGCTCCTGCGTCTCCGGGACGGGGCTCTCCTGTCCTGGGGACACTCGCCCTGGCCTTAGTCCGGCTCCTCGCGGGGCCCCTCCCCCTTGGAGGCCTTTTGTTTCTTTATTTTTTCCCCGTCTTCCTACCTTGATAGAAGCGCGAACTCTTCTCACTGTAGCATTCCAGCTGCTCTGTCTTTAAATCTTAGGCCGAATTCGTAGATTTTCAGGATGATTTGAAGGTTATTTAGGTAATTTGGTGGGGACAGGTGACTTGGGGACCCTACTCTTCTGCCGTTTTGCCCCTCCTCCCCCCTCTGTTATATTTTAAGGAATTTCTAGATTTGGGGAAGGAGGCTATTTATAAATTTGGCTTCCAGAATATGGTTAGCACTGATTCAGTTAGCACAGAATTATAAAGATGTACAGAGCTTCTAAAAACAGACTAGTTGGTATTCTTTTCTTTCCCTTCTAGCTGTCGAAAGTTAGACAAGTTGTCAAAGTCTTCTGCCTCCGTTCCCTCATACATAAAATGGGGATGAAAACAGTACCTCACTCATTGAGGAACTCATATACTTCCTTAGGCAGCCTAATTCTTTACTTAATTTTTCAAACACTATCTTTTAGATACATACAGAAGAAGTCCTAGTAGCCACTCTCTTTAGTAGCCTCAAACAAGTCCTTCTTTCCTTTAGAAACATCAACCTATTTGGCCAATTATGCTCAAAGTAAAATCATTTGGGAGAGCAAATCTAACCAAAGGGTTCAGTCTTGCAAATTAAAATGATGAGAAGTAATACGTATTTTTAGTTTTCTTGAATTTGGAAGGATCATTCTCCACTTTTAGGGAAGTTAAAGACTTAGTTTTGTAAATCCATGGTAGGCAATAGATTGGAAAATCATGAATGATGCTTTTGACATGCAGATAATTTCTAGGTACTTGTCTGCCTTTATTTTTTTTCAGAAGACTATAATTCTTAATAATGATTTAATGAGTTGTGACATCCCCTGGAATTCTGGAGTTGGCTGAAGGATACTATAGGATAGGAAGCCTTTAAAATAACATTAAAATTTGTGGAAATGGCTATATTTGGTATTGGTGAGATGGTAATCACCATGACTGCCACCTTGGAAGAAATAGGCTGCATATAGATTGCCCACTGGGGGATTGGAAAGACTCCAGACAATTATAAATCCTCCTTCCAGAACATGAAAGACTCCTAACTCTGGGTAACTAACTAGGGGTGGTGGAAGGGGAGGTGGGCGGGGGGTGGGGGTGACTGGGTGACAGGCACTGAGGTGGGCACTTAACGGGATGAGCACTGGGTGTTATTCTATATGTTGGCAAGTTGAACACCAATAAAAAATAAATTAAAAAATAAAAATAAATAAACAAAATAAATCCTCCTTCCTAATTCTTGGTATTGCTAAAGCTACAAAGGAAAACACGGGAGATTGCAACCACTAGATGGCAGGAAGCTTCTTGTAAACTTTTTCCAGTTTTTGTTGAGAGTTGTAAGCAATCAAATTTAGATTCATTTTCTTAGCTTTCTTCTACAACTAAAAATGATTTACCTCTACCCACTGGAAATATTGACATTAGCCCCCTAAAATTAGTAGGTTTTTCCATGTCAAATAAGCCAAGAGCAATTGGTAGTTGTTCCTATCCAAAACATTAGTGAAAGGGAATAAAGGGAAAGGAGAGAAGATTAGTGAAAATATCAGTGAGGGTGACAAAACATGAGAAACCTAACTTTGGGAAATGAAGAACAAGGGGTAGTGGAAGGGGAGGTGGGCGTGGGGTTGGGGTGACTGGGTCATGGGCACTGAGGGGGGCACTTGGTGGGATGAGCACTGGGTGTTATGCTAAATGTTGGCAAATTGAACTCCAATCAAAAATTTTTTAAAGTGTCATTTTTATAAAAATATGTTAAATTTTCTCCATATTATATAAAAATATTAAAATTAGTAATTCTCCCTACTAGAGTACAGTTGTGTCAGACATTTTATGACATATATCTGTTTTGTCCTTTGGCATTCAGGAAAAATTTCAAAATGTATTAAGTACTAGACATGTCATGAACTAAAATATGAAATAAGATATTGAAAAATAATAGGAAAATTAGATTATCATAGTTGAAACGTTATAGTCTAAGCCCCCAGAATTGACTAAAAATTTCAATGAATTAGTGTTTAGGTCAGTGGCTAATTTCAAATAAATATATATATAAGTATCCATTTTCTACATTCCAGAAATATAAAAATGTTACAAGTAAAAAGGACTTCTAAAAAAACCTAAATTAAGTAATTCATAAGATTAAAATTTTCAGTACTGAATAAAAAAAGTTACAAAATATTACTGGGGGATACAAAAGAAGGCCTGAATAAATGCAGAAATAAACCATGCTCTAGGATTAAAAAGACCAATATTGTCAATATTGTATTTCTTCCTAAATCAATGTATAAAAGTAATGCATATATAATTACTTAGCATTCATATCATTTGATAAAATCATTCTATTTAAATTCAATGAATAATTGACCTGGTTTCAAGACAATTTGAGGAAGAATAGCAATGAGGATACTTAAGAGATATTAAAATGTGACACTGATTTATAATGATAAACACAACTTGCTATTGAATGAATCTCAAAGGCATTATGCTGAGTGAAAAAAGCCATGCTCAAAAGGCTATTTACTACTCCACACGGCAAAGAAAAAAATAAGCAAATTAAAGGACAACCTATGGAATTGGAGATGATATTTGCAAATGACATACCTGATAAAGAGTTAGTATCCAACATATATAAAAAAGGAACCCAGCTCAACCCCAAAACCCCAAATAATCCAATTACAAAATGGGCAGGAGACATGAATAGATATTTTTCCCAAGAAGACATCCAGGTGGCTAACAGACACCTGAAAAGATCCTGAGTATTACTCATCATCACGGGAATGCAAATCAAAACTATAGACATACCACCTCACACCTGTCAAGAATGGCTAAAATTAACAACACAAGAAAATTATTTCTTGTGCAGGTGAGGATGTAGAAAAAAGTTAACCCTCTTGGAAATGCAAATTGGTGCAGCCACTCTAGAAAACAATATGGAGGTTCCTCAAATAATTAACGATCTAAGACCCAGCAATTACACTACTAGATATTTACCCAAAGAAGGCAAAAATACTTAATTCAGTATTTATACCATCACAATCTACAACAGCCAAATTATGGAAACAGCCCAAGTGTCCATAGACTGATGAATGGATAGGAAGAAGGATGGAGATATATATACATATATCTATATATATAATCTCGAGTCCTTATCTTCTTTATGGCTCTTTTACTTCTTGATTCCTTAATGGATAAATAATAGGATTTAAGAGAGGTGTGATAATTGATAATTGTATAAAACACGGAAAGAATTTTATCTACAGAATATCTGCTGAAGGGCCATACATAGATAAAGACACATGGGGCAAAGAAGACAGTGACAACTGTGATGTGTGCTGACAGAGTGGAGAAGGCCTTGGCTGAACCACAGGCAGCATAGTGCCTGACTGAGTATATGATGATCGTGTAGGAGACAAGCAAGAGGAGGAAGCAGATCAGGGACAGGAGGCCACTGTCAGCAATGGCCAGCAATTGTAGAAGGTAGGCAAGTTTGATCACAAGAGGAAGGTCACAGAAAAAACTGTCCACCACACTGGGACACAGAGGGCAAATTCAACATGAAAGCCATTTGACTAGACCAGTGCACAAAGCCAACTGCGTAGGAAGATAACAGCAGCCCAACAAGCACTTGCGGGCTCATGATGGTCATGTAATGGAGGGGTTTGCATATGGCAATATACCTGTCTACTGCCATGGCTACAAGCAACATCATCTCATTCCCACCTAGGAGGTACATGAAGAGCATCTGAGAATAACATCCCCAACAAGAGATGGTCTTCTGTTTTTGGAGGAAACCCACAATAATCTTAGGGGTAGCAAAAGAAGCTAGGATCATATCAATACAGGACATATTGATAAGCAGAAAGTACATTTGTGTGTGAAGGCATGAGTCAAAGGTCACTGTGACCAAAATTAGGTTTCCTAACACAATCCCAGCATAGACCACAGAGAATCTTACAAAGAACAGAATCTGAAGATTCTGAGATTTGGAAAGTCCCAGCAAAATGAACTCAGATACCACTGAATGGTTTGCCCTTTCCATGTTGTCAACTTTATCCCAATCATAATCAAAATGAGTGAGAATCGTGAGTGGAAAAGTTATGTATACAAATAGGATGGCTCATGGTGGTATCTAATTTGATACTTAGACTAGGTACCTAAACTTAAAGCACCTCTCACTTTTGGGAGATTTTGTTGGTCAGTGGTGTCTGAAATGGCCCAGATAAGTGTACCAAATAGCAAGGAGAGTTCAGAATATACATTTCTGAAAGACAAAAATAAAAGCACATGAAATCACAATCATATAGGCTGTGAACTTGGAGTCCAAAGACCTTGATACCTACCTGAGTTGCTAACTAGGGCAACACAGGACAAGTATCTCCCTTTGAGAGTTAAGGTTCCTCCTCAGTAAAATACATGATACTGAATGCCTCTTTGTGCTTTATAGAGATCTCTATAAATAAGGTAATGATAATGCTGGGTTCTACATTCACAGAATAATATTGAGTTTCTTAACCTGGAAATGATAAATGTGGAAAATACAGCAAGAATTCTAAAGATCCATATTTTGAAAGTGATTCTGTTAAAGAACTGTTAATTAAGCCTTAAATTAAGTTCTGTTTCTAAGATTTTAGGTTATGAGAAATCTATGTTCCATTCTTGCATGAATCCTTCACAGCTCATAGTAGCATCAGTTATGGTCATTGCACATTTTGTAGAATCAAAAAAAGAATATATATATATATATGTACATATATAATATGCATATATCACATATATAATATGTAAATAATATATACTTTAAATAATATATGCCATGTTTTAATATATAATACATATATTTATATATTAATATATTTACATATATATTAACCATATATAAAGCATTCACTCAACATTTAACATTATTCACATCAAATGTCTCTTCTAGGATTTAAGCAGAAAATAACAAGGATGCACAAATCCACAGCCAAATGGAACTGAACTTATCTTTTTCTGTTTGTATTCATTCATTCTCTTGTTTATGGCTTTAAAGAGGATTGCTGTTTGGATTACACATTTTTATTCATCACAAGCTTCAAAATGACAAAATGAGATAGCTTGAGGTAACTGATTTATGTGGTTAATAGAAATAGAGTTTTTCAATATGGTCATCTAAATTTGTGCTATAGCTTTTCCATCACCCCACGCTTATAACAACAATGGTTTTACTTGTTTTGCTCTAAAAAATTTAGTCATAACTAATGGTTTCTCAATTATCTAGATTCTTATAAAGCTCCTTCAGTAAATAAATTATAGTCTTCCTTTTGTGCCATTAATAATTACCAGAGTGGAGAAAATACTTTCATGGGAAAATGCATCATGTGAATCCCAGGAATAGCCTTGCATCTCCTTTTCCTGTATTTCCATTCATTTCCTGCAATTTATATTCCCAATCATCAGAAACATAAGGAAGAACCATAATTATGCTGTACACTCTTTCTCTGAGACAATCCCATGGGTCCATTAATCCAATGAGGGATCTATTTTTCCCTATGTTCACATATCGTCTAGTAAATTCCCTATTCTAAAAACCTTAGGTTGATGCAGAGTCTTATTAAGTATGTAATATTAATATTTTTCTCTTTATTTCATTGGGTTAGCCTTATATAATTAGATTATAAATCTAATCATGAATTAAGGGCTTCAAAAACATTGATGCTATTATTGGACTCAGCTGAACTTCTAGAAATCTTAAACATATAAAAGTACTAAGTAATTTATACACAAACACACTCCTTTCATCACTATTTATAATTTAAAAATATAGAAACTTTCTAAATAGCTCATTTATTCCATCTCTGTGTCAAAGACCTGCTATGCATCCAGAACTATGCAATACACTAAGGATATTTATGGACCAATTTTAATCAATTAAAAGGAAAGGGTAATTGACCTATGTAGAACATTTTAAGTGATATATATTAGTGAGGGAGGAAAATGTTCATACTGTATTGTTAAATAGAAATAACCTGAATATGAAATTATTTGCAAAGAATGATTAGACCTATTTTTTTAAAAAAAAGAAATTGTGAAAAGTATGCAAATAATAAGGAAAAAAGAGGGCACTTCAAAAGAGCACACTCAAGTAACGATTGAATTGCACTTTTTTCTACCTACTTTTATCTATCATTAAATTTTCATTGCTGTCTATTACTTTAATAATGGAAAAGAGAAATGCACACAGAATAATGGAGGTAAATACTATTATGTCTACTACTGGACCAAACAAAATATATAAAAAAGCAAACAAGTCGCTTAAAACAAAACAAAACACGTGATGGGACATGTCAAAGAGACACAGGAGCCAACTAAAAGAGAACTCCCAAGGGACAAAGCTGGAACAATTTGTGTAACCAAATAAATAAAGTAGTATTGGATTATAACCCAGAGTGTAAAATAAGGGTTCATGAGTATACACTGGTATAAATAAATAATTCAACAAATAAGTAGAGATGAGAAAAATTTCCCATGAAGGAGAATTCCAAATATTTTATGTAAATATTTTGAGTTCAAAGAGGTGAAGCCTAGCACCCCACTCCTTAAGTGTTCCCTGTACATACTTCCTTTCAAAGGAAAGTATGAGAGGAAGGTAAAATGTTAACTTGAGAGTGAAGAAACATGAAAAAGACAGTCTCACCCAGGTGATAAAAGTCGACATCAGCAACAGTGGTTATTCTCTCTGTCAGTATGTACACTTAATAGGATAAGATGACACTTATCTCTGTGGTCTTCCTCCCCAAAATCATTAACCCCAGTCTAATCATTAGGAAATATCAACACATTCCAAAGCAAGGGCATCTTCTAAAATACTCAACCAGTAACACTAATACCTTAATGGTGATCAAAAATGAAGAGAGTCTGAGAAACTGTCACAGCCAAGAGAAGCCTGAGGAGACATGAGGACTAAATCTAATGTGGTATCCTGGGTGGGATCCTGGAATAGAAAAAAGGACATTAAGTAAAAACTGAGGAAATCTGAATAAAGTGTGGACTTTAGTTAATAATAATGTATCAATATCAACTCATTAGTTGCATACTGGATTCAAGGTATATGGGAACTCCCACTACTCTCTGAAATTTTTCTATAAATCTAACACTATTCTAAAGATAAAGTTTGTACAAAAGATTTTAAAAACATATTATGAGCAGCTATAAGCCAATAAATTAGGCAATCTAGAAGAAATGGACACATTTCTAGGAAACCACAAACTACCAAAACTGGAACAGGAAGAAATAGAAAACCTGAACAGGCCAATAACCAGGGAGGAAATTGAAGCAGTCATCAAAAACCTCCCAAGAACACAAAAGTCCAGAGCCAGATGGCTTCCCTGGGGAATTCTATCAAACGTTTAAAGAAGAAACCATACCTATTCTCCTAAAGCTGTTTGGAAAGATAGAAAGAGATGGAATACTTCGAAACTTGTTCTATGAGGCCAGCATCACCTTAATTCCCAAACCAGACAAAGACCCTACCAAAAAAGAGAATTATAGACCAATATCCTTGATGAACATGGATGCAAAAATTCTCTACAAGATACTAGCCAATAGGATACAACATACATTAAGAAGATTATTCACCATGACCAAGTGGGATTTATCCCTGGGATGCAAGGCTGGTTCAACACTTGTAAAACAATCAATGTGATTGATCATATCAGCAAGAGAAAAAAATAAGAACCATAGGATCCTCTCAATAGATGTAGAGAAAGCATTTGACAAAATACAGCATCCATTCCCGATCAAAACTCTTCAGAGTGTAGGGATAGAGGGAACATTCCTCAACATCTTAAAAACCATCTACGAAAAACACACAGCAAATATAATTCTCAGTGGGGAAGCACTGGGAGCCTTTCCCCTAAGATCAGGAACAAGACAGGGATGTCCACTCTCACCACTGCTATTCAACATAGTACTGGAAGTCCTAGCCTCAGCAATCAGACAACAAAAAGAAATAAAAGGCATTCAATTTGGCAAAGAAGAAGTCAAACTCTCCCTCTTCACCGATGACATGATACTCTACATAGAAAACCCAAGACTCCACCCCAAGATTTCTAGACCTCATACAGCAATTTGGCAGTGTGGCAGGATACAAAATCAATGCCCAGAAGTCAGTGGCATTTCTATATACTAACAATGTTAGAAACAATAGAAATGTGAACTTTATTGTTATTATTCCAAAAACATTTTGGGATAAGCTACTAGTGATATTAAGTATGGGATACATAGGTTTATTGAAAATCAGATTTTTTTCTGCTTTTTATGTTTGTTTTCTGTTTGATAGTCTATTTTGCATTAATCTACAATTTTCCCTAAAAGCACACTTCCTTTTTTCTTTATTCAAAAGAGATTATTTATTTATTTATTTATTTAATTTTTTTTTTATTTTAGAGAGAGCAAGAGAGAGCACACACACAGAGGGGAGTGGCTGTGGGAGAGGGAGAATCAGACTCCTCACTGAGCAGGGAGCCTGACATTACATGGGGCTCGATCCTAAAACCCTGAGATCATGACCTGAGCTGAAGGCAGATGCTTAACTGATTGAGCCACCAGGTACCCCAAGCACATTTTCACATATAAGTTACTAACCGTACATTATAGACACACCCACAAACACACACATACTTACATACACATTCTCCCCCACACATTTCCTAAGAGGGTGGAGGGAGCAAGGGACAATAGAAAAAAGAGAAAAATTTTGTTTTCAAGGGAAACATTTTGACATCTGACCAGCATTCCCTCTTCCTGCAGAAGCAAAGTTTCTTAACTTTCTTCTTACTGTAAATGATTTTCTGACTATTCTAAAATGGCTGAGAAGAAAGGTATATAAACCTTGAAATCAACAGACTAATGTATAGACTCAAGTGCAGTTAAACTATTAGAATTAGAAATTTACTCACAGGAGATCAAATGAATAAAAATCATGAAGAAAAAAGACAAATCAAGATTGATGTACTAGTTGCTTGATCTACAGGAACAATCCATCCAACTATTTAAGAAAAAAAGATTGATTTAGACTATCAAAATGTATTTTCTAAAAAGCACTTATAATCTTAATACAGAAGAATATTAAATGAAAGCAATTATAACCTAGGTCAGACTTGCAAAAATAATGCTCTTGTCCACATTACACTGGTCAACTTAGCTGACTTTCGTTTGCTTGCCTGTTGACCAGAACAGGATAAATTGAAGTGTTATGTCTAGGAGATTTATAAGCACAAGGGATAACGCATTTCTTTGAAAACAAAGAATCATTCAGCCACTTACTTCCTGAGGGACCCCTCGAATGTATTGGAAATACTCTTGAATGTTTATTGGGAATAACATTGACATCATGAAGTTTGACATGGAAACTTGTTGGTAGATGGAAAATGAAATGAAGTGTAACAAATTGTTCAATATTTGATTTGCTCCACGTTGCCACCCTTATGAGAGGATGCTGTGTTTATAGGACGACTAGAATAATGCCTTCCAGAACTTTCTAAAGTTGTTATGTGTATAGCTCCTAAAGGACTCTTCACATTTGATTCTACCCTATGAACAATGGGATTAAAAGTCACTACCTACAAATGGTTCCATATTGTTTTAATGTGTGTTAGTTTCCCCTATGACTTACCAGTTCTGCAGGGTTTCAGAATATTCCTTGAGTCAGACACACTGAAATGTGGAGAGCTTCTCTTTCCAAAAATAATGGTATTTCCTGGAAATAATGACAAATAGGAATATTTCCTCTAAAAGAAGTTATAAATATATTGAGAAGGTGGTAATGAAGAAATTACGTATTTTGGGACCGGACAATACCCAACTGATGATCAAGCACCAATGGGAATCATTAAAGATGCCATGCTGCTTTCCCTGTATTACAGCAGAGAAAACCTTTTCTGGCATGGCCTACATGCCAAAATTGATATGATATCAAGGAAATATGAAACCACTATAAGGTCTGCAGTGCTCTAATATGAAAATTACTTGAAGAATATTATGAAGGATCAATCACAAACACATAACTACCATTTACTTTATATTAACTTTGTTTTTTTTTCTTTATATTAACTTTAGGCCTGACACTACTGTAAGCATAACTGGGCCTATCAAAAGAGGAGAGACAAAGATATCAAGCTGGGAATTGTAGTCCCATCACTTCCTTGATCGCACCTCCAGTTCTGGGAAACAATATTTGCTGTATAGTATCCCCTGGACTCTCTTCCATATCCAATTTGGGTAGGAAATATCAGAAAGGGAGACAGAACATAAAGACTCCTAACTCTGGGAAATGAACTAGGGGTGGTGGAAGGGGAGGAGGGCATGGGGTAGGGGTGAATGGGTGATGGGCACTGAGGGGGGCACTTGACAGGATGAGCACTGGGTGTTATTCTGTATGTTGGCAAATTGAACACCAATAAAAAATAAAAAAAGAGAAATACATTCACCCAATTGACTAGCTGGGCATTCCTGAGTCCCTACTTCTATTTGACATAACTTGAAATTGCCTGTGCCATTTTCAGTGAGACCACTTCTCCAAGAGTGACAAGACATGCAATACAACCAAGTAATCTGATGTTTCTAGGGTCCTTTTTGTGGATCAGCAATAGTCAAGTGCCTTTCCTGATCAGAAGAATTACTGCACGTGAATACAATGAGAGACGCCCTGATACTATAAACCTGTATTCTTGGCACTGCTTCTGTAAAACTGTTATGGAGTCATGTATCACAACCACTGACTCAGGAAATGAGCAGGTGAGCCCGGGTGTGCTTCTGGGGTCAACTGCTCTGTTCCAGGGAACCCTGACAGGGTTGCACAAATTGAGAGCATAGATCCTGGCTGGGTTTGCCAACACTACTGCCAAAAAACTCAGATGAACTCATGACAAAGAAGCCATAACTCAAGAGATAAGGGTTTGGAATAGAAGGAAGGCTTTAGTTTGGGTGCTGCAGCTGGGTGAGGTGGCAAGGTCCAGCCTGTACAACAGACCCCTCTGCCCGCAAGATGGATGCCTATAGTTTTCTAAGGAGAGGTTTAGGGGCAAATCTTCCAGAGAACAGGCAGGGAGCACATGATCCCAGGTAGAGCTTGGTATGTGTTTAGCCTCTGATCATGAGAAGGGAAGAGAAACTGGGTGTGGGGGGCGGTCTTCTAGGCATTCCATCACTATGATATGAGGCTGATTTGGTCTGGAGGATGACATGTTTCTGTCATTGTCAATATCTCAGGGAAGTGCAATAAGAGATAACTACTGTCAGGGTCCAGAGTAGAGCAAGAAGACCTGCTAAGAAGAGCATTAGCAAATCATAGAGCTGAATAGGTGTCAGTTCCATTACATTCCCATTTTTAGATCCCTGGGGCTTCTGGAAGGGGTCCAGATGATCCATCTGCTGCTTCTGTGCAGGCTCTTGTCTTCAGAAAAATCTGCCTAAAATCATCGTCAAGTGATTTCTCTCCATTGGCACTGAGTTAAGTCCACAGTGTTCAGACGATTAGCTTTAGTGGGTATGAGAGAAGTATACCCAATTTTTCTCTATTTGGATGTTTCCATGTTATCTTATCTCATTATCCTTCACAGGTGGTTCAGGAATCCCTAAAGCATCTGACAAAAACCTTAGCATTTGAACCTCCTGCCTAGTACCACGTCTTTTTTGGGTAGTTCCTACATGACTCGTCTTAATCTTTCTCTACATTCCCCAAAGTGTGTGCATGGCTGAATGCATGAAATGAGGGTGGTTTATTTTCCAATTACCTATGGCCAATTACTTGCCCAAATGGCAAGGGCACTTGACAGCACCCACCATGCAGATGTCCCCTTACCTCCTTCATCAGAGTTTGACTGGCTTCAGGCCTTCTTGGGGCTGATTTATAAAGAACCACAGCCTTCACTCTGGAAATTATACCAATAACAAAGCAGTGTGTTTTGATTTTACCAGGAAAGTACCAAGTGATTTACCAAGTTAGTAACCACTAGACAGGAATGATTATTTTAGGAACTGCTTTGTTTCTCTTTCTCTTTCTCTTTCTCTTTCTCTTTCTCTTTCTCTTTCTCTTTCTCTTTCTTTTCTTTTCTTTCTTTTCCTTTCTTTCTTTTCTTTTCTTTTCTTTTCTTTCTTTTCTCTTCCTTCCTTCCTTCCTTCCTTCCTTCCTTCCTTCCTTCCTTCCTTCCTTCCTTTCTCTCTTTCCTCTCCTCTCCTCTCCGAAACGATCAACTCGATCTGTCTCACCCCTCAAGAGACCTCTTTCCTGTATCTTCTTTCCTGTTTTATCTTTCTTTCTTTCTTTTCCTCTTGTCTTTTTTTCTTTCTTTCCTTTTCTTTCTATTTTACGATGTTCTGTGTATTTCTATCTGCTTCTTTCATTTTCTGTTTCGTGTGCTTATCTTGTTTCTTACCTTATTCTTTCTGTCTTGGTCTTTCGCTCTTTTTGTGCTTGGTCCTTTCGGTTGGAATTAACATTGGATTCTCTTTCTATTCTTGTCTGTACGTGTCCTTTTCTACTTATGGTAGGGCTGTTCTGTGTCATTTTGTCTGCGTTTCTAGGATCTTACGTTTTTCTTTCTTGGTAGGTCTATGTGTCCAGTTGTTTTCGAGGGGAGTTTCAATATTTTTCTTCTCTAGTCTTCGGTGAGTGTTGTATCGGGTTAGTGTCATTCTCTTTTTCCTATATCTTTCGCTTCTGTGGGTCTTTATGTCTGTCGCTTGTTCTTTCTAACTACTTGTACATTTCTTTCTTCGTTAATCTGTTCTTTTGGCGGTTAGTATCTCTTTACTTAGGTTGTTCTTATGTTGCGTCGACATCTTTTTCTGCGGTGATCGTAGCGTGTGTTCTAGGTCTTGGTTTTTCTCTTTTCTTTTTTCGGCTTACTTTGATCTATTCTTTCTTTCCGCTTTCTTCTTCGTATTCTACCTTTTTCTTACGTTCGTAGGTCTTTCTCTTGTTCTCTATCTTCTATCAGTGGTTCTTTCCTTTTCCTTTTGTATTTTCTTGTTCATTGCTGGTTTTTGTCTGTCTTCTTCTGTATATGAAAGACTTCCGTTCTTTCTCTGAAGTTTAGTTTCCGTTCTCTTATTCAGCTTGGTGGTCGTGCGTTTGGTTCTTGTTCATGTTCTTAGTATCGTTTCTTTTTATCTTCTCTTCGTTCGTAGTATCTTTGTTCTGGGCTGGTAAAGGTAGGTCCGATGTATTATAGGGCTTCTGTGCTGAGCGTGATGATACGTGTATCTATTCGTCAATGTATTCTACATTCTTCATTTATTGTGATGTCACCTTTTTACTTCTTTTGTGTCGTTTGACGTCGAGGGTTGGCAGTTGGGTTTTTGTTTGGGTCTTTCTTAGTTTGGCCTATTTCGTTGATTTTTTTTCATTCTTCTTTGTCTTGTTCTGCTTATCTTTTTATGGTGTAGTTCTTCTATAATCTCTTTTCGTTCGTTCTTTGTTCGGTTTGAGGAGAAGGAGTGAGAGAGATGGAGGTAGGGCGTGGTAGCTGAGTTCGTTATGTGGAGGGGGGAGGAGTGCTGGGATGAGTGGAGTGGGTGATGTGATTGGGAGGAGGGGTTAGTTCTTTTTCTTTGCTTTCTTTCTTTCTTTCTTCTTCTTTTCTTTCCTTCTTCATCCTTCCTTTCCTTCCTTCCTTCCTTCCTTCCTTCTTACCTCCTCCTTTCATTCTGTTATTATATAATTCCAACCCACTTCCTCTTTTTTCATGGTTCCTCTAGAGTTTATATTATGCAATTTTAAATGATCACGTTCTTGTCCCTTCAAATAATATTATACCATTTCACATGTAACATGCTGAAGTTCTCTACCCTCTTACTCCTACTGTATTGTCATGTCATACTTTTATTTTTTTATTTTTTTAGATTTTATTTATTTATTCACGATAGTCACAGAGAGAGAGAGAGAGAGAGAGAGAGAGAGAGAGAGAGAGAGAGAGAGGCAGAGACACAGGCAGAGGGAGAAGCAGGCTCCATGCACCGGGAGCTCGACGTGGGATCCGATCCCGGGTCTCCAGGATCGCGCCCTGGGCCAAAGGCAGGCACCAAACCGCTGCGCCACCCAGGGATCCCTCATGTCATACTTTTATTTGTACGTATTAAAAATGTAATAAATTGTCATTACAGCTTCATCTAACATTTCTGATGGCCATGAAATATTTAATCTTTTATTTACCCAAAAATGTCTTTATTTCATCTTAAGTTTGAAAAGGTAATTTTGGTATAGAATTCTACTTTGAGAGGGTTTTTGCGTGTGCATGTGTGTGTGTGTGTGTGTTTTAAAGATAGTGTGAATAGTTTCTGAAAAAAGTCTAGAGTTGTCAATTTCTGGTTCTCATGTATATAAGGTATTTTTTTCCTCTGACAGATTTAAGATTTTATAAATTGCTCAATTTCAGCATTTATGTCTTGAAGTGATTTTCCTTCTTTTTTTTCCTGAGAGATTCAAACCTAATTTTGTTCTGTGAATTTACACTTTTCATAGAATTTTTAAAATATTATTTCTTCAAATATCTTTTTCTGTAATCCTTGAATTTAATACTATATGTCTTAGATCACTTGATATTTTTCTTTTTTTAAAAAATCTTATTTATTCATGAGAGACACACAGAGAGAGAGACAAAGACACAGGCAGAGGGAGAAACAGGCTCCATGCAGGGAGCCCAACGTGGAACGTGATCCTGGGTCTCCAGAATCACACCCTGGGCCGAAAGCAGGGGCTAAACGGCTGAGCCACCCAGGCTGCCCAACTTGATATTTTTCTTAGGTCACTGAGGCTCTATTTTCTTTTTTCCACATTTTTTTGGGAGTGCTTTTGCTTTAGCTTAAATGGTTTCTATTTTCTATCCAGATATTTCTAATTGATGTTTCTCTTTGAAATGGAATTTCTCAGTTTCTATATTGTATTTTATAACCCTAAAAATTCCATTTCACTCTTTTTTTATATCTTGTATTTTTTTCTTGAATGTTTATCTTTTCCTATAAATTTCTGACTATTTAAAGATACCGATTTTTAGAATTTTAAAATTCCATCATCTAAATATTTCTGAATATGATTTTCTTGGCTATTTGTTTTCTCTTGGCTATAGGTCATAACTTTTCTTGCAATCATTATTAATACTTTATATTTAAAATTCTGCCCATATTTTTAAATTTAATATTTAAATATTTATACTTGTACTTATTATTGATTTAATGGAATATATCAGTAGTTCCCAATCAAGGGACTTGGCAATATCTGAGGACTTTTTTGCATGTCACACATAGGGACATGTAATGTCATGTAATGATAGAGGCCAGGAATGCAGCTAAATATCCAACTATGCTCAAGGCAATCTTCCACAAAACAGAATAATCAAGCCTAGAATGTCAATAGTGCCAGGATTAAGAAACTCTGCCATACATTATGAGTAGTACACTATATTTTAATATATTTTTAAAATATGAACATTGTTGGAAGTATGTATTTGAAATGTTTTCTTTGGTACATATCACCTCTTCATTTCCTTTTATATGTTTTTATTTAAATTCCAATTAGTTAATATACTGTCATATTAGTTTTAGGTGTATACTATAGTAATACAACCTTTCCATTAAATACCAACTGCTCATCACAACAAGTGCACTCCTCAATCCCCATTACCTATTTCACTCCTCCTCCCATGCACCTCTCCTCTGGTGATTATAAGTGTGTTCTCTATAGTTGAGTGTTTCTTGGTTTGCCTCTCTCTCTTGGCAAGTACTCACAAGCTTTGAACAAAAAGAGGTTAGTAGATACTTCACAACAGGAAATATTCAGAAAGTTAATAACTATATGAAAAGATGTTCTACATAATGAATAATCAGGGAGATATAAATTAAGCCACAAGAGGATTGCACTATATCTAAAAAACCCCTCTCAAATTAAAAAGGCTTGAGAATACCAAAATCTGGTAAAGATGTAAAACAACCAGAACTCTTTACACTGCTAGTAGGGGTGTTAATCAGTACAACTACGTACGACCTTCTGGCACTTTCTAAAAGACACTACCCCATGATCCAGTAATTCTACTCCAAGGTATATTTCTAAGATAAATGAGTGATTATGCCCATAAGAAATATACAAAAATGACTATCGCAGCTGTGGAAATAATACAGGAACTCCATTAATAAATATGTTATTTTCTTAAGTGTCTGAGCTACAAATGTATGAAGCAATCAATGGGTGAATTAATCAATTCAGAAATGACAAAAATAATGTGGTTTTAGATACTGCTGGCAAAGATTTTCACTGAAATATTAGCATAATTAGACAAAATTGTTGGTTGGATAGGCCTTTGTTGACTTCATAAACAGAGGCAGTCCAATGTGAGAAAGAAGAAATTATTAGGTATTGCTTAACAAGGAAGAGATCAAATAAAGAAAGACAAATTGCCTTCATTTTAATCATGGAATATTCTGGCACAGTGCAATAACAACAGAGCTCTCAAAACCATGAGGAACTAATTATAGAGGAAAATTAGAAAAGTATCAGAGAGACATGACTCTTAGGAATTTCCTCCAGTGTTTCCAAGTAAATGGTATCTTCCCTTCACCTTTATTCAGATGATAGGATTAACGAGAGATTTTAATGATAATCAATATTTTATAAGCTTTCTATAATAAAGTAATTTACAATACAATGAATCTCGTCTCTTAGGTTTCTAAAAGATTCTCTTTACTTTGAACATTTGAAAATACAATGTTATCTATATTTTTAAAAAATGCTCAGTTTGTATATCTGTGTCTGTTCATGGAAACATGCATATTTTGTTTGATTTGTAAGGCCTTCTTTCCATCTATTTTTTTATTATTTTTATTTATTTTATTTATTTTTTATAAATTTATTTTGTATTGGTGTTCAATTTGACAACTTACAGAATAACACCCAATGCTCATCCCATCAAGTGCCCACCTTATTGCCCATCACCCAGTCACCCCAACCCCGACTACCTCCGCTTCCACCACCCATAGTTCTTTTCCCAGAGTTAGGAGTCTTTATGTTCTGTCTCCCTTTCTGATATTTCCCACTCATTTTTTCTCCTTTCCCCTTTATTCCCTTTCACTACTTTTTATATTCCCCAAATGAATGAGACCATATAATGTTTGTCCTTCTCTGATTGACTTATTTCACTCAGCATAACCCTCCAGTTCCATTCATGTCGAAGGAAATGGCGGGTATTGGTCGTTTCTAATGGCTGAGTAATATTCCATTGTATACATAGACCACATCTTCTTTATCCATTCATCTTTTGATGGACACCGAGGCTCCTTCCACAGTTTGGCTATTGTGGACATTGCTGCTAGAAACATCAGGGTGCAGGTGTCCCGGCGTTTCATTGCATCTGTATCTTTGGGGTATATCCCCAGCAGTCCAATTCCTGGGTCCTAGGGCAAATCTATTTTTAACTCTTTGAGGAACCTCCACACAGTTTTCCTTAGTGGCTGCACCAGTTCACATTCCCACCAACAGTGCAGAGGGTTCCCATTTCTCCACAACCTCTCCAACATTTGTGGTTTCCTGCCTTTTTAATTTTCCCTATTCTCACTGGTGTGAGATGGTATCTCATTGTGGTTTTTTTTTTAATAAAATAATTTTTATTGGTGTTCAATTTACCAACATACAGATTAACACCCAGTGCTCATCCCATCAAGTGACCCCTCAGTGCCCGTCACCCACTCACCCCCACCTCCCGCCCTCCTCCCCTTCCACCACCCCCAGTTCGTTTCCCAGAGTTAGGAGTCTTTATGTTCTGTCTCCCTTTCTGATATTTCCCACACCTTTCTTCTCCCTTCCCCTATATTTCCTTTCACTATTATTTATATTCCCCAAATGAATGAGAACATGCACTATTTGTCCTTCTCCGACTGACTTACTTCACTCAGCATAATATCCTCCAGTTCCATCCACTTTGAAGCAAATGGTGGGTATTTGTCATTTCTAATGGCTGAGGAATATTCCATTGTATACATAGACCACATCTTCTTTATCCATTCATCTTTCGATGGACACCGCGGCTCCTTCAACAGTTTGGCTATTGTGGACATTGCTGCTATAAACATTGGGGTGCAGGAGTCCCGGCATTTCATTGCATCTGAATCTTTGGGGTAAATCCCCAACAGTGCAAATGCTGGGTCATAGGGCAGGTCTATTTTTAATTCTTTGAGGAACCTCCACACAGTTTTCCAGAGTGGCTGCACCAGTTCACATTCCCACCAACAGTGTAAGACGGTTCCCTTTTCTCCTCATCCTCTCCAACATTTGTGGTTTCCTGCCTTGTTAATGTTCCCCATTCTCACTGGTGTGAGGTGGTATCTCATTGTGGTTTTGATTTGTATTTCCCTGATGGCAAGTGATGCAGAGCATTTTCTCATGGGTATGTTGGTAATGTCTATGTCTTCCTCTGTGAGATTTCTGTTCATGTCTTTTGCCCATTTCATGATTGGATTGTTTGTTTCTTTGGTGTTGAGTTTAATAAGTTCTTTATAGATCTTGGAAACTAGGCCTTTATCTGATACGTCATTTACAAATATCTTCTCCCATTCTGTAGGTTGTCTTTTAGTTTTGTTGACGGTATCCTTCGCTGTGCAAAACCTTCTTATTTGATGAAGTCTCAATAGTTCATTATTGCTTTTTTTTTTTTTTTGCCTTTGTGGATGTATCTTGCAAGAAGTTACTGTGGCCGAGTTCAAAAAGGGTGTTGCCTGTGTTCTCCTCTAGGATTTTGAGGGAATCTTGTCTCATATTTAGATCTTTCATCCATTTTGAATTTATCTTTCTGTATGGTGCAAGAGAGTGGTCTAGTTTCATTCTTCTGCATGTGGATGTCCAATTTTCCCAGCACCATTTATTGAAGAGATTGTCTTTCTTCCAATGGAAAGTCTTTCCTTCTTTATCGAATATTAGTTGCCCATAAAGTTCAGGGTCCACTTCTGGGTTCTCTATTCTCTTCCATTGATCTATGTGTCTGTTTTTGTGCCAGGACCACACTGTCTTGATGACCACAGCTTTGTAGTACAACCTGAAATCTGGCATTGTGATGCCCCCAGATATGGTTTTCTTTTTTAAAATTCCCCTGGCTATTCGGGGTCTTTTCTGATTCCACACAAATCTCAAAATAATTTGTTCTAACTCTCTGAAGAAAGTCCATGGCATTTTGATAGGGATTGCATTAAAAGTGTAAATTGCCCTGGGTAACATTGACATTTTCACAATATTAATTCTGCCAATCCATGAGCATGGAATATTTTTCCATCTCTTTGTGTCTTCCTCAATTTCTTTCAGAAGTGTTCTATAGTTTTTAGGGTATAGATCCTTTACCTCTTTGGTGAGGTTTATTCCTAGGTATCTTATGCTTTTGGGTGCAATTGTAAATGGGATTGACTCCTTAATTTCTCTTTCTTCAGCATCATTCTTAGTGTATAGAAATGCCATTGATTTCTGGGCATTGATTTTGTATCCTACCACGCTACCAAATTGCTGTATGAGTTCTATCAATCTTGGGTGGAGGCTTTTGGGTTTTCTATGTAGAGTATCATGTCATCGGTGAAGAGGGAGAGTTTGACCTCTTCTTTGCCAATTTGAATGCTTTTAATGTCTTTTTGTTGCCTGATTGCTGAGGCTAGGACTTCCAATACTATGTTGAATAGCAGTGGTTAGAGTGGACATCCCTGTCTTGTTCCTGATCCTAGGGGAAAGGCTCCCAGTGCTTCCCCATTGAGAATGATATTTGCTGTGGGCTTTTCGTAGATGGCTTTTAAGATGTCGAGGAATGTTCCCTCTATCCCTACACTCTGAAGAGTTTTGATCAGGAATGGATGCTGTATTTTGTCAAATGCTTTCTCTGCATCTAATGAGAGGATCATATGGTTCTTGGTTTTTCTCTTGCTGATATGATGAATCACATTGATTGTTTTACGAGCGTTGAACCAGCCTTGTGTCCCGGGGATAAATCCTACTTGGTCATGGTGAATAATTTTCTTAATGTACTGTTGGATCCTATTGGCTAGTATCTTGTTGAGATTTTTGCATCCATGTTCATCAGGGATATTGGTCTGTAATTCTCCTTTTAGTGGGGTCTTTGTCTGGTTTTGGAAATAGGGTGATGCTGGCCTCATAGAACGAGTTTGGAAGTACTCCATCTCTTTCTATCTTTCCAAACAGCTTTAGTAGATTAGGTATGATTTCTTCTTTAAACGTTTGATAGAATTCCCCTGGGAAGCCATCTGGCCCTGGACTCTTGTGTCTTGGGAGGTTTTTGATGACTGCTTCAATTTCCTCCCTGCTTATTGGTTTGTTCAGGTTTTCTATTTCTTCCTGTTCCAGTTTTGGTAGTTTGTGGCTTTCCAGGAATGCGTCCATTTCTTCTAGATTGCCGAATTTATTGGCGTATAGCTGTTCATAATATGTTTTTAAAATCGTTTGTATTTTCTTGGTGTTGGTAGTGATCGCTCCTTTCTCATTCATGATTTTATTAATTTGAGTCTCCTCTCTCTTCTTTTTAATAAGGTTGGCTAACGGTTTATCTATCTTATTAATTCTTTCAAAGAACCAACTCCTGGTTCTGTTGATCTGTTCCACAGTTCTTCTGGTCTCGATTTGGTTGAGTTCTGCTCGAATTTTAATTAATTCTCTTCTTCTGCTGGGCGTGGGGTCAATCTGCTTTTTTTTCTCTAGCTCTTTTATGTGTAAGGTTAGCTTTTGTATCTGAGTTCTTTCCAGTTTTTGAATAGATTCTTGTATTGCGATGTATTTCCCCCTCAGGACCGCTTTTGCTCTACCCCAAAGATTTTGAACGGTTGTATCTTCATTCTCATTAGTTTCCATGAATCTTTTTAATTCTTCCTTAATTTCCTGGTTGACCCTTTCATCTTTTAGCAGGATGGTCCTTAACCTCCACGTGTTTGAAGTCCTTCCAAACTTCTTGTTGTGAATGAGTTCTAATTTCAAGGCATTATGACCTGAGAATATGCAGGGACGATCCCAATCTTTTGGTATCGGTTCAGAACTGATTTGTGACCCAGTATGTGGTCTATTCTGGAGAAAGTTCCATGTGCACTTGAGAAGAATGTGTATTTAGTTGCATTTGGATGTAAAGTTCTGTCGATATCTGTGAAATCCATCTGGTCCAGTGTATCATTTAAAGCTCTTGTTTCTTTGGAGATGTTGTGCTTAGAAGTCCTTTCGAGTGTAGAATGCAGTAGATTGAAGTCACTAAGTATAAGTGTATTATTATCTAAGTATGTCTTAACTTTGTTTATTAATTGATTGATATATTTGGCAGCTCTCACATTTGGGGGATATATATTGATGATTGTTACGTCCTCTTCTTGTATAAATCCTTTAAGTATGATATAGTGTCCCTCTTCATCTGTCACTACAGTCTTCGGGATTAATTTTACTTTATCTTATATAAGGATGGCTACCCCTGCTTTATTTTGAGGACCATTTGAATGGTAAATGGTTCTACAACCTTTTATTTTCAGGCTATAGGTGTCTGTATGTCTACAATGAGTCTCTTGTAGACAGCAAATGGATGGGCCTTTATCCAGTCTGAAACACTGCGTGTTTTGATGGGGCCATTAAGCCCATTCACGTTCAGAGTTACTACTGAAAGTTTTTCGTTTAGTGTCATCATACCTATTCAGTCCCTGTTTGTGCATTGTTCCATCAGACTTCTTTTTAAAGAGGAATTTTAAGAGTCCCCCTTAAAGTTTCTTGCAGAGCTCATTTGGTGGTCACATATTCTTTCAGTTCCTGCCTGTCTTGGAAGCTCTTTATCTCTCCTTCTATTCTGAATGAGAGCCTTGCTGGATAAAGTATTCTTGGCTACATGTTCTTCTCATTTAGATCCCTGAATATATCCTGCCAGACCTTTCTGGCCTGCCTGGTCTCTGTGAAGAGGTATGCTGTTAATCTAATATTTCTCCCATTAAAAGTTTGAGATTTCTTATCTCTTGCTGCTTTAAGGATCTTCTCTTTATCTTTGGATTTTGCAAGCTTTGCTATTAAATGTTGAGATGTTGAATGGTTTTTGATTTAGGGAAGGATCTCTCTATTTCCTGGATCTGAATGCCTGTTTCCTTCCCAGATTAGGAAAGTTTTCAGCTATGATTTGTTCAAATACAAATTCTGGCCCCTGTCCCTTTCAGCCCCCTCTGGAACTCCAATTAAACGTAGATTTTTCTTCCTTAGGCTGTCATTTATTTCCCTTAATCTATCCTCATGATCTTTTAAGTGTTTGTCTCTTTTTTCTTCAGTTTCCCTCTTTGCTATCTGTGGGACCCAGGAAATTTAACAAAAATCCCCTACTCCAGGACAAGCAGAGCAGGACTGACTTCATTTTGTGCTGTACCGTCTTGTGCTGACCTGCTTAGGGCACTGCCCTACCCTCGTCAAGACCAGGGCACACCCTAATCGGAAATCGGCTCAGTGACAGGCCTGTTCAAATGGATACTTTAGGGTAAAATGTAATTCAATTGGCCACCTGTGTGTGAACCAACACGACTGTGCAACTTCCTGCGTATCCCATTGGCCACTGGCCCCTATAAAGCTGCTATGCCTCTTGGTCTCGGGGTCCAAGTCCCTCCCTGCTCCATTGTGTCGGGTATACTTGGACCCAACATCGAGCTTGTAAATAAACCCTCATGTGTTTGCATTGGTGTTGGCTCTTTGGTGGTTTCTCGGATTCGCAATCTTGGGCCCACACCATCAATCTGTCTTCTATGTCACTCACTCGTTCTTCCACCTTGTTAACCCTCGTCGTTAGGACCTCTAGTTTGGATTGCATCTCATTAATTGATTTCAGTTTCAGCCTGATTAGATCTAAATTCGCAGTCATGAAGTCTCTTGAGTCCTTTATGTTTTTTTCTAGAGCCGCCAGTAGCTTTATAATAGTGCTTCTGAATTGACTTTCTGACATTGAATTGTAATCCAAATTTTTGTAACTCTGTGGGAGAGAGGACTGTTTCTGATTCTTTCTTTTGAGGTGAGGTTTTCCTTCTAGTCATTTTGCTCAGTGCAGAGAGGCCAAAAACAAGTTGTATTGGGAAAAGGAGAAAAAGAGAAGAGAAAGAAGAAAAGAAAGAGAAAGAAAGAAGAAAAAAAAGAGGAAAAAAGATAAGAAAAGAAAAAAGAAAAAAAGGGGGGAGGGGAAGCAAACAAATCAAAAAACAAAAGACAAGGTGTATTATCCTTTGATTCTGTATGCTGTAAATCCCTCGGCTTCCCTTGGAACTTTCCAGTGCTGCTTGGTCAATAATTTGTTTCTCCCCTGTCCGTCTAGCTGGTCTTCTGGGGGAGAGGCCTGCTGTGCTGATTTTCAGGTGTTAGCACTTGGGGCAGCTGCTCAGCCCCCTGCCTGGTTCAGGGCTTGGAGAAAGATGTTTAAGCTGTTTATATGGTGAGGCCACTGTGAGGCTCATTGGGGGTTTTTTATCTTGTGAGGCCCCAGGAGGAACAACCACAGTGGCAGCAGCCAGCTCTAGAGCCCTGGAGTCAGCTCCTGCAGTAACTATGAAGCTCACAGTCTCCAGGGGCCTGGATGCTGGGGGGGGGGGGGGCGTGGGCGCTGATCTGCACAGCTGGGTGCCGCGGGGAGGCTGGAGTGTCCTTGCTGTCCTGAGCCCTCCTGGCTTCTGTCTGTCCTGGGGGGAGCGCCTGTCCTGGGCTGTGTGTCCGGCACCCTGGGCTCCCGATCCTGTGCTGTCGGAATCACGCTCCCGGCGGCGCAGCCTCTTCCACGGGAGCCTCCGCCCGAGCCTCCCCAAGGCTGCTCCCAGGCCGCGCAGCCCCCTCCGCATGGAGCCTCTGCCCGAGCCCCTCTGAGCTACTCCCGGGCCCTGCCGTGCGCGCTGCAGCCCTTTATGGAGCTTGGCGCACTCTCCAGGGGCACAGGTGTCTGTTAGTGTCCCAGAGAGCCCGAGGGCATCCCCGCCCTCCTGGGGTCCTGCTCTAACTCCCCGCGGGCCCCTTTCTGCCTGGGAAGGTCGGTGCAGCTCCTGCTTCTCCGGGACGGGGCTCTCCTGTCCTGGGGACACTCGCCCTGGCTCAGCCCAGCTCCTCGTGGGCCCCTCCCCCTTGGAGGCCTTTGGTTTCTTTCTTTCTTCCCCCACCCAGTCTTCCTACCTTGATAGAAGCGTGAACTCTTCTCACTGTAGCATTCCAGCTGTTCTCTCTAAATCTCAGGCTGAATTCGTAGGTTTTGAGGATGATTTGAAGGTTATCTAGGTAAGTTGGTGGGGACAGGTGACTTGGGGACCCTACTCTTCTGCCATCTTGCCCCGCCTCTCCATCTCTTTTTTATGGGGGTAAAACTACACACTAATGAGAGACCCTGACTAATCTAGCTTGCAAAGTGTATGGCTTTTAATTGCTGAAGGAATTAATTTATAAGATGCAAGGTTTCCCTAGAGTCATTAATTGATAAATTCCTCATGTCTCCTGCAGTTCCAAAATAAAAGGAAGTGCTCCTTCCTTAGAATGGGGATACACAAAAGGAACATGGAAGTGACGGCATGTGAGTGAGTCTTAGGGACTCTCAGTCACAACTCCAAAAGCAAGTAAAAGATATGGAGAAGAAAAGCTAAAGATTTGTCTATGTTTGTGTTTCATTAAATAAATTATTTATTTTAAAAATTTCCAATTTAAAATGTATGTTTAATATGCAATATTTGGGATAATACAATAAAATATAGAGAAATATATACCACCCAAAGTAAATCACTTAAACACTTTGATGTGTGTGACCTCAGGCTATATTTTACTGAAATAAACTCTCTTTTTCACATATTCAATCATTATTCATATATTTTCTTGAACATTTTGTATTTTACCTTGGCATATTTTTATATAGGGCTCTTGAAATTTTCCATAACAATTTATAAGAATTTGATATTAAGGAATATTAATATTTGATATTCTGCTATTTTTCTTCAGTTCAGCTTTTGCCTCTTAGAATTATGAATACGTTTTTGAGGTAATAGAGAGCTTGCTCATCTTCACTGAATTAACCTAAACTTCCGTGGCCTCTGCTTTTGTCATGATCATAAGCCAGTATTATAAAATACAACAAAGCATGTAATTCACTTCTATACTTCTCTTTATCCTTTATTGTTTAAACTGTTATTACTTAAAGTATTTGAATTTATTTTTATTCAAGACTGTGTAACTCACCAGCCCATGCATTTCTAAGTAACTGTGACTTTATCCTAAGCAGTATATTTTTAATATATGACTGTTTCACTAAAGTCTTAGTTTTCTTATATCTATTTATTCTTCTGTCTATTCTTAGGTATGTAAAGTATCTTTCACTACTCTAGCTCTATAACACAATTTAATATCAATAGATTTGTCTCCCTCATTATTGTTCTTTTCAAGAGTTTTCCTAAGAATTTTCAGAGGACGCTTTGGAAGGGCTGATGGGAAAAGAGGGCGGAAGAAATCTTCCCACCTTTCTTGGTGAAGTTGCTTTGTCACTAGTGGGTATATGACTTAGAATGTATTTCCAATTTTGGGTATCTGTAATAGATTAATTAGTAATATAATATGTTATATATTCTATTACAACAACAATAATAATATAATAATATTATTAATCAGATTATAATCAATAATATTGCTATTGCTGCAACTCTAAACGTTTTATGTTGTAGATAATAAACCAGTATAGGCTATTACTATCACAAGCTGCTAGTTATTTACACATTATTTTCTAAGTTCCTTTACAACTATATATGTAACATTAATGATTTTCTGATTTGAAGTTCCTAGCTAACTAACAACTATATTTCAGGAAGCATTTTTCCAGCATTTTATCTAGAATCTGATACCTTAATGTTTCTTTGATTCTCTGAAATGCATCTGAAATTTGTATATGGGTGTATAATTTTTCATAAATATGATAATAGCCTATTTAAAATACAATGAAATTTTAAAATTTAATAATATATCTTACTTTACCCTAGGAGCACATACAGATTTCCATTTTAAATCATTCCATTAATGATGGGCTTTGGAGGGGATTTCCAATTACTGCTTATTAAAGACAATGGTACAATAAGCACAAGACCATTTCCCTTTGAAAACTGACAATATAAATCACAGAACTGAAGGTTCTTTGTTAAAGCACTGCAAAACCTAAATCAAAATATAGTGCCATGCGACTATCTAGTGTTTCCTGTGTTGTTAGTTTTAGCCATTCTTACAGGTGTGAGGTGGTATCTCATTAGAGTATTGATTTATATTTCTCTGATGATGAGTGATACAGAGAAAATGGAACCCTCCTGCACTGTTAGTGGGATTACAAACTGATGAAGCCACTGTGGAAAACAGTATGGAGGTTCCTCAGAAAGTTAAAAATAGACCTACCCTATGATTCAACAATTGAAATACCAGGTATTTATCAAAAGGATACAAAAATACTAATCCAAAAGCATACATGTACGGCAATGTTTATAACAGTATTATCAATAATAGCCAAATTATGGGAAAAGCCCAAATGTCCACTGACTGATGAATGGATAATGAGGAATATATATAAATATATATTATATATATCGATTATATATATAATTGATATATATATATTTCACTGATATGTGGAATTTAAGAAATAAAACAGATGAATATGAGGGAAAAAAAGAAAGAGGCAAACCAAGTAACAGACACTTAACTATAAATAAAAAAGGGTTACTGGACAGCAGGTAGGCTGTGGGAGTGGGGGTGCAAAATGGGTGGTGAGTATTAAGGAGGACACTTGTGATGAGCATTGGGTGTTGTATGTTAATACTGAATCATTAAATTCTACACCTGAAACTAATATTACACTGTCTGTTAACTAACTGGAATTTAAACAATAACCTGAAAAAATACAATGCCAAATTTCCTCCAGAAATTGTTGTACAAAAATACAAAAAGTAGTATATGATAATTCATAAACTCCCATTCTTACCAAAATTGATTGATTCAATGTGATGGATAAAATTATGTATTTTATTACTCTTACCTTTATTCTTATGTGTTTCATAGTTATCAAGACTGTTGAATATTTTTGTACTTAAAGATAATCGTAGTTCTGTGAACTGCCAATCCAAATGATTTCTCCACTTTTCCATGGTTTCTTTAACCTTTTTCATACTAATTAGACATAGCAGCTTTTTGTTTCATTTGTTGAAAATATATTCTCATCTCTTACTTTATGTTTACTCTTTTTATTTCTATTTTTTCACTTTCAGAAAGTCAACTCTGAGTCTTTGCTTTATGGATTCTAATTTTTACATGTCTAAAATGCTTTATCAGCACCAATGTTAAAATTTTTACCTGAGTGTGCTTTTTGCTCATTTTGTAGTTTTATTTTTACAGACATAGATCTTTTACAGAAACTTTCTCTGAAGTTTATGTTCAAATGAAAAATGAGGCTGGGAATCTGACCTCCTCAGCCCTGATTGGAAGTTAGTTGCTCCATCATCATTTACTGAATATTTTCCTTACTGACCCAGAATTCTATTTCTGTTATATATCATAGTTACATATGAGTATATATGCAGGTCTGGGCAATACTCTCTAATATATTTTGTTTTTTCTTTCTTCAGTGGGCCCTCATTCTTTGAAATGCTACAACTTTATAATGCTGTGGAGTAAGTAGTGCATGAAGGAAAACACCACTGTGTCACATGTTGTGGTCACATGTCAAAAAGGCAGGATTTAGTAGGAAAACTCACAAGTAAAACTTCAGCAAGTTTCCTCCTTCTTTCATCATTTCATGAAGAAGCATACAGGGGCTGAATCCTGCTGCATGCAGCCTGGTAACACATTCTGAGAAGGTGATCTAAACTGCTCCCTGGTCTACCTTTTAATCAGGCAAACTGAGAACAAACTCAAAGGAAAATATTAAAATGTTAAACCTTAAGAAGCTAAGCAATATGAATTTTGAAGTTAGGTTTCTAGAAAAATCTGACAAATCCCACTGCAGATATTAATCGATATTGTGGAATGCTGAAATCAGGAAAGGCCTCTTTTCTAAAGGGCCACCAGCACCAATTACCTTATTTCAGTGTGACCATCCTGGCTCCCCGGTGAACAGTTCTGCTCGTCTCTCCACAAATGTGTTTTACTATCTTTGTTACTGTCATTATCAAAAAGAGGTTTTCTGACATTTTCAGTTAAATGTGTTTGTTTTTCCATTCTTAAACCAACATGAAGCTCTTATTGTATAGCTTTACAATAGGTCTTGTTATAATATAAATCCTCTATCTTTGTTCTTCAAAATTGCCTTGCCTCATCTTGGCCTTTTGCAATTCCTTACTAATTTCATTTTATTTATTTATTTATTTATTTATTTATTTATTTATTTATTTATTTATTTATTTTGATGGGAGTTCAATTTCCCAACATATAGCAAAACACCCAGTGCTCATCCCGCCAAGTGCCCCCCTCAGTGCCCATCACCCAGTTGCCCCAACACCCCTCCCACTTCCCCTTCCACTAACCCTTGTTCATTTCCCAGAGTTAGGTGTCTCTCATGTTTTATCACCCTCACTGATATTTTCACTCTTTTTCTCTCCTTTCCCTTTCACTAATTATTATATTCCCCAAATGAATGAGACCATATAATGTTTGTCCTTTTCGGATTGACTTATTTCACTCAGCACAATACTCTCCAGGTCCCTCCAAGTCGAAGCAAATAGTGGGTATTTGTCATTTCTAATGGCTGAGGAATATTCCATTGTATACATATACCACATATTCTTTATCCATTCATCTTTTGATGGACACCAAGGCTCCTTCAACAGTTTGGCTATTGTGGACATTGTTGCTAGAAACATCGGGGTGCAGGTGTCCCGGCGTTTCATTGCATCTGTATCATTGGGGTAAATCCCCAGCAGTGCAATTGCTGGGTTGTAGGGCAGGTCTATTTTTAACTGTTTGAGGAACCTCCACACAGTTTTCCAGAGTGGCTGCACCAGTTCACATTCCCACCAACAGTGAAAGAGGGTTCCCTTTTCTCCGCATCCTCTCCAACATTTGTGGTTTCCTGCCTTGTTAATTTTCCCCATTCTCACTGGTGTGAGGTGGTATCTCATTGTGGTTTTGATTTGTATTTCCCTGATGGCAAGTGATGCAGAGCATTTTCTCATGTGCATGTTGGCCATGTCTATGTCTTCCTCTGTGAGATTTCTGTTCATATCTTTTGCCCATTTCATGATTGGATTGTTTGTTTCTTTGGTGTTGAGTTTAATAAGTTCTTTATAGACCTTGGAAACTAGCCCTTTATCTGATACGTCATTTGGAGATATCTTCTCCCATTCTGTAGGTTGTCTTTTAGTTTTGTTGACAATTTCTTTTGCTGTGCAGAAGCTTCTTATCTTGATGAAGTCCCAATAATTCATTTTTCTTTTGTTTCTCTTGCCTTCGTGGATGTATCTTGCAAGAAGTTACTGTGGCCAAGTTCAAAAAGGGTGTTGCCTGTGTTCTCCTCTGGGATTTTGAGGGAATCTTGTCTCACATTTAGATATTTCATCCATTTTGAGTTTATTTTTGTGTATGGTGCAAGAGAGTGGTCTAGTTTCATTTTTCTGCATGTGGATGTCCAATTTCCCCAGCACCATTGATTGAAGAGACTGTCCTTTTCCAGTGGATAGTCTTTCGTCCTTTGTCGAATATTAGTTGACCATAGAGTTGAGGGCCAATTTCTAGGTTCTCTATTCTGTTCCATTGACATATGTGTCGGTTTTTGTGTTAGTACCACACTACCTTGATGACCACAGCTTTGTAGTACAACCTGAAATCTGGCATGGGTATGCCCCCAGCTATGGTTTTCTTTTTTAATATTCCCCTAGGTATTCGGAGTCTTTTCTGATTCCACACAAATCTTAAGATAAAGTGTTCCAACTCTCTGAAGAAAGTCCATGGTATTTTGATAGGGATTTCATTAAATGTGTAAATTGCCCTTGGTAGCACTGACATTTTCACAATATTAATTCTTCCAATCCATGAGCATGGAATATTTTTCCATCTCTTTGTGTCTTCTTCAATTTCTTTCAGAAGTATTCTGTAGATTTTAGGGTATAGGTCCTTTACTCGTTGCTTAGGTTTATTCCTAGGTATCTTATGCTTTTGAGTGCAATTGTAAATGGGATTGACTCCTTGATTTGTCTTTCTTCAGTCTCATTGTTAGTGTCTAGAAATACTACTGATTTTGGCCATTGATTTTGTATCCTGCCACACTTCCGAATTGCTGTATCAGTTCTAGCAATCTTGGGTGGCGTCTTTTGGGTTTTCTACGTAGAGTATCATGCAACCAGTGAAGAGAGAGAGATTGACTTCTTTGCCAATTTGAACTGATTACACATTTAGAATAAACTTGTCAATTTCAAAAACTCACCTAAAGAGTACCTGGTAGCTTAGAGAGTTAAGTGTCTGCGTTTGGTTCAAGTAATGATATCAGGGTCCTGGGATCGAGCCTCAAGTCCGGCCTCCTGCTCAGCAGAGAGCCTGCTTCTTCCTTTTCCTCTGCCCCTGCTCTTTCTCACTCAAATAAATAAATAAAACCTTTTAAAAATATTGAATTCATCTTAAGCCCAAAGTGTAAAAAGTAAATCTTTACCTACCTTCCCAAACCTGTTATTTTTCTTACATTTCCTATTTGAATTAATAAGATATCGATCAGATTAATGGTCCAATTTCAAAGTCAAAATTTACATCCTTTTACATATATATTGGTGTGCTTAATAGTGTCATCATTTTTCTGAGGCTCTGTTCACTTTTACTCATTTCCTGTTTTACAGCTCTCTTGAGATCACATAATTGTTTTTTTTAATAATAAATTTATTTTTTATTGGTGTTCAATTTACCAACATACAGAATAACACCCAGTGCTCATCCGGTCAAGTGCCCCCCTCAGTGCCCGCCACCCATTCACCCCCACCCCCCGCCCTCCTCCCCTTCCACCACCCCTAGTTCGTTTCCCAGAGTTAGGAGTCTTCATGTTCTGTCTCCCTTTCTGATATTTCCCACACATTTCTTCTTCCTTTCCTTATATTCCCTTTCACTATTATTTATATTCCCCAAATGAATGAGAACATACAATGTTTGTCCTTCTCCAATTGACTTTCTTCACTCAGCATAATACCTTCCAGTTCCATCCATGTTGAAGCAAATGGTGGGTTTTTGTTGTTTCTAATGGCTGAGTAATATTCCATTGTATACAAAAACCACATCTTCTTTATCCATTCATCTTTCAATGGACACGGGGGCTCCTTCCACAGTTTGAGATCCTATAATTGTTACAGATGTATCTTCCAAGTTCACTGGTTCTTTCTTCTGACTGTTTACCTCAACTGGTGAGCTCCTCTAGTAACTTCTACAGTTAAATCACTGTACTTTGCAACTCCAGAATCTCCATTTTTTAAAAAAAGGCTTCCTATATCTTTTTGATACCCTCTACTTGATGAGATATTGTTATACCTTCCTCTACTTCTCTAGGAATTCTTTCCTTTAGTTCTCAGTATATAATTATAATAGCTACTTTTAAGTTTTCCGCTGGTAGGTGCAACATCTGAGTCTCCACAGATCAATTTCTATTGACCTTATAGCTCATGTCTGGGACAAAATTTTGTGTTTTTTTCACATGTCTCACCAATTTTGGTTTAAAGTAGATATTTCTTTTTATAATGTATTGTAGCAACTCTGGTTACTGACCCCTCTCCAATGCTGACGTTCTTGGAATTATTTGATTGGTTGATTGTTTAGTTCTTTAGCTGAGTGAACTCAGAGAAGCTTATTGTCCATGCTGTGTGTTGTTTCTGATGTCCCTGCTCAGATTTTTCCCGTTTTTAATCTTGTAGGTTGGCTACCTTTGGGACATCACAAGCCATTTATTGGTCAGCGGTTTTTCTTAACTCTCCTAGGCCAGGTATAATTTTATCCTTTGATAGTAGACCTGTGTGTGGCTTTGAAGCTGCTATCACAGATCAAAGAGTTTACGTTTGTGCTCCACATTTATTCAGGGACTAATAGCTGGATACCCTGTTTCCAGTATTTCCTGGGATGGACAGATACTGGCACTGACACTCGCTTCTAGAGAGATATGAATTTGTGTAATCTTTTTTTTAAAAAGCTTGGCTCCTAGGAGTTGCCCTTGGTTTGGTTTTGCTTATTTTTCAGATAGTATTTGGTTAGAGGTTGTGCTTAATCTTTTTGTGTCACTGAGGCTTCCACTCTTTGTTGATAAAACTATGTGTGGCTTGGAAAATCTTTTGTCTACTTCATGCCTTTTTCTAATTTTTAAGTGGGTGCAGGCACTTCATACACATAGCCTGACTTATCCACAGGTTGACTATGATCCCAGTAGGGTTTCTCTTGTGTCTCTTGCTCTATTTATATCTTTTAAACTTATGTTTACAATGCAACATGGTTTGTGGATACCAGCATAAAGGTGCTATGAGAATTTTCTTAACTGCTCTTCACCAAAAGCTCCAGTGTTTGTGATATGCATTGTTGCATGGAACTTTCAAAGCTCTGTTCCAAATAAAGACATCCCCCATCAGATAGAGCTTTGGAGTCCTTCATTCTTACAGTGTGCCTGTTCTGTGCAGAGCATAAATACCCCTGCACAGGAGCTAAGGGCAAGGGCAGCAGCCCATTTCTCCCTAAGTGACATCCCCCTGTGTGAGTGGGCACTAGGGGAGGAAAGATCCTGGTCATCTCAACTCACCCGTTCTGGCATGAGCTTCCAGTCTAAGTAAGCTGGAGAATGGGGGTTTTGAGGGGGGCCTTGTGTTCTTAGCTTGCCATGTCTAGAATAGAGTTGCTGTTGTCATTATTATCATTATTATTTATTGCTATGCTAAGAACACTTAAAATGAAAACCATCATCTTGACAAATTTTTAAGTGCACAATTGAGTACTGTTATCTATAGGGACACTTTTGTACAGCAGATCTCCATAAATAATCTTGCATAGCTGAAACTATGTACTCATTGAACAATGACTCCCCATTTGCTTCTCTGTCTAGCCTCTGTTATACTATCTATTTTCTGTTTCCATGAATTTGACTGCTTTAAATACCTTGTATAAGTAGAATTTCTGTCTTATAACTAGATGCAGATGGGGAAAGATAGCCTCATCATTTCCTTGGCACAGATTTGAAATAGAACTTTTTCAAGATGGAAGTCCTTATCCTTCCAGGTAAAACCTGAGACCACAATACTAGACTGAAAGTGTGCAGAGAGTGAATCCTTATTTTCTTCACCACACCTGCTCTAGATCAAAGTACCCAGAGTAGAGCAGTAAAGGACTTCTACAAAATGGAGCTAGTAAAGGAGACATGGGGTCAGAGGAGACTCAAATGCTAGATTCGATGCCCTGAAGTTTTAGATTTTCTTAAATAATCCTTTATTTTCTGTATGACTTGGGACAATTTCTGGAGGCTCCACATTATTATCTATAAGTTTCACTAGTAAAGTATTTGTTTTGTTGGAGAGAGAGTCCACCAAGCTTGTCACTTTACCAGTCCAAAAGTTCCTACCTTCTTTGATTCTGATGTAGAATTTCGACCGACAGTATTATGGAACTCACAACTTACTCTGTTCAATGTGTCATTATTTGTGCACACTCTGTTACCAAACGTTTACAATTCTTCCTGACAGCTTAACCAGAACCTCTTCTCCATTGCCCTCTATGACCTTAGGTCATACTTTCATCATTTTTCCCCTAGATTATTAAAATAGCACAGCAAGTACTTCACAGTGCTACCACCAACATCCTGTGGATACTCAATTCTTTTCAGCCTCTATTTTACCATTTTGAGATCTCCTAATTAACTATAGTATATCTTCCAAACTACTTTGATATTTATGACCCTAGAGTTCTTATTCTAACCTTTCTCTCATCTAAAACTCTCACTACTTCACCATCAAATCTATCACATACTTCAAATATATTAGTTATTTTCTGTTCACTGTGCAGCTAACCAATATCTATCATTAAAGACACAGTTTCCAGGCAGCCTGGGTGGCTCAGCGGTTTAGCACTGCCTTCAGCCCAGGGCGTGATCCTCGAGACCGAGGATCGAGTCCCACATCGGGCTCCCTGCATGGAGCCTACTTCTCCCTCTGCCTGTGTCTCTGCCTCTCTCTCTCTCTCTCTCTCTCTCTCTCTCTGTGTGTGTCTCAATAAACAAATAAAATCTTAAAAAAAAAATAAAGACACAGTTTCCTCTTTGGGGAAAGGTAGTCTTGTTTAGGAGAAATTTGCCATCTCCACAAAATGAAGTTTGCCTTATTGCATACCTGTATCATCACACTTAGAAATGGGTTATTTGGGGTCAATATTGATAAACAAGATTCTGTGATCCTTGAGAACAGGCTCCTAACACAGTATGGGCCCAAGAAAATTTGACACTTCCTGAGTTCAATACCTATTTCAAGGCCTCACTTTAGCCACTTGAGAACTAGTTGTAAATAAAGTTTCCTTATATCTTAGAACAATATCTGTATTTTAAGAACTTCTGCTGCTAGAAAACAAACTTAAAGTTAGAACACCAAAATCTTGCCCCCAGAATTTTCTTTAGAGTAAATCAAAGGATAGTATATTCAACACTAGAGAGTTGAAGAATATTAGAGAACAGAAAAAAAATTCACTCAATAAATTAGCCAAAAGGAAGAAATTAAATGAAGGGTGAATGCTAAATACAATCCCTACCACCAAGAAATGTTCAGTAATGTAATAGAAATTGGGAATATTAAGTATTTGAGCACAGGAAAGGAACGCTTGAGGAATCACAGAATTCCACCCTGGTCAGAAATGTAAGGTGAATATTGAATCAAGAAGTAAAGAGCTATGACTGCGAAAGTTCACGACCTGTTTAATTGTGTCAAATCCATTGTTGAACCAAAAGAGAAGACTGAATTAAATACTCATTGAAAGTTATTTAAATCCACTGTTCCAAAGGAGGGTGAATACATTTTAATCTGGCTAAAATAACTGATCATGTGTGGGAAAAATGAGAACACCTATTTATATGTCTTTCAATTTCAAGAAATCAGCTTTACTAATGTTTAATATTCAGTTTATTTTTGGTACTCTAAATTAATCTATACAATATCCGGTCACATTACATATGATATTTAAAGTATGTTAACCAAAAGACAGGGATTTAGAGCACTTCTCTTTTCAATTATTTGCTTTTAACATACTGCTATGTATTATTCAGGTGTGCCAAAATTGGAAGAGGATAGTTAAAGATTGTGATATCTTAGAGTAACTTAATTTATTCTCCAAAAGTTGTAAGGAGCTTAAAAAAATTTGTGCCAATAAACTCTGCTTTTAAGATAATTCTAATTTATTAAAACTCACATAAATGGTTATAAAGTGGTAGAACTGACAACTGTACCCATAATATGAACTCTGTCAGCTAAATCACAAAGTAAAAGAGAAGCAAAAAATCAGAACTGACAATAAAATGGCTAAAATATTATTTTACAATATGGATTTACTTCCATTATTATTAACAATGAACTTGGAAGTCTATACTTACCTCAACATACTAATGATCCTGATAAGGAAAACATTTAAAAAGCAAAACTATAAAACATAAAATAGAGGCACCTGGGTGTGGCTCAGTAGGTTGAGTGTTTATCTGTGATTTCATCTCAGGTCATTATCTCAGGGTCATGAGACTAAACCCTGGGTCAGGTCGAGGCTTACTGCCAAGTCAGCTTCAGAATCTCTCCTCCTTTTTCTTCTCCCACTCACTGTCTCTCACATAAATAAATAAGCAAAATCTTAATAAAATAAAACTGTATAAATTTTTTACAGTATAAATTCTGATCAGCTAATAAATGAAGGATTTAGATTTTTCACTAACTGCAATAAAGTGTTCTTGAATGTTTTCTTACTAATAGCAAAAGGACAGGTGCCATATTCTATTGAGAAAATACTTCTTTTTTCACTTACTGTAAAAATGGCTTAAATAAGTAACATGACAATAAATAAAATGCACTTCTTATCAGCAGACAATATCAAAAAGTACACAGTTTATGTCTAATGATCCACAAATTTAATGATCTGTAGTAGATGATCTTTTTTCTAATAATTTAATTAATTAATTTTTATTGGAGTTCAATTTGCCAACATTTAGCATAACACCCAGTGCTCATCCCACCAAGTGCCCCCCTCGGTGCCCATCACCCAGTCAACCTGACCCCCGCCCACCTCCCTTTCCACTACCCTTGTCTGTTTCCCAGAGTTAGGTGTCTCATGTTTTGTCACCCTCATTGAAATTTTCACTCATTTTCTGCCCTTTCCACTTTATTCCCTTTCACATATTTGACTTATGGGAAGGAGTTTTGCATTATGCAAAAGTATGGATGATTTTAACATCTGTATATGATAATCATTCATCAACTGTATTGACTCCTATAACAAATACAACGACAAACCTACAGAATTATGATAAAGACTACATTAAGCCATGGGTTAGGTGATGAATTGGACTGGAATTAAATAAGAACTCCTATATAAGTGACAGCACTATCAGCCAATTTGAGTTATTCACAACATCCTTTGTTGGCAAGTTATTCAAACAAACTTTGAAGCCAATGGTGAAAAGTATACCAAGATCATCAATTATGATTAATTTTGTAAAAGCAATACCTTACACAACAATAATTTATTATAGTATTTTATAGTAAAAAAGGCAATGATTATGGAACTATTTGGTGTGATATATATATTCTTTGAAATTTCATAAATAAAAATCATTATTAAATTTTAGTGAGCATAAAACAGTTGTACCATCAATGTATAATTTCAAGTTTTAAATTACTCAGTATAGTTTATTTTAACTTTGTCTTTTAAAATTTCTACTTCCTGAATATGTTAATGTTGTACATAATACATGCTGTCAGTAGTAAATTTATAACATGTGGAGATCTATTTTTATGTTGAAGATGTTATGTTCAGAGAAGTCTGGAGATAATTCATCTACAAAATTACCCAAAATTGTTAGAGGGAAGGTAAGAGATAGTTTGGAGTAAAAGGGAAAACAAGCACCCATAAATTCAAAGATGTCTACAATTCCTATAGCACAACCAACCAACCAATCTCTCATGTCCATTGTAATCAAGCCAATGCTCAGAGAAAATCACAGCATCTGCAGGGCCAGAAATAAAGTGTAAACACTTCTGGTCATGCTCGGGCAGCAGCCTCTGTACTCTAACAACTCCCACTGCAATTTGAATTCCCGGAACTCCAATACATCTGCCCTCAAAGCAATTGTATCTTTATAAAAGATGCAGAAGATAGCATATATATTCATATACAGAGCATCACAGAGAGTGAAAAGCAGATTTTCAATTTTGACTAAACCCTTGAACATATTGCTCTTCATACTTGTTCCTTTAAAGCAGGTAAGTGGAAACATCATCAAGAGCTAATTCATTAGAGGTTTAACAAACTGAAAACACTATTTTAATTAATTTTGTGTTGACTGGAAGGAAAAGGCTGTGGCTTTTGAGACATCAAGTCCTCTCTCACTGGGAGATCACTTTACTATTTCACAATGACCCAGGAACAAGACTTTTTATGCATAAGAAAATACAGTGTAATTAATTATAACATAGGCGGTTTCCCCACATACCTGTTGAAATATGTGACCTCAATTGATACTTGACAACTTGACCATAAAAATATATATATTTTTTAAATTTTGGAGGCAATATGTATATTGGTATGGGCCCAGATTCAGGATCAGACCAACTGTGCTTAAATACCAGCTTTGACCCTTGTTATCTGTGTAACTGTAAGTCATTAAATACTTCTATGCCATAGTTTCCTTATATGCAAAATGAGAATAATAATAATATTCCCTTCATAGAATTGTTATGAGTGTTAAATGTGTTAATAAATATGAAACGCTCAGAACAGAGTATATCAAGTAGTAATGCCTTAATTGTTATTGATCATTTTAGATCACTAGATCCTATGAACAATGTCTAAAAAGCCAAGTAAAGACAACTTAGTATGATATGTTATACGAAAGCAAATTCTCTATGTTAGGGTTGAATCATTTCAGTATTTACTTCTTCACCACCACATACATACATTTACACAAAATATACCCATTTCTCAGTGTAAACAGTAGTAATACAAGGAATTAAGGATACAGGTTATAGATATCTGAGGATGGTTCAATGCTTATGAAATTCTCAGTATATGACAGAAACTAAAAAGCAAAATTTTAAGATATGTATGTATGTATGTGAGTGAGTTAGTGCATGAGTAGGGGAAAGGAACAGAAGAAGGGGAGAGAAAATCTCAAGCAAATGACACAGCATGGAGCCCAATTAAGGGCTCAATCTAACAGCCCTAAGATCATGACCTGAGCCAAAACCAAGAGTTTGACCTTTAGGCGACTGAGCCACCCAGGTGCCCAAAGCAAAATTATTTTAATTAAAAGACTTTCTTTCATGTATAATTGGCCCCTAGGTTTTGTGTATGTGTGTGTGCATTTTCTTTATTTATTTTAGAAGCCATGGCCTTCGACAGATATGATGCTAGTAAGTTACTTCACTGATACAGGACAATACAATTTCCTTACCTTTAAAATTATGTATCCTTTGCATATTATTGTAAGATAATCTCAAGAGGTGATAGAAAATAGTGATAAAAATGGCAAAATAAATACTAATGTAACTATCTAATTTTTCCAAGTGAGCAGATTGTAACAATTGATATCAATTGATAAAAGAGGGTCTTTTGATAGAATAAAGCTATAAAAAATAAAACTTCCACCGCCCCCAAATGCTTTTTATTTGATACATAATTATCAGAATATTGTTTCAAAGTGATGTGAGCCATAAAGTAATTTCAAATTATAGACAATAATGTCAATATTTATTTTTATATATTATTTATTATTATTTGCTATTTATTATTATATTAGATTTATTACTTATTTATTCATGAGGGACACAGAGAGAGAGAGAGAGAGAGAGAGAGGCAGAGACACAGGCAGAGGGAGAAGTAGGCTCCGTGCACGGAGCCTGACATGGGACTCAATCCTGGGTCTCCAGGATCAGGCCCTGGGCTGAAGTCCACGCTAAACTGCTGAGCCACCCAGGCTGCCCAATGTCAATATATTTAAGATTATATGTCCAACTATTATTCATCAAGTAGAAATATGAAAACATCAGTACTAATTTTGTCTTTATTTTTATTTATTCTCTTTGTATAAAAGAACTTCTAGAGCCTTTCTGCATCAAGTAAATGGATCTTAAAAATGGATCTGTAGTGACTGAATTTATTTTACTAGGATTTTCTGGGCAACGGGAATTTCATATTTTCTTCTTTGTAACATTCTTGTTAATCTACAGTGCTACTGTGGGGGGGAATATTCTCATTATGGTCACGGTGAAATTTAGTTCCACCCTTCATTCTCCCATGTACTTCCTCCTTGGAAACCTCTCTTTTTTAGATATGTGTCTTTCCACTGTCACCACACCCAAAATGATCACAGACTTGCTCAGTGAACACAAAACCATCTCCGTATGGGGCTGCATGACTCAGATGTTCTTTATGCACTTGTTTGGGGGTGCTGAGATGACTCTTTTGATAGCCATGGCCTTTGACAGATATGTAGCCATATGTAAACCCCTGCACTACAGGACAATCATGAGCCACAGGCTGCTGAGTGGGTTTATGATACTATCATGGACAATTGGTTTTGTACACACCATGAGCCAGATGGTTTTAACAGTCAACTTGCCTTTCTGTGGCCCCAATGTCATAGACAATATATTCTGTGACCTTCCTCTTGTGATTCAGCTTGCTTGTATGGACACATATACAATGGAATTCTTTGTCATTGCTGACAGTGGGCTGCTCTCACTCATCTGTTTTATCCTGCTGCTTGTCTCCTACACTGTCATCCTGATCACTGTACAACAAAGATCATCTGGAGGACTCAACAAGGCTCTGTCCACACTGTCTGCACACATCATTGTGGTCACTCTGTTCTTTGGACCTTGTATCTTTATCTATGCATGGCCATTCAATAGTTTTGCAGGCAATAAAGTCCTTGCTGTATTTTACACCATTATCACACCCTTACTGAATCCTGTTATTTACACACTGAGAAATCAGAAAATGCAAGGAGCAATGAGAAAATTATGGTTCCAACGTGTAATTTCTACACAGAAGTTTTAGATTTGGGCACTATATAATTAACACACCTTTAAATACTGTGCTAACAGAAGTTGAATAGATTATATAAAATACATGGCTTCACTCTTATGTTAGAGTGACCAGTGAAGAACTAAAACCTGTGCAGAAAATAATAAAATATTTTAATTCATACTTACTGCTGTTAAAAACATGATGATAGTAAGTGACCTACAGCAAAATAGACATTTGAAATCATTGAGCCCTTTTCAATAGATATTCAATATATATTAGTAAACAAATCAATATAAAATATATAGTGAACACTAATACAGATGATTTTAATAGATATGGATTGTTAATGACACTCATAAATTTATACTGTCTTTAAATGAGGTACCAGTACAAACCACGTGTGCAATAATGGGTACAACAATGGGAAAATATGATTCTAATATCTTGATCCAATGAGACACAAAGTAGGAATAAATAATTAAATTTGACAGTAGAGTCAATATAAGGTGATAGAGAGAATGTAAGATACCAGAAGGAAGGAACAAATGCAAGGAAACTATCAATAGAGCAAAAAAGCAGCCATGAAACCAAATGCTCCAAGACATATCACAAGTATGCAAATATTCTCTTGTTGATATGATTTATCACATTGATTGTTTTATGAGAGTTAAACCAGCCTTGCATCCCAAGGATAAATCCCGTTTGGCCATGGTAAATAATCTTCTTAATGTACTGTTGGATCTTATTGACTAGTATCTTGTTGAGAATTTTGCATCTGTGCTCACCAGATATATTGGTCAATAATTCTTTTTGGTGGTGTCTTTGGTTTTGGAATTAAGGTGAGGCTGACCTCATTAATGAGTTTGGAAGTATTTTGTCCCTTTCTATCTTTTAGAACAACTTTAGTAGAATAAGAATTATTTATTCTTTAAACCTTTGATAGAATTCCCCTGGGAAGCCATCTGGCCTTGGACTTTTATGTCTTGGGAAGTTTTTGACGACAGCTTCAATTTCCTTCATATGATCCTCTCAATAGAGGCAGAGAAAGCATTCGACAAAATACAGCCTCCATTCCTGATCAAAACTCTTCAGAGTGTAGGGATAGATGGAAAATTCCCCAGCATCTTAAAAGCCATCTACGAAAAGCCCACAGCAAATATCATTCTCAATGGGGAAAAACTGAGAGCTTTCCCCCTAAGAACAGGAACAGAACAGGGATGTCCTCTCACCACTGATATTCAACAGAGTACTAGAAGTCCTAGCCTCAGCAATCAGACAACAAATGGAAATAAAAGGCATTCAAATTGGCAAAGGAGAAGTCAAACTCTCCTTCTTTGCAGATGACATGATACTGTATATAGAAAATCCAAAAGACTCCACCTCAAGATTGCTAGAACTTGTATAGCCATTTGGAAATGTGGAAGGATACAAAATCACAAAATCAATGCCCAGAAATCAGTGGCATTTCTAGACACTAACAATGAGGCTGAAGAAATACAAATCAAGGAGTCAATCCCATTTACAATTGCACCAAAAAGCATAAGATATCTAGAAAAAAACCTAACCAAAGAGGGAAAAGATCTATACCCTAAAAACTATGGAACACTTCTGAAAGAAATTGAGGAAGACACAAAGAGATGGAAAAATATTCCATGCTCATGGACTGGAAGAATTAATATTGTGAAAATGTCAGTGTTACCCAGGGCAATTTACACGTTTAATGCAATCCCTATCAAAATGCCATGGACTTTCGTCAGAGAGTTGGAACAATTTATCTTAAGATTTGTGTGGAATCAGAAAAGACCCTGAATAGCCAGAGGAATATTGAAAAAGAAAACCATAGCTGGGGGCATCACAATGCTGGATTTCAAGTTGTACTACAAAGCTGTGATCATCAAGCAGTGTGGTACTGACACCAAAACAGACACATAGAACATTGGAACAGAATAGAGAACCCAGAATTGGACCCTCAGCTTTATGGTCAACTAATATTCGATAAAGGAGGAAAGACTATCCATTGGAAGAAAGACAGTCTCTTCAATAAATGATGCTGGGAAAATTGGGCAGCCACATGAAGAAGAATGAAACTAGACAATACTCTTACACCATACACAAAGATAAACTCAAAATGGATGAAATATCTAAATGTGAGACAAGATTCCATCACAATCCTAGAGGAGAACACAGGTGACACCCTTTTTAAACTTGGCCACAGCAACTTCTTGCAAGATACATCTATGAAGGCCAGGGAAACAAAAGCAAAAATGAACTATTGGGACTTCATCAAGATAAAAAGCTTCTTCACAGCAAAAGAAACAGTTAATAAAACTAAAGACAACCTACAGAATGGGAGAAGATATTTGCAAATAATGTGTAAGATAAAAGGCTAGTACCCAAGATCTATGAAGAACTTGTTAAACTCAACAGCAAAGAAACAAACAATCCAATCATGAAATGGGCAAAAGACATGAACAGAAATCTCACAGAGGAAGACATAGACATGGCCAATAAGCACATGAGAAAATGCTCTGCATCACTTGCCATCAGGGAAATACAAATCAAAACCACAATGAGATACCACCTCACACCAGTGAGAATGGGGAAAATTAACAAGGCAGGAAACAACAAATGTTGCAGACGATGTGGAGAGAGGGGAACCCTCTGGCACTGCTGGTGGGAATGTGAACTGGTGCAGCCACTCTGGAAAAATGTGTGGATGTTCCTCAAAGAGTTAAAAATAGAAACTGACCTATGACCCAGCAATTGCACTGCTGGGGATTTACCCCAAAGATACAGATGCACTGAAAGTCCAGGACACCTGCACCCCAATGTTTATAGAAGCAATGTCCACAATAGCCAAACTGTGGAAGGAGCCTCAGTGTCCATCGACAGATAAATGGATAAAGAAGATGTGGCCTATATATACAATGGAATATTATCAGCCATTAGAAATGACGAATACCCACCATTTGCTTCGACATGGATGGAACTGGTGGGTATTATGCTGAGTGAAGTTAGTCAATCAGAGAAGAACACACATTATATAGTTTCATTCATACAGAGAATATTTTTAAAATAGTGAAAGGGATTAAAGGTGAAAGGAGAGAAAATGATTCGTAAATATAAGAGAAGGTGACAGAAAATGAGAGACTTCTAACTCTGGGAAATGACCAAGGGGTAGTAGAAGGGGAGGTGGGTGTGGTGATGGGGTGACTGGGTGACGGGCACTGAGGGGGGCAGTTGACAGGATGAGCACTGGGTGTTATACTATATGGTGGCAAATTGAACTCCAATAATAAAAATGTTAAAAGCTAAGAGAATTATGTACAGATTCCCTTTCAAACCTCAATAAATAAAAGTAGAAGCCTATTTCTTGATTTTAGGTACTGTATGAATTAACTTCTTTCCAAGTCCTCTACATAAAATTACACTTAAAATTTCCTCTGGCAAGCTTGTAGTCTTTATTATAATTATCAGCTAAATCTTACTTGTTATTGTTGAGGAGGGGCAGTGCATGCTAAATTGGGCATCCCATAGTCATTGATGGTAATCTTAAGTATTCTCTCTGAATTCAAGACAGCAACATTTTTGCTTTCTGTTGGCAACAGCTTTCTAATTGATTCTAAACCTCTGGATAAGTTCTTTACTCTCCTGAATGCATTCTCCACAAGCATTCAGTGATGCGATTAAAATGCAATTCTTAATGTTTCTTCTCTGGCTAAAACTATTTTGTGACATCACGATACAGGTTCATATCCTTCACTGGCCATCAAAACCCAACCTGCCTCTGGAATGCTGCTCTAATCTACCTTTTTTTCATAAATGGTATATAATACTGACTTTCAAATTCTCCAAAATATCAGACATGTTAATTTAGGACTATTTCCAGACTATTTACATTACCTAGAATGATCTTCCATAATTTCTGTACCCAGTTAACTCCTCTTAGAGTATAGAACCCACATACAGTATTATATTTTATTTATTTATCTATACATTCCCTGTGCAGCGAATAGCCTAATTAGGGGCTGGATCCAGGACCCTGAGATTATGACCTGAGCCAAAGGCAGATGTTTAGCTAACTGAGCCACGCAGGCACCTCACAATATTACATTTTAGAAATCATTTTTTATATGTCCATTGCCAGTTTAGATTTATTTATTTTACTCATTTACAGCATGCTTTGATTTCCAGCCTTTGCATAAATTTTAGCAATAATTCCTTGTGTATTTATATGTTAATATCGGCTTTGTCTTTAGGCTGTAAATTCTATGTATCTCCAGTATCTAACATACATATTGGCACCCAGCAGTTCATACATTTTTATTGAATGAAGAAATAAAAGATGAAATAACTATATTGTAGCAGAATATTATTCAAGTTGGTCTATAACTAAGGAATAGATGCACTTCTACTGTGAAATATTATCTGTTAAAAATTAGAGTACATAAGGGCATAAATTGTTCATATGTTTTAGTAAATGAATTGCAGGGATGAAAGACTTGTAGTTAAAGAAAAGGAACACAGAAGATAGGAATAATTTTAGGCAAATGGAAAAAATAAAGCAAATTCAGGATATTTGCTTTGAACATTATATGATACAACTCTATCTCTATACAGTAAACATAAAATGTCAGTCTTACAACATACCCTATAGTAAATAAAAGATAATCATTTATAAAGTAAAATATGTATGGCTGTGGCAGGTGGGACTATAATCCAATTGATAAAATATTACATGATTTTAGTGCCTCTCAATGTAAAGTTTTTTTTTTAATTTTTATTTATTTATGATAGTCACACAGAGAGAGAAAGAGAGGCAGAGACATAGGCAGAGGGAGAAGCAGGCTCCATGCACCGGGAGCCCGATGTGGGATTCCATCCCAGGTCTCCAGGATCGTGCCCTGGGCCAAAGGCAGGCACTAAACCTCTGCACCACCCAGGGATCCCTAGTGCCTCTCAATGTAGTACACCTCTGCTACCCAAATGTATAAAACTGCTAGAATCATCTAAAATAACCTTTAAAATCAATTTCCCTCTTTATTATTTTTTTTAAAAATTATTTATTTATTCATGAGAGAGACAGAGACAGGCAGAGGGAGAAGCAGGCTCCATGCAAGAAGTCCAATGTGGGGCTCAATCCCAGGACCCCAGGATCACTCCTTGAGCTGAAAGCAGGTGCTCAACCGCTGAGCCACCCAGTCGTTCCTCGATTACACATTTTAAAAGAAGTTAAGCAAATCATATCTGATGCCTAGTATGAAGCTTCAGCTCCATTCCAGGAGGATAAACCAGCAATGAACCATTGCTCATTATGAGAATAATCACAGAATACTGTTGCCTAGAGATTCTACAAATTTGAGAGAATACTGTCAATTAGGCATTGTGCACTAATGGAGATTGACTGGAGGCCATGCTCACTGTATAGGTTTTCTGAAAAGAGAGAGAGACAATATTAGAAGAAAGCCTGGCTAGCAGAACCAGACAGCAAGGAAAAAATGGTACCAAAACTTGATTTGAATGTAGATGAAAATAAATGGGTCCTTCACAAGGTTGGGCTTCTCTTCATAGTTTATGATCCCACACATATGGTGAGTATTTTCCTTTAACTCGCTACTTAAAGATGTAGGCTCAGGCATTTGGCAAAAGTAAACACCAGTTCTCACTGAAAATAAATGTTCCTTGAAAACAGGCTACACTGAACTCTAATAGAAAGCTTTTACAAACAAAAACTCATGATCAAAAAACCCCAAGAGAAACAACAAACAAAAAAATCCCAGCAATTAGGACAGTCAGGAGACTCCTAACTCTGGGAAACGAACTAGGGGTAGTGGAAGGGGAAGAGGGTGGGGGGTGGGGGTGACTGGGTGGCGGGCACTGAGGGGGGCAATTGACGGGATCAGCACTGGGTGTTATTCTGTATGTTGGCAAATTGAACACCAATAAAAAATAAATTTATTACTTTAAAAAAAGAGACAGGAGAAAGTGAAAAGACAATGAATGAAATGGGAGAAAAACTATTTCTAAGTCTGATATGATAGGGGACATGGGTCCAGAGTACATAAAGAAATCTTTTTGAAGATATAGAAATTCTATAATTAAAAGACAAATTACTCAATTAAAAAATAGGCAAAGGATCTAAGTTTAAAAAGTCTCCAAAGAAGATATAGAAATAAGCAATAAGCACATGAAAAGATGCTCAATACCATTAGTCACTAGGCTATACAAATAAAATCACAGTAAAATACCACTTCTTATCCATTAGTATGCCTATAACCAGAAGACAGATGAGAACACAGAGCACTTGGAACCCTAATACATAGCTCGTAGAATCTAAAATACAATCATTTTGGAGAGAATTTTAGCAGTTCCTCAAAATGTTAAACATACAGTTACTAGGTGACCTAGCAACTTCACTCCAAATACGTAGAAATGGAAACATATGTCCACATGAAAGACTGAATATGGTTACAACAGCTTTATTCACAAAAGCAAAAAAAATAAATGAATTATTAATGAATAAACAAAAAGGGTCTATCTATACAATAGAATATAATTTGGCAATAAAAAGGAATCAAGTACGGACACATGCATTAACATGCATAAATCTTGAAAAATTAGGCAATGTACAAGAAAGGAGGTACAGAAGACCATATATTGCATGAGTCAATTTTTATAAAATGTCCACAATAAGCAAATCTTTAGAGGCACTAAGATTTGTGATCCACCAGAAGTAGGTGGAGGGGAACAAGGATGTGGTCTTTCTTGACTGGCTCTCTCCTTTAGCATAATGTTTTCACGGCTCAACCACATGGCAGCATGCATCAATACTTAATGCTAGGTGGCACATCAGCAGCATGGCAGAGTAGGAAATCCATCCTTATCCCCACCAATGCACCAACTCATCCATAATTCATGAAAACATTCCTTTTGAGAAAAATAAACAACTAATTGAAAGTCTCCTGCACCCCCAAGAGAATGCAAAACAAGGCTCACCAAAGCATTTAAGGGGATTCAGGACACCCTCTCAACAGAGACATTTCCCCTGTCATGGTGTCACATGAACAGGATGAGACTACCTAGCTCCCAGTTTCACCAAGGGGAGGAAAGGAGTTGGTCCACAAGTCCAGTATCCTAGCTTTTCAGAGGGGTGTTCTTGACAACTAAATTCTCTTATCAGTCTTGGAGTGCTGACATGTCTAGCACCTTCTAGCTGCCTGAGGGAGAGCAGAAAATAGCTTGGGCTAGCAGATACCACTGAGTTTCCTCAATGCTCAGCACAGAGTGGATACATTAAAAAAAAAAAACAGTTCTCAGCTTCTCTCTGGGGATAATAAGAGTTGGTCCATGTATTGAACACCCTAACTTCTCTGGAATTTCCCAAAGAATTATCTAGCTTCTTTCTCACCAATACGGAAGCTCTGATGGTCCTCACATAGCTTAACCATTCTCTGGGAGAGAATGGAGATACACCTTGGTGTGAAAGATGCCAGAGCTTCCCCTACATCATACCCCAAGCTCAGCACAAAGCAAGAAAACAGAAACCACTGCCAAGAAGCTGCCTCCTTTCTGGGTAGAGAAAAAATTGCAGAGACCCCCTACCCTGCTCCAGAATCCCTAGTCAGTCTATAGGTGATGACATCTTCCTATACTTCTGTGAAGACTAAGACAGGTGCCTGCAATCTCTAATGTATAAATGCCAACACGGAGGATTGAAGAAAATGGAGAACCAGGCCAAATGTTCCAAACAAAGGAATAAGATAAATCTTCAGAAACTGACCCTAATAAAATGAACTTATATGATTTACCTGACAGAGTATTAAAATAAGTATCATAAAGGTGCTCATGGAGATTAGATAACAATATGTAAAGGAGACTTCAATACTCACTTTCAATAATAGTCCCCTGGCTTCTGCTGATACATGAAATCTCATTCTTGAAATTGTTTTCCTTCAGGCTCTTTTATCTGGCCCAGTGTCCCAAGGATCATTCTGGGCTTAGTTATCTCTTTGGAGAGGAACCTAGGCCAGGTTCAAAGACTCATCTACTACCTGACAGGAGAAAAGGCTCTGAAGCTTCCGTGAGTAGGAGAAATTTCTAGATCTTACTAAAATGAGGGAGTTTGCAGAGTAAAGTATTCAGTGACATTTATCCAGATGTACCCATCCCAAATTTTACAGTCCTAGATTTTTTCTATCTGGTACTTTACCATAACACACATGCCTTGCCTGTTTATATTTTACTGGAGCAGTGTAACTCTCTGAGATCTTCAGTCTACTCCAGGCTATGATACTTCTACCACATGAGATAAGGAAATCTTTGTAAACTACAAAAGTGTTCCTTGGGGTCCTACACTTAACCTATAATTGCTTGTTATGGTTTTTTGTTTCTTATTCCAAGGCATCAATACAACTTAGCAATAAGCAAACTACACTATTCGCAGGAATTTTTCTCCACTTAAATTCCAAAGGACTGAATCATTTATCTGCCATAACATTCCTTTCCCACAAGATGTTTCCCTAGGTCACCACTACTGAAATCTTTAGGGTTTTTGTTTGTCTTTGCTTTTAAGTAGATTCCTACTCCCAACATGAGGCTTGAACCCATGACCCTGAGATCAAGTCACATGCCCCACTGACTGAGCTAGGCCCCCAACCACCACTGAAGTCTTAAGCAATCAGGCATTAATATCATGCCAGGACTTGTCTGTGTCCATTCTACCATGTGTAATGGAGTCCTATTCCCCACACCAGGTAGGGAGTGAACCAACCACAAGCCCATTTATCACTTTTCTCAGACCATTCCCAGTACTACATTTGTTGTTTAGGTCATCTGAGAAGGAAATATCTAGACAAGATGAGCATACATTCACAGTGGGATACTACTGAATAATAAAATTTAAAAACATTTTTAAATCTAGTACATGCAGCAATATAAATACATCTCTAAAACATTATATTAGTCAGAAGACATTCAAACCACAACAGTACATTTTGAGATTTTATTTAAATGAAATTTAAAAATACACAAAACTAATATTTAGTGATAGAAATGAGAATAGTCACTAGCTCTAATGATGAATATTTACTGAAAAGGAGCCTGAGGGAATTTTTTTGTGTGATAAATGTTTTGTGATTTGATAAGTATAGTAGTTTCATAGATGCATGCACAGGAAAAAATTTCAACCTATATAGTTAAGTTCATCATAATATATGTAAGATACTTCTCATATCATAAAGGTAAATAAAAACAGTTTATATTTTTCTGAGTGTTTTTTTTTATTGGAGTTCAATTTGCTAACATATAGCATAACACCCAGTGCTCACGCCGTCAAGTGCCCCCAAGTGGTTTTTTGTTTCTTATTCCAAGGCATCAATACAGCTTAGCAATAAGCAAGCTACACTATTCGCAGGAATTTTTCCCCTTGTTCGTTTGCCAATTTGCGTGCTTTTTATTTATTTTTGTTGTCTGATTGCTGAGGTTAGGCCTTCTACTAATATATTGAATAGAATTGGTGAGAGTGTACATCCCTGTCATGTCCTTGATCTGAAGGGAAAGACTCTCAGTGTTTCCCCATTGAGAAGGATATTTGCTGTGGGTTTCTGTAGATGGCTTTTAAGATGATGAGGAATTTAGCTCTATCCCTATACTCTGAAGAGTTTTGATCAGGAATGGATGCTGTATTTTGTCAAACGCTTTCTCTGCATCTATTGAGAGGATCATATATTTATTGTCTTTTCTCTTGTTGATATGATCTATCACCTTGAGTGTTTTGTGAGTGTTGAACAAACCTTGCATCCCAGGGATAAATCCCACTTGGTCATGGTGAATAATCCTTTTGATATACAGTTGGATCCTATTGGCTAGTATCTTGTTGAGGATTTTTAAATTATTTATTTATTTATTCATGAGAGAGAGAGAGAGAGACAGAGAGACAGAGAGACAGAGAGGCAGAGACACAGGCAGAGAGAGAAGCAGGCTCCAAGCAGGAAGCCCATGTGGGACTCGATCCCAGGACTCCAGGATCACACCCTGGGCCAAAGGCAGGCACTAAACTGCTGAGCCACCCAGGGATCCCTTGTTGAGGATTTTTACATCTGTGTTCATCAGGGTAATTGGTCTATAATTCTAGTTTTTGGTGGGGTCTTTATCTGGTTTTGGAATTAAGGTGATACTGGCCTCATACAACGAGTTTAGAAGTTTTCCATCTCTTTCTATCTTTCCGAACAGCTTTAGTAGAATAGATATGATTTCTTCTTTAAACGTTTGATAGAATTCCCCTGGGAAGCTATCTGCCCTGGACTTTTGTGTCTTGGGAGGCTTTTGATGACGACTTCAATGTCCTCCCTGGTTATTGGCCTGTTCAAGTTTTCTATTTCTTCCGGTTCCAGTTTTGGTAGTTTGTAGTTTGCCAGAAATGCCACGATTTCTTCTAGATTACCTAATTTATTGGCATATAGCTACTCATAATAAGTTTTCAAAATCGTTTTTATTTCCTTGTATTGGTGGTGATCTTTCCTTTTTCATCCATGATTTTATTGAGTCTTTCCTCTTTTGTTTTTAATAAAGGTGGCTTTTTTATCTATCTTATTAATCTTATCTATCTTATTAATTCTTTCAAAGAACCAACTCCTGGTTTTGTTGATTTGTTTCACAGTTCTTCTGGTCTCTATTTCATTGAGTTCTGTTCTGATCTTTATTAACTCTCTTCTCCTGGGTGTAGGATCCACTTGCTGTTTTTTCTCCAGCTCCTTTAGGTCCAAGGTTAGCTTTTCTATTTGAGTTCTTTCAATTTTTTTGATGGATGCTTGTATTGCGATGTATTTCCCTCTTAGGACTGCTCTTGCCATATCCCAAAGATTTTGGACGGTTGTATCTACATTCTCATTAGTTTCCATGAACCTTTTAATTCTTCTCTAATTTCCTGCTTGACCCTTTTACCTCTTAGCTGGATGGTCCTTAGCCTCCATGTGTTTGAACTTCTTCCAAACTTCTTGTGATTTAGTTTTAGTTTCAAAGCATTATGGTCTGAAAATATGCAGGGGACAATCTCAATTTTTGGTATGGGTTAAGACCTGATTTGTGACCCAGTATGTGGTCTATTCTGGAGAAAGTTCCACGTGCACTTGAGAAGAATGTGTATTCAGCTGCATTTGGATATAATGTTCTGTAAACATCTTTGAAATCACCTGGTCCAGTGTATCATTTAAGATACATCTCTAAAGAAGAGATGTTGTGCTTTGAAGATCTTTCATTTTCAGAGAGCAGTGTTGAAGTCTCCCAGTATAAATGTAATATTATCTAAGCATGTCTTAACTTCAGTTATTAATTGATTGATATACTTGGCAGCTCCCACATTAGGGGCATAATATTCATTATTGTTAGGTCCTCTTGTTGGATAGATCCTTTAAGTATGATACAGTGTCCCTCTTCATCTTTTACTACAGTCTTTGGGATAAACTTTAAATTATCTGATATAAGGATGGCTACCCCTGCTTTCTTTTGAGGACCATTTGAATAGCACATGGTTCTCCAACCTTTCATTTTGTGTATGTAGGTGTTCTTATGTCTAAATGAGTCTCTTGTAGACAAAAAATAAATGAGTCTTGCTTTTTTATCCAGTCTGACATCCTGCGCCCATTAAGCCCATTCACGTTCAGAGTTACTATTGAAAGATTTGGATTTAGTGTCATCATACCTATTCAGTCCCTGTTTTTGTGGATTGTTTCCTTGGACTTCCTCTTTCTTTTACAGAGTCTCCCTTAATATTTCTCTCCAGCCCTGGAGTCAGCTCCAGCAGTAACCACCGCAGTCTCCCAGCCTGCAGGGGCCTGAATGCTCCCGCAGCGGGGCGCTGATCTGCACAGCTCGGGGGCGCCTTTCCGCAGGAGCATCCTCACTGTCCTGGGCCCTCCCAGCCTCTGCCTGTCCCAAGAGGTGCGCTGGATCCTGGGCTATTTCCCCCAGTGCCTTGGGCTCTGGTGCCTGCGCTGCTGGAATCACGCTCCTGGGGACGCAGCCCCCAATGGGCGGAGCTGCCGCCTGAACTGCTCTCAGGGCCGCACAGCCCCTTCCACATGGAGCTGCTGCCTGCGTTGCTGCCTGCGCTGCCCCTTGGGCCATGCAGGCCCTCTGCACAGAGCCGCCTGAACTGCTCTCAGGGCCCTGCAGCCCCTTCCGGGAGGAGCTGCTGCTGGATCTGCCGCCTGAGCCACCGCCTGGGCTTCTCCTGGGGCCCTGCTGGGCGCGCGCTCCAGCCCTTTATGGAGATCGCCCCTGGTGTGTGGCGCGCTCTCCCCCAGGGACCCTGGGAACCTGGGGGCTCCACTGCCCCTCCTGGATCCTGCCCGAGTTCCCTGTGAACACCTTTCCGTCGGGAAGATTGGTAAAGTTTCTGCTTCTCTGGGACTGGACTTTCCTGTCCTGGAAGCACTTGCCACCCTGCCTTAGCCCGGCTCCTCGGCGGGGGACCCCGCCCCCACTGGGTGCTTTTTAATTTTTTTTAAAAAGCCTTCCTACCTTGATAGAAGTGCAAACTTTTCTCACTGTAGCATTCCAGCTGTTCTCTCTCTAAATCTCATGCTGAATTCATAGGTTTTCAGGATGATTTGAAAGTTATCTATGTAAGTTGGTGGGGACAGGTGACTTGGGGATCCTAATCTTCCGACATCTTAGCCCTCCCTCCATAAAATCAGTTTTTAAAAATTTATTCATGATAGACATAGAGAGAGAGAGAGAGAGAAAGAGAAAGAGGCAGAGACACAGGCAGAGGGAGAAGCAGGCTCCATGCCGGGAGCCCGAGGTGGGACTCGATCCTGGGACTCCAGGATCATGCCCTGGGCCAAAGGCAGGTGCTGAACCACTGAGCCACCCAGGGATCCCCCTTACAAACAGTTTTGTAAAAAAAAAAAAAAAAGGACAACAAAACAGGTGGTTTCAAGTACTATTTGGGATGGTATCCTTTCAAAAGTACTGGCAATAATAGAAAGTGTTTTGGCACATTGTCAAAGCAATATTATTATAGACCAATATCTTGCTTTGTTTCTTTACCAGAAAACTTTTCTTTTTGCTCCTCTGTGGAGTCTCTAGTCAAGTCTAAGTTCTTATACTAAATGTCTAATTATATCTTCCAAGGTAAAAGTAGGCCTGGGAGAAAAGAATTCTAGGTTGGCTGGGCTTAACAGATATCTTTCTATTCATTTGTTGGATTTTTTTAACATTTTATATTGGGGGTCCCTGGGTGGCTTAGTGGTTTAGCACCTGCCTTCAGCCCACCACGTGATCCTGGGGTACCAGGATCGAGTTCAGTATCGGGCTCGTCGCCCAGAGCCTACTTCTCCCTCTGTCTGTGTCTCTGACTCTCTGTGTCTGTCATGAATAAATTAAATACTTTTAAAAATTAAAAAATAAAATTTTATTTTAAATTTCTCTTTTGAATTTCTGTGGCTTTGTCTCAAATTTAATTCATGTTCTAAAATTAAGCTAGTATAAGAAGCTTCTGCACAGCAAAAGATACAGTCAACAAAAAAGACAACCTACAGAAAGGGAGAAGATATTTGCAAATGACTTATCAGATAAAGGGCTAGTATCCAAGATCTCTAAAGAACTTATTAAACTCAACAGCAAAGAATCAAAGAATCCAATCAAGAAACGACCAAAAAACATGAACAGAAAGTTCACAGAGGAAGACATAGACATGGCCAACAAGCACATGAGAAAATGCTCTGCATCACTGGCCATCAGGGAAATACACATCAAAACCACAATGAGATACCACCTCACACCAGTGAGAATGGGGAAAATTAGCAAGGCAGGAAATAACCAATGTTGGAGAAGATGTGGAGAAAGGGGAACCCTCTTACACTGTTGGTGGGAATGTGAACTGGTGCAGCCACTCTGGAAAACTGTGTGGAGGTTCTGCAAAGAGTTAAAAATAGACCTGCCATACGACCCAGCAATTGCACTGCTGGGGATTTACCTCAAAGATACAGATGCAGTGAAACGCTGGGACACCTGCACTCCGAAGTGTATAGCAGCAATGTCCACAATAGCCAAACTGTGGAAGGAGCCTTGGTGTCATTTGAAAGATGAATGGATAAAGAAGTGGTCTGTGTATAAAATGGAATATTACTCAGCCATTAGAAATGACAAATACCCACTATTTGCTTCGACATTGTGGGACCTGGAAAGTATTATGCTGAGTGAAATAAGTCAATCAGAAAAAGACAAACATTATATGGTCTCATTCATTTGGGGGATATAAAATTAGTGAAAGGAAATAAAGGGAAAGGAAAGAAAATGCGTGAAAATATCAGCGAGGGTAACAAAACATGAGAGACACCTAACTCTGGGAAATGAACAAGGGGTAGTGGAAGGGGAAGTGGGTGGAGGGTTGGGGTGACTAGGTGATTGGCAATGAAGGGGACACTTGGCAGGATGAGCATTGGGTGTTATGCTATATGTTGTCAAATTGAACTCCAGTAAAAAAATTTAAAAATAAAATAAAAAATAAAATTAAGCTAGCAGTACCCTATAAATAATAGTATGTTCCTTCCAGCAAAATAATCTGATTTACTAGTAAATTATATATTACCTAATCTTTTTCCATAGCACTAACACCTGAACAGGTGGCCATATTTTACAAATAGAAATGTAGCTTAGAACAAATAAGTTTTAGTCTACATTTATATATATATATAAATGAATATATATACATTAATATATGTATATATATTATATATGTATAATTATACATATATGTACATATATAATTATGTATATATGTATATAAATTTATATAAATGTAAATAAATGTATATAAATATATTGTATATTTATATATAAATGTATTTATATATGTATAAATATAAAATATATATATATATATATACTTCTCAGTTCAAACTGACAAATATAGTCATCAAAATTATAGGTCATTTCATATGGCTAGATAGACCTTTAGTCTTATTTGACATGGTAATGTGTCAAGCTTTTGAGGAAAATAGGTTCTTGTCACAATCTCACTATAAATACAGGTGAATCACTAATAATAATCCAAGAAGTTCCTTTTTTTAATTTTTATTTATTTATGATAGTCACAGAGAGAGAGAGAGAGGCAGAGACACAGGCAGAGGGAGAAGCAGGTCCATGCACCGGGAGCCTGACGTGGGATTCGATCCTGGGTCTCCAGGATCACGCCCTGGGCCAAAGACAGGCACCAAACCGCTGCGCCACCCAGGGATCCCCAATCCAAGAGGTTTTATTCAAGAAGTTAGTTTGCCTCTCAAGGTACAATGTGGAGTGGAAAGGGTTCTTCCTTTTATATTGAATTATCTCCTAAGGTGATCTGTTTCTTTCCTCAATAGTAATGGGGCTTTTGTTTTAAGAACTTGCAGGCTGATTTTGAGTTACAATTTCTGAATTTTGAATTGACTCCTCAGGGCCTAGAAATGATAAAATAATTGCTTTCTCATAGGATCAAACATCCATCTAAAAATGAAAAGAAGAGGCAGGGCAAAATGGTGGAAGAGGAGGGTCCCCAAGTCACCTGTCACAACCAAATTACCTAGATAACTTTCAAATCATCTTGAAAACCTATGAATTCAGCATGAGATTTAAAGTGAGAACAGCTGGAATGCTACAGTAATGAGAATGAAGACACAACCGTCCAAAATCTTTGGGATGCAGCAAAAGCAGTCCTGAGGGGGAAATATATCGCAATACAAGCATCCATCCACAAACTGGAAAGAACTCAAGTACAAAAGCTAACCTTACACCTAAAGCAGCTAGAGAAAAAACAGCAAATAGATCCTGCAACCCGCAGAAGAAGAGAGTTAAAGAAGATTCGAGTAGAACTCAATGAAATCGAAACCAGAAGAACTGTGGAACAGATCAACAAAACAAGGACTTGGTTCTTTGAAAGAATTAATAAGATAGATAAACCATTAGCCAGCCTTATTAAAAAGAAGAGAGAAGACTCCAATTAATAAAATCATGAATGAGAAAGGAGAGATCACTACCAACACCAAGGAAACAGAAATGATTTAAAAAAATATTATGAGCAGCTATAGGCCAATACATTAGGCAATCTAGAAGAAATGGACTCAATTCTGGAAAGCCACAAACTACCAAAACTGGAACTGGAAGAAATTGAAAACCTGAACAGACCAATAACCAGGGAGGAAACTGAAGCCGTCATTAACAACCTCGCAAGACACAAACATCGAGGGCCAGATGGCTTCCCTGGGGGAATTCTATCAAACATTTAAAGAAGAAACGCCTATTCTACTAAAGCTTTTCTGAAAGATAGAAAGAGATGGAATACTTCTAAACTCGTTCTATGAGGCCAGCATCACCTTAATTCCAAAACAGGACAATGAGCCCACCAAAAAGGAGAATTACAGACCAATATCACTGATGAACATGGTTGCAAAAATTCTCAAGAAGATACTAGCCAATAGGATACAACAATACATTAAGAAGATTATTCATCATGACCAAGTAGAATTTATCCCCGGGATGCAAGGCTAGTTCAACGCTTGTAAAACAATCAATGTGATTCATCATATCAGCAAGAGAAAAAAACAATACCCTTATGATCCTCTCAAGAGATGCAGAGAAAGCATTTGACAAAATACAGCATCCATTCCTGATCAAAACTCTTCAGAGTGTAGGGATAGAGGGAACATTCCTCAACATCTTAAAAGCCATCTATGAAAAGCCCACAGCAAATATCATTCTCAATGGGGAAGCACTGGGAGCCTTTCCCCTAAGATCAGCAACAACACAGGGATGTCCACTCTCAACACTGCTATTCAACATAGTACTGGAAGTCCTAGCCTAAGCAATCAGACAACAAAAAGACATAAAAGGCATTCAAATTGGCAAAGAAGAAGTCAAACTCTCCCTCTTCGCCGATGACATGATACTCCACAAGAAAACCCAAAAGACTCCACCCCAAGATTGCTAGAACTTATACAGCTATTTGGCAGCGTGGCAGGATACAAAATCAATGCCCAGAAGTCAGTGGCATTTCTAGACACTAACAATGAGACTGAAGAAAGAGAAATTAAGGAGTCAATCCCATTTACAATTGCACCCAAAAGCATAAGATACCTAGGAATAAACCTAACCAAAGAGGTAAAGGATCTATACCCTAAAAACTACAGAACACTTCTGAAAGCAATTGAGGAAGACACAAAGAGATGGAAAAATATTCCATGCTCATGGATTGGCAGAATTAATATTGTGAAAATGTCAGTGTTACCCACGGCAATCTACACGTTTAATGCAATCCCTATCAAAATACAATAGACTTTCCTCAGAGAGTTGGAATAAATTATATAAAGATTTGAGTGGAATCAGAAAAGACCCTGAATAGCCAGGGGAATTTTAAAAAGAAAACCATAGCTGGGGGCATCACAATGCCAGATTTCAGTTTGTACTACAAAGCTGTGGTCATCAAGACAGTGTGGTACTGGCACAAAAACAGACACATAGATCAATGGAACAGAGGAGAATCCAGAAGTGGACCCTTAACCTTATGGTCAACCTATATTCAACAAAGGAGGAAAGACTATCCACTGGAAAAAAGACAGTCTCTTCAATAAATGGTGCTGGGAAAATTGGACATCCATTTGCAGAAGAATGAATCTAGACCACTCTCTTGCACTGTACACAAAGATACACTCAAAATGGATGAAAGATCTAAATGTGAGACAAGATTCCATCAAAATCCTAGAGGAGAACACAGGCAACACCCTTTTTGAACTTGGTCACAGTAACTTCTTGCAAGATTCATCAATGAAGGCAAGAGAAACAAAAGCAAAATGAACTATTGGGACTTCATCAAGATAAGTCAACAAAACTCAAAGGCAACCTACAGAATGGGAGAAGATATTTGCAAATGATGTATCAGATAAAGGGCTAGTTTCCAAGATCTATAAAGAACTTATTAAACTCAACACCAAAGAAACAAACAATCCAATCATGAAATGGGCAAAAGACATGAACAGAAATCTCGCAGAGGAAGACATAGACATGACCAACATGCACATGAGAAAATGCTCCACATCACTTGCCATCAGGGAAATACACATCAAAACCACAATGAGATCCCACCTCACACCAGTGAGAATGGGGAAAATTAACAAGGCAGGAAACCACAAATGTGGGAGAGGATGTGGAGAAAGGGGAACCCTCTTTCACTGTGGTGGGAATGTGACCTGGTGCAGCCACTCTGGAAAAGTGTGTGGAGGTTCCTAAAAGAATTAAAAATAGACCTGCCCTACGACCCAGCAATTGCACTGTTGGGGATTTACCTCAAAGATACAGATGTAATGAAACGCCGGAACACCTGCATCCCGATGTTTCTAGCAGCAATGTCCACAATAGCTAAACTGTGGAAGGAGTCTCAGTGTCCGTCGAAGGATGAATGGATAAGGAAGATGTGGTTTATGTATACAATAAATATTACTCAGCCATTAGAAACGACAAACACCCACCATTTGCTTCAACATGGATGGAACTGGAGGGTATTATGCTGAGTGAAATAAGTCAATTGGAGAAGAAAAACATTATATGGTCTCATTCATTTGGGGAATATAAAAAATAGTGAAAGGAAATAAAGAGGAAAGGAGAAAAATGAGTGGGAAATATCAGAAAGGAGACAGAACATGAGAGACTCCAAACTCTGGGAAACGAAGTAGGGTGGAAGTAGGTGGAAGTAGGTGGAAGGGGAAGTGAGCAGGTGTGGGGGTGACTGGGTGATGGGAACTGAGGGGGGCACTTGATGGAATGAACACTGGGTGTCATTCAATTTTTTTTTTGCAAACTTTATTTTATTTTATTTTTTTTAATAAATCAATTTTTTATTGGTATTCAATTTACCAACATACAGAATAACACCCAGTGCTCATCCCGTCAAATGTCCCCCTCAGTGCCCGTCACCCACTCACCCCCACCCCCCCTTCCACCACCCCTTCCACCACCCCTAGTTCCCCATTGAGAATGATATTTGCTGTGGGCTTTTCGTAGATGGCTTTTAAGATGTTGAGGAATGTTCCCTCTATCCCTACACTCTGAAGAGTTTTGATCAGGAATGGATGCTGTATTTTGTCAAATGCTTTCTCTGCATCTAATGAGAGGATCCTATGGTTCTTGGTTTTTCTCTTGCTGATATGATGAATCTCATTGATTGTTTTACGAGTGTTGAACCAACCTTGCATCCCGGGGATAAATCCTACCTGGTCATGGTGAATAATTTTCTTAATGTACTGTTGTATCCTATTGGCTAGTATCTTCTTGAGAATTTTTGCATCCATGTTCATCAGGGATATTGGTCTGTAATTCTCCTTTTTGGTGGGGTCTTTGTCTGGTTTTGGAATTACGTGATGCTGGCCTTATAAAATGACTTTGGATGCATTCTGTCACTTTCTATCTTTCAGAAAAGCTTCAGTACAATGGGTAGTTTCTTCTTAAACGTTTAATAGAATTCCCCTGGGAAGTTATCTGGCCCTGGACTTCTGTGTTTTGGGAGGTATGATGACTTCCCCCCCTGGTTATTGGCTTGTTCTGGTTTTCTATTTCTTCCTGTTCCAGTTTTGGTAGTTTGTGGTTTTCCAGGAATGTGTCCATTTCTTCTAGATTGCCTAATTTTATTGACACATAAGTGCTCATATAAGTGCTTATAATAGGTTTTTTAATAAATTTTTTTGTTGGTGTTCAATTTGCCAACATATAGAAAAACATCCAGTGCTCATCCCGTCAAGTGCCCACCTCAGTGCCCCTTACCCTGTCACCCCCACCCCCCGCCCACTTCCCCTTCCACCACCCCTAGTTCGTTTCCCACAGTTAGGAGTCTTTCATGTTCTGTCTCCCTTTCTGATATTTCCCACTCATTTTTCTCCTTTCCCCTTTATTCCCTTTCACTATTTTTTATATTCGCCAAATGAATGAGACCATATAATGTTTGTCCTTCTCCGATTCACTTATTTCACTCAGCATAATACCCTCCAGTTCCATCCACGTCGAAGCAAATGGTATTTGTCATTTCTAATGGCTGAGTAATAGGTTTTTAAAATTGTTTCTTTATCCTTGGTATTGGTTCTGATCTCTCCTTTTCATTCATGATTTATTATTTGAGTCTCTTTTCTTTTTAATAAGGCTGGCTAATGGTTTGTCTATGTAAATAATTCTTCCAAAGAACCAACTCCTGGTTTTGTTGATCTGTTCTACAGTTCCTCTGGTCTCTATTTCATTGAGTCTTGCTCTGCTTTTATTATCTCTCTTCTTCTGCTCGTTGTAGGTTTTATTTTATGTTCTTCAGTTCCTTTAGGTGCGAGTTTACCTTGTTTTTTTTAAGTTTCTCTAATTTTTGAAGGATGCTTGTATTAGGATGTATTTTCCTCTCAGGACTGCTTTTGCTGGATCACAATGATTTTGAACAGTTATATCTTCATTTTCATTTGTTTCCATGATTTTTTAAAATTCTTTTCTAATTTTCTGGTTCCGTCTTTCATCTTTTAGCAGGATGTTCTTTAACGTCCACGTGCTTGAGTTATTTCCAAATTTATTCTTGTATTGAGTTCAAGTTTCAAAGCATTATAGTATGAAAATATGCAGAGGACATTCCCAGTCTTTTGGTATTGGTTGAGACCTAATTTGTGACACAGTATGTGGTCTATTCTGGAGAAAATTCCATGTGCACTTGAGAAGAATGTGTATTCATTTGCATTGGGATGTAAAGTTTTGTAAATATCTGTGAAATCCATCTGGTCCACTGTATCATTTAAAGCTTTTGCTTGTTTGGGGATGTTGTGCTTAGAACAATTGTCATTTGCAGAAAGCACCGTGTTGAAGTCTGTCAGTATTAGCATATTATTATCTAAGTATGTCTTTCCTTTGGGTATTAATTTATTGATATAATTGGCAGCTTCCACATTACAGGCATAAATATTCATGATTGCTATGTCCTCTTGTTGGATAGATCCTTTAAGTATGATACAGTGTCCGTCTTCACCTCTTACTACAGTGTTTAGGATAAACTTTAATTTATATAATATGTGGATTGCTATCCCAGCTTTCTTTTGAGGATCATTTGAATGGTAAATCGTTCTCCAACCTTTCATTTTCAGGCTGTAGGTGTCCTTAGGTCTAAAATGAGTCTCTTTTAAACAGCAAATACATGAATCTTGCTTTTTTATCCAGCCAAAACTCTGCGTCTTTTGATCGGATCATTTAGTCCAATCACGTTCAGAATTACTATTGAGTGATATGAATTTAGTGTCATCATAATACCTATTCAGTCCCTGTTTTTGTGGATTATTTCTTTCACATCCTCTTTCTTTTGCAGAGTCCCCCTTAATATTTCTTGCATAGCAGGTTTGGTGTCATATATTCTTTCAGTTTCTGCCTATCTTGGAAGCTCTTTATCTCTCCTTCTATTCTGAATGAGAGCCTTGCTGAATAAAGTATTCTTGGCTGCATGTTCTTCTCACATAGGACCCTGAATATATCCTGCCAGATTTTTCTGGCCTGCCAGGTCTATTTGGAGAGGTCTGCTGTTAATCTAAGATTTCTCCCCATATAATTTGGAATCTCTTGTCTCTCACTTCTTGAAGGATTTTCTCTTTATCTTTGGAATTTGCAAGATTCACTATTAAATGTTGAGGTGTTGAATGGTTTTATGATTTGGCGGGGAGACCCCTCTATCTCCTGTATCTAAATGCCTGTTTCCCTCCCCAAATTAGGGAATATCTCAGCTATGATTTATTCACATATGCTTTCTTGCCCTCTCCCTCTTGGCGCTCTCTGGAACCCCAACTATATGTAGATTTTTCCACTGAGGTAATTATTTCCCTTATCCTTTCTTCATGGTCTTTTCATTGTGTTTCTCCTTTTTCTCAGCTTCCTTCTTTGCCATCAACTTGTCTTCTATGTCACTCACTCTTTCTTCCACCTCATTTTTTAAAAGATTTTATTTATTTATTCATGACAGACACACACAGAGAGAGAAGCAGAGACACAGGCAGAGGGAGATGCAGGCTCCATGCAGGGAGCTGGACGTGGGACTCGATCCCGGCTATCCAGGATCGTACCCTGGGCTGAAGGCGGTGCCAAACCACTGGGCCATCAGGGCTGCCCTTTCTTCCACCCCATTAACCCTCGTTGTTAGGACCTCCAGTTTTGATTGCATCTCATTTAATTGATTTTTAATTTTGGCGTGATTAGATATAAATTCTACAGTCATGAAGTCTCTTGATTCCTTTATGCTTTTTTTCCCCAGAGCCACCAGTGGATTTATAATTGTGCTTCTGAATTGGCTTTCTGACATTGAATTGTAATCCAAATTCTGTAACTCTTTGGCAGAGATTACTGTTTCTGATTCTTTCTTTTTTGGTGAGTTCTTCCTTGTAGTCATTTTTCTCAGTGCAGAGTGGCTATATGAGTAGGATGACTCAAGAGTATCAACCATGACATAAATTAATTTTACACTAGATGATTCTTATGAGGTCAGAGATCAGAAATTGAAAACAAAGATCAGAATAAAGTAAAGCAAAAGGACCACAAAGGAAAAAAATTTAGTAAAATATAAAAGACCAAAATACCAAGGAGACGAGCAAAAAGAAGGAAAAAATAAAAAAAGGAGAAGAAAAAAAGGGGGTTACTGGGAGATGGTTGTGGTGATGAAGTTGTAGTAGAAAGTGAATGTAGTCTACCTGAAGGGTTCTAGAGGGTGATCATCCTGTTTCTTAGTATATTAAGTTCTGTTTGTTAGAAGATTCTCAGTCCGAAATTTATATAAATCCACAATACTTGTGGATAGCTCCAACACTGACCACCAAAACATAAATGAGATAAAAGAGGGGGGCAGAATGGGAATGAGGAATCTCACAGAATGAAGCACCATGGTATGCCACTTGTTTCTGGGTGCATGCTGGTCATGTTTAGAAGGTATTAACTTCCGCCATTGGAGATCAAAATGAGGCAGAGAAAACAAAAATCACATAACAAAACAAAAGAAAAACATATCTCTATATCTCCCAAAACTACGTTGAGTATGTTGAAGGGAATCTAGATGTGGAAAATATGCGAAGGACCTGTAATTGTAGATTTATGAAGGTCAAAAAGGAAGAATCTTGAAGAAGTGGTAAAATATTGTAGTTATGGTGGGAAAAGACAAAAAAATGTAAATTTACTGTCTGATATAAGAACAAGTTGTACTGGAAAAATTAAGAAAAAAATAGGAGGGGTACCCTCTGCTACTGTAAATCCCTGGACTTCCCCTGGAGCTTTCCAGCACTGCTTGGTCAAGAACTTGCTCTTCCCCTGTCCTTCCAGTTGGTTTTCTGGAGGTACAGAAGGGGACTACAGTGCTGATTCACAGGTGTGTGCACCTGGGGGAGCTGCCCTGCCCCCTGCCCCCCTGCCGGGCGCCCAGCTCAGTGGAAGCTGTTGACCCCTTGAGGCCTCTGTCTCTTGTGGGCATCACCTCTCTGAGGCTTTGGTGAAACTAGGAGGGAAAACAACAATGGCTGCAGCCAGGTCTCCAGCTCTGGAGTCAGCTCCCCCCAGTAACTACTGCACTCTCTAAATCGGCACTGGCTTAGATTCTCCTGGGCCAGTGCGGGTGTGCTGATCTGCACAGCTTGGGGGTGCCCAGATGCAGGAGAGTCCTTGCTGTCCTGTGCCATCCTTACCTCCACCTGTCCCACGTGGAGTGCAGGATTGCCAGCTGTGTCCAATCAGTACCCTGGGATCCGGGGCCCTGCACTGCTGGAATCCTGATCCCAGAGCCACAGCTCCCAAAGGCAGCAGGGCTCAACACCTCTGTCTGAATCTCCCACCTGACTGATCAGCTTCTCTCAAATGCCCCACCAGATGCGCACTCCAGCCCTTTACCGAGATTGGCCCAGTTTGTGGCACGTTTTTCCCCAGGGTTCACTTCCTCTAATAGTGACTCCAGGAAACTGGAGGCCCCACTGCCCTTCCTGCGATTCTGCTTGACTTCCCTGCTACGTGCCTTCCATCAGGGAAGAATCTAGTGCGGATTTTTTAAAGTTCCCGCTTCTCCAGGGCTAGGCTTTCCAGTCCCAGAGGCTGTCACTACCAGGCTTTAGCCCGGCTCCTCACAGGGCCCCTCCCCCACTTATATTTAAAAAATGTTTTTCCCCACCTTCCTACCTTGTTAGAAGTGAAAACCCTCCTCTCTGTACCACTCCAGTTGTTCTTCCTTTAAATCTCAGGTCGAATTAGGTTTTCAAAATGGTTTGAAAATTATCTAGGTAAGTTGGTGGCACCAGGTGAGTTGAGGACCCCTAGTTCTCCACCATCTTCAGGTTGTGTCTGCGCATAGTTAAATACAGAGCTTCTCCATTTAGCCTCCACCCTTACTACTGACATGGGTTCCTATTCCCTTCTTTGACACCAATTTGCCAGCTTCATTCAAGGAAGGCTTATTTCTCAGAGACAAGGAGAGCACTTTTGCATTCCACCTTCAATCCTACTGTGGTAATTGGTTCTAACTCACTCTAGAGGAGTTTTGCAGTGGAGCGACCTCCAAGAAACCCTTGTTGTCTAGAGTGAGGTGCATGGTATGTCCATTGTGAATCCACATAAAAATGACCTGGATACAAACTCCCTTACTTGAGACCTGACCTTTAACACAGATCCAAGAAACATGTCTAGCACTGAGATCAATGGATTTGCCTTTTCAATTTGCTTCCACAGCGACGGTTCAAATAGCCTGTACTCCCTTGTTTCTGAAGTTGGTTGTTACCTGCATCCATGGAACACTTGTTTCACAGAGTGAAGTGCAGTACACACCCATGGACATCCACATGTCCTTGGAGACAAGTTCTAGTGATCATTAGTAGGAACCTATTTGAATGCTGCATTCAAGGAAGGTTTCATTCCCATGGATAAGTCATGGACACAGCTTTGTTTGTGTAAAATACTTTGGAGATAGGACCTAACTCCCTTATTTAAGAGGCTACTTGGCTTTCAGTGAATGAGTGTTTCTAGAGAATTAGCTCATCATGTGTCCATTGCAACTATGCCGCTAGTGTTCACATCCATACAACCTCCCTTAGATTGGAAGGAGAGTTGAGGGTCCCCTCACTGGAATGATCTTTCCTTGAGTTAGAAGCAGTTTGATGACATGCGCCTCCACACCTACTATTGAATCAGGTGATAAGTCCCTCACCTGAAATTCTACTTGAATACTGCCCTAAAGGATCACTGATTTCCTACAGTAAAGTGAATCTTATTTCCAAAGTGCCTTCACACCTTCCTTTGAAAGAGGTTCTAATCCCTTTTGTGGTTATGTTAGTAGATTGCTGCTCTCAGGCACCTCTTCTTTCACAGAGTGAAGTACTGTGCTCTTCCACTGTGACTCTGCAGTGGAAACACTGTAAAGAAAAGTTCTAACTACCATCTTAAGAGCCTAGTTAAGAGCTGCATTCAAGGAATACTTCTTTCCCAGCGGTCAGTAAAAGGCATTTCATTTTGTGTCCAATGTCAATTTGAGGTAAGATCGCTCTATCTTACGGGAGAGGGCTCTTGCAAGCAAGCTGCATTCCAAGAAGGAGTGTTTCTCACAGTGCTGAATGTAAGATATCCATAGCACCTCCATAGATAAGGTTTGGATACGTTCTAACTCCCTAAGGTGGCAGGACGTTTGAATGTTACCTATAAGGAATGCTTGTTAGATCTTTCAAAGAAAGCATGCAGGCATTGTGCAAATGCAATACACTTCACTCTGAGAAAACAGTGTTCCTCTAAGGCTGTATTCAAGTACCTTCTAATATGAGGCCCTTATCAACACAGACAAAAGGAGGTGTGGAGGCACAAATCATTGCACTGTTCCTTACTCAAGGAAAGAACATTCCATGGAGGCAGATCTCAACTGTCCTTCCTATCTAAAGTAGGTAGTATGGATCTGCATGGTAGCTGTGGCTTTGCAATGGACAGCTGATGTGCTCAGTCCCATGAAATAAGTGATCATTGGTAGGAATTTCCAAGTTGCCTCTTAAATAAGGGAGTTAGGTCCTCTCTCCACAGAACTTTGCAAAAACTATGCTATGCTGGTGACTTAGCCCTGGGAAAGAAGCTATCCTTGAATAAAGCTCTCAAATAGGCTCTACCTAATAATCTTCAGAACTTGCCTCAAAGGACATGTGAAGTGCAATGGGTGTGTACGGCATTTTATTTTTTGAAACAGGATTTTGGGGGATGCAGGTTATCAGGGACCCCCAAAAATAAGGGAGTTAGAGACTATTTGGACCATCAGCGTAGAGAAGAATTGAAAAGGCAGATCCACTGAACTCGGTGCAAGACACATACCTTGGAGGTGTGTTACAAGTCATGTCTCACATAAGGGCCTTTGTCTCAGCTCAAACGTATGTGGATTCACAATGGACATACTGTATACATCCATTTGGAAACAAGAGTTTCTTGTTTGTCGCTCCACAGCAAGACTCCTCTAGAGGAAGTTAGAGTCTATGGGCAGTAGGACTGAAGTCCATGTAACTGTGCTGTCCTTGTCATTGAGAAATAAGTCTCCTTTTATGAAGCTGACAAATCAGTGTCACCAATGGAAATAAAAATCCATGTTAGCAATAGGTGTGGAGGCGCATTGGAGAAGCTCTGTACTTAACTCTGAGCAGCCATAATTCCTGGAAAGCATTTTTCAACCACCTCATCACAGATAGGTGTTGAAACCTACTGCAAATGGCTTATGGAGGCAAAATAGAATTACTGTCTACATAGCCTTGAGGTACAAGGGTATCTGGTGTGTAGCTTCACAACTAGATTCTGGTCTAGGGAGTAGTGAGAGCTAACACTCAGTAGCTCTGAAAGTGGAATGGATGTGCACTGCACTTATTTCTGGGACATAGTACTTCCTTGAATGAAGCATGGAAATAGCTCTCGTGGAATAGAATGGGAACTCATCTAAACTGAAGGTGTGGAAACCCAATAGAAAAGTGCTGGACTTCCCTCAGAGTTACATGTGTTCTCTGATGCTGCTTTGGAATCTTCTTCAATGAGGCCAAAAGAAACTACCTCAACAAATGGAGTGGAGGAGCCATAGCAATGAGTTTTTCCTACAGCAAAGAAACTATCTTTTACTGAATGCCACCATATGCTATGCTCTCACACAAGGGGTGAAGTTTCTCTCATGATTACATGTAGTCATGTAGATGCACTGGAAGTGGAACACACACACCATAGAGAAGGAAGCACTCCTTAAAAGCAGCTTTCCCATCATGTTTCCTACAGGAGATGTTGAAATTATATCCATAGTGCTGGTCAAGGTTAAATATAACTCATGCTCCTAAATAGGATGAAAGAGCTCGGCTTAAGTAGAGCTTTTACAAGGCTCTGCACCATGAGATGAAGAACTTACTTCCACAGTATGTGTGGAGGCCTTATTGAAATGCTATGTCCTTCCCTCTGTGAAAGAAGCTATCCTTCATATCAGCGTTCCACCAGCATCTAAAAGAAGGGAGTAGACCCTATTTCCACCGTAATTGTAGAGGCACACAGAAATGTGATATGCTGAATTCTGAGAACAGTGTTCTTTGAATACATCCCATGAGTAGTCTCCCATATAAGGGAATTAGAAACTACCACCACACTAATTGTGGTGGCTCATGTAATCGCCATGAACAAAATTTAGGAAACAATTTTCTTTGGAGGCAGCTTTCCACTATCCCGCCACCTTTGGGAGTTAGAACATTTCCAAACCTAGGCTGTCAAGGTGCAATGGAAATGTGATATTCAGTACTGTGAGAAACACTGGTTCTTGGAATGCAACTTGTTGCTAAGTTCTCTCTCCCATACTGGAGTGCGTTCATTCCTCAAATGGATGTTAGAAGCACAATGGAATGCTCTTGAGTGACTGCTAGGCAGGAAGTGTTCCTTGAATTCATCTCTCTACTAGGCTTTTAAGATGATAGTTGGGAATTTTCTTCAAAGTGTTTCCACTGTGAAGTGCCACTGGAAGTGCACTGTACTTCATTCTGGGTAAGAAGCAATGCTTGCGAGCAGTACTCTACTAACCTGTCAACAAAATGCATTACAGAATCTTTCAAAGGAAAGCGTGGTGAAGCTGTGGAGATGTGATACACTTCACTCTGAGAAACCAGCGATTGTATAAGGCAGCAATCAAGTGGCTTCTCAGTTGATGGGCTCACCAAGACACGCAAAAGGAGATTTTGAGGTGCATATCATCGCACTGTTCCTCACTCAAGGAAAGATCATTACATGGAGGCAGATTTCAATAGTCCTTCCCATCTAAAATAGGTAGTAGGGACCAGTACATTAGCTGTGGAGTTAAAATGGACAGGCTATGTCCTCAATCCCTTGAAAGGAGTTTCCAAATAGCCTTTTAAATAAGGGAGTTTGGTCCTTTCTCCAAAGTATTTTTCAAAGAGGCTGCTATGCCCATGCCTTAGCCCTGGGAAAGAAGCCTACCTTGAAAACAGCTTTCAGAAAGGCTCTAGCTAATTATCTTAGAATATGTCTCAAAAGGATATGTGGAAATGCAATGTGTGTGTACATCACTTCAGTCTTTGAAACAAGCATTTCAGGTATGCAGCTTGCCATGGTCCTCCAAAATAAGGGAGTAAGAGACTACTTGGAACGTTGGTGTGGAGGCAAATTGAAAATCAAGATCCACTGATCTCAGTGCAAGACGTGTTCCTTGGAGGTATTCTACAAGTCTCATCTCACATAAGGGAGTTTGTATCCAGCTCAGCCATATGTGGATTCACAATAGACATACTGTGTACCTCCATCTTGGAAACAAAGGTCTCTTGGGTGTTGCTCCACAGCAAGACTCCACTAGAGAGATTTAGAATCTATCATCACAGTAGTATGGAAGGCAGAATGCAACTGTGCCGTCCTTGCCATCGAGAAATAAGTCTCCTTGAATGAAGCTGGCAAATCAGTGTCACCAATGGAAATAAAAACCCATGTCAGCAATGTTTGTAGAGGACCAATGGAGAAGCTCTGTACTTAACTGAGCATAAAACGTTCTTGGAAAGCATCTTTCAACCACCCTCCCACAAATAGATGTTGAAACCCACCTGGAAATGACTTGTGGAGGCACAATTGGAGTACTGTATACATAGACTTGAGGCACAAGGGTATCTTGCATGTAGCTTCAAACTGGACTCTGGTCCAGGGAGTAGTGAGAAGCTAAAGCCACAGTAGGTCTGAAGGTGGAATGGATCTGCAGTCTGCTTACCTCCAGGACACAGTAGTTCCTGAAATGAAGTGTGCAAATTGCTCTCGTGGAAGGGAATGGTAATCCATCTAAACTAAATATGTGGAAAGCAAATTGAAAAGTACTGGACTCAGATATACATGTTTCCTGATTCTTTTTTTGACTCTTCTTCTTCAATGAGGAATAAAGAACCTATATCCACAAATGGAGTGGAGATGCCATAGCAATGCATTCTCCCATGACAAGGAATCTATCATATCCTGGATTCTATCTTCTGCTATGGTCTTACACAAGGGGTGAATGTTCTCTCAGTGTAGTCCTGTAGGCACACTGGAAGTACAACATACATTCTTTAGAAGAGCTAGCACTCCTTGAGGGCAGCTTTTCCATCACTTATTCTACAAAGGCTGTAGAACTTATGTCCATTGTGCTGGAGGAGTTTCAAATGTGACGCACTTTCCTTAATGGTATGAAATAGGTCCGCTTGATTTGGCTTTTACAAAGATCTGCATTCTGAGAGAGAGAACATTCTTCCATAGTATGTGTGGAGATGCAATCGAGATGCACTGTCCTTCCCTCTGTGGTAGGTGATCCTAAAAGCAGTGTTCCACCAGCCTGTCAAAGAAGGGAGTGAGAGCATTTTCCACAGTAGTTGCGGTGGCATACAGAAATGTGTTATACTTAAGTCTGAGAACACTTTGTTCTCGAATACATACCATGAGTAGCCTTCCCTAGAACGGAATTAAAAACTACCTCTACACTAGTGATGGAGGCACATATAATCGCTGCATACTGGAACCTAGTAAACAAGTCTTCATTGGAGGCAGATTTCAAACTTTCTGCCTCCCTTGTGAGTTAGAACATTTCTAAACCTAGGCTGCAGAGGTGCAATAGAAGAGTGATATTCAGACATTGAGAAAAACTGTTTCCTGAACCAGTTGCCAGCAAGCACCAACTTACCAACTTGCTGCTAAGATCCCTATCCCATAAAAGATTTGGATCCTACTCAAATGGACATTGGACACACAATGTAATGTCTTTGAGTGACCGCTAAGCAGGAGGCTTTCCTTGAATTAATCTCTCCAATCAGGCCTCCAGATGATAGTTGGAACTTCACAGTTTTTCCCTTACGTAGAGCCACTGGAAGAACAAAGTACTTCATTCTATGTAGCAAGCTATGCCTGGTAGTAGTGATCTACTAACTCCTCAACAAAATGCATTAGAAAATCTTTCAAAATAAAGCATGGAGGCTCTGTGGAGATCGATGCACTTCACTCTGAGAAACCAGAGTTCCTTTAAGACAGCATCATTTGGTTTCTCAGATGAGGGACTTAACAACACAATCAAAAGTAGGTGTTCAGGAACATATTATACTGGTGTTCCTAACTCAGGAAAGAGCATTCCATGGAGGCAGATCTCAAGGGTCCTTCCCATCTAAAGAAGGTAGTAGGGATCTGCACATAAGCTATTTCTTTGCAATGGACAGGACATGTGCTCAATCCCAATAAACATTCAATCATTGAAAGGAGTTTCCAAGTAGTCTCTTAAATAAGGGAGTTAGGTCCCCTCCTCAAGTACTTTGCACAAATGATGCTATGCCCATGCCTTAACCTTGGAAAAAAACTTCCTTGAATGCAGTTTTCAAATAGCCTCTCACAGACAGGAGTTGAAACCTCTCTGCAAAGTGCTTGTGGAGGCACAACCAAAGTATTGTCTACCTAGCTCAGAGGCACAAGGGTATCTTGCATGTAGCCTCACAACTTGACTCTGGTCTATGGAGTAGTGAGAAGCTAATGGCACAGTAGGTTGAAGGTGGAAAGGTTCTGCACTGTTCTTATCCGCAGGAAACAGTAGTTCCTTGAATGAAGCATGCCAATAGCTCTTGTGGAAGGGATTGAGAACCAATCTCAACCAAGGGTGTGTAAATCCAGTAGAAAACCGCTGGACTTCACTCAGAGATACACGTGTACCCTGATGCTGCTTTGGACTTTTCTTCTTCAATGATGCATAAAGAACCTATCTCAACAAAAGAGTGGAGGCACCATAGCAATGCCTTCTGTCCATGGCAAAGAAACTGTCGTATCCTAAATGAGACTTCCACTACACTCTCACACAAGGGAGTGTAGGTTATATCAAAGGAGTCATGTAGGCGCATTGGAAGTGGGATGTACATACTTTAGAGTAGCAAGCACCACTTGAAAGAAGGTTTCTTATCACCTCCTTTACAATAGTTGCAGAACTTACATCCATACTGCTGGTGCAGTTCAAATGTAACACACTTCCCTAATGAAATGAAAGGGCTCCACTTGAGTTTGGCTTTTATAAATCTCTGAATCCTGAGATGGAGAACTTTCCTCCACAGTATGTGTGGAAGTGCAATTGAAATGCACTGTTCTTCCTTCTGTGAGATAAGTGATCCTTCAAGGCAGCATTCCAATCTGATGTAATTCCTTTCAAGGGGAGACTACTTATGGGATGTATTCAAAATGACTGCATTCTCAGTGTTAAGTATATTGCATTTCCGTGCGCCTCCACACCTATGTTGGAAATAAGTTGTAACCCATTTCTCTGAGATGCTGATGGAATGATGCTTTCAAGGATAGCTTCATTCACAGAGGGAAGGACATTGCATTTTAATCGTGTCTCCATAGACCGTGGGGAAACTTTCTAATCTCAGTATACAGAGCCTTGTAAAAGCTGAATTCAAGTGGAGCTCCCTCATATTGTTAAGGAAAATGTGTTATATTTGAACATCCACTAGCCCAAGGACATAAGTTTTACATGTCTGGTAGGCGATGGGAAAGCTGCTTTCAATGAATGCTTGCTTCTCTAAGGTATGTATATCCCACTTCCAATGCACCTACATGTGTACTTTGGGATACTCCCATACTCCCTTATGTAAGATCATAGCGGAAGTCTGCATTCAAGATACCATTGTTTCCTTGCCATCAGAAGAACACATTGCTATGACACCTTGACCCCATTGTGGAGATAGGTTCTTTATGCCTAATTGGGGAAGAAGAGTCCAAAGCAGAATGAGGGAGCATGTGTATTCCTGAGTGAAGTTCAGCACTTCTCCATTGGTTTTCTACATATTCATTTGAGATAGGTTATCATTCCCTTCCACAAGAGCACTATGCATGCTTCATTCAAGAAGCCCCTGTTTCCTGGAGATAAGCATAGCGAAGATCCATTCTGCCTTCAGACCTACTGTAGCATTAGATTCCCACTACTTCCTAGATCAGAGTATAGTTGTGAAGCTACATGGTAGATACCCTTTTGTCTCTGGTTGGGAAGACAGTACTTCAATTTGGCGTCCAAAAGCAGTTTGCAGGTAGGCTTCAACACCATTCTGTGAGTGGCTGGTTGAAAGATTCTTTTCAGGATCACTTGCTGCCCAGGTTTAAGTACATAGCTTCTCCGTGGTACCTCCCAAACTACTGCTGACATGTGTTCTTATTCCCTTCAGTGACACCAATTTGTCAGCTTCATTTGAGGAAGACTTATTTTTCAGAGACAAAGGCAACACAGTTGAATTCTGCCTTCAGTCCTACTGTGAGCAAGGTTGTAACTCCCTCTAGAGTTTTCTTGCGATGGAGCGACCTCCAAGAATCCCTGTTTCCAAAAGGGATGTACACAGTACATCTATTGTGAATCCACATTTGGTGAGCTGGATACTAACTCACTTACGTGAGATGTGACTTTTAGGACACCCTCAAGGAATGTCTTGCACCATGTTCAGTGGATCCACGTTTTCATTTTCCACCAAACCAACCATCAAAATACACTCTAATTCCCTTATTTCAGAAGTCCTTGATACCCTGCATATAAGGAACACTTGTTTCACAGATTGAATTGCCATACACAAAAATTTCACTTCCACATGTCTTTGGGAAAAGTTTTAGCCTTTCAATGAAAGGAGTTAGATGATATTTCCAATGTAGTTGTGTAGGCCCAGGGAAATGTGATACACTTAACTCTGAGAAGGTAGTGCTCTTCAAATACAGCTCAAGAGTAGCAAACATTAGAAAGGAAATACAACATACCTCTACACAAGGAGATGAGGTGCATTTAACTGGGATGTACACAAATCTAGAAAACAAGCATTCTTTGGAGGAAGCTTTAAAACATTCTACCACCTTTGGGAGTAATAAAGTATCCAAATCTTAGCTTAGTTGTTGCAAAGGAAATGCAATAATCAGCACTGTGAGTAACACTGGCCTAGGAATGGAGATTGCTTACAAGACCCGTCTCTTGTAAGGGAGTTTGATCTTACCTCAAATGGACTTTGGATGCACAAGGAAATTTCCCTGACTGTCTGCTCCAAATTAAGGGAGTTTGAACCTATTTGGAACAATGGTGTGGAGGCGAATGAATATACAGATCCACTGAAGTTCATGCAAAACACATTCTTTGGAGGTGTGCTGCAAGTCAGGTCTCACGTAAGGGAGTTAGTATCCAGCTCAGGCATATGTGGATTCACAATGGACGTACTATGTTCCTCTCTCTTTGAATAAAGGGTTCTGAGATGTTGCTCCACCACATGACTCCTCTATATGGGATAGAACATATGGCCACAGTAAGATTAAATTTGGAATGTAACTGGGCTGTTCTTACTGAGAAATTAGTCTTCCTTGAATGAAGCTGGCCAATCTGTATTACTGAAGAGAATAATCTGTATTACCTGTAGGTGTGGAGGAACAATAGAGAAACTCTGTACTTAACTCTGAGCAGTAGGCATTCCTTGAACACGGCTATTAACCAGCCTCTCAAAGACAGGAGTTACAACTCTTTACAAAGTACTTGTGGAGGCACAATCGAACTACTTTCTAACTAGACTTGAGGCAGTAAACCTACTGCCTATTAAACCTATTAAATCTACAAACTTGCATGTAGATTTGTAACTAGACTCTGGTCTTGGTAGTAGTGAGAAGATAACACTAGGACCCATCTATTTGGTGTCTACAAGAGACTTATTTCAGACAGGAGGACACCGACAGCCTGAAAATAAAAGGTTGGAGAACCATTTACCATTCAAATGGTCCTCAAAAGAAAGCAGGGGTAGCCATCCTTATATCAGATAAACTAAAATTTACCCCGATGACTGTAGTGAGAGATGAAGAGGGACACTATATCATACTTAAAGGATCTATCCAAGGAGAGGACTTAACAATAAGGAGAGGACTTAACAATATATATGTCCCAAATGTGGGAGCTGCCAAATATATCAATCAATTAATAACCAAAGTTAAGACATACTTAGATAATAATACACTTGTACTTGGTGACTTCAATCTAGCGCTTTCTACACTCGATAGGTCTTCTAAACACAATATCTCCAAAGAAACAAGAGCTTTAAATGATACACTGGACGAGATGGATTTCACAGGTATCTACAGAACTTTACATCCAAACTCAACTGAATACACATTCTTCTCAAGTGCAAATGGAACTTTCTCCATGGTAGACCACATACTGGGTCACAAATCAGGTCTGAACTGATACCAAAAGATTGGGATCATCTCCTGCGTATTCTCAGACCATAAAGCCTTGAAATTAGAACTAAATCACAACGGGAAGTTTGGAAGGACTTCAAACACATGGAGGTTAAGGACCTTCCTACTAAAAGATGAAAGGGCAACCAGGAAATTAAGGAAGAATTTAAAAGATTCATGGAAATTAATGAGAATGAAGATACAACCATTCAAAATCTTTGGGATACAGCAAAAGCAGTCCTGGGGGCGGGGGGAACATAGCAATATAAGCATCCATTCAAACCTGGAAAGAACTCAAATACAAAAGCTAACCGTACACCTAAAGCAGCTAGAGAAAAGACAGCAAATAGATCCTACATGCAGCAGAAGAAGAGAATTAATAAAGATTAGAGCAGACCTCAATGAAATCGAGACCAGAAGAACTGTGGAACAGATCAACAAAACCAGGAGTTGGTTCTTTGAAAGAATTAATAAGAAGGATAAACCATTAGGCAGCCTTATTAAAAAGAAGAGAGAGAAGACTCAAATTAATAAAATCATGAATGAGAAAGGAGAGATGACTACCAACACCAAGGAAATACAAACGAAATTAAAAACATATTATGAACAGCTATATGCCAATAAATTAGGCAATCTAGAAGAAATGGACGCATTCCTGGAAAGCCACAAACTACCAAAACTGGAACAGGAAGAAATAGAAAACCTTAACAGGCCAATAACCAGGGAGGAAATTGAAGCAGTCATCAAAAACCTCCCAAGACACAAAAGTCCAGGGCCAGATGGCTTCCCAGGGGAATTCTATCAAATTCTATCAAACGTTTAAAGAAGAAACCATACCTATTCTATTAAAGCTGTTTGGAAAGATAGAAAGAGATGGAGTACTTCCAAATTCGTTCTATGAGGCCAGCATCACCTTAATTCCAAAACCAGACAAAGACCCGACCAAAAAGGATAATTACAGACCAATATCCCTGATGAACAAGGATGCAACAATTCTCAACAAGATACTAGCCAATAGGATCCAACAGTTCATTAAGAAAATTATTCACCATGACCAAGTAGGATTTATCCCCGGGACACAAGGCTGGTTCAACACTCGTAAAACAATCAATGAGATTCATCATATCAGCAAGAGAAAAACCAAGAACCATAGGATCCTCTCATTAGATGCAGAGAAAGCATTTGACAAAATACAGCATCCATTCCTGATCAAAACTCTTCAGAGTGTAGGGATAGAGGGAACATTCCTCAACATCTTAAAAGCCATCTACAAAAAGCCCACAGCAAATATCATTCTCCATGGGGAAGCACTGGGAGCCTTTCGCCTAGGATCAGGAACAAGACAGGGATGTCCACTCTCACCACTGCTATTCAACATAGTACTGGAAGTCCTAGCCTCAGCAATCAGACAACAAAAAGAAATAAAAGGCATTCAAATTGGCAAAGAAGTCAAACTCTCCATCTTCGCCGATGACATGATACTCTACATAGAAAACACAAAAGCCTCCACCCCAAGATTGCTAGAACTCATACAGCATTTTGGTAGCGTGGCAGGTTACAAAATCAATGCCCAGAAATCAATGGCATTTCTATACACTAACAATGAGACTGAAGAAAGAGAAATTAAGGAGTCAATCCCATGTACAATAGCACCCAAAAGCATAAGATACCTAGGAATTAACCTCACCAAAGAGGTAAAGGATCTATACTCTTAAAACTGTAGAACACTTCTGAAAGAAATTGAGGAAGACAAAAAGAGATGGAGAAATAGTCCATGCTCATGAATTGGCAGAATTAATATTGTGAAAATGTCAATGTTACCCAGGGAAATTTACACATCTATTGCAATTCCTATCATAATATATTGGACTTTCTTCAGAGAGTTGGAAAAAATAATCTTAAGATTTGTGTGGAATCAGAAAAGACCTCGAATAGCCAGGGGAATTTTAAAAAAGAAAACCATAGCCGGGAGCATCACAATGCTATATTTCAAGTTGTACTACAAGCTGTGGACATGAAGACAGTGTGGTACTGGCATAAGAACAGACACATAGATCAATGGAATAGAAAAGATAATCCAGAAGTGGACCCTCAACTTTATGGTCAACTAATATTTGACAAAGGAGGAAAGACTATCCACTGGAAAAAAAGACAGTCTCTTCAATAAATGGTACTGCGAAAATTGGACATCCACATGCAGAAAAATGAAACTAGACCACTCTCTTTCACCATACACAAAGATAAACTCAAAATGGATGAAAGAGCTAAATGTGAGACAGAATTCCATCAAAATCCTAGAGGACAACACAGGCAACACCCTTTTTGAACTTGGCCATGGTAACTTCTTACAAGATACATCCATGAAGGCGAAAGAAACAAAAGCAAAAATGTACTATTGGGACTTCCTCAAGATAAGAAGCTTTTGCACAGCAAAGGATACAGTCAACAAAACTAAAAGACAACCTACAGAATAGGAGAAGATATTTGCAAACGACGTATCTGGTAAAGGGATAGTTTCCAAGATCTCTAAAGAACTTATTAAACTCAACACCAAAGAAACAAACAATCCAATCATGAAATGGGCAAAAGCCATGAACAGAAATCTCACAGAGGAAGACATAGCATGTTCTCATGTGCCAACAAGCACATGAGAAAATGCTCTGCATCACTTGCCATCAGGGAAATACAGGTCAAAACCACAATGAGATACCACCTCACACCAGTGAGAATGGGGAAAATTAACAATGCAGGAAACCACAAACGTTGGAGAGGATGCAGAGAAAAGGGAATTCTCTTACCCTGTTGGTGGGAATGTGAACTGGTGCAGCCACTCTGGAAAACTGTGTGGAGGTTCCTCAAAGCGTTAAAAATAGACCTGCCCTACACCCAGCAATTGCACTGCTGGGGATTTACCCCAAAGATACACATGCAATGAAACGGGGAGACCTGCAGTCCGATGTTTCTAGCAGCAATGTCCACAATAGCCAAACTGTGGAAGGAGCCTCCGTGTCCATCGACAGATAAATAGATAAAGAAGATGTGGTTTTTGTATACAATGGAATATTACTCAGCCATTAGAAACGACAAATACCATTTGCTTCCAGTTGTATGGAACTGGAGGATATTATGCTGAGTGAAATAAGTCAGTCAGAGAAGGACAAACATATGGTCTCATTCATTTGGGGATTATAAAAAATAGTGAAAGAGTATAAAAGGGAAAGGAGAAAAAACGAGTGTGAAATATCACAAAAGGAGACAGAACAGGAGAGACTCCTAAGTCTGTGAAACGAATTAGGGGTGGTGGAATGGGAGGTGGGCGAGGAGTGGGGTGACTGGGTGACGGGCACTGAGGTGGGCATTTGACTGGATGAGCTTTGTGTTATTCTGTATGTTGACAAATTGAACACAAATAAAAAAATGATTTATAAAAAATAATAATAATTAAAAAAATAAAATCATGAATGAGAAAGGAGAGATCACCACAAGGAAATACATGTGATTTTTAAATGGCATTATGAGTAGCTATACGCAAATAAATTAAGGAATCTAGAACAAATGGACGCATTTTTGGAAAATACAAACTACGAAAACTGAAAGAGGAATAAATAGAAAACATGAACAGGCCAATAATCAGGGAGGATATGGAAGCAGTCATCAAAACCTCCCAAAACACAAAAGTCTAGGGCCAGATTGCTTCCCAGGGGAATCCTATGAAACGTTTAAAAGAAATCGTACCTATTCTACTAAAGCTGTTTGGAAAGATACAAAGAGATGGAATACTTCCTAACTCATTTTATGAGGCCAGCATCACCTTAATTCCAAACCAGACACAACCTCACCAAAAAGAATTATAGACTAGTATCCCTGATGAACAGAGATGCAAAAATTCTCAATAAGTTACTAGCCAAAAGCATCCAACAATACATGAAGAAGATTATTCACCATGACCAAATGGGATTTATCCCCGGGATCCTAGGTGGTTCAACACTCGTAAAACAATCAAAGAGATTGATCATATCAGCAAGAGAAAAAACTAGAACCATAGGATCCTCTCAATAGTTGCAGAGAAAGCATTTGACAAAATACAGCATCCATTCCTGATCAAAACTCTTCAGAGTGTACGGATAGAGGGAATATTCATAAGCATCTTAAAAGCCATGTTTGAAAAGTGCACAGCAAATATCACTCTCAAATAGGAAACACTGGGAGCCTTTCCCCTAAGATCAGGGACAAGATAGGGATGTCCACTCTGACCACTGTTATTCAATGTAGTACTAGAAATTCTAGCCTCAGCAATGAGACAACAAAAAGAAATAAAAGGCATTCAAATTGGCAAAAAAGTCAAACTCTCCCTGTTCACAGATGGCATGATACTGTGCATAGAAAACCTAAAGACTCCACCCCAAGATTGCTAGAACTCATACAGCAATTTGGCAGTGTGGCAGGATACAAAATCAATGCCTAGAAATCAGTGGCATTTCTATACACTAACAATGAGCCTGACAAAAGACAAATTAAGGAGTCAATCCCATTTCCCATTGCAACCAGAAGCATAAGATACCTAGGAATAAACCCAATCAAAGAGGTACATGATATGTATACAATGGAATATTACTCAGCTATTAGAAATGACAAATACCCACCATTTGCTTCAACGTGGATGGAACTGGAGGGTATTATGCTGAGTGAAGTAAGCCAGTCGGAGAAGGACAAACATTATATATTCTCATTCATTTGGGGAATATAAATAATAGTGAAAGGGAATATAAGGGAAGGGGGAAGAAATGTGTGGGAAATATCAGAAAGGGAGACAGAACGTAAAGACTGCTAACTCTGGGAAACGAACTAGGGGTGTTGGAAGGGGAGGAGGGCGGGGGGTGGGAGTGAATGGGTGACGGGCACTGGGGGTTATTCTGTATGTTAGTAAATTGAACACCAATAAAAAATAAAAACTGGGTAAAAAAAAAAACTAAAGAACACTTCTGAAATAATTTGAAGGAGACTCAAAGAGATGGAAAAATATTCAATGTTCATGGATTGGAAGAATTAATATTGTGAAAATATCAATGCTACCCAGGGCAATTTACACATTTAATTCATTCTGTATCAAAATATCATGGACTTCCTTCAGCGAGTTCGAACAAATCATCTTACGGTTTGTGTGGAATCAGAAAAGACCCTGAATAAACAGGGGAATATTTAAAAAGAAACCCATAGCTGGGGGCATCACAATGCCAGATATCAGGTTGTACTACAAAGCTGTGATCATCAATACAGTGTGGTACTGGCATAAGAACAGACACATAGATCAATGGAACAGAATAGAGAATCCAAAGTGGACCCTCAACTTTATGGTCGACTAATATTCGACAAAGGAGGAAAGTCTATCCACTGGAAAAAAGACAGTCTCTTCAATAAGTGGTCCTGGGAAAATTAGACATTCATATGCAGAATGAAACTGGACCATTCTCTTACACCATACACAAAGATAAACTCAAAATGGATGAAAGATCTAAATGTGAGACAAGATTCCCTCAAAATCCTAGAGGAGAACACAGGCAACACCCTTTTTGAACTCGGCCACAGTAACTTCTTGCAAGATCCATCTACGAAGTTAAGAGAAACAAAAGCAAAAATGAACTATTGGGACTTCATCAAGATAAGAACCTTTTGCATAGCAAAAGATAGCGTCAACAAAACTCAAAGACAGCCTACAGATGGGAGAAGATATTTGCATATGGCCTGTCAGAAAAAGGGCTAGTTTCCAAGATCTATAAAGAACTTATTAAACTCAACACCAAAGAAACAAACAATCCAATCATGAAGTGGGCAAAAGACATGAAGAGAAATCTCACAGAGAAAGACATAGACATGGCCAACAAGCACATGAGAAAATGCTCCGCATCACTTGCCATCAGGGAAATACAAATCAATACCACAATGAGAAGCCACCTCACACCAGTGAGAATGAGGAAAATCAACAAGGCAGGAAACCACAAATGTTGGAGAGGAATGCCGGGACATGGAACCCTCTTGCACTCTTGGTGGGGATATGAACTGGTGCAGCCACTCTGGAAAACTGTGTGAAGGTTGCTCAAAGAGTTAAAAATAGATCTGCCCTACAACCCAGCAATTGCACTGCTGGGGATTTACCCCAAAGATACAGATGCAATGAAACGCCGGGACACCTGCACCCCGATGTTTCTAGCAGCAATGTCCACCATAGCCAAACTGTGGAAGGAGCCTCTGTTTCCATCGAAAGATGAATGGGGGATCCCTGGGTGGTGCAGCGGTTTAGCGCCTGCCTTTGGCCCAGGGCGCGATCCTGGAGACCCGGGATCGAATCCCACGTCAGGCTCCCAGTGCATGGAGCCTGCTTCTCCCTCTGCCTATGTCTCTGCCTCTCTCTCTCTCTCTCTCTCTCTCTGTGTGTGACTATCATAAATAAATAAAAAAAAAATTTAAAAACCTGTTTAAAAAAAAAAAGAAAGATGAATGGATAAAGAAGATGTTTCATTGCATCTGTACCCAGACGCATCTTACACCGAGTTCAATTGTACTTCAATTGAACTCGGTGTAAGATGCATTACATGGAGGTGTGCTACATGTCATGTGTGATGGAAGTGAGTTATTAACTAGCTTAGCTGTATGTGCATTCACAACAGATATACTGTGTTTTTGCCTCATGTAAACAAGGGTTTAGGACCCATGACCACAGTAGGATTGAAGGTAGATTGCAACTGTACTCTCCTTGTCTCTGAGAAATAAGTCTTCCTTAAGTATTGCTGGCAAATCAGTGTCACTGCAGGGAAAAGTACCCACGTCAGCAGTAGGTGTGGAGGCACAATGGAAAAGCTCTTTACTTAACTCTGAGTGGAAGCATTCTGGGAAAGCAATTTCCATCCTGCCTCTCACAAAAGGGAGTTGAAACCTCCCTGCAAAGTGCTTATGGAGGCACTATCTAAGAATGTCTACCTCACCCTGAGTCATAATGACATCCTGCATGTTGCCTCACAACTAGACTATGTTCTTGGTTGTTGTGAGAAGGTAATGTCACAGTAGGTCTGAAGGCAGAATGGATCTGGGCTTTCCTTATCATCAGGAAAAAGTAATTCCTTGAATGAAGCATCTCTGTAGCTCTCGTGGAAGGGAATGAGACACATTTCAATTGAATATGTGGAAACCCAATAGACCAGTGCCGACCTCACTCAGAGATACAAGTGTTCCCTGATGCTGTTTGGATATTATTCTCCAATGACTCATAACCTACATCCACAAATGGGGTGGTGGTGGCACAGCAATGCATTCTCCCTTTGCAAGTAATCTGTCGTATCCTGAATACAGCCTTCTGCTAAGCTCTCACATGAGGGAGTGAAGGTTATCTCAAAGTAGTCATTTAGAAACTTTGGAAAAGGGATGTACACATTTTAGAGAAGCAAGCACTCATTGAAAGCAGCTTCCCCATTCCTTCTCCTGCAAGAGATGTAGAATTGATGTCCATAGTGCTGCCACCAGCTCTTTTATTAATGACACAAAAGAGTTATGCTTGAATTCGGCTTTTTCAATGCTATTCATGCTGAGATGGAGAATTTTCCTCCAATGTGTGAAGGAACAACTGAAATGCACTGTTTTATGCTATGTGAAAGAAGTGATCCTTGAAAGCAGCGTTTTACCAGACTCTCAAAAAAAAGGGGAGTTAGAAACTTTATCCACCATAGGTGTGGAACACATGGAAATGTGATATAGTTAAGTCTAAGAATGCAGTGTTCTTAAAAAACAGCCCACTATTATCAAATATTAGTTGACCATAAAGTTGAGGGTCCACTTCTGGATTCTCTATTCTGTTCCATTGATCTATGTGTCTGTTTTTGTGCCAGTACCACACTGTCTTGATGACCACAGCTTTGTAGTACAACCTGAAATCTGGCATTGTGAGGCCCCCAGCTATGGTTTTCTTTTTTCAAATTCCCCTGGCTATTAGGGGTCTTTTCTGATTCCACACAAATCTTAACATAATTTGTTCTAAGTCTCTGAAGAAAGTCCATGGTATTTTGATAGGGATTGCATTAAATGTGTCAATTTCCCTGGGTAACATTGACATTTTCACAATATTAATTCTGCCAATCCATGAGCATGGAATATTTTTCCATCCCTTTGTGTCTTCCTCAATTTCTTTCAGAAGTGTTCTATAGTTTTTAGGGTGTAGATCCTTTACCTCTTTGGTGAGGTTAATTCCTAGGTATCTTATGCTTTAGGGTGCAATTGTACATGGGATTAACTCCTTAATTTCTCTTTCTTCAGTCTCATTGTTAGTGTATAGAAATGCCACTGACTTCTGGGCATTGATGTTGTATCCTGCCACACTGCCAAATTGCTGTATGAGTTCTAGCAATCTTGGGGTGGAGGCTTTTGTGTTTTCTATGTAGAGTATCATGTCATCGGCGAAGAGGGAGAGTTTTCTTCTTTGCCAATTTGAATGCCTTTAGTCTTTTTGTTGTCTGATTGCTAAGGCTAGAACTTCCAGTACTATGTTGGATAGCAGTGGTAAGAGTGGACATCCTGTCTTGTTCCTGATCTTAGGGGAAAGGCTTCCAGTGCTTTCCCCCAAGACACAAAAGTCCAGGGCCAGATGGCTTCCCTGAGGTATTCTATCAAATGTTTAAAGAAGAAACCATACCTATTCTACTAAAGCTGTTTGGAAAGATAGAAAGAGATGGAATACTTCGAAACTCATTCTATGAGGCCAGCATCACCTTAATTCCAAAACCAAAGACCCCACCAAAAAGGAGAATTATAGACCAGTATCCCTGATGAACATGGATGCAAAAATTCTCAACAAGATACTAGCCAATAGGATCCAACAGTACATTAAGAAGATTATTCACCATGACCAAGTAGGATTTATCCCCGGGATGGAAGGCTGGTTTAACACTCGTAAAACAATCAATGTGATTCATCATATCACCAAGAGAAAAAACAAGAACCATATTATTATTTTTAAAAATTTTGTAAGTCATCCTTTTTTCAGAGAGTTGGTACGAATATTTTTAAGATTTATGTGGAATCAGAAAAGACCCTGAATAGCCAGGGAGAATATTGTAAAAGAAAACCAGAGCCAGGGCATCACAACACTGGGTTTCAGGTTGTACTACGAAGCTGTGGTCATCAAGACAGTATGGTACTGGCACAAAAACAGACACATATAATCAATGGAACCGAATAGAGAATCCAGAAATGGGCCCTCAACTCTATGGTCAACTGAAATTTGACATAGGAGGAAAGAGTATCATGGGAAAAAAGTCTTTTCAATAAATGGTGCTAGGAAAATTGGACAGCCACATGCAGAAGAATGAAACTAGACCATTCTCTTACAATATGCACAAAGATAAACTCAAAATGGATGAAAGATCTAAATGTGAGAAAAGAATCCATCCAACTCCTAGAGGAGAACACAGGCAACTGTGTTTTTGAATTTGGCCACAGCAACTTCTTGCAAGATACATCTATGAAGGCAAGGGAAACAAAAGCAAAAATGAACTATTGGGACTTAATCAAGATAAAAAGCTTCTATACAGCAAAAGAAACAGTCAACAAAACTAAAACACAACCTACAGAATAGAAGAAGAATTTGCAAATGACATATCAGATAAAGGGCTAGTATCCAAGATACAAAAAGAATTTATTAAACTCAACACCTAAGAAACAAAAATCCAATCATGTAATGAGCAAAAGACATGAACAGAAATTTCACAGAGGAAAGCATACACGTGGCCAATAAGCACATGAGAAAATGCTCTGCATCACTTGCCATCAGGAAAATACAAATCAATTAAATGAAATAAAATTTTGCATAATAATATCTATGTGCTTATTAGAGAGAGATCAGCTTTATTTTTTTTGAGAGATCAGCTTTAATATATTATTTACCAAAGTAAGCCCAATTAGTGTTCCAAATGTCTCAGCACCAAGAATCTGGGGAAAAATGAAAAAAGCATAGTCTTTCAAAATAGATTATATTTCACAGATGTCCAGAAGATGCTGAGATATGGCTTTTATAGGGAATAATAAATTGTGTGCTATCACTACTGCAATTTACTTATATAAGTTTTGATTTTGTGTGCAAATAAATAATTTAAAACAATTAAAAAAAACAAATTGAGATACCACGTCACACCAGTGAGAATGGGGAAAATTAACAAGATGGGAAACAACAAATGTTGGAGAGGATGTGGAGAAAGAGGAACCCTCTTGCACTGTTGGTGGGAATGTGAACTGGTACAACCACTCTGGAAAACAGTGTGGAGGTTCCTCAAAGAGATGAAAATAGGGCTACCCTATGACCCAGCAATTGCACTGCTAGGGATTTACCCCAAAGATACAGATGCAGTGAAACGGCAGAGCACCGGCACCCCAATGTTTATAGCAGCAATGTCCACAATAGCCAAACTGTGGAAGGAGCCCAGGTTTTCATCGAAAGATGAATGGATAAAGAAGATGTGGTTTATGTATACAATGGAATATTACTCAGCCATTAGAAATGACAAATACCCACCATTTGCTTCAACATGGATAGAACTGGAGGGTATTATGCTGAGTGAAGTAAGTCAACTGGAGAAGGACAGACATTATACAGTCTCATTCATTTGGGGAATATAAAAAATAGTGAGAGGGAAAAAGGGGAAAGGAGAGAAAATGAGTGGGAAATATCAGAGAGGATGACAGGACATGAGAGACTCCTAACTCTGGGAAAGGAACAAGGGGTTGTGGAAAGGGAGGTGGGTGGGGGGATGGGGTTACTGGGTGATGGGCACTGAGGGGCCCTTGATGGGATGAGCACTGTTGGCAAATCGAACTCCAATAAAAAGAAAATAAAAAGTATAGTTATTTTAAGAATCCAAAGTTGTTTTAGCCTTCCATTTTTTATATTTCAAATATAAACCATCAGTTTATTTTTATTTCTTTTTAAAGATTTTATTTGTTTATTCATGAGAGATGCAGAGAGAGAGAGAGAGAGAGAGAGTCAGAGACACAGGCAGAGGGAGAAGCAGGCTCCATGCAGGGAGCCTGACTTGGGACTGGATCCCAGGTCTCCAGGATTAGGCCCTGGGCTGAAGGTGGCGCTAAATCGCTGAGCTACCGGGACTGCCCCTATAATGTTTATTTAACATGCATCAGCTCACCTAGTTACAAATATTCTTTGAGGAATTTTAAGATCCATTCTCTTAGTAAGTTTTAAATATACAATACAGTATTGCTAACAATAATCACCACCTTGCATGTTCATCACAAAAATATTAATGTTATAACTAAGTGTATGCCTCTTGGAAACCTTCACCTATGTTGGCCATGTCCCACCTCTCTCCTCTGGCACAAATCCATTCCCTTTATCTATAAGTGTAGCTTTTTTAGATTGCACACATATATTATACCAAGTTATATCATACATAATTTGTCTTTTTTGCACTCACTTAGCATAACACCCTCAAATTTTATCCACATTGTCACAAGAGTCAGACTTTCCTCAATGGATGTTGAATTTTGTCAAATAATTGTTCTGCATCTATTGAGATAATCATATGATTTTTATTATTCATTGTGTTGATAGGGACGCCTGGGTGGCTCAGCGGTTTTAGTGCCTGCCTTAGGCCCAGGGCATGGTCCTGGAGTCCAGACATTGTGTTTCACATCGGGTTCCCTGCATGCAGCCTGCTTCTCCCTCTGCCTGTGTCTCTGCCTCTCTCTCTGTGTCTGTCATGAATAAATTTTTTAAATCTATTTTTAAGAGAAAGAAATGCAACAGATTTCTGTACATTGATTTTGCATCTTGCAACTTTACTGAATTCACATTTCAGTTCTAGCGGAGTTTTTTTTTTTTTTTTTTTTTTTTTAGTCTTTCAGATTTTCTATATAGAGCATCATGTTGTCTAACAATAGTGAATGTTTTACTGTTTCATTGCCAGTTCAGATTAATTTTCTTTCTGCTGTCTGATTGCTGTGGCTAGTACTTCCAGTACTATGCTCAATAAAAGTGGTGATAGGGGACATCACTGTCTTGTTCCTGACATTAGGGGGAAAGCTCTCAGTTCTTCCCTATGGAGTATGATATTTGCTGTAGGTTTTTAACATATTCCTTTGCTGAGTTTTTTGTTTGTTTGTTTGTTTGTTTGTTTGTTTGTTATCATGAATGGATGTTCTAGTTTGTCAAATTATTTTTCTACATCCATTGAGATGATCATAAGCTTTTGCTTTCTCCTATTGCTGGGACGTATTATGTTATTATATCAGTTCTGCTTGTGAATATTGAACTACCATTGTATTCTGTGAAGAAATCCCAGTTAATTAAATATTTTAATGTATTGTTGACTTTTGGTTGGTACCATTTTATTTAGGACTTTTTTTATCCATGTTCATCGGAAATGTTGGCCTGTAGTTCTCCTTTTCTGTGGTTTCATTATCTAGTTTTAGTACTAGGCTGATATTTGCCTCATAGGATACATTTGGAAGTTTTCTTTCGTATGATTTTTGGAGTAGTTTGATTAGAATGAGTATTAACTCTTCTTTAAATAGTTGGTAGAATTCATTGTAAAGCCATCTGGTCCTGTACTTCTGTTTGTTGGGAGCTTTTAGATCACTGATTCATCTCCTTGCTGGTAGATTTTTCACATGTTCTATTTCTTCCTGATTCAGTTTTGGTAGGTATATGTTTGTAGGAACTTATCCAATTTTTATAAGTTGTCTAATTTGTTGATGTGTAGATTTTCACAATATTCTCTTACAGCTGTTTATACTTATGTGGTATTAGCTGTTATCTCTCTTTTCTCTTTCATTGGTGACTTTGTTTATTTGAATCCTTTCTCTCTCTCTCTTTTTCTTTCTTTTTTAATGAGTCTGGATAGTAATTTATCCTTTTTTAATATTTAAAAAAAATTAACCTTTTCAAACACCCAGCTGGTTTCATTGGTGAATGATTCATTCTTCTGGTTTCATTGATTCTTCTATATTTTTCTTTTAGTTTCTCTAGCATTTATTTCTGTGCTAATCTACTATTTCTTTTCTTCTACTGACATGGGATTTTGTTTGTTCCTTTTATAGCTACTTTAGCTCTAACATTGGGTTATTTGCGATTTTTTTCTTACTCTTTCATGTAGTCCTATATTGCTATAAACTCCCCTTTTATAACTGTTCTCATTGCCACCCTACATGACATACTTTCCAAGCATTCTCCTGCTGTTGAATTATTTTGCACATAATGTCTCCATTAGAGATATGTGAATTTCTTACATCTCTTTCTAAAGCCAACAATTCCCCAGCCTATTCTGATTTTGTCCTTACTTGTGATTCCCTTTCTTTGGCATTCATAACACAGAAAGCAATGGCTAAGCTACCACTGAAATAACTGGTTCACTTTTCCTTCTCTATTTTCTCTTTACCGCTCTTTTGGATAAGGTATCTAGGAATCCTTTGGGCATTTTAGGGATTTCCCCAAACTCACACACCTGTCTGAAGCACTAAAAAAATCTGGACAAGTCTCCAAATATGAGGGTGGATGGCAAGCCTGGGAATTCCCACTGAGACAAAAGTCTTCTCCCAGCATCATTCATTTACCCAGCTTTGGTCTTCTCCTGGCTTCTTTGCCAATTGTTAGAAGACAAAGAGTGAGTATTAAGTATTCTCCTACCTGAGGAGAGACTTTGAGATTTAAAGCACTCCACAACATACAGTTTACACAGAGTTTTATTAAGGACCTTTAATTACAGAAAGAATTGGGAGGGCAACTGTCCAGATATGTAGTTACTCTGTAAAATCTACATCTTAGTCTAAAAATTTTATAGAATGAGAGGGCATACAAAGAGGTATTGTGAAAAGAAAGCCTTCACATGCATTTCAAAGCTCTCATATGTACCTAATTAACATGTAATATTTAATTAGGTCTCATAGAACCTCCTGTGCCAAATTTATGGAGGGCCAAAGCAGACCTCCCCATCCTAGATTGGTGGGCATTTCTAAAGAATTTTTATTAATGTCTAAGGAGCCCCAGGACACATAACCTCAGGGGGGTGAGCAAGCAGATGTGAAAAAGACAGAGGATTACAGACGGAGTCAGTAGTAATAATTCTCATATGTTGCTCAAAGTATTCCAAAAAATATAGGAAGAAATAAATTTTCCAAATGCATTCTATGTGACCAGCATTAGCCTGACATCAAAATAAGATAAAGGCACTGCAAAATAAAACAGACTAAGAAAAAAACAATAATACAGGCCAACATAGGTGCAAAATTCTTTTTCTTAATTTTTAAAAATTTTAAAAAATTTTTAATTTTTAAAAAATATTTTATTTATTTACTCATGAGAGACAGAGAGAGACAGAGAGAGAGAGAGAGAGAGAGAGGCACAGACACACTCAGAGGGAGAAGCAGGCTCCATGCAGGGAGCCTGATGCGGGACTCGAACCCAGGACTCCAGGATCATGCCTTGGGCCGAAGGCAGGTGCTAAACCACTGAGCCACCCAGGGATCCCCAGGTGCAAAAATTATTAACAAAATAATGCAAGTCAGTCTAATAATACATTTAAAAAATACAATCAGGTGGGATTTATTCCAAGGTTGCAAGGATGCTTCCATTTTTGTAAGTCAATCAATATGATACATTACATTAACAAGAGAAATGATTAAAACCATATGATTATCTCAATAGATGCATAAAAAGCATTTGACAAAACACAATATCCAATTTGTGATCAAAAATCTTCAGCACAGTAAGTTTAGAGGGAACATACATCAACATAATGAAGGCTGTATGTGAAAAACACAAAGCAAACATCATATTCAATGTTGAAAAACTGAGATTTTTCTCTAATATCAGGATCAAGAAAGGAATAACCACTATATATACATATATATATATATATATATATATATATATATATATATATATATATGAGGCAGAAGGAGAGAACTCCAGGAGACTCTCCACTGAACATGGGCCTGATGCAGGGTTCAGGCTCACAACTCTGAAATAACTACTTAAGCCAAAACCAAGAGTCAATGCTCAACTGACTATACCAGCCCGGTTCCCCACTTTCACCTCTTTTATCAAACATAGTACTGAAATTCCTAGCGACAGTATCAGACGAGAGAAGAAAATAGAAGGCATCCAAATTAATTTAAAAAAAGGTAAAACTTTCATTGCTTGCACATAATATGGTACTATATAAAGAAAAACCTATAGACTCCACTAAAAAACTGCTAGCACTGATGAATGAATTCAGTAAAATCACAAGATAATAAGGGAAAAAAATTAACATACAGAGAACTGTTTTAATTCTATTTGCTAATAATGAAGTAGCAGAAAGAGAAATTAGGAAAGCAATCCTGTTTGAAATTGCACCAAAAGGATAAAATCTCTAGAAATAATCTTTTCCAAAGTGAAAAATCTGTACTCTGAAAGGTATAAAATACGTAAAAAACAGATTGAAGATGACACAAAAATTGGAAAGATCTATCATGTTCAGACACTAAAAGAATCCTCATGTATTGGAAGAATCAATATTGATAAAATGTCCATACAACCCAAAGCAATATACAGATTTATTGCAATATATATCTAAAACCAATAATGGTATTCACAGAAATAAAATAAAGAATCCGAAAATTTGTATGGAACCACAAAATACCCCAAATAGCCAAAGCAATCTTGAGAAAGAAGAACAAAACTGGATTATTGCAACTCCAGTTTTCAAGATCCACTACGGAGGTGTATTAATCAAAACATCATTGTACTGGCACAAAAACAGACACATAATACAGGATAGAGAGCCCAGAAATAAAACTCAGGCTCATATGATCAATTAATCTATGACAAAGGATGCACATGTATACGATGGGGGAAAAGACAGTGTTTTCAACAAATAGTAGTGAAAAAATTGGACAGTTATATGCAGAAGAATGAAACTGGACCACTTTTCTTACATCATACACCAAAATAAACTCAGAATGGATTAAAGACATAAGTATGCTACCCAAAACCATCAAACTTCTAGAAGAAAAAGTAGGCAGTAGTTATTTTGAGATAGTCTGTAGAAAATTTTTTCTACATATGTGTCTTCAGGCAAGGGATGTAAAAGCAAAATTAATCCATTGGAACAACCCCAGTATAAAAATTATCTCTTAAAAGAGTTTATTTATATACTTGAGAGAGATAGAGAGCACAGACATGGGTAGAGGGAGAGAGAGAAACAGACTCCCTACTGAGCACAGAGCCTGATGCAAGGCTTGATCCCAAGACCCTGAGATCATGACTTGAGCCAAAGTCAGATGCTTAACTGACTGAGCCACTCAGGTGACCCAGAAGCCTTTTGCACAGTGAAGGAAACCATCAACAAAACAAAAAGGCAACCTTTAAAAAAATACTTCTAAAAGATATATCCAATATGGAGTCAATATTCAAAATACATAAAGAACTTGTGAAACTCAACAAGAAGAAGAGGAAGAAGAAGAAGAGGAAGAGGAAGAAGAAGAAAAGAAGAAGAAGAAGAAGAAGAAGAAGAAGAAGAAGAAGAAGAGGAAGAAGGAGGAGGAGAAGGAGAAGAGGAAGAAAGAAGAAGAAGAAGGAGGAGGAGAAAAAGGAGAAGAAAGAAGGAGAAGGGGAAGGAGAAGGAGGAGGAGGAAGAAGAGGAAAGAAAGAAAAGAAACAAATATAATTCAATTTAAAAAATGGGCAGAGAACCTGAGGACATTTTTCCAAAAAAGAGATACAGATGGCAATAGACACATGAAAAGTTGTTCAACATCACTTATCGTCAGGGAAATGCAAATCAAACCCACAAGATAACACCTTGTATCTGTAACAATGGCTGCAATCAAAAACTCTAAAAATAGCAAGTGTTTATGGGAATATGTAGAAAAATTAATCCTTGTGAGTTCTTGTTGGGAATGCCAATTGATGCAACCATTTGCAAAAACAACATGAAGTTTCATAAATATATTAAACATAGGGATGCCTGGATGGCTCACCTGTTGAGCATCTCCCCTCAGCTCAGGGCTTGCTCCCGGACTCACTACCTGGAGCCTGCTTCTCCCTCTGCCTGTGTCTCTGCCTCTCTCTCTATGTGTCTCTCATGAATAAATAAGATATTTTTTTAAATATATTAAACATAGAATTACAATTGGATCCACTAATTCCACTACTTACTTAGCATTTGCCAATAAAAATGGTAAGTTTTGCACTAATTGTAAAAGATATATGCCCTCATGTTTATTGCAGTATTATTTACAATAGCCAATATTTGGAAGCAACATAAGTGCTCACCTACAGATGAATGGATAAAAAAGATATTATATATGGTGCAAAAACACACAAACATCAACAGAGCATAATGGCCCATAAATTTGTGTGTGCATATATATGTTTATATAGTGTATGTGTATATCTATATGTTTGGGATATGTGTACACCATATATGTGTGTGTGTGTGTGTGTGTATAGTATAGGTACACTATATATGTATATATAATGAAAATTTATATAAATGTTGTATCATATATACATATTTATGAAATTTCATATAGATATATGTTATACATGTATAAATATAGCAGATTATCACTCAACCATAAAAAGGAGATTTTGATATTTGCAACAGCATGGATGGATTTAGAGAGCATTATGCTAAATTATATGTTAAGCAGAGAAAGACAACCATATGATTTTACTCATATGTGGTATTTAAGAAACAAAACAAATGAACAAAGAAGGAAAAAAGAAACAAAGAAAGAGACTCTTACATGCAGAGAACAAACTGGGGGTTACCAGAGGCAAGTGGGTGAGTAGACAGGTAAAATAGTTAGAGGATTAATAGTACACTTACGGTGCTGAGAATAATATATAGAATTATTGAATCCTTACATTGTACACCCGAAATTAATATACATTATATGTTACCTATACTTCAAGAAAATAAATAAATAAATGGTAATACTATAGACAACAGTATTTAATAAGGAAATGGCACAGTGATTAATTTTACCCTAATTGTTTTGATCTTTGTATCAGAAAGACTCATTAGTGCCTCAAAATTTTCTGGAAATTGTATTGGATAAATAATATTTATTTTAAAAAGTATGCTTCTTTCAGGTTCATCATATTCTTCACTGAATATTTGTTTTAATTTAGTTGAACAAATTTTCTTTACCTGAATTTTGTGATTCTTCTTTACTTTTGGTAGTATTTCTTATCAGGCGTTATAGGGTATTTTTCCTATATTAAAGCATATGTCTTTTTAACTTGTAATTAATATGTTTTGCTACTATCACTTATCCTCAAATGAGAGAACTTACCACAAGATCTGATTATGGGCTGGAACTTGTCCATTTGCAAATTTCACTCTTGAAACACAAGGTAAAGGCAATTGAGTAGGCTGGATACACTTATGATTCTACCAAAAAATAAAAAAAAAGGACAAGGAAGACTGGGTGGACAGTGTGTTGAGCATCTGCCTCTTGGTTTTGGCTCAGGTCCTGATCTCAGGATCCTGAGAGTGAGCCCCACCTCAGGTTATGCACTGAACAGGGAATCTGCTTAAGATTCTCTCTCCCTCTCTCTCTGCCCCCTCACTCAAGCTCTCTCTCTCTCTCAAATAAATAAAGAAATAAATAAATAAATAAATTAATTAATTTTTTAAAGTGGATAAAATTCTTGGGAACCAAGAGTCACTCCAGGATTCCTAGAGTTTCCGATACAGATCACTTGACTTTAAATGGACATTTATCTAATTTAGCTTAGGGAAATATGTCATAATGAATGAGGGCAGAAAATACTATCCAAGACTAGGGGAGTTCTTAAAATATAGGACATCTTAAAAAAATAAGGCATCCTATAAATATAAAGTAGCAAAAGCCATCTTTACCCTGACATTAATGATTCTTCAATAATTTTTTATTATAAAGTGAAAACAAGCTACCATATGATGTGTATATTATGCTACATTTTTGTAGTAAGTACTGTAAATTTCTATTTATTTCATACACCTGTGTTCCCATCCTTTTATAAAGAAAATACAGAATACATATATATGTATATATATACACAAGCACTGAATCTATGTACAAGAAACTACTCTAAATTGTTTACCTATGTAGGCAAAAGAAAATAGGGTAGACGAGAAAAGTGAAGTATAATTTCTAAATTTTTTATCTTCTTATATAGCTTTGATTTTTGAAAAACGTGGCATCATTTATTCTTAGAAGTGAAATAACACAATTTAAATCCTATGATCAGCAGCCCCGGTGGCTCAGCGGTTTAGCGCTGCTTTCAGCCCAGGGTGTGATCCTGGACACCTGGGATCGAGTCCCATGTCGGGCTCCCTGCACGGAGCCTGCTTCTCCCTCTGCCTGTGTCTGTGCTTATCTCTGTGTGTGTGGGTAAATCCTCTGATCATATAAACATGGACTATGTGAAAGGTGATTATCAAAAGATGATGTACAGAGACTTGAGTTTTTCAGTAGTTCAAGGGCTCTGCCTTTAGGAAGTGATGCCTACAAAGATATCCTGAAGGAAGAGCAGCACACGCTGATTGCTGCTTGGGGGTGAGGTGCATGGAGGGAGCAGCATGTGCCATGACACTTGGGGAGCAGACATGGCAAGTACCTGGTGAAAAGACAATCTGGTGAGGCTTTAGCTTTGACAAGGGAAGGAGCAGGCAATGAGTGACAGGTCATGCAGGGCATCTTGGTCAGGAGGATTTATTTAGTTTATAGCCTTAAAGCAAGACAAAGGTACTGATCTGTGTTAAGCAAGAAACATGTTCTGGAAAATGTCACCTCTGGTTGTGGAATGCAGTCCTCATTGAACTGCCTCCTGAGAAAAGGGACAGACCCTTGAGGGTATTCACAAATGGAAATGTTGTAGTTCAGATTCTGGCAATGTCTAAGAGCATGGAAATGTGTTGATACATATTTGAAGTAATTTTGCAGCCAAAATAATAATTTGTGATGGATAGGGTATAAATAGTGATGGCATGTGGGGGCAACAGGAAAAATTCAAAGGTGCCATACTTTCCAAATTGACTAGTGAGAAGCTGCTACACAATATAGTTTTTCTTTTCTTTCTTTTCCTTTATTTTCTTTTTTTCTTTTCTTTTCTTTTCTTTTCTTTTCTTTTCTTTTCTTCTTTTCTTTTCTTCTTTTTTCTTCTTCTTGACATTGGTGGAATAAAGCTGACTTCAGTTTTCTACAATTAAAGTTTCACAATCCAAGCCTGTTTTCCCCAAGAAATGATCAACAAAGCATAGATTTCAAATGAAATTCAGTACACAAGTATTTCAAAGAAACACATACATACAAAATTAATATTAAAAAAATAAAAATAAAAAATAAAAAATAGCATTACTCTAACACATTTACACCACAAGGAAAGTGACAGCTGGACAAATAAGATGTTTACAATTTCCTATTTCAGGAAGTTGTTTAAATACTTATAAAAGTTATCTTGATATACATCTCAGTCCTCAAAACTATGTGTTTTGAATATATGGTCTCAATTTAGAAAGCTACATGTAAATAAATGTTCCCTTACATTCTGTGAGATTTGATAAAGCACCCTTGTACTTTTGTAATCAAAACAGAATTAAGTGTATTTTACTTTTATTTTGATATTTTCTCATTAAAAATATTTTATGTATTTGTTTATGTATTTATGTATTATTTATTTATTTATTTATTTATTTATTTATTTATTTATTTGAGAGAGAGAGAGAGCACAAGTGAGGAGGAGTGTCAGAGGGAGAGGGTGAAGCAGATGCCTTGCTGAGCTGGGAGCCTGAAGTGAGGTTCAATCCCAGGACTCTGGGATTGTGACCTGTGCCAAAGGCTGATGCTTAACCCACTGAACCACTCCGGTACCCCAGTGTTTTCTCTTTTTTTTTATACTTAAACTCACTTTTGCATGTTGTGTTCTTCTGTTACACTGCTTGATGAAGATCACTGGCAGGATGGATTTGAGATTACATGATAATCTGCTTTAATGCATCCTGCTTAAAGAAAATGTGATACCCACTATTACCAACTAGGATTATACCTTTCCAATGAAACTGACTTTGTTGCAGTTTTTGAAAGTAAGAGCAAAGAATTTACAAAAAACATAAAGACGGGATGAAAATGAGTGAACAGACAGGTAAGCTTCTTTTTGTATGTCTTTAAATTGCAGTTGGAATAAGTGATACTCTCTTTGATGAATGTCTCAAAAGCGTCCATGGCCCCTGGTTTGAGCAAGCATTTAAAGAAAAAAAAGAAAGAAAAGAAAAGAAAACAAAACAAAACTCAGAGCTTTGGGATAAATAATATAATAAAGAAAGGGAAGATTTAGATATATATTCTGCTAAAAAATGGGTTTGAAAATAAGACTATATTAAAAAGATAAAGAATTTTCTGTTCAATTCTGGATGGTTAAGAACATGTTACACAAAATATGCCACTTTGGTGTAGTGCCTATTTTGAGCTGAAGGCTCTTGAGAAACAATATGCAGGAAGGGCTCTCTGACTTCTGTCTTTCTATCTCAAAGGAGGTCATAGCACTTTCTATGAAAGGTGCACACCCTGTCCCAGGAAGAGACTCATCAGTGCAGACTGGGAGCTGAGGCCAAAATACACTTGTGAAACAAACCTACCAAAATAATACATTATTTTAGTTCCCCCCATATATTCTCTCTAGGCACTTTCCCATAATTTACTGCTCAAGCCTGTTTGTAACATGCCCACAGTTTATCATTCTTTGTTTAAAAAGGTATGTAAATGTTGGGGCCAAAATGCTTCTTCAGGTTCATTTTCCTTTTGAAGACACCTATGTGCACATGGAAATTAAAATGAGTATGCTTTTCTTCTGTTACTTGGTCTCATGTCAGTTTAATACTTAGTCTTAGCCACAGAGCCCCGGAAGGTAGAAGAGATTCTTCCTCCTGCAGTAAGATGGCATACAGAATGGCTGCGTGTTGGTACAGAATGCCTCCCTGTTATTGTGAGAGTTTGTGCACAGCTCTTGAAATTTCAGTGGAAAAGGGTTAGAAAAAATGTCGGTGTACGGCACAAGTTTTTCATTTATGCATATAGGTAATTTAGACATTATTTTCCACCCATATGTTCTGTTTCAAAAATAAAAAAACTAATTAGGAATTCAGAAAAACATATACTTTTGATATATACTAGAAAATGGTACCTTGAAGTTCAAGAAAAAATTCAAGCATTGGCATATGTAAGAAACTCTTCATTTTGTTATACTTTGCCCTTAAAAATATATTATTTAAGACCTTAGTTGCCTAAAATAGTGTCTCTGGTAATATAATCTGAACATCAGTCAACAGGGCATCTTGTTGAGTTGCATATTTTCATTCAAAAGGTCTGGCTTAGGGAGGCATTTCTAACAAGCTCCCAGATTATTCTGATGCTTCTAGTGCATTGATCACACTTGGAATAGAAACACTTTGAGAAGTGATCAAGTGGAAAAAACTCAGGCCAAAAAGCTTTGAAAAAAAATTTCCTTTAGCAATCTTGTTACACCATTTGTTACTAAACTGTATTTTTTAAAGATTTATTTATTTATTTATTTATTTATTTATTTATTTATTTATGAGAGAGAGAGTGAGTGAGAGAGAGGCAGAGATACAGGAGGAGGGAGAAGCAGGCTCCATGCCAGGAGCCTGACGCAGGACTTGATTCTGGGACTCCAAGATCGTGCCCTGGGCCAAAGGCAGGTAGGTGCTAAACTGCTGAGCCACCCAGGGATCCCCTAAACTGTATTTTAATAATTGAAATATATAAAGCTTCTTCAGTAATTTAAGAAAGTACACAGTGAAGGAAAATCTGGCTCAGGTCGTTTTTTTTTCTATTTTTCATTTTCTCTTTCTGAACTGAATTGATTTATTTATCTTGAATATTTTATAAAAATCCGAGAAAGTTGATACTTGTTTTACCATGATAGATTCCATAATATAATTTTTAATACTTACTATTTGCAAGTGTGGTTTGGGAATCCACTCTAAATGGATTATTTTAGAATGTCTCTCAAATCACTCATATATCAGGTCAAGAGCATTCTCTTTCTTGCTAGAGCTTTTCTGAAAGCTTTCTTCACATCTTTGTTTCTCAGGGTATATATTAGAGGATTTACCAAAGGGGTAACCACACAGTAGAACACTGATATCACTTTACCAATGGTGAAATTGTACTTGGCTGGAGGGCGAACATAGGCAAAGATAATGGTGCCATAATAGATAGAGACCACAGTGAGGTGGGAGGCACAGGTGGAGAAAGTTTTCTTCCGAGCCTCCCTGGAAGACAGCTTGATTATTGTGACCACGATGTGTCCATAGGAAGACATGGTGAGAAGGAAAGAACTTAGAATCACAACAGAGCTACATGTGTAGCCCAAAGCCTCCACCAAAAATGTATCTGAGCAGGAGAGTTTGAAAATGGGGTCTGAGTCACAAAAGAAATGGCTGATCTTCTGGGGGCCACAGAAATTTAGATGAGAAATGAGTATGGTAGGTAAGAGAGGGGCAATGAAGCCCCCAATCCAAGATCCAGCTGAAAACCGCAGGCACACACGAATACTCATGAGAAGTGAGTATCTTAAAGGGCTGCAGATGGCCAGGTACCGATCATAGGCCATCACTGCCAGCAGGATGCACTCTGTAGCTCCCATGGAGAAAAAGAAGTAGTACTGGGTGATACAACCAGAAACAGAGATGGTAACAACCTGTGAGAGGCAGGTGTCCAGCAATTTAGGCACCGTGGCTGTGGTGTACCAGATCTCCAGGAATGACAAATTTCCTAAGAAAATGTACATGGGCGTTTGGAGTGTGATATCCATGAGAACAATGAAAATAATGAGAGTGTTTCCTGTGAGGGAGAGTAGATATACAGTAAGAAATATCACAAACAAGGTGATCCGCAGATGTAGAACACCAGGAAACCCAAGAAAAATGAACTCTGTCACTCTTGTTTGGTTTGTTATATCCATAGCTCATCATCTCTGATCTGGAATAAATCAACAAAGCCCAGAATATGAAAAATGAGCAAGGATGGAATATTTTTATAATCATTTATTTCATGATAATAGACTTCTAATAATAATAAAAGTTAACGGCTGGCAATAACATACTTGATGTGTTTAAAAACATTTTCCATGAATTAGCTCACTTGATTTACAAAGTCAATCTCTGAAATAAATAGTCTAAAAATTCACTTCACAAATGAAACAAACAAACAAACTAAAACAGTAAATTACTTTCTAAGACCTACATCACTTCAAGTGTTAGAGTAAAATTTGTACCCAGGTAGGTTGTTTTAAAAGATCACAGTCCAAGCTAATATTTAAAATGTGCCTATTGGAAGAACATAGCTTTGTTCCATCACTGAGTATTTAACACCCTATACATGGAAGGATGGTGAACATAACTGTTACAGTCAGAAGCCAGTGAATGGGGAAAGGGAACCTTTAGAATGGAGCTCCTACTCCATACCAGTTGCTTTACAATTTTAACTGTGTGACCCTCATTATATGTCATCACTTAGGCTTGGGTAAACGATTAGTATGAGCCTCGGTGTCCATCGAAAGATGAATGGATAAAGAAGATGTGGTCTATGTATACAATGGAATATTACTCAGCCATTAGAAACAACAAATACCCACCATTTGCTTCGACGTGGATGGAAGTGGAGGGTATTATGCTGAGTGAAATAAGTCAATCAGAGAAGGACAAACATTATATGGTCTCATTAATTTGGGGAATATAAATAATAGTGAGAGGGAATAAAGGGGAAAGGAGAAAAAATAAGTGGGAAATATCAGAAAGGCAGACAGAACATGGAAGACTTCTAACTCTGGGAAACGAACTAGGGGTGGTGGAAGGCGGGGGGGTGGTGACTGGGTGGTGGGGAATGAGGTGGGCACTTGATGGGATGAGCACTGGGTGTTATTCTGTATGTTGGCAAATTGAACACCAATAAAAAATAAAATTATTATTTAAAAAAAAGATTAGTATGTGAGTTCTCCAGAAAACAAAACAAACAAAAAGAGTAGAATTCAACATCAATGTGGAAGGCTCATTATTTTTTGAATCATTGTGTTCATCAATATTTCTACAGTGGTTGAGAAAAGTCAAGCATATTTTCAAAGTCAGAAATAAATTTAACCTTCAATGAACATAAGATGTTTCCATAGCTTGGCTATTGGGAAGACAGACTTCATGTAAGATATACTCAATTACCAAATTTTAAGTGTAGAAAACAGTACAACTATAGTCATTTTAAGTATTCTTGCCAAAATTAAGAAAAAATATATAGAAATCTTGTTTGTAGAGAAACAAGGTATTTCAATAGAATATATATATTCCATTTATATATATATACATACATATATATACATATACATATATATTATATATATACAGATGACAAGTAGAAATTGGATTAGAGAAATTATTAGTGCCCATAATAAAAATTGTTCTTTTGTATGTAAGTATGCATATAACTACTTCTTTAAGTCCCAGTTGTAAAGAAATACATTTGATATCCCCTATATATCACCAAGAAAAATCAGCTAAATGCAATGTGAAGGATCCAAGGTAAGCATTTATGGACATTTTGGATGATAAAATTTTATTGAAATATGAATATAGATTTTATGCTACAGCATTAATGGTCCCAGTAGAACACTTTTGATCCAGTAGATATATACCATAAAAGTTCATTAGTTAAACCTGGTTAAAAAGTCAAGTTCTGGGCAGCCTGGGTGGCTCGGTGGTTTAGCGCCAACTTCTGCCCAGGGTGTGATCCTGGAGACCCGGAATTGAGTCCCACGTCAGGTTCCCTGCATGGAATGGAGCCTGCTTCTCCTTCTGCCTGTGTCTGTACCTCTCTCTCTCTTTCTCTCTCTCTGTATCTCATGAATAAATAAATAAAATCTTTTTTTAAAAAAAGTCAAGTTCTATTAGCATGGCCAATAATTATTTTACTTGTCCCATTAAATCAATCTGTGTATATTAATCTTTTAAAGTCCTAACATTTCTCCAACAAAATAAAATTGCACTTTCTGGAGACTATACTACTATTCAAAAAGTTTTTGAGGAATATTATGACTAGCAGTCAATGTAGAATTTATAATTCAATAAAATTTTGGATGAGGGATGCCTGGGTAACTCAGTGGTTGAATATTTGCCTTTAGCTCAGGGTTTGATCGCGGTTGGGGGATTGGTTACTGTACCAGACTCCATGCAAGGAGACTACTTCTCCCTCTGTCTATGTTTTTGCCTTTCTGTGTCTCTCATGAATAAGTAAATAAAATCTTTAAAAATAAATAATAAAATAAAATAAAATAAAATTTTGGAGGAGAAAATGGACTAATTTAAAAAATACTTTTTTATTGATTTTTGTTTCTCTGATTCCACAAAAACAAATTTGACATTTATATTGGTTGCATATAATCAAATGTCCAATGTATCTCTTATTGCCATTATGAATAAGACATTGAATGATCCTTTTTTTCCTGGCATTAAGAGCAAGAAAAATATATAACTATTTGGAAATAGCACCTAGTGAGCTTTCACGACAGGATCAGGTGAACATTATCCCAAAAGGAAAATCTCTCTTTTTTTAACCATGACAGTTATCTAATTCTACTTTCAGCAAAAAAATATGGTTATACACACTCTAGTTGTATATAACTCTCTAGTTGTATATAGAAGAAAACCGGATGATGGAGAAATTAATTTTAATCTATAAAAAATACTATTTAAATATGAATAGGATATATATATATCTATAAAATTGGTACCTACTACATTTGGCGGTACCATTTTCCATATATATTCGGTATATTATATATATATAATATATATATAATTTTTATTTTAGTGGTTTTAATTGATAGGCTATAGTTTCTCCTCCTAAATGCAAAATGAATGTCTAAGGAGGTATAATGAATGACTTATGTTAAAAGAATAATCCAAAAGTATTTAAGTTCTCTTATATATTAACTTCATTACTTTCTAGAAAAGTAATAAATAACATGGATTATATTCCTCCCAGATATACTCACAGCATATGCTCTGTTTGGTCATTTTTCAGAAATGGAAGGCATTAGTAACATTTGCTTTAAAATTTCCTATACCAGCAAGACTATGTCTTAGACTATACTACATTTAATTAAATCACAAGGGAAATTAGCTAAGGAATCTCCTCACTGCTATGTCATTGACTTTGGTACATCATTTACGCTGCAGATAAACACCAGATTCCAATTGTGTTTTTTTCTTCTCTCTTTTTAACTCATGTGGCTAGGATGCAGAAATAACATAGTATAAGATCCCTCTTGTAAAGGAGAATTAGGATTTCATCAGCATTGAAACTTGGAAACCTGTCTTCTACCTTGGGACATATACACAGATTCCCTGAAGATTTTTCTTTAGTGAGGGTCAGAGTAGTCTCCCCTTGGGGCTGAAGAAAGTGCAAAGCAACTATGGGAAGCAATAGAAATGTCTTCATAGTAACTGAAGGAAAAGCCTCCTAAGTGGCTTTGTTAGCTGCCACTGTCCATGCTATCCTCTTCCAAGCATGACTGTAGATTTGTATTCCTCAATATTGAAGCCACTGTACGCAAAGCCAGAATACAATATTCTCTGGTTATAGAAAGTACAAACGCAGAATTGAAAAGTCTTCCTTTCCGATAATAGAACTATACAATAAGCAAAACAAAAAAATAATTTATAGGAAATAATTCAACTAAAAAGCATTTACTGAATATGTATGGAAAACTGTATCACCCAATGTAGTAGATACCAAGATTGAGACAATTCCAAAATACTTATTTTGCAAAATCATAGTGAATATGTATATAATGAATATGAAATTCTGACAAATCTTATTGTTAGAAGAAAGAAAAAACATAATCTAGCACTCTAGATAAAATAAATATGAATAATATCCACATATGTGTGGTAATAAGGGAATTTATACATTTGAACCTGTTTAAATTATTTTTTATTTTTATTTATTTATTTTTTATTGGAGTTCAATTTGCCAAAATATAGCATAACACCCAGTGCTCATCCCATCAAGTGCCCCCCTCAGTGCCTGTCACACAGTCACTCCCAGGCCCCGCCCACGTGCCTTTATACCACCCCTTGTTCGTTTCCCAGACTTAGAGTCTCTCAAGTTTTTTTTCCCTTTCTGATATTTTCCACTCATTTTTTTCTCCTTTCCCCTTTATTCCCTTCCAATATTTTTATATTCCCCAAATGAATGAGATCATATAATGTTTGTCCTTCTCCGATTGACTTATTTCACTCAGCATAATACCCTCCAGTTCCAACCACGTTGAAGCAAATGGTGAGTATTTGTCATTTCTAATGGCTGAGGAATATTCCATTGTATACATAGACCACATCTTCCTTATCCATTCATCTTTCGATGGACACTGAGGCTCCTTCCACAGTTTGGCTATTGTGGACATTGCTGCTAGAAATATCGGGGTGCAGGTGTACCGGTGTTTAATCGCATCTGAATCTTTGGGGTAAATCCCCAGCAGTGCAATTGCTGGGTCGTAGGGCAGGTCTATTTTTAACTCTTAGAGGAACCTCCACACAGTTTTCCAGAGTGGCTGCACCAGTTCACATTCCCACCAACAGTGCAGGAGGGTTCCCTTTTCTCCGCATCCTCTCCAACATTTGTGGTTTCCTGCCTTGTTAATGTTCCCCATTCTCACTGGTGTGAGGTGGTATCTCCTTGTGGATTTGATTTGTATTTCCCTGATGGCAAGTGATGCGGACCATTTTCTCATGTGCGTGTTGGCCATGTCTATGTGTTCCTCTGTGAGATTTGTCTTCATGTCTTTTGCCCATTTCACGATTGGATTGTTTGTTTCTTTGGTGTTGAGTTTAATAAGATCTTTATAGATCTTGGAAACTAGCCCTTTATCTGATAGGTCATTTGCAAATATCTTCTCCCATTCTGTAGGTTGTCTTTGAGTTTTGTTGACTGTATCCTTTACTGTGCAAAAGCTTTTTATCTTGATGAAGTCCCAATAATTCATTTTTGCTTTTGTTTCTTTTGCCTTCGTGGATGTATCTTGCAAGAAGTTACTGTGGCCGAGTTCAAAAAAGGGTGTTGCCTGTGTTCTCCTCTAGCATTTTGAGGGAATCTTGTCTCACAATTAGATCGTTCATCCATTTTTTATTTTATCTTGATGTCTGGTGTAATAGAATGGTCTAGTTTCATTCTTCTGCATGTGGATGTCCAACTTTCCCTGCACCATTTATTGAAGAGACTGTCTTTCTTCCAATGGATAGTCTTTACTCCTTTATCGAATATTAGTTGATTATAAAGTTCAGGGTCCACTTCTGGGTTCTCTATTCTGTTCCATTGATCTATGTGTCTGTTTTTGTGCCAGTACCACACTGTCTTGATGACCACAGCTTTGTAGTACAACCTGAAATCTGGCATTGTGATGCCCCCAGCTATGGTTTTCTTTTTTCAAATTCCCCTGGCTAGTCAGGGTCTTTTCTATTTCCACACAAATCTCAACATAATTTGTTCTAACTCTCTGAAGAAAGTCCGTGGTATTTTGATAGGGATTGCATTAAAAGTGTAAATTGCCCTGGGTAACATTGACATTTTCACAATATTAATTCTGCCAATCCATGAGCATGGAATATTTTTCCATCTCTTTGTGTCTTCCTCAATTTCTTTCAGAAGTGTTCTATAGTTTTTAGGGTATAGATCCTTTACCTCTTTGGTTAGGTTTATTCCTAGGTATCTTATGCTTTTGGGTGCAATTGTACATGGGATTGACTCCTTAATTTCTCTTTCTTCAGTCTCATTGTTAGTGTATAGAAATGCCACTGATTTCTGGGCATTGATTTTGTATCCTGCCACGCTACCGAATTGCTGTATGAGTTCTAGCAATCTTGGGGTTGAGGCTTTTGGGTTTTTACGTGGAGTATCATGTCATCGGCGAAGAGGGAGAGTTTGACTTCTTCTTTGCCAATTTGAATGCCTTTAATGTCTTTTTGTTGTCTGATTGCTGAGGCTAGGACTTCCAGTACTATGTTGAATAGTGTGGTGAGAGTGGACATCCTGTCTTGTTCCTGATCTTAGGGGAAAGGCTCCCAGTGCTTCCCCATTGAGGGTGATATTTGCTGTGGGCTTTTCGTAGATGGCTTTAAAGATGTTGAGGAATGTTCCCTCTATCCCTACACTCTGAAGAGTTTTGATCACGAATGGATGCTGTAGTTTGTCAAATGCTTTCTCTGTATCTATTGAGGGGATACTACGGTTCCTCTTTTTTCTCTTGCTGATATGATGAATCATATTGATTGTTTTACAAGTGCTGAACCAGCCTTGTGTCCCGGGATAAATCCCACTTGGTCATGGTCAATAATCTTCTAATGTATTTTTGGATCCTATTGGCTAGTATTTGCTGAAAATTTTTGCATCCATGGTCATCAGGGATATTGGTCTGTAAGTCTCCTTTTTAGTGGGGTATTTGTCTGGTTTTGGAATTACGGTTATGCTGACCTCATAGAACGAGTCTGGAAGTATTCCATCTCTTTCTATCTTTCCAAACAGCTTTAGTAGAATTGGTATGGTTTCTTCTTTAAACGTTTGATAGCATTCCCCTGGGAAGCCATCTGGCCCTGGACTTTTGTGTCTTGGGAGTTTTTTAATGACTACTTCAAATTCCTCCCTGGTTATTGGCCTGTTCAGGTTTTCTATTTCTTCCAGTTCCAGTTTTCGTAGTTTGTGGTTTTCCAGAAATGCGTTCATTTCTTCTAGACTGTCTAATTTATTGGTGTATAGCTGCTCATAATATGCTTTAAAATCATTTGTATTTCCTTGGTGTTGGTAGTGATCTCTCCTTTCTCATTCATGACTTTATTAATTTGAGTCTTCTCTCTCTTCTTTTTAATAAGGCTGGCTACTGATTTATCTATCTTATTGATTCTTTCAAAGAACCAACTTCTGGTTTTGTTTTTCTGGTCCACAGTTCTTCTGGTCTCTCTTTCATTGAGTTCTGCCCGAATATTTATTAAGTCTCTTCTGCCGGGTGTAGGATCTATTTGCTGTTTTTTCTCTAGCTCCTTTAGGTATAAGGTTAGGTTTTGTATTTAAGTTCTTTCCAGCTTTTGGATGGATGCTTGTATTGTGATTCATTTCCCCCTCAGGCCTGCTTTTGCTGTATCCCACGGATTTTGAATGGTTGCATCTTCATTCTCATTAGTTTCCATGAATCTTTTTAATCCTTAATTTCCTGGTTGACCCTTTCATCTTTTAGCAGTATGGTGTTTGAAATCCTTCCAAACTTCTTCTTGTGGTTAGTTCTTATTTCAAAGCATTATGGTCTGAAAATACACAGGGGACGATCTCTTCTCAAATACTGTGAAGTGAAACACCAGTAACTTAGAAACTGTTAAATGAGTAAGTTTATAGTGGTGGATGATCCTAGAAGCCAATTAAAGATATTGCAAATTGAAATGGTAATTATCAGTTTGAACAAGTAAATCTTTAATGTATTGACAAAAAAGACAGCAATGATCCCCAAGATTGGTTTTGAATAGGAAGAGGGAGGTTACATTATGGTAAAAAGATTTTAACACCAAAAACTAGCAGTATCCCATTTTCATTGTTATCCTATGATTTTTGGGAAAAAATGAGCAAAATCTCTCAGCCCCTTTTGCAACTAGTATTGATAATGTGTCAAATTCTGATGAAAGAAATAATAAGAGTCAATGTCAGGTGTACCTCAGAAATATTGCTGGCAGATATAAAAGGTAATCTGCACCTGGACAAGCAAAAGAGAAAATGCAGTAAACTTAAGAGACTGAAATCTTAGGAATAGTAAGCAAATAGCAAAACGTTTTGAAAATCTGTGTTAGAAGGTCATCATTTAGATAGATAATGGATTTCCAGTTAATAATAAGGAAAGCCAAAAGGGAGTGACATGATACCTCGAATAATTTAAAGAAAATAATGACCTTCCTGGAATATCCTATCCTATGTAGCAGACATGGGAATGTATCACTTGGATCACTGAGGGGAACATAACCAACATCTTCAGCTGCTGTGATTTCAAATTCATCACCAAGGGTGCCCCAATGCCACATATCCCATGGGCTGCCTCCACATAATCTGAGCACAGAGAAAAACTAAGCCATGTTAATTCCTGAGAGATAGAACCCTGTAATGAGTGATTTTTCAAAAAAATATTTTATTCACTTATTTGAGAGAGAGAAAGACAGACCAAGCAGAAGGGGCAGAGTAAGAGAGAAAATCTCAAGCAGATTCCACAGCCTGATTTGGGGTTCTAACCCAGGAACCTGAGATCATGACCTGATCATGACCAACCAAGAGTTGGACATATAATGGACTGCAGAACCCAGATGCCCCCTGTGATGAGTAATTTTTTGAATACTACTTATGGACTTTAAGTTGCCAACATATAGTATAACACCAGTGCTCATCCCATCAGGTGCCCCCCTAGTCCCTCTCACCTATTCATCCAATCCCCCAGCCTGCCTCCCCTTCCACTACCCCTTGATCAATTCCTAGAGTTAGGAGCCTCTCACGTATTGTCACCCTTTCTGATATTTCCCACTCATTTTCTCTCAGTTCCCCTATAATCCTTTTCACTATTTATTACATTCCCCGTATGAGTGAACCCATATAATGATTGTCCTTGTCTGATTGACTTACTTCACTCAGCATAATACCCTCCAGTTCTATCAACATTGAAGCAAATGGTGGGTATTTGTCGTTTCTAATGGCTTAATAATATACCAGTGTATATATAGATCACATCTTCTTTATCCATTCAATTTTCAATGGACACCGAGGCTCCTACCACACTTTGGGTATTGTGCGCATTGCTGCTATAAACATTTAGCACTGCCTTCATCCTAGGGCCTGATCCTGGAGCACTGGGCTTGAATACCACATCAGGCTCCCTGTATGGAGCCTGCTTCTCCCTCTGTCTGTGTCTCTGCCTCCCTCTCTGTCTCTGTGTGTCTCTCTCATGAATAAAAAAACACTTGAGGGAAAAGTTAAAAGAATAGAGTCATATCACAGAGCTTGTCCTTTCTAATATCTAACAAAAGTAAACAAACAGATGAAAATAAAATTACAATAGATTAATTAATTTAAAAATAATATCGTGAATTAGGTTGATGGATGGTTTTTATTTCATTTTAAAATTACTTAATTATTCATTTTGTGTCAGTACCATACTGTTTTGATTACTTCAGTTTTGCAATATAACTAAACTAAGAACATTATTGGAAATGTGAGGATTTTAGCCTCAGCAATCAGGCAACAAAAAGAAATAAAAGGCATTCAAACTGGCAAGAAAAAGTCAAACCCTCCCTCTTCACAGCTGACATGATACTGTACCTAGAAAACACAAAGGACTCTACTCCAAGACTGGTGGAACTCATACAGCAATTCCGCAATGTGGAAGGATACGAAATCAATGCCCAGAAATCAGTGGCATTTCTATACACTAACAATGAGCCTGAAGAAAGAGAAATTAAGGAGTCAATCCCATTTTCAATTGCAACCCAAATCATAAGATACCTAGGAATAAACCTAACCAAAGTGGTAATATACGCTAAAAACTACAGAACACTTTTGAAAGAAATTGTGAAAGACACAAAGAGATGGAAAAATATTCCATGCTCATGGATTGGAACAATTAATATGGTGAAAATGTCAATGCTACCCAGGGCAATTTACTCATTTAATGCAATCCCTATCAAAATATCATGGACTTTCTTCAGAGAGCTGGAACAAATAATCTTAAGATTTGTGTGGCATCAGAAAAGACCCCAAATAGCCAGGGGAATTTTAAAAAAGAAAACCATAGCTGGGGGCATCACAGTGCCAGATTTCAGGTTGTACTACAAAGCTGTGGTCATCAAGACAGTGTGGTACTGGCACAAAAACAGACACATAGATCAATGGAACAGAATAGAGAACCCAGAAGTCGACCCTGAACTTTATGGTCAACTATTATTCGACAAAGAAGGAAAGACTATCCACTGGAAGAAAGACAGCCTCTTCAATAAATGGTGCTGGGAAAATTGGACATCCACATGCAGAAGAATGAAACTAGACCACTCTCTTAAAACAGACACCAAGATAAAATCAAAATATATGATAGATGTAATTGTGTGGCAAGAATCCATCAAAATCCTAGTGGAGAACGCAAGCAACACCCTTTTTGAACTTGGCCACAGCAGCTTCTTGCAAGATACATCCACGAAGGCAAAAGAAAGAAAAGCAAAAATGAACTATTGGGACCTCATCAAGATAAGAAACTTCTGCACAGCAAAAGAAACAGTCAACAAAACTAAAAGACAACCTACAGAATGGGAGAAGATATTTGCAAATGACCTATCAGATAAAGGGCTAGTATCCAAGGTCTATTAAGAACTTATTAAACTCAACACCAAAGAAACAAACAATCCAATCATGAAATGGGCAAAAGACATGAACAGAAATTTCACATGGGAAGACATAGACATGGCCAAAAAGCACCTGAGAAAATGCTCCACATCACTTGCCATCAGGGAAATACACATCAAAACCACAATGGGATACCACCTCACACCAGTGAGAATGGGGAAAATTAACAAGAGGGGAAACAACAAATGTTGGAATGGATGTGGAGAAAGAGGAACCCTCTTTCACTGTTGGTGGGAATGTGAACTGGTGCAGCCACTCTGGAAAACCGTGTGGAGGTTCCTCAAAGAGTTAAAATAGAGCTACCCCACAACCCAGCAATTGCATTGCTGAGGATTTACCACAAAGATACAGATACAGTGAAAAGCTGAGACACCTGCACCCCTATGTTCACAGCAGCATTGTCCACAATAGCCAAACTGTCAAAGAGCTTCGGTGTCCATCGAAAGATGAATGGATAAAGAAGATGTGGTCTATATATACAATCAAATATGATTTAGCCAGTAGAAAGGACTAATACCAACCATTTGTTTCAATGTGGATAGAACTGGGGGGTATTATGCTGAGTGAAGTAAGTCAATTGGAGAAGGACAAACTTTATATGGTTGCATTCATATGGGATATATAAAAAAGTGAGAGGGATTAAAGGGGAAAGGAGAGAAAGTGAATGGGAAATATTAGAGAGGGTGATAGAACCTGCGAGAATCCTAACTCTGGGTGAAGAACAAGTGGTAGTGGAAGGAGAGGTGGGGGGGATGAGGTGACTAGGTGATGGGCACTAAGGAGGGCACTTGATGGGATGACCACTGGGTGTTATACTATATGTTGGCCAATCTACCTCCAATAAAACAATATAGAAAGGAAATCTGAGGACTTCCACATAGTTTAGTAATGTTTTAATGCCTTGCAGAATGCTGGTTACATTTTGAAGTACAAGTGCAACATCACTTTGTGTGTTCACATGCTTTGTATGTGGTAATATTGTTGAGTGTAATGATGCTTCTTGGGCATTTTAAAACAGGCTGAAATGGACTGGTTATGGGGAAAAAAACTTCCAGAAGCATGGAAAATATTGAAGAGTGCCTGGTATTTTGAATAAAAGGTCTTTTATGTAAAGCTGTTGCTACTTCGAATAACTGATTTTCTTTGGTTGCTAAACTAGAGATTAGTGACAACTATTAATTTATTACAAATTGTTGGGGAACATCATAAAACAGCCATGACCCTGGCTGGTTGACCTGTGAGCTTGTCACCTGTGACCTGTGAGCTGATATTTGGAGGCTCCTCACTCCTTTCTTTATTTTTGTCTTTTTGAGGAAATTATACTTATTTTATTTAACTTTTAAATATTTTATTTATTTATTTGAGAGAGAGAGTTAGTTCTGGAGCAAGTGTTAGAGTAGAGTGAGTGGGCAAAACAGAGTCTCTGTTGAGCAGGGATCCTGACTCCTACTCAGAACCATGAGGTTGTAATCTGAGCTGAAATGAAGAGTTAGATGTTCAATTGATTGAGCCACCCAGGCCCCCCTCTTTTGATTCTCGTCTACAGTGGTGACAGGAGGAATAAAGCCTACCAATTTATACATTTAGAAATGGAATATTCTAAAGACTCAGCTGTAGAATCAGTAAATATGTTTCTTTGCTTATCTAAGCCTTGGATTACATTCCAAGTATGTGCTAGCATAAAGCCAGCTTAAAGAACAGTTTCAGAAGAGCATGACTTGTCTTTTTAAACTTCATTTAGAAAGTGATATGTTCCTTCCCAAATTAATTTCTTTTAAAAAAGATTTTATTTATTTATTTGAGTAAAAGAGAGAGCAAGAGGGAGAGCAGGAGCAGGAGGAGGGTCAGAGGAAGAATCAGACTCTATGCTGAGCAAGGAACCTGATGTGGGCCTCAATCCAGGACCCTGGGATCATGATCTGTGCCAAAGGCATACACTTAGTCAACTGAACCACCCAAGTGCCCCCCCAAAATTAATTTCTAAATGCTTATATTATGAAGGCTGAGTGAAGTCCTGCCTAGTGTTCTTAAACTTTGACTAACCCCAAGTACCTTCCTTACTTATCTCAGCATACTGAGAGATATCCAGGGCACATGGAGTTGATGTAGTCAGTTCTAATAATCTCCTGACAAATGTTCTGATTGGTTTTGTCTGAAGTGGGGATTAGACCTTCATCCATGCGACTATTGAAGGAGGCAACTGGACATAAAAGAGATGTAAATAAGCTGGCCTTGCTGCAGAGGGATTCCATGTAGAATGACCAATAAGTTTATAGTCCTATTATATTAAATTAATCAATTATTATATATTCTTACTAGTTAAGCCCCAGTTTCTTGAGAAGGATATTGTTCACCATATAATACTGTTATAATGCATATCACTTATTAAGCACTTAACTATTTCAAATATGCTTTACAACTATTATCTCATTTAATGCTCAAAACTGTCTTATATGATAGACACAATTATTATTCACATTTTAGAGTTTAAGAAAAGTAAGGCTTAGAGAGGTCAAGTAACAATCCCAAGGCAACTCATGTAGAAAACTGAGAATCTAGGATTGAAACTAAAGCCTATATTTTTGACCACTATATGGCATTGTGTTCTACTTTATCATAGACTTTGGTAGAAATGTGGATTTGGGTGAACTTAATGATGGAAATGTGGCTTCTTTAAAACATTTACATATCAGGTGATAGCTCAGTGAATGTGTGTTGGTTCATAACCCTCTTGGGAGATTCTTGGGTGAAACCTGAAACTGGCCCCCCACACTCAGAGGGTAGGGAGAACCTGAAGAAAAAGAGGCAAGCCACTCCAGGTTGGTAGGTGGCAGGTTTAGTAAGCAAAGGGAACTTACATTCAAGACTTGTGATTGGTGGCAGCAAGATGAATGGATCCCAAAATACCTGCTCCATCTTAAAAGTTTATAGAGGCTCTAACTGGGTTAGGTCACATATACCATGCAGGTGTTGCGAACACAACATTATTATCTCAAGGGTATGTCCTTGGAGTACCCCTGAGAGTGGGAAAGGCATGTGGAACCCACATTGCAAGGATAGAGAAAGGAATGAGGAGTCTGTGATCACAGGGCGATCAGTGGGATTTCGTATTTTGATGATGTTCTCCAACAATTTGTATTAAATTAATAGTTGCACTAATCTCTAGTTTAGCCACCAAATAAAACCAGTTATTCAAAGTAGCAACAGCTTTACACAAAAGACCTTTTATTCAAAATACCAGGCACTCTTCAATATTTTCCATGCTTCTGGAAGTTTTTTCTCATAACTAATCCATTTCAGCTTGTTTTTTTTTTTTAATGACCAAGAAGCATCATTACACTCAACAATATTACCACATACAAATCATGTGAACACACAAAGTGATGTTGCACTTGTACTTCAAAATGTAACCAGCATTCTGCAAGGCATTAAAACATTACTAAACTATGTGTAAGTCCTCAGATTTCCAAATATATTCTTAGTTCCTTTGAAGTTGAGGTCCTACCACCACCAGTTATATTCAAGTAGTAGTTAATTCTCTCCAACTGTTCTTTTTGTTGTTGTTGTTAACCCACATTTATTTTTTAATTTAAATTTTAGTTAGTGAGCATATAGTTTAATATTAATTTATTGAGTAGAATTCAGTGATTCCTCACTTATATACAACCCCAGTGCTCATCACAAGTACCCTCCTTAATACCTTAATCCATCCAGACCATTCACCAACCATCTCCCCCTATCAGCCCTCAGTTCTCTGTCATTAAAGAACCTGTTATGGCCTGTTTCCCTCTTTCATTGTTTTCTTTCCTCCTTCCCATACATTCATAGGCTTCGTTTCTTCAATTCCACATATATATCATATTAACACATATTTAAAATGAAAAATACTTATATATTTTTTAAAAGCTAATGAGAAGTGTGAATTTTTTGGTACATTTTTTTCACATCTTTTTTTTACGTTGTTGTTAACTTTTTTTACTTTTTAAAAATTAAAGTTAATTAACATATCATTATTATTAATTTGGGGGTAGAATACATGATTCTTCAATAGCAACCAGTGCTGGTTACATCAAGTGCCCTATTTAGCACGCATCACCCAAACACCCCATCCCCCCACCTACCTCCCTTCCAGCAACCCTCAGTTTGTTTCCTATAGCTAAGAGTCTCTTATGGTTTGCCTCCCTCTTTGTTTTTATCCTATTTTATTTTTCCTTCCCTTCCCTTGTGTACATCAGTTTTGTTTCTTAAATTCCACATATGAGTGAAGGGGGAAAAAGTATAAATGAACTACTGGGAATTCACCAGGATAAAAGCTTTTGCACAGGAAAGGAAACAGTCAACAAAATTAAAAGACAATCTGGAGAATGGGAGATGTTTGCAAAGAACATATCAGATAAGTGTTAGCACCCAAAATCTATGAAGAACTCATCCACCTTAACAGCCAAAAACAACCAAAAAGAATCCAGTCAAGACATGGCCAGAAGACATGTACAGACATTTCTGCAAAGAACAGGTAAATGGCTAACAGACATATGAAAAAAATGTCCAAGACCTCTCGTCATCAGGGAAATGCAACTCAAAAATACAATGACAAACCACCATCAGATGGCTAAAAAGGAACCCAGGAAACAACAGATGCTGGCGAGGATGCAAGGAAGGAGAACCCTCATACACTGTTGATTTGTAGGAATGCAAGTTTTTGCAGCCACTCTGGAAAACAGTATGGAGGTTCCTCAAGAAAGTAAAAGTAGAGCACCCCTAAGACCCAGCAATGGCACAACTAAGTATTTACTCAAATGATACAAAACTACAGATTCAAAGTGGTCCTTGCACCAAAATGTTTACTGCAGAAATGTCCACAATAGCCAAACTATGGAGTGAACCCAGATGTCTGTTGGATGATGAATAGGTGAAAGAGAGGTGGTATTTATATACAACTGAATACTATAGAGCTAGCAAAAAGAATGAAATCTTGTCCCTTGTAACAATGTGGATGGAACCAGACGGTGGCAGGCTAAGTGAAATAAGTCAGAGATATCTCCAACTGCTCTTTTTATGGATTAACATTTGTCCTCTCTAATACCACTTACCATGTCATTTTATATTTGTAAACTTATTACATAAATTTAAAGTTTATGCACTCTTCTATAATGCAGAATCCTTGAAATTAGGATATATCTCATTCATATATTTATCATCCAGGGTCACTTCATCATTTGAAATATAGTAGACACTCAATACACATTTAGAGAGTGGAATATATTTTCATGGAAAAGCATTCTATCTTTTAAAGGTTGCATATGGCAATATAGTGCTCATAGGACATAGAAGCAAAGAGGTAAAAGTCTATTGCCCCAAGAAATATAGAAAAAACAAATGAATTAAGCATCAAGCAAAACTGATGACTTTATTTCCTGTTGTCACGCTGGTCAGAAATATGGGAATACCTCTTTCTACACTTGATAGGTCTTCTAAGCACAACATCTCCAAAGACACAAGAGTTTTAAATGATACACTGGACCAGATGGATTTCACAAGTATCTACAGAACTTTACGTCCAAATGCAACTGAATACACATTCTTCTCAAATGCACATGGAACTTTCTCCAAAATAGACCATATACTGGGTCACAAATCAGGTCTGAACCAATACCAAAAGATTGGGATCGTCCCCTGCATATTCTCAGACCATAATGCCTTGAAATTAGAACTAAATCACAACAAGAAGTTTGGAAGGACTTCAAACACGTGGAGGTTGAGGACCATCCTGCTAAAAGATGAAAGGTTCAACCAGAAAATTAAGGAAGAATTAAAAATATTCATGGAAACTACTGAGAATGAAGATACAACCATTCAAAATCTTCGGGATACAGCAAAAGCAGTCCCGAGGGGGAAATACATCGCAATACAAGCATCCATCCAAAAACTTGAAATAGCTCAAATACAAAAGCTAACCTTACACCTAAAGGAGCTAGAGAAAAAAACAGCAAATAGATCCTACACCAAACAGAAAAGAGTTAATAAAGATTAGAGCAGACTCAATGAAATCGAGACCAGAAGAACTGTGGAACAGATCAACAAAACCAGGAGTTGGTTTTTTGAAAGAATTAATAAGATAGATAAACCATTAGCCAGACTTATTAAAAAGAAGAGAATAAAATCATGAATGAGAAAGGAGAGATCACTACCAACACCAAGGAAATACAAACGATTTTAAAAACATATTATGAACAGCTATATGCCAAAAAATTAGGCAATCTAGAAGAAATGGATGCATTCCTGGAAAGCCACAAACTACCAAAACTGGAACTGGAAGAAATAGAAAACCTGAACAGGCCAATAACCAGGGAGGAATTTGAAGCAGTCATCAAAAACCTCCCAAGACACAAAGTCCAGGGCCAGATGGCTTCCCTGGGGAATGCTATCATATGTTTAAAGAAGAAACCATACCTATTCTACTAAAGCTGCTTAGAAGTATAGAAAGAGATGGAATACTTCAAAACTCGTTCTCTGAGGCGAGCATCACATTAATTCCAAAACCAGACAAAGACCCCACCATAAAGGAGAATATAGAGCAATATCCCTGATGAACATGAATGCAAAAATTCTCAACAAGATACTAGCCAATAGGATACAACAATACTTCAAGAAGACTATTCACCATGACGAAGGAGGATTTATCCCTGGGATGCAAGGCTGGTTCAACACTTGTAAAACAATCAATGTGATTCATCATATCAGCAAGAGAAAAAACAAGACCCACATGATCCTCTCAATAGATGCAGAGAAAGCATTTGACAAACTACAGCATCCATTCCTGATCAAAACTCTTCAGACTGTAGGGATAGAGGGAACATTCCTCAACATCTTTAAAGCCATCTACAAAGGGCCACAGCAAATATCATTCTCAATGGGAAGCACTGGGAGCCTTTCCGCTAAGATCAGGAACAAGACAGGGATGACCACTCTCACCACTGCTATTCAACATAGTAATAGAAGTAGTAGCCTCAGCAATCAGACAAAAAAAAAGAAATAAAAGGCATTCAAATTGGCGAAGAAGTCAAACTCCCCCTCTTCGCCGATGACATGATTCTCTACATAGAAAACCCAAAAGCCTCCACCCCAACATTGCTAGAACTCATACAGCAATTTGCCAGTTAGGCAGGATACAAAATCAATGCCCAGAAGTCAGTGGCACGTCTAGACACTAACAATGAGACTGAAGAAAGAGAAATTAAGGAGTCAATCCCATTTACAATTGCACCCAAAGCATAAGATACCTAAGAATAAACCTAACCAAAGAGGTAAAGGATCTATACCCTAAAAATGAGAGAACACTTCTGAAAGAATTTGAGGAAGACATAAAGAGATGGAAAAATATTCCATGCTCATAGATTGACAGAATTAATATTGTAAAAGTGTCAATGTTACCCAGGGCAACTTACACGTTTAATGCAATCCCTCTCAAAATAACATGGACTTTATTCAGAGAGTTGGAACAAATTATGTTGAGATTTGTGTGGAATCAGAAAACATCCCGAATAGCCAGGGGAATTTTAAAAAGGAAAATCCATAGCTGGGGGCATCACAATGCCTGATTTCAGGTTCTACTACAAAGCCGTGGTCATCAAGACAGTGTGCTCCTGGCACAAAAACAGACACATAGATCAATGGAACAGAATAGAGGATCCAGAAGTGGACCCTCAACTTTATGGTCAACTAATATTCGATAAAGGAGGAAAGACTATCCATTGGAAGAAAGACAGTCTCTTCAATAAATGGTGCTGGGAAGATTGGACATCCACATGCAGAAGAATGAAACTAGACCACTCTCTTGCACCAGACACCAAGATAAACTCAAAATGGATGAAAGATCTAAATGTGAGACAAAATTCCACCAAAATCCTAGAGGAGAACACAGGCAACAACCTTTTTGAACTCGGCCACAGTAACTTCTTGCAAGATACATCCACGAAGGCAAAAGAAACAAAAGCAAAAATGAACTATTGGGACTTCATCAACATAAGAAGCTTTTGCACAGCAAATATTCACAATAGCCAAACTGTGGAAGGAGCCTCGGCGTCCATCGAAAGATGAGTGGATAAAAAAGATGTGGTTTATGTATACAATGGAACATTACTCAGCTATTAGAAATGACAAATACCCACCAATGTTTCAACATGGATGGAACTGTAGGGTATTATGCTGAGTGAAGTAAGTCAATCGGAGAAGGACAAACATTATATGTTCTCACTCATGTGGGGAATATAAATAGTAGTGAAAGGGAATATAAGGGAAGGGAGAAGAAATGTGTAGGAAATATCAGAAAGGGACACGGAACATTAAGACTCCTAACTCTGGAAAACGACCTGGGGGTGGTGGTGGGAGGGGGGCGGCGTGAATGGGTGATGGGCACTAACGGGGGTACTTGACGGGATGAGCACTGGGTGTTTTTCTATGTGTTGGCAAATTGAACACCAATAAATATAAATTTATTATAAAAAAGGAGTTAAAAATACATCTGGCGTATGACCCAGAAATTGCACTGCTGGGGATTTACCCCAAAGATTCAGATGCAATGAAATTCCGGGACACCTGCACCCCGATGTTTCTAGCAGCAATGTCCACAATAGCCAAACTGTAGGAGCCTCGGTGTCCATCGAAAGATGAATGGATAAAGAAGATATAGTTTATGTATACAATGGAATATTACTCAGCCATTGGAAATGACAAATACCCACCATTTGCTTCAACGTGGATGGAACTGGAGGGTATTATGCTGAGTAAAGTAAGTCAATCAGAGAAGGACAAACATTATATGGTCTCATTCATTTGGGGAATATAGACAAATAGTGAAAGTGAATAAGGTGAATGGAGAAAAAATGAGTGGGAAATATCAGAAAGGGAGTCAGAACATGAAAGACTTCTAACTCTGGGAAAGGAACTCGGGGTGGTGGAAGGGGAGGTCGGTGGGGGGTGGGGATGACTGGGTGATGGGCACTGAGGGGGGCACTTGATGTGATGAGCACTGGGTGTTATGCTATATGTTGGCAAATTGAACTCCAATAAAATAATAAAAACATAATTTAGGATAAAAAATTAAAAAGAGAAAAACTTTAAAATAAATAATTCAAATAATAATTTTTCTTGTAAGGCTGATATCTGGACTTGCTCAGGAATAGTTTCTATTGCCTTCTTTTTTCACATGCATGGGCTATGCCTCCTCCATCTTTGTAGAAGTATAATTAACTTTTAATTATATATATATAATACAAAATGGTGTTTTTAAATGTATATATTATGAAATGATTACCACATCATGTTTATTTGCATATCCATAACATTATATTGCTATCATTCTTTTTTTTTCTTTTTTTGTGGTGAGAACAGTTAAAATGCACTTTTTAAAAAATATTTTTCTTATTTATTCATGAGAGACACACACACAGAGAGACAGAGAGAGAGAGACAGATACATGGGCAGAGGAAGAGGCAGGGAGCCTGACATGGGACTCGATCTTGGGTCTCCAGGATCACACTGGGCTGAAGGTGGCACTAAACCACTGAGCCACCCGGGCTGCCCCTAAAATGCACTCTTTTTTTAAAAATTTACTTTATTATTATTATTAAAATATATTTAAACATAAACTATTTTTAAAACTGCTTTGTATGTCATGCAAGATAAAAAATACATTGTAGTTAAATTGAATGGAATAAGATCTTAGTTCCTGACATCTGAGACTTCAGTCCTTTGTGTGTATGTGTCTGTATATATGCATGTGTTATTAAAATGCACTCTTAATGAATTTGAAGTATACAATTACTATTAACTATAATGATCATGCTATACCTTAGATTCCAAGAACTTTTTCATCTTTTAAATGAAAGTCTGTACTGTTTCATCAACATCTCCCTGTTTTTCCCTCTGTTGAGCCTGGTAATTACCATTCTAATCTCTGGTAATATGAGTTCAACTTTTTAAAGATTTCATGTACAAATGAAATTATATACTATTTTTCTTTCTCTGTCTTATTTTACTTTGCATAATTTCTTCCAGGATAATCATGTTATTGCAAATGGAAGAATTTCCTTCTTTTTATAGATGAATAATATTCCATTGTGTATGTATTTATACCACATTATTCTTATTTCATTCACCTATTGATGTATACATAGAATGTTATTTTATTTTGGCCATTGTGCATAGTGCTGCAATAAACCTGGGAATGCAGATAAAAAAAATTAAAAATAAAATAAAATAAATTAAAATTTAAAATATTAAAAAAAATTGAATGAAAAAAAGAAACCAAAGTCCATAATCTCTGAGGGTTTAGGAAGAGGGGATAGAGGAACAAGTGCTGAAATGTGGCAGGTCAGCTCTCACTTGTTTTTATTATCTTCTTCTAGCACTGCTTTAATGTTATCCTGAGAATGCTAGTAGCTAAAACTATTTCTTTGATTCTTTTTTAAAAATAATTTTAATTTTATTTTACTTTAGAGAGAAAGGGAGTGAGTATATGTGCACATGAGAGAAGGTGGGAAGGACAAAGAGGGAATGAGAGAGAAAATCCTGAGCAGGTTCCATGCGCAGTGCAGTGCTTAAATCAGGGTTCAGTCTCACAATCCTGAGATCATGATCTAAGCCAAAACCAAGAGTTAGATGTTCAGCTGACTGTGTAACACAGGTGTCCCTCTTGATTCCTGTCTATAATGGTGACAAGAGGGATAAAGCCCACCAATTTACACATTTAGAATTTGGATATTCCAGAGACTCAGCTGCAGAATCAGTAAATGGAATCTTTTGCTTATCTATGACTTGGGTTACATTCTAAGTATGTGCTAGCATAAAGCCAGCATAATGAACAGTTTCAGAACATCATGACTTGTCCTTTTTTGTGACAACTTCATTTAGAAGGTGATATGTTCCTTCCCAAATTAATTTCTAAATGCTTATATAATGGGACTGGGTGAAGCCCTGCTTAGTTTTCTTAAACTTTGATTTACACTTCACCATAGAGTTTGGTAGAAATGTGGATTTGGGTGAACTTAATAATAGAAATGTGGCTCTTTAAAACATTTCTGTATCAGGTGATAGTTCAGTGAATGTGTGTTGGTTCATAACCCTCTTGGGAGCTTCTTGGGTGAAATGTGAAATGCCCTCACACTCAGAAGGCAGGGGGAACCTTAAGAAAGAGAGGCAGGCCACTCCACGTTGGTAGGTGGCAGTTTTAATAAGCAAAGGGAATTTACACGAGGCTTGTCTTGAGTGGCAGAAAGAAATTGTCTCCTCACATTTACCCACTGCATTTTAAAAGTTTATTAAGAGGCCCTAAATGGGCTCGGTCACATATACCATGCAGGTGTTTTCAACACAACATCACTATCTCAAGGCCATGTCCTTGGAGTACCCCTGGGAGTGGGAAAGACAAGTGGAACCCACATTCAAAGAATAGAGGAGGGAGTGAGGAGCCTCTAAGTATCAGGTCCAGCTCACAGATCAATCAGCAGTCATATGTTTTTGATGATATTCTCCAACAATTAGTAATAAATTAAAAATCATCACTAATCTCTAGCTTAGCCACTAAAGAAACCCAGATATTCATAATAGCAATAGCTTTGCATTAAAGACCTTTTATTCAAAATACCATGCATTTGTCAATATCTTCTATGGTTCTGGAAATTTTCTCTCGTAACCAGTCTCATACAGATTGTTACTTTTTTTTCTTCTTTTTCCCCCTGAATTTTAAGAAATTTTATTTAAATTCAATTAATTAACATATAATATATTGTTGGTTTCAGGGGTAGTGATCAGTGATTAATCAGTCTTATATAATATACAGTGCTCATTATACCACATGCCCTCATTAACGTCTATCAACCATTTACTTCATCCCCCATTCCCCTCCCGACTAACAACCCTAGGTTTCTTTCCTATTATTAAGTCTCTTTTTTAATAAATTTATTTTTTATTGGTGTTCGATTTGCCAACATACAGAATAACACCCAGTGCTCATCCAGTCAAGTACCCGACTAAGTGGCTGTCACCCAGTCACCCGCACCCCCCACCCACCTCCCTTTCCACCACCCCTAGTTTGTTTCCCAGAATTAGGAGTCTTTCATGTTCTGTCTCCCTTTCTGATATTTCCCACTCATTTTTTCTCCTTTCCCCTTTATTCCCTTTCACTATTCTTTATATCCCCCAAATGAATGACACCATATAACGTTTATCCTTCTCCGATTGACTTACTTGACTCAGCATAATACCCTCCAGTTCCATCCATGTCGAAGCAAATGGTGGGTAATTGTCATTTCTAATGGCTGAGTAATATTCCATTTTATACAAAAACCACATTTTCTTTACGCATTCATATTTCGATGGACACTGAGGCTTCTTCCACAGTTTGGATATTATGGACATTGCTGCTATAAACATTGGGGTGCAGGTGTCCTGGCATTTCATTGCATCTGACTGTATCTTTGGGGTAAATTCCCAGCAGTGCAATTGCTGGGTCATAGGCCAGATCTATTTTTAACTCTTTGAGGAACCTCCACACGGTTTTCCAGAGTGGCTGCACCAGTTCACATTCCCACCAACAGTGCAAAGGCTTCCCCTATCTCCATATCCTCTCCAACATTTGTTGTTTCCTGCCTTGTTAAATTTCCCCATTCTCACTGGTGTGAGGTGGTATCTCCTTGTGGATTTGATTTGTATTTCCCTGATGGCAAGTGATGCGGACCATTTTTTCATGTGCGTGTTGGCCATGTCTATGTCTTCCTCTGTGATATTTCTCTTCATGTCTTTTGCCCATTTCATGATTAGATTGTTTGTTTCTTTGGTGTTGAGTTTAATAAGTTCTTTATAGATCTTGGAAACTAGCCCTTTATCTGATAGGTCATTTGCAAATATCTTCTCCCATTCTGTAGATGTCTCTTAGTTTTGTTGAATGTATCCTTTGCTGTGCAAAAGCTTCTTATCTGGATGAAGTCCCAATAGTTCATTTTTGCTTTTCTTTCTTTTGCCTTGGTGGATGTATCTTGCAAGAAGTTACTGTGGCCGAGTTCAGAAAGGGTGTTGCCTGTGTTCTCCTCTAGCATTTTGATGGAATCTTGTCTCACATTTAGATCTTTCATCCATTTTGAGTTTATCTTTCTGTATGGTGCAAGAGAGAGGTCTAGTTTCATTCTTCTGCAAGTGGATGTCCAATTTTCCAGCACCATTTATTGAAGAAGCTGTCTTTTTAGCAGTGGATAGTCTTTCCTCCTTTATCGAATATTAGTTGACTATAAAGTTGAGGGTCCACTTCTGGATTCTCTATTCTGTTCCACTGATCTATGTGTCTGTTTTTGTGCCAGGACCACACTGTCTTGATGACCACAGCTTTGTAGTACAACATGAAATCTGGCATTGTGATGCCCCCAGATATGGTTTTCTTTTTTAAAATTCCCCTGGCTATTCGAGGTCTTTTCTGATTCCACACAAATCTTAAGATTATTTGTTCCAGCTCTCTGAAGAAAGTCCATGGTATTTTGATAGGGATTGCGTTAAACGTGTAAATTGCCGTGGATAACATTGACATTTTCACAATATTAATTCTGCCAATCCATGAGCATGGAACGTTTTTCCATCTCTTTGTGTCTTCCTCAATTTCTTTCAGAAGTGTTCTATAGGTTTTAGGGTATAGATCCTTTACCTCTTTGGTTAGGTTTACTGTAGGTATCTTATGCTTTTGGGTACAATTGTAAATGGGATTGACTCCTTAATTTCTCTTTCTTCAGTCTCATTGTTAGTGTCTAGACATGCCACTGACTTCTGGGCATTGATTTTGTATCCTGCCACACTGCCAAATTGCTGTATGAGTTCTAGCAATCTTGGTGTGGAGGCTATTGGGTTTTCTATGTAGAGTATCACTGGCAAAGAGGGAGAGTTTGACTTCTTCTTTGCCAATTTGAATGCCTTTTATTTTATTGTTTTGCCTTATTGCTGAAGATAGGACTTCTATTACTGTGTTGAATAGCACTGGTGAGAGTGGACATCCCTGTCTTGTTCCTGATCTTAGTGGAAAGGCTCCCAGTGCTTCCCCAAGGAGAATAATATTTGCTGTGGGCTTTTTGTAGATGGCTTTTAAGATGTTGAGGAATGTTCCTCTATCCCTACACTCTGAAGAGTTTTGATCAGGAATGGATGCTGTAGTTTGTCAAATGTTTTCTCTGCATCTCTTGAGAGGATCATGTGGGTCTGTTTTTTCTCTTGCTGATATAATGAATTAAATTGATTGTTTTACGAGTGCTGAATCAGTCTTGCATCCCGGGGATAAAACCTCCTTGGTCATGGTGAATAATCTTCTTAAAGTATTGTTGTATCATATTGGCTAGTATCTTGTAGAGAATTTTTGCATCCATGTTCATCAAGGATATTGGTCTATATTCTCCTTTTGGTTGGGTCTTTGTCTAGTTTTGGTTTGTATTTAAAGTGATGCTGGACTCATGGAACGAGTTTGGAAGTACTCCATCTCTTTCTACTCTCTGAACAGCTTTAGTAGAATAGGTATGGTTTCTTCTTTAAACCTTTGATACAATTCCCCAGGGAAGCCATCTGGCCCTGGACTTTTATGTCTTGGGAGGTTTTTGATGACTGCTTCAAATTCCTCCCTGGTTATTGGCCTGTTCACGCTTTCTATTTCTTCCTGTTCCAGTTTTGGTAGTTTGTGGCTTTCCAGAAATGCATCCATTTCTTCTCGATTGCCTAACTTATTGGCATATAGTTGTTCATAATATATTTTTAAAGTCGTTTGTATTTCCTTGGTGTTGGGAGTGACCTCTCCTTTCTCATTCATGATTTTATTACTTTGAGTCTTCTCTATTCCACATTTCTTCTGGTCTCGATTTTGTTGAGTTCTGCTCGAATCTTTATTACTCTCTTCTTCTGCTGGGTGTAGGATCCATTTGCTGTTTTTTCTCTAGCTCCTTTAGGTGTAAGTTTCGCTTTTGTACTTGTGTTCTTTCCAGTTTTTGGATGGATGCTTGTATTGTGATGGATTTCCCCCTCAGGACTGCTTTGGCTTTATCCCAAAGATTTTGCATGGCTGTGTCTTCATTCTCATTAGTTTTCATGAATCTTTTTAATTCTTATCTGATTTCCTGGTTGACCGTTTCATCTTTTAGCAGGATGGTCCTTAACCTCTACGTGTTTTAAATCCTTCCAAATTTCTTCTTGTGATTTAGATCTAATTTCAAGGCATTATGGTCTGAGAATATGCAGGGGATGATCCCAATCTTTTGGTATCGGTTCAGACCTGATTTGTGACCCAGTATGTGGTCTATTCTGGAGAAAGTTCCATGTGCACTTGAGAAGAATGTGTATTCAGTTGCGTTTGGAAGTAAAGTTCTGTTAATATCTGTGAAATCCATCTGGTCAGTGTATCATTTCAAGCTCTTGTTTCATTGGACATGCTGTGCTTAGAGTACCTACCGATTGTAGAAAGCGCTACATTGAAGTCACCAAGTATAAGTGTATTATTATCTAAGTATGTCTTAACTTTGGTTATTAATTGATTGATATATTTGTCAGCTCCCATATTCGGGGCATATATATTGAGGATTGTTAAGTCCTCTTCTTGCATAGATCCTTTCAGTATGATATCGTGTCCCTCTTCATCTCTCACTACAGTCTTCAGGATAAATTTTAGTTTATCTGATATGAGGATGGCTACCCCTGCTTTCTTTTGAGGATCATTTGAATGGTAAATGGTTCTCCAATCTTTTATTTTCAGGCTGTAGTTGTCCTTCTGTCTAAAATGAGTTTCTTGTAGACAGCAAATAAATGGGTCCTGCTTTTTTATCAAGTCTGAAACCCTGCGCCTTTTGATGGGGTCATTAAGCCCGTTCACGTTCAGAGTTACTATTGACAGATATGAGTTTAGTGTCATCATGATACCTATTCAGTCCCTGTTTTTGTGGATTATTCCATTGGACTTCTTTTTAAAGAGGAATTTTAAGAGTCCTCCTTAAATTTTCTTGCAGAGCTGGTTTGGTGGTCACTTATTCTTTCTGTTCTGCCTATCTTGGAAGCTCTTTATCTCTCTGTCTATTCTGAATGAGAACTTTGTTGGATGAAGTATGCTTGGTTGCATGTTCTTCTCATGTAGGACCCTGAATATATCCTGCCAGCCCTTCTGGCCTGCCAGGTCTCTGTGGAGAGGTCTGCTATTAATCTAATATTTCTCCCCATAAAAGTTAGAGATTTCTTGTCTCTTGCTGCTTTAAGGATCTTCTCCTTATCTTTGGAATTTGCAAGCTTCACTATTAAATGTCGAGGTGTTGAATGGTTTTTATTGATTTTAGGGTGTGGGGTGATCTCTCTATTTCCTGGATCTGAATGCCTGTTTCCCTTACCAGATTAGGAAAGTTTTAGCTGTGATTTGTTCAAATCCATATTCTGGACCTCTGTCCCTTTCAGTGCCCTCAGGAACCCCAATTAAACGTAGATTTTTCTTCCTCAGGCTGTCACTTATTTCCCTTAATCTATCCTCATGATCTTTTGTTTGTCTCTTTTTTCCTCAGTTTCCCTCTTTGCCACCAACTTGTCTTCTATGTCACTCACTCGTTCTTCCACCCTCGTGGAAGACCTCTACCTTAACCCTCGTCGTTAGGACTTCTAGTTTGGATTGCATCTCATTCAATTGATTTTAATTTCTGCCTGATTAGATCTAAATTCTGCAGTCATGAAGTCTCTTGAGTCCTTGTTGCTTTTTTCTACAGCCACCAGTAGCTTTATAATTGTGCTTCTGAATTGGCTTTCTGACATTGAATTGTAATCCAAATTTTGTAATTTTGTGTGAGAGAGGAGTGCTTCGATTCTTTCTTTTGAGGTGAGGTTTTCCTTCTAGTCATTTTGTTCAGTGCAGAGTTGCCAAAAACAAGTTGTATTTGGAAAAGGAGAAAAAGGGAGAAGAGAAAGAAGAAAAGAAAAAGAAAGAAAACAAGGGCGGGGGGAAGCAAACAAATAAAAAAACAAAAAAGGGGGAGTATCCTCTGATTCTGTATACTGTAAATCCCTCGACTTCCCCTGGAACTTTCCAGTGCTGCTTGGTCAATAATTTGTTTTCCCCTGTCAGTCTACCTGGTCTTTTTGGGGGAGGGGCCTGCTGTGCTGATTTTCAGTTGTTAGCACTTGGGGGATCTGCTCAGCCCCCTGCCCTGTGCAGGGCTCAGGGAAAGATGTTTATCCTGTTTATATGGTGAGGCCCCTGTGAGGCTCAGTGGGGGTTGTTTACCCTGTGAGGTCCCAGGAGGAACAACAACAGTGGTGGCGGCCAGCTCTAGAGCCCTGGATTCAGCTCCTGCAGTAACTACAAAGCTCTCAGTCTGCCGCGGCCTGGATGCTCTGGGGCTGGGGCCGCTCATCTGCTCAGCTTGAGCTGCCTGTAGGCTGGAGCGTCGTTGCTGTCCTGGGCCCTCCCAGCCTCTGCCTGTCCCGGGGGTAGGGCCGGATCTTGGGCTGTGTCCCCAGCGCCCTGTGCTCTGGGGCCTGCGCTGTTGGAATCGCGCTCCCGGCTGCGCAGCCCCCTCCCCGTGGAGCCTCTGCCGGAGCCGCTTCCGAGCTGCTCCCCGGGCCGCGCAGCCCCTTCTGGCGTGGAGCCACCGCCAGAAGTTGCTCCTGAGTCCAGCCAGGTGCGCTGCAGCCCTTTAGGGAGCTCAGCCGTAGGGTGTGGCCCACTCTCCCGGTGCGCAGGTGTCTGTTAGTGTCCCCGGGAGCCCGAGGGCATCCCCGCCCTCCTGAGGTCCTGCCCGAGCTCCCCGCGAGCCCCTTTCCTCCCGGGAAGGTCGGTGCAGCTCCTGCTCCTCCGGGACGGGGCTCTCCTGTCCTGGGGACACTCGCCCCGGCCTCAGCCCGGCTCCTCGCGGGGCCCCTCCCGCTTGGATGTCTTTTGTGTCTTTATTTCTTTTTTCCCCATCTTCCTACCTTGGTAGAAGCGTGAACTCTTCTCACTGTAGCATTCCAGCTGGTCTCTCTTTAAATCTCAGTCTGAATTCGTAGGTTTTCATGATGATTTGAAGGTTATCTAGGTCATTTGGTGGGGACAGGTGACTTGGGGAACTTACTCTTCTGCCGGCTTGCCCCGCCCCCCATTAAAAGTCTCTTACTGGGACACCTGGGTTGCTCAGTGGTTTAGTGTCTGCCTTTGGCTCAGATAAGGATCCTGGGGTCCTGGGATTGAGTCCCACATCAGGTTGCCTGCAAAGAGCCTACTTCTCCCTCTGCATGTGTCTCTGTCTGTGTCTCTGTGTTTCTCATGAATGAATAGATAAAATAAATAAAATATTTTACAAAATTATAGAGTCTCATATGATTTGTCTCCTTATTTCATTTAAAACAACTTTTTCTCTCTTCCCCTGTGATCCTCTATTTTGTTTCTTAAATTCTACATATGAGTGCGACCATATGACAATTGTTTTTCTCTGATTGATTTATTGCTCTTAGCATAACATCCTTTAGTTGCATCCATGTCATTGCAATTGGCAAGATTTCATTTTCTGATGCCTTAGTAGTATTCCATTATACACACACACACACACACACACACACACACTACATATTCTGTATTTATTTATCTGTTGATGGATACCTGGGCTCATTCCATAGTTTGGCTATTGTGGACATTGCTGATAAATTTGTTGCTTAAGTGCCCAAGAAGCATCATTCCACTCAACAATATTACCACATAGAAAGCATGTGAACATACCAGATAATGTTCCATTTGTACCTCAAATGGTAATAAGCAATCTGCAGTGCATTAGAATATTACTAAACTATGTGCAAGTACTCAGATTTCCAAAAACATTTTTTTTTTTTTTTTTTTTTTTTTTTTTTTTTTTTTTTTTTTTTATTTTTTTTATTTTTTTTATTGGTGTTCAATTTACTAACATACAGAATAACACCCAGTGCCCGTCACCCATTCACTCCCACCCCCCGCCCTCCTCCCCTTCTACCACCCCTAGTTCGTTTCCCAGAGTTAGCAGTCTTTATGTTCTGTCTCCCTTTCTGATATTTCCCAAAAACATTTTTGGTTCCTTTGAAGTTGAGGCCCTTCCACCTTCAATTCATATTCAAATTGTTACCTTGAATCCATGCATAGAGTTCTTGGTTAGATTAGTCTATTTGCATTTGGTTGCTAATACTCATAATTTAGAACATTCTAAAAAAATAACCAGAAACTACCAAAGAAAGAGAGTGGGAGATCTTACCCATTAACTTAATAAGATGTTTGCTAAGAAAAGCAACAGTAGATCCTGTCTAGAAGTGAAAGGCTTTTAACCTTGGCTCTCAAAGCCACTTCTAACCATATGACTTCTGGAAAATGGACATATAAGTTGATGAAATCTTGAGAATTCTCACTTCATTCAGAGAAAAGTGGAAAAAAATGTGTATTCTTTTATTTTCCTTTAGGGAAGGATGAAAGTTGTAACAGCTACAGTTGAAAGATGAATGACAAAGGGGAGGAGAATCAAAATTACTAACTCTTTGATGGAGTCATAGTCTTCAGAACTCTATGAGGAAGAACTATACCATTGCTAGATTTCCTCCAAAATGATGCTAATAATATAACTTCTTTTCTTAAAACTTCTCTTGACTTAACCAATGTCGACTAACTCCATAGTTTATGATTAAATAATACCTTCATGATTCCCTCTCTTTCTCACTCTAAATTCTTATCTTTCTACACTTCTAAATAAGCAATGTATTTTGCTTTTTGAATTTCAAGTCATTTCTGGAAAATAGTTCTCTTCAACTATTCTTTGTATGGATTCTAATTTTTTTTCCTTCTCTAACAGTACTCACCATGTTCTCTTATTTTTTGTAAACTTAATACATGGATTTACACCTTAACACCCCTCTGTCATATTAGGCTGCAGATTCCTTGAAATTAAGATATATGCTATTCATATATTTATCCTCCAGGGCCAGTGCAGCATTTGAAACATTATAGACACTCAATAAGCATTTAGTAAGTGAAATATATTTTTCATTGAAATGTGTTGTGTCTTGGGGAAACTTGGTGGCTCAGTGGTCGGGTGTTTACCTTTGGCTCAGATCATGATCCCGGGGTCCTGGGATGGAGTCCTGCCTCTCCCTCTCCCTATGTCTCTGCCTCTCTCTCTCTGTCTCTGTCTCCCATGAATAAATAAATTTAAAAAAATGTATTCTGTCTTTTAAAGCTTCACAATCTTTTTGACAGCATCCTTGAATGCTTGCTTCACTTGCTGATTTCTTAGAGTATAAATGAAGGGGTTTAACAACGGAGTAATTGAGGTAATGAGTACAGCTATTCCTTTGTTGAAAGAACCTTCTTCTTTTGCAGAGGGATTAATGTACATAAACATGCAGCTGCCATAAGAGAGGGATATGACAATCATGTGGGAAGAACAAGTAGAAAAAGCCTTTTTCCTTTGCTGGGCAGAAGGGATCCTCAAAATGGTCCTGATAATGTACGTATAAGAAAATGTCACCAGCAGTAGAGTAACCACCAGAGTCACAACTGCCAAGAAGATGACCATCACTTCTAGGATGCTTGTGTCTGAGCAGGCAAGCTCCAGAAGGGGCCCATAATCACAGTAATAGTGATTCAGAATATTGGAGGCACAGAAATCCACCTGGCTCATCAGGATGATTGGGGGTAAGATAGCTAGGAATCCTCCCAGCCAGGAACAGAACACGAGTTGTATGCAGACCCGATTGCTCATAATGATCAGATAATGCAGGGGTTTGCATATGGCAACATAGCGGTCATAGGACATAGAAGCCAAGAGATAAAACTCTGTTGCCCCAAGAAATATAGCAAAAAAATATTGAACCAAGCATCCAGCAAAACTGATGACTTTATTTCCTGTTGTCACGCTGGTCAGAAATCTGGGAATAAAAATGGATGTGAAAGAAACTTCTAAGAAGGAGAAATTCCGGAGGAAGAAATACATGGGGGTCTGGAGGTGAGGATCTACTAGAGTGAGAATGATGATAGTCAAATTTCCTAGGACACTTAGTATGTAGGTGATGAAAAGAAAGATGAATATGACAACCTGGATATCAGGTTGATTTGTGAAGCCCAACAGAATAAACTCAGTAAACGTCCTGTTTTTCATTGCCGACCTTTAGGACACCTCAAGGAAAGAGGTGAGTGATGAAAATTCAAGTTTCTCAGGGTAGGAGAGACAAAGCCGATCCTAATGAGTCATGTCATATAAAACTCTCTATTCAGTTGACCCAAACCAGCATCACATTGGATTGGACTTGGCTCTATGGAAGCCCAATATCTTCTATGTGAATGACTTAATTCCTAAAATCTTTTTAATCCTCAAGTGGATATATTCCTAGACACTTAACAGACTATTACAGAATAATTACTCTTTTTTTCAGAAGAAAAACCATTTGAACCTAACCTTTACTCCCAAAATGCTTATGAAATCTCCACATTTAAGTCACTTTGCTCTGGCTCTATTAATTTCTCATGCTTTTGTGCTCTTGGTAGAACTCTTTATATCAGATTGGGTTTTCCATGCTTTCCTTTCCTTTCTTTATGCCCCTCCCCCTTCCCTGTACTACTTAGCCTTTCACTGGCTGTCTGCCAGAGATCATCATCTCCATTATTGTCCAAGTCTCTGACTTCCTTGTTTCAACAACTGATAGGAGATAGGAAATTCCTCAAAAAGATATGGTTGAAGGTTTTGATGCATAAGCGATTTTATTCTGCAGCCCCTATTTCTTTGGAAGCATAAATTTGTAATAGGCCTTTAATATTTTTGGGTCAATACTATCGCATATTATATCGTGAGGATTTTTGACTACACAAACAAGGCTCTGTTGTCAACAAATCATATTAATTAGCATTTTCTTATATGTTTCTCTTCCATGTTCGAATTCTTGTGGGTAGATTTGCGATATATCTCTGAGAATAGAGATCTTGAGCTATCCACAGACAATAGCTCAGAATGGATTTTGCTCAAAGTCTTAAAGAGTTCTCAATGGCAAATTAAGGATGACAATTTATCATGCCTCAAAATTTCCCATTCTCTATTCTTGATGTATAGAAACTAGGAAGAGGGACATTCATGTTTCTGACAAGAAGAGTCCTTTGGCAATAAATTAGTAACCCCTAAGAAAGGAGAATTTGCTGGTGGTATCCTGCATGCATTTTTTTATTTTTCTGATTCAGAGGCAAAGACAATATAAAAGGCCCCTCTAATTCACATGCATATAGGTTAGAAAAAATCATATTTTCAGAATTGTTCTTGTCAATCTCTCCATTATTCCATACAGCTGTTTCAGGAACTAGATGATATTAAGCTTTGACTTGGATTTGCCGATAGCCTCCCTTTCCTGTTTGTACTAACCTGTGGTCTTTGGCAAGTAGGGCATTTTCATCCCGATTTTCACAATTGATTGACTTCTTCATGATCCACATTTATAAAATAATAGCATCAGTGACTTTAAAAACGTGCAATGCTTGCACCCTTGACAATCTGAATGACTGCAGTAGGATGCTTCCGTTGTCATACCTAAGAGGTAAATAAATCAAAGGTGAGATGTGCCATGAGAGTCCCTAAGTAGTATAAAATTTAAAGTGCTGTCTATTGGCTTCCCATCCATATTCTAACCTTCTCTTCTTTTTGTTGCTGGAGTCACTAGCCATAGGTGGCTATTTATTCATTTGTTTGTTTTAGGCAATTGAATTATAATTGGCATACAGGATTACATTAGTTTCAGATATGCAACATAGTGATTTTATATTTTTATGCATTATGAAATGGTCACTACACTAGGCCTAGTTACTACCACCATAAAAGTTATTACAGAATTATTGATTATCACTTATGTGTATATTACATCCCTGTGACTTATTTTGCAACTGAAAATTTGTGCCTCTTAATCCCCTTCACCTATTTTGCTTCCCTCTCCCCACATTCTCCCTGCTCTGGTTTGTTTCTTAGATTCCACATATAAACATTGTACTCTTAATGAAAGTACCCAAGTCAGTGGGGCTTACCTAGGAAGCACATGATCTTCCATCCTATGGATCCAAATCAGAATTAAATCATAGTTCCCGAGAGGTCCATCCTTCACATACATAATAAAAAAGAAACAAATAAACAACTAACCCTCACCCCAGCAATGATAGAATTGGAAAAGCAGACTTTGATACATGGACATTTCCTTAATATTTTTGTTCTAGGGGGAGATAATTTTGAAGTCCTTAGAAGACAGGGTACAGGCTTCTCTGTAGTTTCTATGTTAGGCAGAGTGACACAGGTTTTATCTACTCTTTTGGGAACAGGCACATGGGGATCAATTTCCTGAAGAAGCTAAACATGCCCTGTGGACTTCAGTTTAAAACCTTCACACAAAATTGTTGACAACTTTGAGAACAAGTTGTAAACATATGGCTGAGCAGAGAAGGTCTGGAGAGACCGTAGTATGGGTTCCATGAGAGAACCTGTCACAGACATGAAGTTTATGAAGCTGAAAGCAATGGAGTAAGATCCCTGAGGATTGGTATGCCTGGCCTACTGATTGCTCCTATTACCTCTCCCTTTAGTAACCCAGTTTGGCCAGTGCTCAAACCTGAAATAAATAAATTCACTTCACGGTGAATTATCATAATGTTAATGCCATCATAGCCTCCATTAAGATATGTATAACCAATTCTACTGAAATTAATAGGAATCAGCAACTGGAAAATACTTTGCAATAGATTTGGCTTATATATTCTACTCTGTGATTAGTTCTTTACCTCTGAAGGAATGATTGTCACTCACCTTTCCATGGGGTATTTGGGGAGCCTTGACAATGCCCAAACCTTTATAGATCTTAACCATGTCCAACTTATTCCAAAACCACTGGTATAGCATTATGTGGATAACATATTCCTGCAACAAAATTCAAACTTTCCATTCAGGTGTAGGCAAAATTCAAGGTGCTGCTACTTCAGTGAAATTTCTGGACATTACTTGTCAGCCCATGAATGATCTGTATCTGATGCAGTAAGTAACCAACTCTTCACTGTCATCAGCACTTATAATTTTATTTATTATTTATTTATTTATTTATTTATTTATTTATTTATTTATTTATTTATAAGTAAATAATATTGTATTTATTCTCATACAGGTACTTTTTCTACTTCATGAACATTTTCCTCTCAAAAATAAGAGGAGGATCCCAGCTTAGACCTGGGCCACTTGGCCTTTTCTCTTCTTATTGCTCCAAGCTCAAAATGCTTGCATGTCTTGAAGGCCACCATCTTCTTGGACCTTAAGTTAGGCTCAACATATTCAAGCCTCAGCATAATCTTCTTTGTGGTTTTAGCCTTCTTTTGGAAAATTGGCTGTGTTTGCCTGCCATAGCCTTTTTGCTTCTGATTATAGTGCCTCTTTCCCTGGGCATACAGGAATTCCTTGCCTTTCTTATTTTGGGTCCTTTTGTGAGGCTGATGCCTACCGCACTTCATCCTGTCAAGTGCCCCCCTCAGTGCCTGTCACCCAGTCACCCCGTCACTCTGTCCACCTCCCCTTCCACTACTCCTTGTTCGTTTCCTAGAGTTAGGAGTTTCAGAGGTTACACCTTCTTCATTTACAAATTTTATTTAAATTCATTATGCTATTACTCACAAATTGGCTCACTTTGAATGGGCCATCCAATGACAAAAGGCTCTAAGCCTGCCTAGATTGCAATAAAATAGGCACTTCCATTTGTGTCCCCCCAGAATCTCCTTCAACATAGAGGCTTCAACAGCCTCTTTGCATTCCTTCTGAAGTTTCCAGATCAGCCACTGTGGCCATAAATTGTTCATGGGCTTCTGTTATAAGAAGCTATTTTCCTTGGCTGACTCAACACACCATTAGGATGGCAACTGTTGGCTGTATATAGTGGAGTTCTTCTTGAGATAAGTGTTTTCACAGGTCCTGAGCTTGTGACACTCTGAATCCAGGTGCCCATTGTGCCTTTCATCATTGAGATGACATTTTACAAATTTGGCATGGCCATAGAGGCCTCACTAGTAAAATTAAAATGCTAATTATGGAGCCAAACTGGGTCCTCTGGCATATTCCACCTATGGAAGGAAGTGGTTTCCAGGTTTTCCTCCTTTGCTACATGCAGTAGTGCCTAGAATTAACCCCTCTCTCATATCCACTGGATGCCTAGAGACTCCAGTGAGATTTAACTGAATGATTAGGGAAGGGAGTCTGTGTTCTTTATAGATTTCAGCACCACCGTTATGCAGGATAGAACCTACTGAAGAGCTGCTGTGTTCCGTTCCCTAACTGGGACATCCCTAATCAAGGGTGGGAGCCATGGGTCAGCAGAGTTATATGAGAACTAGAGGGTGTCATGTCCAACACTTGGTCCCTTATGTACATTTTTATAGTCTCTAGGCCATTGTCAATGGTGTAGTCATCATCTGGTCTGACTAATGGCAGCAACAGCAATTCCTTATGTAAGGTGTTTCCCCTCTCCCTGTGGGGGTAAAGAACTTTGGGAATTTCTTGCCTCACAGATACCCAAAATACAAATCAAGGCCTTATATATTCTCTACATACTAAAATTCAGTTTTCAAGGATGCCTAGGTGACTCATTTGGTTAAGCATTTGCTTTTGGCTCAGGTGTTGGGATTGAGCCCTGCACTGAGCTCCCTGCTCAGGAGGGAGCCTGCTTCTCCTTTCCCTCTGTAGCTCCCCCTGCTTGTGCTCTCTCTATCTCTCTCTCTGTGAAATAAATAAATGAAAATTTTTTAAAAAATTCAGTTTTCAGGGGCTTGTTTTAATGAACAGGCAGATAAATTGGCTTTGATTTCTGAGACACATATTGGCACAACCTCAGCTCTGATCTAACTTTGGCCTAGTGGGCCCATGAAATATCAAGCCACAAATAAGCCACTGCACTAAAGTCCCAAGAAGAATGAAAGGGACTCTGCTTTTTCTCTGCCATGGATAATGTAGTGTCTAACTCATGTATTGTATGTGGGAAAATGTGCCACTGTCTGTATGGTTGATGAAGCTCATTCTCTAGGGACTGTCCATTAACCAATGGAAAATATTTGTATGGGTCACTGACTCCCTCTGCAGAGGATGTTTACTATTCTGTGACCATGGTGGACACTTAGAAGGGAATATTACTCATCTATCCTTCTAGGTATGTTACCATTTTAGCCATAACACAAGGCATCAACAAGACACTTATTCCCTTCAGAGTTATAGATATTACTGATAGTGGCCAAGGCACTTACTTCACTTCTCAAAATACAGAATGCTGGGCTCTTGAAAACTCCCCACCCCCTCCTCCTCACCCCTTCTAGCTGCCTCAGGCTGCAGGCCCTAGAGAATACAGGGAAGGCTTCCTTAAAGAAAACTTGCTAAAATACAGAACAGTACCTGGTCTGCTCTCTGACACTGCCATCTGCAGCCTTAGTTATGCTCAACTTCTCACACTTAAGACCCCTTGCTTTGTCCTGATCATTGGAATTACTGGCATCTTATAAACAGAAACCTCTCCATGCAAGATGTTTCTGTCAAAACAGTCACTCCTGTTAGGCCGTTGGTTTCATTGTTATCTACCCCACTCATATCCCACTCTTAGGCCTTCTTTCCAACATCACCCATATTCAAAATAAAAATATTTTATTTTGGGCAACAGGACTTCCCTCCATCTCAATAACAACATGCTCTTTTCCTGCTAATTGTGCTTACTTTGCTCACAATCCTGGGAGTCACAGGCATTGCCTTAGGCACAGGCAACGCCCCCACAGAAAGTTATATTTTTCATGCCAACCAGGTAATATCTAAGATACTTTTCTAAGCACTTGCAACAGCATTGAGCTAACTCATATGAATGTACCATTATGATGATTTATCCATTTTATTACTGATAGAAATTTCGGTGGTTTCCATTTCAAGGAAATTTTGTACATGCTTCAGTGAGTATTTTTGTATATGCATACTGGTGTATATAGAGAACTTTGTTCTGAAATATATCGAGGTTATTTAAGAGTTCTTTTAAAAAATTTCAAACATATTGGTATTTTCTGGTTATATTTTTCATGTTGATTTCTGGCTTAATTTATTCTGGACAGAGAACAAATACGTATTTCCAATATTTGAAATTTCTTTCGATTTGCATTTCGTCCTGTGATTATGAAAAAGTTCTGTTTGCCTTTTTTTATGGATAGAAAATGAATTCCAATTTTTTTGGGTGTGTGTATTTTCTATATTTTCATTAAGCCCAGATTTTAATCTTGTGCCTTAAATCTATTTATATTTTTTATTGTCCAATATTGATTTTATGGGTAAAATTACCACCATGATATTAGATTTAACTACCTTTCTTTATATGTTTGCCAATTTTTATTTTGTAATTTTTAGGCCTATGTAGTTGTTAGGTGAACAAAAAATTATCCAAGTCTATAGTTACTTATCTTTACCTGCCTCTCAGTCAGTGAAGAGAATGTAGGGGTTTATCTCCATTTCATATCTCTTAATTAGTATGGCTTTTTAATTTTATATTTTTTATGCTCTATGTTTTATTAAAACCCCGTACTGTATGACTAGTATGGATTTTGCAGATGTTCACTTAAGCTTTACCTGCATATTTACATTTTTCCTTGTTTCTGTTATTTACTTTGTGTGATTCTTCAATTTTAGACCCTAAGACAGAGAGATACCTCAGCGAAATCTTGTGTATCTTGCCAGTTTCTCAAGATAGTAGCACCTTAGAAAATTAGGTTATAACCAGGACATTGACATTTTAATCCATTGGTCTTTTTAAACTTGTTATTGCCTAGTTCTCAAAACAAATATTTTTAGTTTTTTTATGTGAAAATCTATTTATTTCATGATTTTTAAAAAGATTTTATGTATTTATTCATGAGAGACACAAAGAGAGAGGCAGAGACAAAGGCAGAGGGAGAAGCAGGCTCTATGCAAGGAGCCCGATGCAAGACTCAATCCCCCAACCGCGGGATCACATCCTGAGCTGAAGGCAGATGCTCAAACCCTGAGCCACCCAGGCATCCCTATTTTGTGATTTATTTTTTAAATAATTCTTTTATTTAAATTTAACAAGCATAAGATAAGTACACAAGAAAGAAGTACATAGATTGAGTAAATATCACATTTAAATAACCCGCACCCCCTAATTAAATTGTGATGTGTTTTAGTGTGCATTTCTTTGATTTTATTCTATTTGCAATATTCACAGTTTTTTTGAATCTGCAGGTTTATGTGGTTCCCTCCCCCCAAATTTGGGAAGTTTCAGTAATTATTTCTTGGAATCTTTGCTGTACTCCCATATTTCCTTCTGGGACTCCAATTTTACCAATATTAACTCTTTTCTCATTGTCCTGTTGATGTATGAGGCTTTGTGCATTTTTTAAAATGTATTTCGTCTCTCTTGTTCCAATTGAGTAAATTCTACTGATCTGTCTTCAAGTTCAATGATTTTATCTTCAGTCATCTTTATTAATGAGGTCATTCAATAAATTTATATAATTTATAATAATTTCTTTTATTCTACTTTATGTTCTATAATTTCCTTTCAGTACCTTTTTATAGCTTTCTTTGTGAGATTTTTTATTTTTTCATTTATTTAAAGAGAATTCACAATTGCATTGAAGCATTTTTGTGATGGTTGCTTTAAAATCTCTATAAAACAATCCCAAAATTTGACTCATTCCAGTGTTGGGATTTATTTACTGTTCTCTTTCAAGTTGTGGTATTTCCTGGTGATATTACACAGGATTCAGAATATTATAGTAAAATATCAAGAATATCAAGAATACATACTGCAGTGGATTTTTTTAGCAGCTGGTCTCTTTGTCGAGGTATAACACAGGCCAAGTGAGTATGTATTTTCATTCTCTTGCTCAGTCCAGCCAACACTGTCTGGCAAAACTGGAACACTCTACCCCTGCCGCCCCATTGCAGATGGGTGAGGTTGAAGTTCAGCTTCTTTCTTGGCCTTGATGACACCTTCACAGTGAAAGTAGGGCACTGATTCACACTGTGTTTTTGCCTTTGAGTGGAGATGTACACTCAGCACCCCTACTAGACCCTGCAACCAGCATGGAAGGGCAAGCAGAAATCTGACTCAATCTACCTTGTTGCCACAACATTAGGCTTCCTTGTTCTCTATTAGTCTTTGCTGGACAAGGGAAGTAGGTGTGTGTGGGCCCAAAAGCCCACCTCCCTCCATACCACATCATGATGGCAGGTAGAAGTGGAGGGTCAGCTCTCCACTGGGCTCTTCAGTGAAGGGGGCAATGGAATACACACTACTTCTACTAAACAGCATCATTCTGCCTTATTAATGTCAGATGGGAGTGGAAGGTCAGCTCCCCTTTGACCCACTTACACTGCAGAGGACCAGAGTATTAATTAGTCATATTTTGCGCTGTCTCATCCAGTCTTGTTGCTCCCAGGTGGGTGTGGAGTTTTAGTTCCCCATCGTGTCCCTTGACAGTAAAGGTGGAAGAAAGTAGAATACAGCTCCAAATAACACCACCTCCAGGTGGGACTGGAGGCTGGCTCACCACTGGACCCTGCAGAATACCCTGCAGGGGAAATTGAAGCATTGACTATTTCCACTGGATAAGAATAAATGATCAACTCCCCTCTCAGCTCACTGATGGTACATATCCTGGTTGAGAAATCAGAGTGAGCTGCTTTCTTGGAGCAGGAAATGGAAGATCCACTCCCTTCTTAGCCCTGCTGACACTACTTGGAGGAATTAGAGAGCCACCTGCTATAACCAACTATCTTCTCAGTCTGGTAACATTGCTAGGTGGGGCAAATCTGTGCAATGCCACTTACTTATGCAGTGTGGGAAGGTAGAGTTAGAGATAAGCTCTCAGGTTCCACTGAAGCTGCAGAGGATGAGATGTGCATATTTTCTATCGATGTATGGCTGAAGTAGACCAGATATTCCCCAAAAGTCCTCCAATGTTAAGCCACCTTTTTCAAGTCCTTTGGTTAGGAGAAATAGGCCTTTTTTGGCATTTTTAAATTTTTGTGTCTGTTGGTGGTTCTGATTGAAAGCTTCTAAAATTCATGTCTGGGATATATGAGAGGTAATAGAAAACCCAGGGTTCTCACTGTCATGTTGTACCTCAATTCTTGGGATTCCGAGTCTTCTTATGCTTGTTTCTTGTGTTATCTCCACATTTTTTTTTGGTTGTAAGATATGCAAAAAATGCTTCTCCTTCATCTTTGCTGAAAATGGAAGCAAACTTTACGTTCTTTTTTTAAATAAATTTATTTTTTACTGGTGCTTAACTTGTCAACATAAAGAATAACACCCAGTGCTCATGCCATTAAGTGCCCCCCTCAGTGCCCGTCATCCAGTCACCCCCATCCCCCGCCCACCTCCCTTTCCACCATCCCCAGATCCTTTCCCAGAGTTAGGAGTCTCTCACATTCTGTCTCCCTCCCTGATATTTCCCACTCATTTTTTCTCCTTTCCCCTGTATTCCCTTTCACTATTTTTTATATTCCCCAAATGAATGAGACCATATAATGCTTGTCCTACTCCGATTGACATATTCAATCAGCATAATACCCTCCAGTTCCATCCAGGTTGAAGCAAATGGTGGGTATTTGTTGTTTATAATGGCTGAGTAATATTCCATTTTTTTATGTAAATTTATTTTTTATTGGTTTTCAAGCGGCCAACATATAGAATAACACCCAGTGCTCATCGTGTCAAGGGCCCACCTCAGTGCCCATCACCCAATCACTCTTACCCCTCAACCACTTCCCCTTCCACACCACTAGTTCATTTCCCAGAGTTAGGAGTCTTTCATGTTCTGACTCCCTACCTGATATTTCCCACTCATTATCTTTCCCCTTTATTCCCTTTAACTATTTTTTACATTCCCCTAATGAATGAGACCATATAATGTTTGTCCTTTTCCGATTAACTTATTTCACTCAGCATAATACCCTCCAGTTCCATCCTTGTCGAAGCAATGGTGGGTATTTCTTGTTTCTAATGGCTGAGTAATATTCCATTGTATACATAAACCACATCTTCTTTATCCATTCATCTTTCAATGGACACCGAGGCTCCTTCCACAGTTTGGCTATTATGGACATTGCTGCTAAAAATATCAGGATGCAGGTGTCCCGGCATTTCATTGCATCTGTATCTTTGGGGTAAATCCCCAACAGTGCAATTGCTGGGTCATAGGGCAGATCTATTTTTAATTCTTTGATGAACTTCCACACGGTTTTCCAGAGTGGCTGCACCAGTTCACATTCCAACCAACAGACCAAGAGGGTTCCCCTTTCTCCACATCCTCTCCAACATTTGTGGTTTCCTGCCTTGTTAATTTTCCCCATTCTCACTGGTGTGAAGTGGTATCTCATTGTGGTTTTGATTTGTCTTTCCCTGATGGCAAGTGGTGCGGAGCATGTACTCATGTGCTTGTTGGCCATGTCTGTGTCTTCCTCTGTGAGATTTCAGTACATGTCTTTGGCCCATTTCATGATTGGATTGTTTGTTTCTTTCTGTTGAGTTTAAGAAGTTCTTTATAGATCTTGGAAACTAGCCCATTATCTGATAGGTCATTTGCAAATATCTTCTCCCATTCTTAGGTTCCCTTTTAGTTTCCTTGACTGTATCTTTTGCTGTGCAAAACTTTTGATCTTGATGAAGTCCAAATGGTTCATTTTTGCTTTTGTTTCTCTTGCCTTTGTGGATGTATCTTGCAAGATGTTACTATGCCCAAATTCAAAAAAGGTGTTGCCTGTGTTCTCCTCTAGGATTTTGATGGAATCTTGTCTCACATTTAGATCTTTCATCCATTTTGAGTTTATCTTTGTGTATGGTGAAAGAGAGTGGTCTAGTTTCATTCTTCTGCATGTGCGTCCAATTTTTCCTGCACCATTTATTGAAGAGATTGTCTTTCTTCGAATGGATACTCTTTCCTCCTTAGTCGAATATTAGTTGACCGTAAAGTTCAGGGTCCACTTCTGGGTTCTCTATTCTGTTCCTTTGATCTATGTGTCTGTTTTTGTGCCAGTACCACACTGTCTTGATGACCACAACCTTGTAGTACAGCCTGAAATCTGGCATTGTGATGCCCCCAGCTATGGTTTTCCTTTTTAATATTCCCCAGGCTATTCGGGGTCATTTCTGATTCCACACAAATCTTAAAATAATTTGTTCCAACTCTCTGAAGAAAGTCCATGGTATTTTGATAGGGATTGCAATAAAAGTGTCAATTGCCCTGGGTAACATTGACATTTTCACAATATTAATTTTTCCAATCCATGAGCATGGACTATTTTTCCATCCCTTTGTGTCTTCCTTAATTTCTTGCAGAAGCGTTCTATCATCTTTAGGGTATAGATCCGTTACCTCTTTGGTTAGATTTATTCCTAGGTATCTTATGCTTTTGGGTGCAATTCTAAATGGGATTGACTCCAAAATTTCTCTTTCTTCAGTCTCATTGTTAGTGTATAGAAATGCCATTGACTTCTGAGCTTTGATTTTGTATCCTGCCACATTGCCAAATTGCTGTATGAGTTCTAGCAATCTTGAGGTGGCGACTTTTGGGTTTCTACGTGGAGTATCGTGTAATAGGCAAAGAGAGAGAGTTTGACTTCTTCTTTGCTAATTTGCATGCCGTTAATGTCTTTTTGTTGTCTGATTGCTGAGGCTAGGACTTCCAGTACTATGTTGAATAGCAGTGGTGAGAGTGGACGTCCCTCTCTTGTTCCTGATCTTAGCGGAAAGGCTCCCAGTGCTTCCCCATTGAGAATGATATTTGCTGTGGGCTTTTCATAGATGGCTTTTAAGATGGTGAGGAATGTTCCCTCTATCCCTACACTCTGAAGAGTTTTGATCAGTAATGGATGCTGTATTTTGTCAAATGCTTCCTCTGCATCTAATGAGAGGATCATATGGTTCTTGTTTTTTCTCTTGCTGATATGATGAATCACATTGATTGTTTTACGAGTGTTAAACCAGCCTTGCGTCTTGGGGATAAATCCCATTTGGTCATGGTGAATAATCTTCTTAACATATTGCTGTATCCTATTGGTTAGTATCTTGTAGAGAATTTTTGCATCCATGTTCATCAGGGATATTGGTCTATAATTCTCCTTTTGTTGGAGTCTTTCTCTGGTTTTGGAATTAAGGTGATGCTGTCCTCATAGAACGAGTTTGGAAGTATTCCATCTCCTGTCTTTCCAAACAGCTTTAGTAGAATAGGTATGGTCCTTAAACATTTGATAGAATTCCCCAGGGAAGCCATCTGGCCCTGGACTTTTGTGTCTTGGGAGGTTTTTGATGACTGCTTCAATTTTTCCCTGGTTATTGGCCTGTTAAAGTTTTCGATTTCTTCCTGTTCCAATTTTCGTAGTTTGTGGCTTTCCTGAAATGTGTCTGTTTCTTCTAGATTGCCTAACTTATTGGCGTATAGCTGTTCATAATATGTTTTTAAAATCGTTTTTATATCCTTAGTGTTGGTAGTGATCTCTCCTTTCTCATTCATGATTTTATTAATTTGAGTCTTCCCTCTCTTCTTTTTAATAAGGCTGGCTAATGGGTTATCTATCTTATTAATTCTTTCAAAGAACCAACTCCTGGTTTGGTTGATTTGTTCCACAGATCTTCTGGTCCTTATTTCATTGAGTTTTGCTCGAAACTTTATTAACTCTCTACTTCTGCTGGGTGTAGGATCCATTTGCTGTTTTTTTCTCTAGCTCCTTTAGGTGAAAGGTTCGCTTTTGTATTTGAGTTCTTTCCAGTATTTGGATGGCTGCTTGTATTGCGATTTATTTCCTCATCAGGACTGCTTTTGCTGTATCTCAAAGATTTTAAATGATTGCATCTTCATTCTCATTAGTTTCCTTGAATCTTTTTAATTCTTCCTTAATTTCCTGGTTGACCCTTTCATCTTTTAGCTGGATGGTCTTAACCTCCACTTGTTTGAAGTCCTTCCAAACTTCTTGTTGTGATTTAGTTCTAATTTCAAGGCATTATGGTCTGAGAATATGCAGGGGATGATCCTAATTTTTTGGTATCGGTTCAGACCCGATTTGTGACCCAGTATGTGGTCTATTCTGGAGAAAGTTCCATGTACACTTGAGACGACTCCGTATTAAATTGTGTTTGGATGTAAAGTTCTGTAGATATCTATGATATCCATCTGGTCTAGTGTATCCTTTAAAGGTCTTGTTTCTTTGGCGATGTTGTGCTTAGAATACCTCTCCAGTGTAGAAAGCGCTAGATTGAAGTCACCAAGTATAAGTGTATTATTATCTAAGTATGTCCTAACTTTGGTTATTAATTGATTGATATATTTGGCAGCTCCCATTTTCGGGGCATATATATTGAGGATTGTTAAGTCCTCTTGTTGGATAGATCCTTTTAATGTGATATCATGTCCCTCTTCATCTCTCACTACAGTCTTCAGGATAAATTTTAGTTTATCTGATATAAGGATGTCTACGCCTGCTTTTTTTTGAGGACCATTTGAATGGTACATGGTTCTCCAACCTTGTATTTTCAGGCTGTAGGTGTCCTTCTGTCTAAAATGGGTCTCTTGTAGACAGCAAATTGATGGGTCCTGCTTTTTTATCCAGTCTGAAACCCTGCGCCTTTTGATGGGGTCATTATGCCCATTCACATTCAGAGTTACTGTTGAAAGATATGAGTTTAGTGTCATCATGATACGTATTCACTCCCTGTTTTTTTGGATTCTTCCAATGGACTTCCTCTTAAAGAGGTATTTTAAGAGTCCCCCTTAAAATTTCTTGCAGAGCTGATTTGGTGGTCACATATTCATTCATTTTCTGCCTATTTTGAAAGCTCTTTATCTCTCCTTCTATTCTGAATTAGAGCGTTGCTGGATAAATTATTCTTGGCTGCATGTTCTTCTGTTTAGGACCCTGAATATACCCTCCAGCCCCTTCTGTCCTGCCAGGACTCTGTGGAGAGGTCTGCTATTAATATGATATTTCTCCCCATAAAAGTTAGAGATTTCTTGTCTCTTGCTGCTTTAAGGATCTTCTCTTTATCTTTGGAATTTGCAAGCTTCACTATTAAATGTCGAGGTGTTTGTTGAACGGTTTTCATTGATATTGGGGGGGGGTGTCTCTCTATTTCCTGGATCTGAATGCCTATTTCCCTTCCCATATTAGGAAAGTTTTCGGCTATGATTTGTTCAAATACATATTATGGACCTCTGTCCCTTTCGGCGCCCTCAGGAACCCCAATTAAATGTAGATTTTTTTCCCTCAGGCTGCCACTTATTTCCTTTAATCTATCCTCATGATCTTTTGTTTGCCTCTTTTTCCCTCAGTTTCCCTCTTTGCCATCAACTTGTCTTTTAGGTCACTCACTCGTTCTCGTTCTTCTGCCTCATTAACCCTCATCGTTAGGACCTCTAGTTTGGATGGCATCTCCTTTAATTGATTTTTAATTTCTGCCTGATAGGATAATAATTCTGCAGTCATGAAGTCTCTTGAGTCCTTTTTGTTTTTTTCTAGAGCCAACAGTAGCTTTATAATTGTGCTTTTGAATTGGCTTTTTGACATTGAATTGTAATCCAAATTTTGTAACTCTGTGGGAGAGGGGACTCTTTCTGTTGAGGTGAGTTTTTCCTTTTAGTAATTTTGCTCAGTGCAGAGTGGCCAAAAACAAGTTGTTTTGGGAAAAGGAGAAAAAGAGAGAAGAGAAAGAAGAAAAGAAAAAAGAAGAGGGAAAAAAAAGAGAAGAGAAGAAAAAAAAAAAGCGGGGGGAGGCAGCAAATCAAAATTAAAACACCAAAATACAAGGGGGAGTATCCTCTGATTCTGTATACTGTAAATCCCTTGACTTCTCCTGGAACTTTCTAGTGCTGCTTGGTCAATAATTTCTTTTTCCCCCTGTCTGTCTAGCTGGTCTTCTTGGTGAGGGGCCTGCTGTGCTGATTTTCAGGTGTTAGCACTTGAGGGAGCTGCTCAGCCCCCTGCAGGGTTCAGGGCTCAGTGAAAGTTGTTTAACCAGTTTATCTGGTGAGGCCGCTGTGAGGCTCAGTGGAGGTTGTTTATCCTGTGAGGCCCCAGGAGGCACAACAACAGTAGCAGCTTGAGTCAGCAGCTGCAGTAGCATGAGCTCTCAGTCTACAGGGGCCTTGATGCCCTGGGGGCGGGGCTGCTGATCTGCTCAGCTCAGGGCCACCAGGAGGCACGAGTGTCCTTGCTGACCTGGGCCCTCCTGGCTTCTACCTGACCTGGGGGCAGTGCTGGATCTTGGGCTGTGTCCTTTGCACCCTGTGCTCCCGGACGTGCGCTGTTGGAATTGCGCTCCCGGCCGCGCAGCCCCCTCCGTGGGAAACCTCTGCCAGAGCTGCCTGCCTCCGAGCTGCTCCCGGGTCCAGCCCTGTGCGCTGCAGCCCTTTAGGGAGCTCGGCCACCGGGTTTGGCGCGCTCTCCTCGGGCCGCAGGTGTCTGTTAGTGTCCCAGGGAGCCTGAGGGCATCCCTACCCTCCTGGGGTCCTGCTCCAACTCCCTGCTAGTGCCTTTCCGTCCTTGAAGATTGGTAAAGCTCCTGCTTCTCCAGGACGGAGCTTTCCTGTCCTGGGGGCACTAGCTATGGCCTTAGCCCGACTCCTCGTGGGGCCCCTCCCCCTTGGATGCCTTTTGTGTCCCCCCTCTCCCCCCCCCCCCCCCCCCCCCCCCCCCCCCGTCTTCCTACCTTGATAGAGGCGTGAATTCTCACTGTAGCATTCCAGCTGTTCTCTCTTTAAATGTCAAGCCAAGTTCCTAGGTTTTCAGGATGATTTGAAGGCTATCTACGTAATCTGGTGGGGACGGGTGACTTGGGGTCCCTACTCTTCCGCTATCTTGCCCCACCTCCCTATCAGCTAGTATCTTGTTGAGAATTTCTACATTTGTGTTCATCAGAGATATTGGTCTATAATTCTCATTTTTGGTGTAGTCTTTCTGTGGTTTGGAATTAAGGTGATGCTTGCCTCATAGAATGAGGTTGGAAGTATTCCATCGCATTTTATCATTCTGAAAACCTTTAGTAGAATAGGTCTTCTCTAAATGTTTCATAGAATTCCCTTGGGAAGCCATCTGGCCCTGGACTTTTTTGTCTTGGGAGGTTTTTGATGACTACTTCCATTTCCTCCCTGGTTATTGGCCTGTTCAGGTTTTCTATTTCTTCCTGTTCCAGTTTTGGTAGTTTGTTGTTTTCCAATATGCATCCATTTCTTCTAGATTTCCTAATTAATTGGTGTATAGCTGCACCTAATATGTTTTGAAAATCATTTGTATTTCCTTGTTATTGGTGATGATCTTTCCTTTTTCATTCTTGATTTTATTAATTTGAGTCTTTTCTCTCTTCTTTTTAATAAGGTGAGCTGCTTTCTGGGCTCTAAAGTTCTTCCCAGGCTAGCAAGTTTGAGTCTTGAGCATCACCTCCCACTGGCACCCGAAGATCCAGGAGCTTCAGTCCACAAATAGGGTTTCAATGTATTCACCAAAGCAGCTGCACCCAGCCTGGGCCCCGGGATCATCTCAGATGTTTACTGAAGAGCACTCTCAGGAAGGTTCAGCTGTTCAAACCATGTCCGAAGTGTTAGTAAAGAACCTTAGCAAACTGACTCTCAACCCTAGTATCAAACTCCCTTCCCCTCTACCAGAATATCCACCCCAGCAGCAGGAGAGAGAGAAGAAAACACAGGGGCTTGTTGACAGCATCCTCAGCAACAACAGGAAGAGGAGTGGAGTGAGGACTCTGTTAACTGCGAGGAAAGAAAGGATGGAGAGGATGATTCGATTGATTCAGTACCAGCGCTACCTCAAAGAGCAGTCCATGCTTCAAAAGGATCTACCAGAGCAGGAAATTGAGGGTGAATCCAGAGTGGAAAGATTTAGATGTACCTGTCATTATTGCCTGTATCATAAAGATACTTCTGAGGATACAGCATGGAGAATAATTATGACACGGAGCCAATGTAAACATAAACTTGTACTATTTCCTCTAATTAGTAATTCAGGATCGTTATGCAGCAGCTCGGGAAAGCTGTTCTATGTTAAGAAAAATTGTAATATTTTAATAATATATGATATAAACTATCTTGTATCTATTCTAGATTGATATTAGTAGTTTGTGAGGAATCCTGTAGTTTTCATTTGAATGACTTCAGTTCCTGTAGTTTGCATTTGAATGGTGTCAGTTTATGTCCACTTTTCAATTTGACCTAATAGTGAAGCTTGCAAATTCCAAAGATAAAGAGAAGATCCTTAAAGCAGCAAGAGACAAGAAATCCCTGACTTTTATGGGGAGGAGTATTAGGGTAACAGTAGACCTCTCCACAGAGACCTGGCAGGCCAGAAAGGGCTGGCAGGATATATTCAGGGTCCTAAATGAGAAAAACATGCAACCAAGAATACTTTATCCAGCAAGGCTCTCATTCAAAATGGAAGGAGAGATAAAGAGCTTCCAAGACAGGCAGGAACTGAAAGAATATGTGACCTCCAAACCAGCTCTGCAAGAAATTTTAAGGGGGACTCTTAAAATTCCCCTTTAAGAAGAAGTTCAGTGGAACATTCCACAAAAACAAGGACTGAATAGATATCATGATGACACTAAACTCATATCTGTCAATAGTAACTCTGAATGTGAACGGGCTTAATGACCCCATCAAAAGGCACAGGGTTACAGACTGGATAAAAAAGCAAGACCCATCTATTTGCTGTCTACAAGACACTCATTTTTGACAGAAGGACACCTACAACCTGAAAATAAAAGGTTGGAGAACCATTTACCATTCAAATGGTCCTCAAAAGAAAGCAGGGGTAGCCAGCCATATATCAGATAAACTAAAATTTACCCCGAAGACTGTAGTGAGAGATGAAGAGGGACACTATCTCATACTTAAAGGATCTATTCAACAAGAGAACTTAACAATCCTCAATATATATGCCCCGAATGTGGGAGCTGCCAAATATTTAAACCAATTAATAACCAAAGTGAAGAAATACTTAGATAATAATACACTTATACTTGGTGACTTCAATGTACCTCTTTCTACCCTTGATAGGTCTTCTAAGCACAACATCTCCAAAGAAACGAGAGCTTTAAATGATACACTGGACCAGATGGATTTCACAGATATCTACAGAACTTTACATCCAAACTCAACTGAATACACATTCTTCTCAAGTGCACATGGAACTTTCTCCAAATAGACCACATACTGGGTCACAAATCGGGTCTGAACCGATACCAAAAGATTGGGATCGTCCCTGCATATTCTCAGACCATAATGCCTTGAAATTGGAACTAAATCCCAACAAGAAGTTTGGAAGGACCTCGAACACGTGGAGGTTAAGGACCATCCTGCTTAAAGATGAACGGGTCAACCAGGAAATTAAGGAAGAATTTAAAAGATTCATGGAAACTAATGAGAATGAAGATACAAACGTTCAAAATCTTTGGGATGCAGCAAAAGCAGTCCTAAGGGGGAAATACATGGCAATACAAGCATCCATTCAAAAACTGGAAAGAACTCAAATACAAAAGCTAACTTTACACATAAAGGAGCTAGAGAAAAAACAGCAGATAGATCCTACACCCAGCAGAAGAAGAGAGTTAAGAAAGATTCAGGCAGAACTCAACGAAATCGAGACCACAAGAAGTGTGGAACAGATCAACAGAACCAGGAGTTGGTTCTTTGAAAGAATTAATAAGATAGATAAACGGGATCCCTGGGTGGCGCAGCGGTTTGGCGCCTGCCTTTGGCCCAGGGCGCGGTCCTGGAGACCCGGGATCGAATCCCATATCAGGCTCCCGGTGCATGGAGCCTGCTTCTCCCTCTGTCTGTGTCTCTGCCTCTCTCTCTCTCTGTGACTATCATAAGTAAATAAATAAAAATTAAAAAAAAATAAGATAGATAAACTATTAGCCAACCTTATTAAAAAGAAGAGAGACGAGACTCAAATTAATAAAATCATGAATGAGAAAGGAGCGATCACTACCAACACCAAGGAAATATAAACGATTTTAAAAACATATTATGAACAGCTCTACGCCAATAAATTAGGCAATCTAGAAGAAATGGACGCATTCCTGGAAAGCCACAAACTACCAAAACTGGAACAGGAAGAAATAGAAAACCTGAACAGGCCAATAACCAGGGAGGAAATTGAAGCAGTCATCAAAAACCTCCCAAGACACAAGAGTCCAGGGCCAGATGGCTTCCCAGGGGAATTCTATCAAACGTTTATTTTTTTTTCTATCAAACGTTTAAGGAAGAAATCATACCTATACTACTAAAGCAGTTTGGGAAGATAGAAAGAGATGGAGTACTTCCAAATTCGTTCTATGAGGCTAGCATCACCTTAATTCCAAAACCAGACAAAGACCCCACCAAAAAGGAGAATTACAGACCAATATCCCTGATGAACATGGATGCAAAAATTCTCAACAAGATACTAGTCAATAGGATCCAACAACACATTAAGAAAATTATTCACCATGACCAAGTTGGATTTTTCCCTGGGACACAAGGCTGGTTCAACACTCGTAAAACAATGTGATTCATCATATCAGCAAGCAAAAAACCAAGAACCATATGATCCTCTCATTAGATGCAGAGAAAGCATTTGACAAAATACAGCATCCATTCCTGATCAAAACTCTTCAGAGTGTAGGGATAGAGGGAACTTTCCTCGACATCTTAAAAGCCATCTACGAAAAGCCCACAGCAAATATCATTCTCAATGGGGAAGGACTGGGAGCCTTTCCCCTAAGATCAGGAACAAGACAGGGATGTCCACTCTCACCACTGCTATTCAACATAGTATTGGAAGTCCTAGCCTCAGCAATCAGACAACAAAAAGACATTAAAGGCAAAGAAGAAGTCAAACTCTCCTTCTTCGCTGATGACATGATACTCTACATAGAAAACACAAAAGTCTCCACCCCAAGATTGCTAGAACTCATACAGCAATTTGGCAGTGTGGCAGGATACAAAATCAATGCCCAGAAATCAATGGCATTTCTATACACTAACAATGAGACTGAAGAAAGAGAAATTAAGGAGTCAATCCCATTTACAATTTCACCCAAAAGCATAAGATACCTAGGAATAAACCTAACCAAAGAGGTAAAGGATCTATACTCAAAAAACTATAGAACACTTCTGAAAGAAAATTTTTTTTAATTTATTTTTTATTGGTGTTCAATTTACTAACATACTGAATAACCCCCAGTGCCCGTCACCCATTCACTCCCACCCCCCGCTCTCCTCCCCTTCTACCACCCCTAGTTCGTTTCCCAGAGTTAGCAGTCTTTACGTTCTGTCTCCCTTTCTGATATTTCCCACACACTTCTTCTCCCTTCCCTTATATTCCCTTTCACTATTATTTATATTCCCCAAATGAATGAGAACATATAATATTTGTCCTTCTCCGACTGACTTACTTCACTCAGCATAATACCCTCCAGTTCCATCCATGTTGAAGCAAATGGTGGGTATTTGTCATTTCTAATAGCTGAGTAATATTCCATCGTATACATAAACCACATCTTCTTTATCCATTCATCTTTCGTTGGACACCGAGGCTCCTTCCACAGTTTGGCTATCGTGGCCATTGCTGCTATAAATATCGGGGTGCAGGTGTCCCGGCGTTTCATTGCATTTGTCTCTTTGGGGTAAATCCCAAAAGATTTTGATGGAATCTTGTCTCACATTTAGATCTTTCATCCATTTTGAGTTTATCCTTGTGTATGGTGAAAGAGAGTGGTCTAGTTTCATTCTTCTGCATGTGGATGTCCAATTTTCCCAGTACCATTTATTGAAGAGACTGTCTTTCTTCCAATGGGTAGTCTTTCCTCCAATATCGAATATTAGTTGACCATAAAGTTCAGGGTCCACTTCTGGGTTCTCTATTCTGTTGCATTGATCTATGTGTCTGTTTTTGGGCCAGGACCACACTGTCTTGATGACCACAGCTTTGTAGTACAACCTGAAATCTGGCATTGTGATGCCCCCAGATATGGTTTTCTTTTTTCATATTCCCCTGGCTATTCAGGGTCTTTTCTGATTCCACACAAATCTTAAAATAATTTGTTCTAACTCTCTGAAGAAAGTCCATAGTATTTTGATAGGGATTGCATTAAACGTGTCAATTGCCCTGGATAACATTGACATTTTCACAATATTAATTCTGCCAATCCATGAGCATGGAATATTTTTCCATCTCTTTGTGTCTTCCTCAATTTCTTTCAGAAGTGTTCTATAGTTTTGAGGGTATAGATCCTTTACATCTTTGGTTAGGTTTATTGCTAGGTATCTTATGCTTTTGGGTGAAATTGTAAATGGGATTGGGCATTGATTTGGTATCCTGCCACGCTACCGAATTGCTGTATGAGTTCTAACAATCTTTCGGTGGAGACTTTTGGGTTTTCTATGTAGAGTATCATGTCATCGGCGAAGAGGGAGAGTTTGACTTCTTCTTTGCCAATTTGAATGCCTCTAATGTCTTTTTGTTGTCTGATTGCTGAGGCTAGGACTTCCAGTACTATGTTGAATAGCAGTGGTGAGAGTGGACATCCCTGTCTTGTTCCTGATCTTAGGGGAAAGGCTCCCAGTGCTTTCCCATTGAGAATGATATTTGCTGTGGGCTTTTCATAGATGGCTTTCAAGATGTTGAGGAATGTTCCCTCTATCCCTACACTCTGAAGAGTTTTGATCAGAAATGGATGCTGTATTTTGTCAAATGCTTTCTCTGCATCTAATGAGAGGATCATATGGTTCTTGGTTTTTCTCTTGCTAATATAATAAATCACATTGATTGTTTTATGGGTGTTGAACCAGCCTTGTGTCCCAGGGATAATCCTACTTGGTCATGGTGAATAATTTTCTTAATGTACTGTTGGATCCTATAGGCCAGGATCTTGTGGAAAATTTTTGCATCCATGTTCATCAGGGATATTGGTCTGTAATTCTCCTTTTTGCTGGGGTCTTTGGTTTTGGAATTAAGGTGATGCTGGCCTCATAGAACGAATTTGGAAGTACTCCATCTCTTTCTATCTTTCCAAACAGTTTCAGTAGAATAGGTATGGTTTCTTCTTTAAACGTTTGATAAAATTCCCCTGGGAAGCCATCTGGCCCTGGACTCTTGTGTCTTGGGAGGTTTTTGATGACTGCTTCAATTTCCTCCCTGGTTATTGGCCTGTTCAGGTTTTCTATTTCTTCCTGTTCCAGTTTTGGTAGTTTGTGGCTTTCCAGGAATGCGTCCATTTCTTCTAGATTGCCTAATTTATTGGTGTAGAGCTTTTCATAATATGTTTTTAAAATCGTTTTTATTTCCTTGGAGTTGGTAGTGATCTCTCCTTTCTCATTCATGATTTTATTAGAGTCTTCTCTCTCTTGTTTTTAATAAGGCTAGCTAATGGTTTATCTATCTTATTAATTCTTTCAAAGAACCAACTCCTGGTTCTGTTGATCTGTTCCACACTTCTTCTGGTCTCGATTTCGTTGAGTTCTGCTCGAATCTTTATTAACTCCTTTCTTCTCCTGGGTGTAGGATCTATTTCCTGTTTTTTTCTCTAGCTTCTTTATGTGTAAAGTTAGCTTTTGTATTTGAGTTCTTTCCAGTTTTTGAATGGATGCTTGTATTGCCATGTATTTCCCCCTTAGGACTGCTTTTGCTGCATCCCAAAGATTTTGAACGGTTGTATCTTCATTCTCATTAGTTTCCATGAATCTTTTAAATTCTTCCTTAATTTCCTGGTTGACCCTTTCATCTTTAAGCAGGATGGTCCTTAACCTCCACGTGTTTGAGGTCCTTCCAAACTTCTTGTTGGGATTTAGTTCTAATTTCAAGCATTATGGTCTGAGATATGCAGGGACGATCCCAATCTTTTGGTATCGGTTCAGACCCGATTTGTGACCCAGTATGTGGTCTATTCTGGAGAAAGTTCCATGTGCACTTGAGAAGAATGTGTATTCAGTTGAGTTTGGATGTAAAGTTCTGTAGATATCTGTGAAATCCATCTGGTCCAGTGTATCATTTAAAGCTCTCGTTTCTTTGGAGATGTTGCGCTTAGAAGATCTATCGAGTATAGAAAGAGCTAGATTGAAGTCACCAAGTAGAAGTGTATTATTATCTAAGTATTTCTTCACTTTGGTTAATAATTGATTTATATATTTGGCAGCTCCCACATTCGGGGCATATATATTGAGGATTGTTAACTCCTTTTGTTGAATAGATCCTTTAAGTATGATATAGTGTCCCTCTTCATCTCTCACTACAGTCTTCGGGGTAAATTTTAGTTTATCTGATATATGGCTGGCTACCCCTGCTTTTTTTGAGGACCATTCGAATGGTAAATTGTTCTCCAACCTTTTATTTTCAGGCTGTAGGTGTCCTTCTGTCTAAAATGAGTCTCTTGTAGACAAAAATAGATGGGTCCTGTTTTTTTATCCAGTCTGAATCCCTGCGCCTTTTGATGGGGTCATTAAGCCCGTTCACATTCAGAGTTACTATTGACAGATATGAGTTTAGTGTCATCATGATATCTATTCAGTCCTTGTTTTTGTGGAATGTTCCACTGAACTTCTTCTTAAAGGGGAATTTTAAGAGTCCCCCTTAAAATTTCTTGCAGAGCTGGTTTGGAGGTCACATATTCTTTCAGTTCCTGCCTGTCTTGGAAGCTCTTTATCTCTCCTTCCATTTTGAATGAGAGCCTTGCTGGATAAAGTATTCTTGGTTGCATGTTTTTCTCATTTAGGACCCTGAATATATCCTGCCAGCCCTTTCTGGCCTGCCAGGTCTCTGTGGAGAGGTCTGCTGTTACCCTAATACTCCTCCCCATAAAAGTCAGGGATTTCTTGTCTCTTGCTGCTTTAAGGATCTTCTCTTTATCTTTGGAATTTGCAAGCTTCACTATTAAATGTCGAGGTGTTGAATGGTTTTTATTGATTTTAGGGGGGTATCTCTCTATTTCCTGGATCTGAATGCCTGTTTCCCTTCCCAGATTAGAAAAGTTTTCAGCTAGAATTTGTTCAAATACATATTCTGGCCCTCTGTGCCTTTCGGCGCCCTTGGGAACACCAATTAAACGTAAGTTTTTCTTCCGCAGGCTGTCGTTTATTTCCCTTAATCTATCTTCATGGTCTTTTAATTGTTTGTCTCTTTTTTCCTCAGTTTCCCTCTTTGCTATCAACTTGTCTTCTATGTCACTCACTCGTTCTTCCACCTCGTTAACCCTCGTCGTTAGGACTTCTAGTTTGGATTGCATCTCATTCAATTGATTTTTAATTTCTGCCCGACTGGATCTAAATTCTGTCGTCATGAAGTCTCTTGAGTCCTTTATGCTTTTTTCTAGAGCCACCAGTAGCTGTATAATAGTGCTTCTGAATTGGCTTTCTGACATTGAATTATAATCCAGATTTTGTAACTCTGTGGGAGAGAGGACTGTTTCTGGTTCTTTCTTTTGAGGTGAGGTTTTCCTTCTAGTCATTTTGCTCAGTGCAGAGTGGCCAAAAGCGAGTTGTATTGGGAAAAGGAGAAAAAGAGAAGAGAGAAAGAAGGAAAGAACAGAGAAAGAAAAAAAGAAAGGAAGAAAAAAACGAAAAAAAAAGAAGAAAAAGGGAAAGCAAAAGAAAGAAAGGAGAAAAAAGAGGGATGGGGGAAGGAAACAAATCAAAACGCAAAAGAAAACAAAACAAAACAAAACAAAAAAAGAACTACGGGGGAGTATCTTCTGATTCTGTGTTCTTTAAGTCCCTTGGCTTCCCCTGGAACTTGTCCAACTAGCTGGTCTTCTGGGGGTGGGGCCTGTTGTGCTGATTTTCAGGTGTGAGCACTTGGGGGAGCTGCTCTTCCCTCTGCCTGGTGCAGGGCTCAGTGGGGTTGTTTACCCCGTGAGGCCCCAGAAGGAACAGCCCCAGTGGCGGGGCCAGCTCTGGAGCCCTGGAGTCAGCTCCCGCAGTAGCTCCAGAGCTCTCCGTCTGCAGCGCCTGGAGGCTCCGGGGCGGGGCCGCTGATCTGCTCAGGTCGGGGCAGGAGCGTCCTCACTGTCCTGGGCCCTCCCGGCCTCTGCCTGTCCCGGGGGAGGCCGGATCCTGGCCTGTGTCCCGGCGCCCTGTGCTCCGGAGCCTGAGCTGGTGGATTCGCTCCCGGGCCGTGCAGCCCCCTCCGCGGAGCCGCGGGCCGAGCCCTCCCGAGCTGCTCCTGGAACCGCGCAGCCCCCTCCGCACGAAGCCTCTTCCTCTGCCCGAGCCCCTCCGAGCTGCTCCCGGTCCCGCCGGGTCCCGCCGTGCGCGCTGCAGCCCTTAGAGAGCTCGGCGCACTCTCCTGGTCGCGCAGTTGCTCTGTTACTGTCCCAGGAAACCCGAGGGCATCCTCACCCTTCTGGGTCCTGCTCCCACTCCCTGGGAGCCCCTTTCCTCCCAGGAAGGTTGGTGCAGCTCCTGCTCCTCCGGGACGGGGCTCTCCTGTCCTGGGGACACTCGACCCAGCCTCAGCCCGGCTCCTCGGGGGGCCCCTCCCCCTTGGAGGCCTTTGTTTCTTTATTTCTTTTTCCCCGTCTTCCTACCTTGATGGAAGCGCAAACTCTTCTCACTGTAGCATTCCAGGTGTTCTCTCTGTAATTCTCAGGCCGAATTCATAGATTTTAAGGATAATTTGAAGGTTTTCTAGGTAATTTGGTGGAGACAGGTGATTTGGAGACCCTACTCTTCCGCCATCTTGCCCCTCCCCCCCACTTCTGAAAGAAATTGAGGACTACACAAAAAGATGGAAAAATATTCCATGCTCATGGATTGGCAGAATTAATATTGTGAAAATGTCAATGTTACCCAGGGCAATTGACACGTTTAATACAATCTCTATCAAAATACCATGGACTTTCTTCAGAGAGTTAGAACAAATTATTTTCAGATTTGTGTGGAATCAGAAAAGACCCCGAATAGCCAGGGGAATTTTAAAAAAGAAAGCCATACCTGGGGGCATCACAATGCCAGATTTCAGGTTGTACTACAAAGCTGTGGTCATCAAGACAGTGTGGTCCTGGCACAAAAACAGACACATAGATCAATGGAACAGAATAGAGAATCCAGAAGTGGACCCTGAACTTTATGGTCAACTAATATTCAATAAAGGAGGAAAGACTATCCATTGGAAGAAAGACAGTCTCTTCTATAAATGGTGCTGGGAAAATTGGCCATCCCCATTCAGAAGAATGAAACTAGACCATTGTCTTACACCATACACAAAGGTAAACTCAAAATGGATGAAAGATCTAAATGTGAGACAAGATTCCATCAAAATCCTAGAGGAGAACACAGGCAACACCCTTTTTGAACTCAGCCACAGTAACTTCTTGCAAGATACATCCACGAAGGCAAAAGAAACAAAAGCAAAAATGAACTATTGGGACTTCATCAAGATTAAAAGCTTCTGTACAACAAAAGAAACAGTCAACGTAACTAAAACACAACCTACAGAATAGGAGAAGATATTTGCAAGTGACTTATTAGATAAAGGGCTAGTATCCAAGATCTATAATGAACTTATTAAATGCAACAGCAAAGAAACAAACAATTCAATCATGAAATGGGCAAAAGACATGAACAGAAATTTCACAGAGGAAGACATAGTCATGGCCAACATGCACATGAGAAAATGCTCTGCATCACTTGCCATCAGGGAAATACAAATCAAAACCACAATGAGATACCACCTCACATCAGTAAGAATGGGGAAAATTAACAAGGTAGGAAACAAGAAATGTTGGAGAGGGTGCGGATAAAAGGGCACCCTCCTACACTGTTGGTGGGAATGTGAACTGGTGCAGCCACTCTGGAAAACCATGTGGAGGTTCCTCAAAAAGTTAAAAATAGACCTGCCCTCTGACCCAGCAATTGCACTGTTGGGGATTTACCCCAAAGATTCAGATGCAATGAAACGCCGGACACCTGCACCCCAATGTTTATAGCAGCAATGTCCACAATAGCCAATCTGTGGAAGGAGCCTCGGTGTCCACTGAAAGATGAATGGGTAAAGAAGATGTGGTTTATGTGTACAATGGAATATTACTCAGGTATTAGAAATGACAAATACCTACCATTTGCTTCAATGTGGATGGAACTGGAAGGTATTATGCTGAGTAAGTAAGTCAATTGGAGAAGGACAAACAGTGTATGTTCTCATTCATTTGGGGAATATAAATAATAGTGAAAGGGAATATAAGGGAAGGGAGAAGAAATGTGTGAGAAATATCAGAAAGGGAGACAGAACATAAAGACTCCTACTTCTGGGAAATGAACTAGAGGTGGTTGAAGCGGAGTAGGGCGGGGGGTGGGGGTGAGTGTGTGACGGGCACTGAGGGGGACACTTGACAGGATGAGCACTGGGTGTTATTCTGAATGTTGGTAAATTGAACATCAATAAAAAATTATTTTATTAAAAAAAATAAGTCGAGCTAATGGTTTTCCTATCTTATGAATTCTTTCAAAGAACCAACTCCTAGTTTTTAAAGATCCCTAACTAGGAAACGAATTAGGGGTGATGCAATGGGAGGAGGGTGTTGAGGTGGGGGTGAATGGGTGACATGGGTGAATGGGTGATGGACACTGAGGGGTGCACTTGACGGGATGAGCACTGGGTGCTATTCTGTGTGTTGGCAAATTGAACACCAATAAAAATTAATTTATTATTTAAAAAAAAAGAAAGAACCAACTCCTGGTTTTGTTGACCTCTTCCACAGTTCTGGTTTCTATTTCATGGAGTTCTGCTGGAATCTTTCTTAACTGTCTTCTTCCGCTGGGTGTAGGTTATATTTGCTGGTCTTTCTCCAGATCCTTAGGTGCAATGTTTAGCTTGTGTATTTGAGTTTTTTCCCAGCTTTTTGAGGGATGCTTGTATTGCAATGTATTTCCCTCTCATTACTGCTTTTTCCATACCCCAAATATTTTGAGCAGTTGTATCTTCATTCTCATTAGTTTCCTTGAATCTTTTAACTCTGCTCTAATTTCCTGGTTGAGTGTTTCATCTTTTATCAGGAAGCTCTTTAACCTACACGTGTGTGAGTTACTTCCAAATTTCTCCTTGTGATTGAGTTCAAGTTTCAAAGCATTATGATCTGTACATATGCATGGACAACCCCAATGTTTTGGTATCAGTTGAAGCCTGCTTTGTGACCCAATATGTGGTCTATTCTGGAGAAAGTTCCATGTGCACTTGAGAAGAAAGTGTATTCAGCTGCACTTGGATGTAAAGTTCTGTAAATATCTGTTGAAATCCATCTGGTCCAGTGTATAATTTAAAACTCTTTTTTTCTTTGGTGACATTTTGATTAGAATATTTGTCATTTGCTGAAAATGCTGTGATGAAGTCTCCCAATATTAGTGTATTATTATCAAGTATGTCTTTACTTTGGTTATTAATTGATTTATATACTTGGGAGATTCCAGATTAGGCATGTAAATATTCACGATTGTTAGGTCTTCTTGTTGGATAGATCCTTTAAGTATGATATAGTGTCCCTCTTCATTTCTTACTACAGTCTTTGGGATAAACTTTAATTTAATTGATAAGAAGATTGCTACCCTGCTTTCTTTTGAGGACCATTTGAATGGTAAATGGTTCTCCAACCTTTCATTTTCAGGCTCTAGGTGTCCTTAGGTCTAAAATCAGTCTCTTGTAGATAGCAAATAGATGGGTCTTGCTTTTTTTATCCAGTCTAAAACCCTTCATCTTTTGATGGGATCATTTAGCCCATTCACATTCACAGTTACTATTGAGAGATATGAATGTTGTGTCATCCTAATACCTATTCAGTCCCGATTTTTGTGGATTATTTCTTTGGGCTTTCCCTTTTTTTCACAGAGTCCCTCTTAATATTTCTTGCAGAGCTGGTTTGGAGGTCACATATTCTTTCAGTTTCTGCCTGTCTTGGAAGCTCTTTATGTCTCCTTCTATTCTGAATGAGAGCCTTGCTGGATAAAGTATTCTTGGCTGCCTGTTCTTCTCATTTAGGACCTTGAATATATCCTGCTATCCCTTTCTGGCCTGCCAGGTCTCTGTGGAAACGTCTGCTTTTAATCTAATATTTCTCCCCAAATAATTTAGGGATCTCTTGTCTCTTGCTGCTTTAAGCATTTTCTCTGTGTCTTTGGAATTTGCAAGTTTCACTATTCAATGTCAAGGTGTTGAACTGTTTTTATTCATTTTGAGTTGGGGGACCTCTCTATCTCATGGATTTGAATGCCTGTTTCCCTCCCCAAATTAAGGAAGTTTGCAGTTATGATTTGTTCAAATATGCTTTCTATCCCTCTGTTCCTTTCGGTACCCTCTGGAACCCCCTTTACACGTAGATTTTTCCTTCTGAGGCTGTCATTTATTTCCCTTAACTTTTCCTCATGGTCTTTTGTTTGTCTCTTCTTTCCTCGGCTTCCTTCCTTGCCATCAACCTGTCTCCTATGTTACTCACTCGTTCTTCTACCTCATTTTTTTTTTTTTACCTCATTAACCCTATCGTTAGGACCTCCAGTTTGGATTGCATCTCATTTAATTGAGTTTTAATTTAGGCCTAATTAGATCTAAATTCTGCAGTCATGAAGTCTCTTGAATCCTTTATGCTTTTTTCCAGAGCCACCATTAGCTTTATAATTGTGCCTTTGAACTGGCTCTCTGACATGGAATTGTAATCCAAATTCTATAACTCTTTGGTACAGAGCACTCTATCTGATTCTTTCTTTTGCGGTGATTCTACTTTCTAGTCATTTTGCTCGGTGCATAGTGGCTAAAAACGAGTTGTACTGGAAAAAGGAAGGAAAGAAAAAACCAAGAATGGGTATCCTTTCGTTCGATATACTGTAAACACCTGGACTTCCCCTGGAGCTTTCCAGCACTGCTAAGCTAAGAACTTGCTCTTCCCCTGTCTTTCCAGCTGGTGTTCTGGGGGAGGGGCTGCTGTGCTGATTATGAGGCGTGTGCACTTGTGGTAGCTGCCCTGCCCTCTGACTGTCTCAGTGGAAGCTGTTTATCCCGTGAGGCCCCTGTTCCCTGCCTGCCCCACTGCATCCTAGGCACATGACGCAAGTAGGAACAACACTGTCAGCGGTCAGCTCTCCAGCCTTGGTGTCAACTGCCACAGTCTCCCAGTGTGTACTGGCCTAGATGCTCTTTGGAGGTTGCTGATCTGCACAGCTTGGGGGTGCCAGTTGGCAGGAAGGTCCTAGCTCTCCTGTGCCCTCCTTGCCTCTTCCTGTCCCAGGGTGGAGTGCAGGATTGTGCGCTTTTGTTCCCCAGCGCCCTGGGATCTGGTGCCTGGGTGCTGGAATCCTGCTACCAGGGCCTCGGTTCCCAAAGCCAGCAGGGCGCAGCCCCCTCTTCTGCAAGCCCCCACCTGACTGACCTACTTCTCCTCACAGCTCCACTGGTAGTGCACTCCAGCCCTTTACGGAGATCGGCCCACAGTCTGGCTTGCTCTCCCTAGGGTGCACTACCTCTCCTAGTGGTGCTGGGAGACTGGAGGCTCCACTGCCCCTCCTGCACTTCTGCTCAAATTCCCTGCTAAGCACCTTCCTGTTGGGAAAGAATCCGGTACAGATTTTTAAAGTTCCTGCTTCTCCGGGGCTGAGCTTTCCTCTCCTGGGAGGCTTTTACCACTGCCACCACTTAGCCTGGCTCCTCGCATGGCACCTCCCCCACTTGATTTTTTTAAATTTCTTCCACCTTCCTACCTACAGTCTCACTCATTTGGGGAATATAAAAAATAGTGAAAGGGAATAAAGGGGAAAGGAGAAAAATGAGTGGGAAATATCAGAAAGGGAGACAGAATATGAAAGACTCCTAACTCTGGGAAACGAACTAGGGGTGGTGGAAGGGGAGGTGGGCGAGGGGTGGGGGTGACAGGGTAAGGGGCACTGAGGTGGGCACTTGACGGGATGAGCACTGGGTGTTATTCTGTATGTTGGCAAATTGAACACCAATAAAAAATAAATTTATAAAAAAAAAGAAGCGAAAACCCTTCTTTCTGTAGGATTCCAGCTTTTCTCTCTTTAAAACTCAGGTTGAATTCATAAGATTTTCAGGATAATTTGAAAGTTATCTAGGTAAGTTGGTGGGGACAGGTGACTTGGGAACCCTATTCTTCCGCCATTTTGCCTCGCCCCTCAGATTTTCTACATGTAGTATAAGTGTTTTCTAAACAGTGAAATCTTGAGTTTTCCTTGCTGATTTTGATGCCTTTGATTGCATTTTGTTTCCTGATTCCTGAAGTGAGGATTTACATTAATATGTTAAACAACAAGGGTGAGGTGGACATTACTGTTTTGTTCCTGACAATAGGAGAATAGCTCTCAGTTCTTCTCCATTGAGGATGGTATTAACTGGGGATCTTTCATATAAGATCTTTATGATGTTGAATTTGTGTTCTGTCTATACTTACTGTGCTGAGGTTTATTTTAAATCAAGAATGGATGCTATAATTTTTTTAATAATAAATTTATTTTCTATTGGTGTTCAATTTGCCAACATACAGAATAACACCCAGTGCTCATCCCGTCAAATGCCCACCTCAGTGCCCATCACCCATTCACCCCTACCCCCCGCCCACCTCCCAATTAACCACCCCTAGTTCCTTTCCCAGAGTTAGGAGTATTTATGCTCTGTCTTCCTTTCTGATATTCCTACCCATTTCTTCTCCCTTCCCTTCTATTCCCTTTCACTATTTTTTATATTCCCCAAATTAATGAGAACATATAATGTTTGTCCTTCTACAATTGACTTATTCACTCAGCATAATACCCTCCAGTTCCAACCAGGTTGAAGCAATGGTGGGTATTTGTTGTTTATAATGGCTGAGGAATATTCCATTGTATTTTATATATATTTATTTTTTATTGGTGTTCAAGCTGCCAACATATAGAATAACACCCAGTGCTCATCCTGTCAAGTGCCCACCTCAGTGCCCGTCACCCAATCACCCTTACCCCTTGCCCACTTCCCCTTCCACCACCCCTAGTTCGTTTCCCAGAGTTAGGAGTCTTTCATGTTCTGACTCCCCTTATGATATTTCCCACTCATTTTTTATCTTTCCCTTTTATTCCCTTTCACTATTTTTTACATTCCCCTAATGAATGAGACCATATAATATTTGTCCTTTTCCGATTAACTTACTTCACTCAGCATAATACCCTCCAGTTCCATCCACTGGACACTAACAGACACCTGTGCCCCAGGGAGAGTGCCCCGAGCTCCCTAAAGGGCTGCAGCGCACATGGCTGGACCCAAGAGCAGCTCAGCGGGGCTTGGATGGAGGCTCCGCACAGAGGGGGCTGCCCAGCCGGGAGCTTGAATCCACAGCGGGAGCACAGAGCGCCTGGGACACAGCCCGGGAGCACAGAGCGCCTGGGACACAGGCCAGGATCAGGCCTCCCCCCAGGACAGGCAGAGGCCAGGAGGACCCAGGACATCAAGGATGCTCCTGCCCCCGCTGAGCAGATCAGAGCCCGCCCCCAGAGCATCCAGGCCCCTGCAGACTGAGAGCTCTGTAGTTACTGTGGGAACTGACTCTAGGGCTCCAGAGCTGACCGCAGCCACTGTTGTTGTTCTTCCTGTGGCCTCACAGAATAAACAACACCCAATCAGCCTCACAGTGCCCTCACCGGATAAACAGGATAAACATCACTCACTGAGCCCTGCATCACACAAGGGGCAGAGCAGCTCCCCTAAGTGCTAACACCTGAAAATCAGCACAACAGTCCCCTCCCCCAGAAGACCAGCTAGACAGACAGGGGAAAAAAATTATTGACCAAGCAGCACTGGAAAGTTCCAGGGGAAGTCAAGGGATTTACAGTATACAGAATCAGAGGATACTCCCCCTTGTTTTTTTTTTTTTTTTTGATTTCTGTTTCCTTCCTCCAAACTTTCTTTTCTTTCTTTCTTTTTTTCTCTTTTTTATTTCCATAATTTTATTTTACTTTATTTATTTATTTTATAATAAATTTATTTTTTATTGGTGTTCACTAGGCCAACATACAGCATAACACCCAGTGCTCAATCCATCAAGTGCCCCCCTCAGTGCCCGTCACCCATTCACCCCCACCCACTGCCCTCCTCCCCTTCCACCACCCCTAGTTTGTTTCCCAGAGTTAGGAGTCTCTATGTTCTGTCTCCCTTTCTGATATTTCCCACACATTTCTTCTCCCTTCCCTTATATTCCCTTTCACTATTATTTATATTCCCCAAATGAATGAGAACATATAATGTTTGTCCTTCTCTGATTGACTTATTTCACTTAGCATAATACTCTCCAGTTCCATCCACGTTGAAGCAAATGGTGGGTATTTGTCATTTCTAATGGCTGAGTAATATTCCATTGTATACATAAACCACATCTTCTTTATCCATTCATCTTTCGATGGACACCGAGGCTCTTTCCACAGTTTGGCTATTGAGGACATTGCTGCTATAAACTCTTTATCTTCTATTTTTTTCTCTTTTTCTTCCTTCTTTCTTTTTTCCTTTTCTTTCCTTCTTTCTCTTCCCTCTTTTTCTCCTTTTCCCAATACAACTTATTTTGACCACTCTGCACTGAGCAAAATGCCTAGAAGGAAAACCTCACCTCAAAAGAAAGAATCAGAAACAATCCTCTCTCCCAGAGTTACAAAATTTGGATTAAAATTCAATGTCACAATGCCAATTCAGAAGCACTATTATAAATCTCCTGGTGGCTCTAAAAAAGCATAAGGGACTCAAGAGACTTCATGACTGCAGAATTTAGATCTAATCAGGCAGAAATTAAAAACAATTGAATGAGATGCAATCCAAACAAGAAGTCCTAATGACGAGGGTTAACGAGTTGGAAGAACGAGTGAGTGACATAGAAAACAAGTGAATAGCAAGAGGGAAACTGAGGAAAAAAGAGACAAACAATTAAAAGAAAATGAGGACAGATTAAAGGGATTAAATGACAGCCTGAGGAAGAAAAACCGACGTTTAATTGGGGTGCCAGAGACTGCCAAAGAGACAGAGATCCAGAAGATGTATTTGAACAAATCATAGCTGAAAATTTTCATAATCTGGGAAGGGAAATAGGCATTCAGATCTAGGAAAAAGAGAGATCCTGCCATAAAATCAATAAAACCATTCAACACCTCGACATTTAATAGTAAAGCTTGCAAATTCCAAAGATAAAGAGAAGATCCTTAAAGGAGCAAGAGACAAGAAATCCCTGAATTTTATGGGGAGGAGTATTAGGATAACACCAGACATCTCCACAGAGACCTGGCAGGCTAGAAAGGCCTGGCAGGATATATTCGGGGTCCTAAATCAGAAAATCATGCAACCAAGAATACTATAGCCAGCAAGGCTCTCATTCAGAATGGAGGGAGAGATAAAGAGCTTCCAAGACAGGCAGGAACTGAAAAAATATGTGACCTCCAAACCAGCTCTGCAAAAAATTTTAAGGAGGACTGTTAAAATTCCCCTTTAAGAAGAAGTCCAATGGAACAATCCACAAAAACAGGGACTGAATAGATACCATTGTGACACTAAACTCATATCTTTAAATAGTAACTCTGAACGTGAATGGGCTTAATGAACCAACCTAAAGGCGCAGGGTGTCAAACTGGATAAAAAAGCAGGACCCATCTATTAGCTGTCTACAAGACACTCATTTTAGACAGAAGGACACCTACAGCCTGAAAATAAAAGGTTGGATACCCATGTACCATTCAAATAGTCCTCAAAAGAAAGCAGGGTTAGCCATCCTTATATCAGATAAACTAAAATTTACCCCGAAGACTGTAGTGAGAGATGAAGAGGGACACTATATCACACTTAAAGGATCTATCCAACAACAGGACTTAACAATCATCAATATATATGCCACGAATGTGGGAGCTGCCATATATATCAATTGATAACCAAAGTTAAGACATACTTAGATAATAATATACTTGGTGACTTCAATCTAGCGCTTCCTATGCTCGATAGATCTTCTAAACACAACAACTCCAAAGAAACGAGAGCTTTAAATGATACACTGGACCAGATGGATTTCAGAAATATCTACAGAACTTTACATCCAAACTCAACTGAATACACATTCTTCTCAAGTGCACATGGAACTTTCTCCAGAATAGATCACATACTGGGTCACAAATCAGGTCTGAACTGAAACGAAAAGATTGGAATCGTCCCTGAATATTCTCAGACCATAAAGCCTTGAAATCAGAACTAAATCACAACAAGAAGTTTGGAAGGACCTCAAACACGTGGAGGTTAAGGACCATCCGGCTAAAAGATGAAAGGGTCAACCAGGAAATTAAGGAAGAATTAAAAAGATTCATGGAAACTAATGAAAATGAAGATACAACCATTCAAAATCTTTGGGAAGCAGCAAAAGCAGTCCTAAGGGGAAATGCATCGCAATACAAGCATCCATTCAAAAACTGGAAAGAACTCAAATACAAAAGCTAACCTTACACATAAAGGAGCTAGGGAAAAAACAGCAAATAGATCCTACACCCAAAAGAAGAAGAGAGTTAGTAAAGATTCGAGCAGAACTCAGTGATATAGAGACCAGAAAAACTGTGGAACAGATCAACAAAACGAGGAGTTGGTTCTTTGAAAGAATTAATACGATAGATAAACCATTAGCCAGACTTATTAAAAAGAAGAGAAAGAAGATTCAAATTAATAAAATCATGAATGAGAAAGGAGGGATCACTACCCACACCAAGGAAATACAAAGGATTTTAAAAGCATATTATGTACAGCTATACGCCAATAAATTAGGCAATCTAAAAGAAATGGATGCATTTCTGGAGAGTCACAAACTACCAAAACTGGAACAGGAAGAAATAGAAAACCTGAACAGGCCGATAACCAGGGAGGAGATTGAAGCAGTCTTCAAAAACCTCCCAAAACACAAAAGTCCAGGACCAGACGGCTTCCCAGGGGAATTCTATCTAACATTTAAAGAAACTATACCTATTCTACTAAAGCTGTTTGGAAAGATAGAAAGAGATGGATTACTTCCAAATTCGTTCTATGAGGCCAGCATCACCTCAATTCCAAAACCAGACAAAGACCCCACCAAAAAAGAGAATTATAAACCAATATCCCTGATGAACATGGATGCAAAGATTCTCAACAAGATATTAGCCAATAGGCTACAATAGTACATTAAGAAAATTATTCACCATGAGCAAGTAGGATTTATTCTCGGGACACAAGGCTGGTTCAACACTCGTAAAACAATCAGTGTGATTCATCATATAAACAAGAGGAAAACCATGAACCATAGAATCCTCTCATTAGATGCAGAGAAAGCATTTGACAAAATACAGCATCCATTACTGATCAAAACTCTTCAGAGTGTAGGGATAGAGGGAACATTCCTCGACATCTTAAAAGCCATCTACGAAAAGCCCACAGCAAATATCATTCTCAATGGGGAAGCACTGGGAGCCTTTTCCTTAAGATCAGGAACAACACAGGGATGTCCCCTCTCACCAATGCTATTCAACATAGTACTGGAAGTCCTAGCCTCTGCAATCAGACAACAAAAAGACATTAAAGGCATTCAAATTGGCAAAAAAAGAAGTAAACTCTCCCTCTTTGCTGATGACATGATACTCTACATAGACAATCCAAAAGACTCCACCGAAAGATTGTTAGAACTCATACAGCAATTTGGTAGCGTGGCAGGATACAAAATCAACGCTCAGAAGTCAGTGGCATTTCTATACACTAACAATGAGACTGAAAAAAGAGAAATTAAGGAGTCAATCCCATTTACAATTGCACCCAAAAGCATAAGATACCTAGGAATAAACCTAACCAAAAAGGTAAGGGATCTATACCCTAAAAACTACAGAACACTTCTGAAAGAAATTGAGGAAGACACAGAGAGATGGAAAATATTCCATGCTCATGGATTGGCAGAATTAATATTGTGAAAATGTCAATGTTACCCAGGGCAATTGACACATTTAATGCAATCCCTATCAAAATGCCATGGACTTTCTTCAGAGAGTTAGTACAAATTATGTTAAGATTTGTGTGGAATCAGAAAAGACCCCGAATAGCCAGGGGAATTTTATTTTTTTTTTTTATTTTATTTTTTTTTGTTTTCACATCTCATTTTATTTATTTTTTTTTTATGCCAGTTGCAAGCCCTCTGTTTCTTTCTCTTTTTTTAATTTTTTTAATTTTTTTATTTTTTTTATTTATTTTTTATTGGTGTTCAATTTACTAACATACAGAATAACCCCCAGTGCCCGTCACCCATTCACTCCCAGCCCCCGCCCACCTCCCCTTCCAACACTCCTAGTTCGTTTCCCAGAGTTAGCAGTCTTTACGTTCTGTCTCCCAGGGGAATTTTAAAAAAGAAAACCATATCTGGGGGCATCACAATGCCAGATTTCAGGTTGTACTGCAAAGCTGTGGTCATCAAGACAGTGTGGTACTGGCACAAAAACAGACACATAGATCAGTGGAACAGAATAGAGAACCCAGAAGTGGACCCTGATCTTTATGGTCAACTAATATTCGATAAAGGAGGAAAGACTATCCATTGGAAGAAAGACAGTCTCTTCAATAAATGGTGCTGGGAAAATTGGACATCCACATGTGGAAGAATGAAACTAGACCATCTCTTGCACCAGACACAAAGATAAACTCAAAATGGATGAAAGATCTAAATGTGAGACAAGATTCCATCAAAATCCTAGAGAAGAACACAGGCAACACCCTTTTTGAACTCGGCCATAGTAACTTCTTGCAAGATACATCCACGAAGGCAAAAGAAACAAAAGCAAAAATGAACTATTGGGACTTCATCAAGATAAGAAGCTTTTGCACAGCAAAGGATACAGTCAACAAAACTCAAAGACAACCTACAGAATGGGAGAAGATATTTGCAAATGACCTATCAGATAAAGGGCTAGTTTCCAAGATCTATAAAGAACTTATTAAACTCAACAACAAAGAAACAAACAATTCAATCATGAAATGGGCAAAAGACATGAACAGAAATCTCATAGAGGAAGACATAGACATGGCCAACATGCATATGAGAAAATGCTCTGCATCACTTGCCATCAGGGAAATACAAATCAAAACCACAATGAGATACCACCTCACACCGGTGAGAATGGGGCAAATTAACAAGGTAGGAAACAACAAATGTTGGAGAGGATGCGGAGAAAAGGGAACCCTCATACAGTGTTGGTGGGAATGTGAACTGGTGCAGCCACTCTGGAAAACTGTGTGGAGGTTCCTCAAACAGTTAAAAATATACCTGCCCCCAAAAAAAAAAAAAAAATACCTGCCCTACGACCCAGCAATTGCACTGTTGGGGATTTACCCCAAAGATACAAATGCAATGAAACGCCGGGACACCTGCACCCTGATGTTTATAGCAGCAATGGCCACGATAGCCAAACTGTGGAAGGAGCCTCGGTGTCCAACGAAAGATGAATGGATAAAGAAGATGTGGTTTATGTATACAATGGAATATTCCTCAGCCATTAGAAATGACAAATACCCACCATTTGCTTCAACGTGGATGGAACTGGAGGGTATTATCCTGAATGAAGCAAGTCGTTCAGATAAGGACCAAAATTACATGTTCTCATTCATTTGGGGAATATAAATAATAGTGAAAGGGAATAGAAGGGAAGGGAGAAGAAATGGGTAGGAAATATCGGAAAGGGAGACAGAACATGAAGACTCCTAACTCTGGGAAATGAACTAGGAGTTGTGGAAGGGGAGGTCTGTGGGGTTTGGGCTGAATGGGTGACGGGCACTCATGGGGGCACTTGACAGAATGAGCACTGGATATTTTTCTGTATGTTGGTAAATTGAACACCAATAAAAATAAATTTATTATTAAAATGTAAAACAAAATCCAATTTGTCTGATATAGGGATGGCTACTCCATCTTTCTTTTGAGGATCTTTTGAATTAAAAATATTTGTGTATCATCTCACTTTCAAACTTACTCATATCTGTTTGACTTAGATCTCTGGCCCTAACCTTATCCTGTTCTTTCATTTGAGATGAATTCTTCAGGCTTAGCATTTTGTCTAAATCTCTGTTTTCTTCTTTGTGTTCGAAAAGCCCATTATATTTCCTGTTCCTGGGAGTCATGGGTTTATGAGGAAGAGTTCATATAGTTTCCAGAGCCTACCCTTCATGGCATGTCTCTGGTGTGTGCTGCGTGCACTCTACTCTTGTGTTTTAGTTGCTCTGGCCTTCAGGCCAGTCATCTGCAGAGACTCTCCTCACCCACATTGGCAGTGTTTGATCCTTGGCCAGGTTGTGCTGAAATTTTTTCTGAATTTAACTAGGTGTTCTCTGATCTGCTTGTTAAGTAAGATTTGATACTACTTCCACTAGAACAGAAGCTTTTCAGGACTCTCTGGCCAGGAGACGTTGTCTTTCTTCTGATCTTCTAAAAGGGGTCTACTGCACTGGGATTGAGGCAAACTTGACCAATAAGTATACAGCCAGAGCTCAGGGGTATGGGAGTTTGTGTAAGCAGGTTAGATAGGCACTGTAGGCCCTGTGTTCTTTATCACAGGTAGCCCTATGTTTATGCTGAGGAATAGGTAGGTGATGGAGATAGTGTCAGCCAGCTCCTTTATACCTGGAGAGGAATTTCAGGATATGTTGCTTCTTGAGAAGAGCAAATAATCCTTCTGTGTATCCCAGGTATTTTTCAGATCACTTTTTCTACACTGTCTGCTTCCCAGTTTTTTACCTGCCTTCTCTCCAAGAGCAGAACAGTGTCTTCCAGGCCCCATCCCAGGCAAGCTTGCTGACTTTTTTCTTTCAAGATTTTATTTAAATTCAAGTTAATTCATATAGAGAGCAGTATCAGTTTCAGAGGTAGAATTTAGTGATTCATCAGTAGCATATACACCCAGGCCTCATCCCATTATGTGCTCTAGTTAATGCCCATTACCCAGGTACTCCAACCCCAATTACCTTCCCTCCGAAGACCCTCAGTGTGTCCCCTGTATTTAAGAGTCTCTTATGATTGCCTTCCTCTCTGTTTATCTTTTTTTAATTTTCCTTCTCTTCCTCTATGTTCATCTATTTTGTTTCTTAAATTCCACATATGAGTTAAATCATATGATACTTGTCTTTCTCAGACTTATCTATCAACTGCACTACTAGTACTACTAGTACAACATATGTTGGGTCTTGCTACACTGGGACTGACACATACTTGATCAAGAAGGGCAGTTGTGTTGAGCGTTGAGGTGTGGGACTTGGCATAAGCAGGTTAGGCAACCAGTGTCCCAGCTGACCTGCATTCCTCAGATGGCCCTGCATTTATGCTGAGGGGTGAGGGAGGGAAATGGTGCCAGCCAGCTCCCTTGTCCTCAGAAAGGCATCTCCTTGAAAACTAATTCTCAGTGATTCATTCCAAGAAATGCAATAATCACCCTCTTGTGTGCTCCAGGCATTTCTCAGGTAGCTGTTTCCGCATGGTCTGCCCCTGGGTTTTTCGCCTGCCTTTTCATCTGGAGTAGGGCACTGCTTTCAGGGCTCTATCCCAAACCAGCCCATCGGCCTTTAAAACTCTAGGCTTTAAAAAACAAAACAAAACAAAACAAAACAAAACAAAAGCGAAACAAAAAAACTCTAGGCTTTAAACCCCACTGGTTGCAAGAACTCATGAAAATAAGCCCCTCTATTTTCCCCATTCTAGTTCATGGGAAAATGTTCTAGTTATTTCCATGTCTCCTCTTTGTCTGACCTTCCTCTGTGACCTTGGCTCCCTCATTTCCCCTCCATAGCACCAGAGAGACCTATCTTCCCCAAAATAAGTCTCTGCACTTCCTATTTTCTTCAGTGTGGCTTTGTCTCTCTCCTTAGTTGTAGAGTTTGTTCTTTCAGTCTTCAGATTGATTTCTGAGGTGATTTGACAATTATCTGGCTATGTTTCCAGAATGAGACAAGCCTAGTGTCATCCTACTATGCCATCATCTTGGCTCCTTCTCCCCACATCTTCATTTTTTTCTTTTTGCATTTAAGCTTAGTTGCTTTCCATTACCCTATCTTCCAAATTGCTGATTCACCTTTATGTGTTCTATAAACTTCCTTTAAAAAAAGATTACTTATTTATTTGAGAGAGAAAGCGAGAAAGAGCACAAGCATGGAGAGGGGCAAAAGGAGAAAAGCAGACTCCCCACTGAGAGCACAGCCTTACACAGAGCTCAAGCCCAGGACTGAAAGATCATGACCTGAGTTGAAGTCTTACCTAACCAACTGAACCAGCAAAGTGCTCCTATGTTCTTTAAACTTCTACTAATACTTCAAAGTGCATTATTTATTTCATTTGTTGGATTTTTAAATTCTAATTTTATCCACTCATTTCTCAAGTCCATTTAGTATCTTTATAAACATTACTTTAAATTCTTCATCAGGGATATTGCTCATCTCTAATTCCATTTAGCTCTTTTGCTATGATTTTTGTCTTTTTCTTTCATTGGAGGTATATATGTCTTTCTTCTTATTTTATCTAAATCTCTGTGTTTTATTAATGCATAGTTAAGTCAACTATATCTCCTGGTCTTGAAATTAGTGGACTTGTGTTGAAAAGTACTTATAGTCTACTGTAGCACAATACCCCCTGGTCAGCAGAAAACAGAACTCTAGGGGCATTTACTCTGTAGGTTATGAGCACCCCACTGCTATGGTCAAGCCACATTTTCTGCTGCTTCTGCTTCTTCCTCTCCTCCTCCTTTTCCTCCTCCCCCCTCCTCCTTCTCTTCCTCCTTCTCTTCTTCTTCTTCTTCTTCTTCTTCTTCTTCTTCTTCTTCTTCTTCTTCCTCCTTCTATATGGCTTCTACATTATGATTACCTGCACAAGGTCTCTTCTGCCAGTCTTCAGGTCATCTTAAAAGTTAGTTGCATATGTGTATTTGTTATCTCAGTATATCCATGGGACAAAGGGAACTCAGGATCATCATGAAAACATTTTCCCCAAACCCCTGAATTCCTGTGTTCACCTTAGGATCTTTGAGCATATTTAGAATATTTTATTTGAAGGTGTTTCTAATAAATCTAATTTTTGTGTTTCTCTAGGAACAATTTCCAGGATGGTTATTTGTTTGTTGCTTTTTAACATTTTTTTATTTAAATCCCAGTCAGTCAAGAGAGGGAATAACATTAGTTTCATGTGTATACTATAGTGACTCAACACTTTTATACAACACTCAGTGATCATCACTACAAGAGCACTCTTTAGTCTCCATCACCTATTTAACTCATCATCCTTCCACCTTCTCTCTGGGAACCATCATCTTGTTATCTATAGTTAAGGGTCTGTTTCTTGATTTGTATTTCTCTCTCCCTTACCTTTGCCCATTTGTTTTCTTAAGTTTCTTTCTTAAATTCTACCATATGAGTGAAATCATAAGGTACTTGTCATCCTCCAAGTAATTTATTTGGTGTAACAGAATATTCTGTAGCTCCATCCACATCATTACAAAGGCCAAGATTTCATTTTTTAAAGATTTTTATTTATTCATCACACACAGACACAGACACACACACACACACGTGCACGCAGGCAGAGACACAGACAGAGGGAGAAGTAGGCTCCATGCAGGGAGCCTGACGAGGGACTGGATCCTGGGTTTCCAGGATCACACCCTGGGCTGAAGGCAGCGCTAAACTTCTGAGCCACCCAGGCTACCCAGATATCATTTTTTGATGGCTGAGTAATATTGAAATTTTGAAACTTTTTCTTCCTTTTCTATTTTTGGAATAGTTTGAGGAGAATAGGTGTTAACTGTACTTTAAATGTTTGATAGACCTCACCTGTGAAGTCTTCTGGCCCTGAACTTTTTTAGTTGGTGGATTTATGATTACTACTTCAATTACTTTTAATCAATGTGTTCAAGTTTTCTATATCTTCTTCTTTCAGTTTTGGTGGTATAATGTTTTTAGAAATATAGACTTTTCTTCCAGCTTCTGTAATTTGTTGGCACATAGATTTTCATAATCTTCTCTTACAATTGTGTGTCTTTCTGTGATGTTGGTTACTTATACTCTCTCAGTTGTGATTTTATTTAATGGGATTCTGTATCTTTTCTCTTTGATAAGTCCGGATACAGGCTTATCAAATTTTTTTTCGAAGAACCAACTCCTGGTTTCATTGACATATTCTATTTTTTGTGGTTTCTATATCAACTTTTTCTACTCTATTAGTATTTTCTTCTTCTACTGGCTTTAGTATTTATTTTGTGTTCTTCTCTAGCTCTTTTACATGTTTAGTTAGGCATTTATTGAACGTTTTTCATACTTCTTTAAGTAGACCTGTATTGCATTATACTTCCCTCTTAAGCCTGCTTTTGTTGCATTATTTTGGATTATTTTTAACGGGAGAAAATATTTCTTTTTTTTATTGGACTTCAATTTACCAACTTATAGCATAACACCCGCTGCTCATCCCATCAAGTGCCCTGGTCAGTACCCGTCACCCAATCACCCCCAACGCCACCCACCCCCCTTTACAGAAACCACTTGTTTGTTTCCCATAGTTAGGAGTCTCTCAAGTTCTGTCCCATCTCTGATATTTCCCACTCCTTTTTTCTCCTCCCTTCCCCTTTATTCCCTCTCACTATTCTTTATATTCCCCAAAGAATGAGACTATATGATGTTTGTCCTTCTCCGATTGACTTATATCACTCAGCAAAATACTCTCCGGTTCCATCCTCGTCGAAGCAAATAGTGGGTATTTGTCGTTTCTAATGGCTGAGTAATATTCCATTGTATATATAGACCACAGCTTCTTTATCCATTCATCTTTTGAGGGACTCTGAGGCTTCTTCCACAGTGGCTATTGTGGACATTGCTGCTATAAACCTTGGGGTGCAGGTGTCTTGGCGTTTCACAGCATCTGTATCTTTGGGGTAAATCCCCAGCAGTGCAATTCCTGGGTGTAGGGCAGATCTATTTTTAACTCTTTGAGGAACCTCCACACAGTTTTCCAGAGTGGCTGCACCAGTTCACATTCCCACCAACAGTGCAGGAGGGTTCCCCTTTCAACACATCTTCTCCAACATTGTTGTTTCCTGCCTTGTTAATTTTCCCCATTCTCACTGGTGTGAGGTGGTATCTCATTGTGGTTTTGATTTGTATTTCCCTGATGGCAAGTGATGCAGAGCATTTTCTCATGGGCTTGTTGGCCATGTCTATATTTTCTTCTGTGAGATTTCTGTTCATGTCTTTTATCCATTTCATTTTTGGATTGCTTCTTTGCTGTTGAGTTTAATAAGTTCTTTAAAGATCTTGGAACCTAGCCCTTTATCTGATAGGTCATTTGCAAATATCTTCTCCCATTCAGTAGGTTCTTTTTAGTTTTGTTGACTGTTTCTTTTGTTGTGCAAAAGCTGTTTATCTTGATAAAGTCCCAATTGTTCATTATTGTTCTTGTTCCTCTTGCTTTTATGGATGTATCTTGCAGGAAGTTGCTGTGGCCGGGTTCAAGAAGGGTGTTGCCTGTGTTCTTCTCTAGGATTTGGATGGAATCTTGACTCATATTTAGATTTTTCATCTTTTTTGAGTTTATCTTTGTGTATGGTGCAAGAGAGTGGTCTACTTTCATTCTTCTGCATGTGGATGTCCAATTTTCCCAGCACCATTTATTGGAGAGGCTGTCTTTTTTTTTTTTTTTTTTTGAGAGGCTGTCTTTTTTCCAGTGGATAGTCTTTCCTGCTTTGTCGAATATTAGTTGACCATAAAGTTAAGGGTCCACTTTTTGATTCTCTATTCTGCTCCATTGATCTATGGGTCTGTTTTTGTGCCAGTACCACACTGTCTTGATGACCACAGCTTTGTAGTACAACCTGAAATCTGGCATTGTGATGCCCCCAGCTATGATTTTTTTTTAATATCGCCCTGGCTATTCGGGGTCTTTTCTGATTTCACACAAATCTTAACATAATGTATTCCAACTCTCTGAAGAAAGTCCATGGTATTTTGATAGGGATTGCATTAAATGTGTGAATTGCCCTGGATAACATAGACATTTTCACAATACTAATTCTTCCAATCCATGAGCATGGACTATTTTTCCATCTCTTTGTGTCTTCCTCAGTTTCTTTCAGAAGTGTTCTATAGTTTTAAGGGTATAGATCCTTTACCTCTTTGGTTAGGTTTATTCCTAGGTATCTTATTCTTTTGGGAGCAATTGTAAATGGGATTGACTCCTTAATTTATCTTTCTTCAGTATCTTGTTAGTGTATAGATATGTCACTGACTTCTGGGCATTAAATTTCTATCCTGCCACACTTTCGAATTTCTGTATGAGTTCTAGACATTTTGGGGTGGAGTCTTTTGGGTTCTCTATGTACAGTATCATGCCATCTGCGAAGAGGGACAGTTTGACTTCTTTGCCAATTTGAATGCCTTTTATTGTTTTTTCTTTTTGTTGCCTGATTGCTGAAGATAGGACTTCTATTACTATGTTGAACAGCAGTGGTGAGAGTGGACATCCCTGTCTTGTTCCTGATCTTAGGGGAAAGGCTCCCAGTGTTTCCCCATGGAGAATGATATTTGCTGTGGGCTTTTCGTAGATGGCTTTTAAGATGTCGAGGAATGTTCCCTCTATCCCTACACTCTGAAGAGTTTTGATCAGGAATGGATGCTGTATTTTGTCAAAAGCTTTCTCTGCATCTATTGAGAGCACTCTATTTTTCTTGTCTTTTCTCTTGCTGATATGATCAATCACTTTGATTGCTTTGTGAGTGTTGTACCAGCCTTGTGTCCTGGGGATGAATCCCAGCTGTTCATGGTGGATAATCTTCTTAATGTATTGTTGGATCCTATTGGCTAGTATCTTGTTGAGAATTTTTGCATCCATATTCATCAGTGATATTGGTCTATAATTCTCCTTTTTGGTGGGGTCTTTTTCTGTTTTGGAATTAAGGTGATGCTGGCTGAAAGAACGAGTTTGGAAGTATTACATCTCTTTCTATCTTGCTGAACAGTTTTAGTGGAATAGGTATGATTTCTTCTTTAGACATTTGATAGAATTCCCCTCGGAAGCCATCTGGCCCTGGACTTTTGTGTCTTGGGAGGTTTTTGATGACTGCTTCAATTTCCTCCCTGGTTATTGGCCTGTTCAGCTTTTCTATTTCTTCCTGTTCCAGTTTTGGTAGTTTGTTTCCAGAAATGTGTCCATTTCTTCTAGATTGTCTAATTTATTGGCATATAGGTGCTCATAATAAGTTTTTAAGATCGTTTGTATTTCCTTGGTATTGGTGGTGATCTCTCCTTTCTCATCCATGATTTTATTAATTTGAGTCTTCTCTCTCTTCTTTTTAATAAGTCAGGCTAATGGTTTATCCTTCTTATTAATTCTTTCAAAGAATCAACTCCGGGTTTTGTTAATCTGTTTCACAGTCCTTCTGGTCTCTTTATCTTTGAGTTCTGCTCGAATCTTTTTAACTCTCTTCTTCTGCTGGGTGTAAGATATATTTGCTGTTTTTCTCCAGCTCCTTTAGGTGCAAGGACCGCTTTTGTATCTGAGTTCTTCCCAGTTTTTGGATGTATGCTTGCATTGCGATGTATTTCCCCCTCAGGACTGCTTTTGCTGTATCCCAAAGATTTTGAACAGTTGTATCTTCATTCTCATTACTTTTCATGAATTTTTTTAATTCTTCCTTAAGTTCCTGGTTGACCTTTTCATTTTTTAGCAAGGTGGTCCTTAACCTACATGTGTTTGAAGGCCTTCCAAACTTCTTGTGATTTAGTTCTAATTTCAAGGGATCATGGTCTGAGAATATGCAGGGGATGATCCCAATCTTTTGGTATCCGTTAAGACCTGATTTGTGACCCAGTATTTGGTCTATTCTGGAGAAAGTTCCATGTGCACTTGAGAAGAATGTGTATTCAGTTGTGTTTGGATGTAAAGTTCTGTAAATATTGGTGAAATCCATCTCATCCGGTGTATCATTTAAAGCTTTTGTTTCTTTGGAGATGTTGTGCTTAGAAGATCTGTCAATTACAGATATGGCTGTGTTCAACTCTCCCTGTATAAGTGTATTATTATCTACGTATGACTTAACTTTGGTTATTAATTGATTAATATACTTTGGCAGCTCCCACATTCGGGGCATGAATATTGGTGATTGTTAAGTCCTCTTGTTGGATATATCCTTTAAGTATGATACAGTGTCCCTCTTCATCTCTTACTACAGTATTTGGAATAAACTTTAATTTATCTGATATAAGGATGGCTACCCCTGCTTTCTTTTGAGGACCATTTGAATGCTAAATGGTCCTCCAACGTTTTATTTTCAGGCTGTAGGTGTCCTTAGGTGTAAAATGTGTCTGTTGTACACAGCAAATAGTTGGGTGCTGCTTTTTTATCCAGGCTGAAACCCTGTTCCTTTTGATGGGGTCATTAAGCCCATTCACGTTCAGAGATACTATTGAAAGATATGAATTTAGTGTCATCATAATACCTATTCAGTCCCTGTTTTTGTGGATTATTTCCTTGGTCCTCCTCTTTCCATTACAGCATCCTCCTTAGTATTTATTGCAGAGCTGGCTTGTTTGTCACATATTATTTCAGTTCCTGACTATCTTGGAAGCTCTTTATCTCTCCTTCTATTCTGAATGAGACCCTTGCTGGATAAAGTATTCTTGGCTGCAGGTTCTTCTCATTTAGTATCTTGAATATATCCTGCCAGCCCTTTCTGGCCTGCCAGGTCTCTGTGCAGAGGTCTGCTGTTAATCTAATATTTCTCCTCATAAAATTTAGAGATTTTATTGTCTCTTGCTGTTTTAAAGATATTCTCTTTATCTTTGAAATTTGCAAGTTTTGAAAGGTGAATGGATAAAGAAGATGTGGTTTATGTATACAATGGAATATTACTTAGGCATTAGAAATGACAAATACCCATCATTTGCTTCAACGTGAATGGAACTGGAGGGTATTATGCTGAGTCAAATGAGTCAATCGGAGAAGGACAAATATTATATGTTCTCATTCATTTAGGGAATATAAATAATAGTGAAAGATAATAGAGGGAAGGGAGAAGAAATGGGTAGGAAATATCGGAAAAGGAGACAGAACATAAAGACTCCTAACCCTGGGAAATGAACTAGGGGTGGTGGAAGGGGAGGAGGGCACGGGGTTGGGAGTGAATAGGTGATGGGCACTGAGGTGGGCACTTGACAGGATGAACATTGGGTGTTATTCTGTATCTTGACAAATTGAACACCAATAAAAATAAATTTATTAAAAACAAGAAATTTGTAAGTTTCACTCTTAAATGTTGAGGTGTTGAGCGCTTTGTTTGATCTTAGGGGAGGGGGATGTCTCAGTCCTGGATCTGAATGCCTGTTTCCCTTCCCAAGTTAAGAAAGTTCTCAGTTATGATTTGTTCAAATACATATTCTGGACCTCTGTTCTTTTCGGTGCCCTTGGGAACCTCAATTAAACGTAGATTTTTCTTTCTGAAGTTGTCATTTAATCCCCTTAATCTCTCTTCATGATCTTTTAATTGTTTTTCTCTTTTTTTCCTCAGTTTCCCTCCTTGCCATCAACTTGTCTTCTATGTCACTCACTCATTCTTCTACCTCATTAACCTCATTGTTTGGACCTCTGGTTTGGATTGCATCTCATTTCATTGATTTTTAATCTCTGCCTGATTAGATCTAAATTCTGCAGTCATGAAGTCTCTTGAGTCCTTTATGCTTTTTTCTAGAGCACCCAGTAGCTTTATAATTGTGCTTCTGAATTGGCTTTCTGACATTGAATTGCAATCCAAATTTTGTAACTCCTGGAGAGGACTGTTTCAGATTATTTCTTTTGAGGTGAGTTTTTCCTTCTATTCATTTTGCTCAGTGCAGAGTGGCCAAAAACAAGTTGTACTGGAAAAAGGAGAAAAAGAGATAAGAGAAATAAGAAAAGAAAGAAGAAGAAAAAGAGAAAAATAAGTGAGGCGAAGCAAACAGAAAACAAAAAATAAGGGGTAGTATCTTCTGATTCTATATACTGTAATTCCCTCGACTTCCCCCGGAATTTTCCAGTGCTGCTTGGTCAGTAACTTGCTTTTTCTCTGTCCTTCTAGCTGGTCTTCTGGGGGAGGGGCCTGCTGTGCTGATTCTCACGTGTGCACCTGGGGGAGGTGCTCAGCCCCATGCCTGGTGCATGGCTCACTGGGAGTTGTTTATCCTGTTCATCCTGTGAGCCCACTGTATTGTTTATCCTGTGAGGCCCCAAGAGGGACAGCAACAGTGTGTGTGATCAGCTCACCAGCCCTGGATTCAGCTCCTGCAGTAAGTACCCCAGCTCCCAGTCCACAGGCACCTGGGTGCTCCGGGGCGGGTGCCGCCCATCTGCACACCTTGGGGCCGCCCAGTAGCAGGAGCGTCCTTGCTGTCCTGTGCCCTCCCTTCCTCTGCCTATCCCAGGGGGAGTGCCATAACTTGGGCTGTGTCTCCCAGCGCTCTGGGCTCCCGGGCCTGCACTGCTGTAATCGCGGTCCCAGGGGATGCAGCCCCCTCCCCGCGCCGCCGAGCCACTGCCTGAGCCCTCAGAGCTGCTCCCGGGCCCCACCCTGCCCGCAGTGCAGCGCTTTAGGGAGCTCCGCCCCAGTGTGTGGTGCGCTCTCCCTCGGGGTGCTGGTCCTCGGTTAGTGCCCCTGGGAGCCCGTGGGCATCCCCGCCCTCCTGGGTCCTGCTCCACCTCCCCGCGAGCCCCTTTCCGCCCGGGAAGGTCGGTGCAGCTCCTGCGTCTCCGGGACGGGGCTCTCCTGTCCTGGGGACACTCGCCCCGGCCTCAGCCCGGCTCCTCGCGGGCCCCTCCCCCTTGGAGGCCTTTGTTCCTTTATTTCTTTTTCCCCCGTCTTCCTACCTTGATAGATGCGCGAACTCTTCTCACTGTAGCATTCCAGCTGGTCTCTCTTTAAATCTCAGGCCGAATTCATAGATTTTCAGGATGAGTTGAAGGTTATCTAGGTAATTTGGTGGGGACGGGTGACTTGGGGACCCTACTCTTCCGCCATCCTGCCCCCTTCCAATATTTTGGATTTTTGTGTTTTTATTTTCATTTATATCTCTTATTTTATTATTGTTTTCTTTTTTTATTGGTTGACCCCTTCGGTATTTAGCAGTTTGTTGTTTAACGTCCATGTATTGTGGTCTCTCTAAAGTTTTTCTTGTAGTTAACTTGTATTTTCATAGTATTGTGGTCATAAAAGGTATATGGTAGTATGTCAGTATCTTTTTTTATTATTGTTGACACTTCATTTATCATATAATATGTGATCTGTCTTGGAGAATATTCCATATGCATTTGAAAATAATGTGTATTCTGATGTTTTAGGATTGAATGTTGTGAATATATCTGTAATTCCATCTGGTCCAATGTATTTGGGTGCTCCCACGTTGGGGGCATAAATATTTATAATCATTAGATCTCCTTGTTGGATCATCCAACTTATGATATAGTGCCCTCCTTTCTCTCTTGTTACTATCGTTGTTTTAAAGTGTAATGTTCTGATTAAGCATTGCTACTCTGGCTTTCTTTTGAAACCATTGCAAGATAAATGTTTCTTCATCTCTGACTTTCAATGTGCTGGTATCTTTAGGTCTAAACGGAGACTCTTGTAGGCAACATATAGATGGGTCATGTTTTTTTGTTGTTGTTTTTGTTGTTGTTGTTGTTGTTGTTGTTTTTATCCATTCTGACACCCTCTGTCTTTTGATTAGAGCATTTAGTCTATTTACATTCAGAGTAATTAGTGAAAGATGCGCATATTGCCATTTTAGTACTTGTTTTGATTTTGTTTCTGGAGATTTTCTCTGTTTCTCTATTGCCTTTGTTTCTTTTGGTCTCCTTTGCACTCAAAGTATCCTCTTTAGTATTTCTTTCAGAGCTCGTTTAGTGGTCATGAATTCCTTAATTTTTGGTTTGTCTGGGAAATTCTTTATTTCTCCTTATATTCTGAATGGTAGCCTTCCTGGATAGAGTATTGATGGTTGCAGAATTTTCCCAAGCAGTACTTGGTATAAATCATGCCACACCCCTCCGGCTTCCCAAGTTTCTGTTGAGAAATGTTGAGCCTGTCTTATGGGTCTCCCCTTGTAAGTTAAGGACTTCTTGTGTCTCTATGCTTTAAAGCATTTTTTAACATTGTATTTTGCAAATTTAATTATAATATTCTTGATTTTGGCCTGCTATTGTTGTTTTTGATGAAAGTTGTCTATGCCTCCTGCATCTTGATGTCTGTTTCCTTCCCCTGAATAAGGAAGGTTTTTACTTTTATTTCTTGAAATATTTTTTTCTGTTTCCTTTACTGTCTCTTCTTCTTCTGGAACTTTGATAAAATTATTGTTATATTTGATGGAGTCGGTGAGTTCCCTTAGTCTATTCTCATATTGCATAATTATTTCTCTGCTTTGTACAGCTTAATTATTTTCCATTATTTTGACTTTTAATACTCTGTTTCTCTGCTTCTTCCAGGCTGATCTTCATTGCATCAAGCCTGTTTCTAATGTTGTTTATTGCATTCTTCATCTCTGATTGATTCTTTATTTTATTTTATTATTTTTTATAAATTTATTTTTTATTGGTGTTTAATTTGCCAACATATAAAATAACACCCAGTGCTCATCCCATCAAGTGCCACCTCAGTGCCCGTCACCCAGTCACCCCCACACCCCTCCCACCTCCCTTTCCACCACCCCTAGTTCATTTCCCACATCTTTCATGTTCTGTCTCCCTTTCTGATATTTAGACTCATTTTTTCTCCTTTCCCCTTTATTCCCTTTCACTATATTTTATATGCCCCAAATGAATGAGACCATATAATGTTTGTCCGTCCTTCTCTGATTGACTTATTTCACTCAGCATAATACCCTCCAGTTCCATCCTTGTCGAAGCAAATGGTGGGTATTTGTCATTTCTAATGGCTGAGTAAGATTCTATTGTATACATAGACCACAGCTTCTTTATCCATTCATCTTTCAATGGACACTGAGGCTCTTTCCACAGTTTGGCTATTGTGGACATTGCTGCTATGAACATCGGGGTGCAGGTGTTCCAGCAGCGTTTCATTGCATCTGTATCTTTGGGGTAAATCCCCAGCAGTGCAATTGATGGGTGGTAAGGCAAATCTATTTTTAACTCTTTGAGGAACCTCCACACAGTTTTCCAGAGTGGCTGCACCAGTTCACATTCCCACCAACAGTGCAAGAGGCTTCCCCTTTCTCCACATCCTCTCCAACATTTGTGGTTTCCTGCCTTCTTGATTTTCCCCATTCTCACTGGTGTGAGGTGGTATCTCATTGTGGTTTTGATTTGTATTTCCCTGATGGCCAGTGATGCGGAGCATTTCATCATGCTTGTTGGCCATGTCTGTGTCTTCTTTGGTGAAATTTCTGTTCATGTCTTTTGCCCATTTCATGATTGGATTGTTTGTTTCTTTGGTGTTGAGTTTAATAAGTTCTTTATAGATCTTGGAAACTAGCCGTTTATCTGATACGTCATTTGCAAATATCTTCTCCCATTCTGTAGGTTGTCTTTGAGTTTTGTTGATGGTATCTTTTGCTTTGCAAAAGCTTCTTATCTTGATGAAGTCCCAATAGTTCATTTTAAAAACTTTTGTCTCGGTTTTAAGGGTCCACTGGTTTCTTCTATCATATTCTCAAGTCCAATGAGTATCCTTATGATTAAATTCTCTCTCATGCATGTTACTTACATCTGTGTAGCTTAGATCTCTAGCTGTGGCCTTACCTTGTTCTATAATTTGGGATAAATTCCTACATCCTAGAATTTTTTCTATAAAGCTGCCTTCTTCTGTATTAGAAAAGCTATGTTTCCTTCTCTGAATGTAATGACCTCATGAGAAAAACTTCATGTAGTGTCCACAGTCTGATGCTTCAGGGATTGTCTCCAGGATGTGCTATGTGCTCTGCCTGTTGTGTTCTGGCTGCTTTATTCCTCAAGCCAGTGATCTGCAGAGGCTCTTCTTGCCTGCTGTGGCATAGTTTTGTACATGGCCTGAATGTGATGTTTTAACCAGGTGTGCCCTGGAATGTTTGTGAAATGAAACCTGACAACAACTCCTCCAGAAGTAAGGCCCTGCAGAACTCTCTTATCTGGAGACATGGTATAGGCTGAGATTTATACTGGTTTTCAGGGGTGGGTTCCCATGTCTTTGAAACTATGACAATCTTGACTGAGAGGAGCTCTGCAAGAGCATAGAGTTATGATGCTTGGTACAAACAAGTTAGGCAGGCAATGTTGGTGATGTGTTACTTCCCATCATTGGCTTTGCGTTCATCTTAGTGCTGGGAGAAAGTAATGGCACCAAGCAGCTCCTATGTTCATGGAGAGGTATTCTGTGAATGCTGCCTCTTAGGGTACACTCTGAAAAGAGCAATCACCCACCGACACCATGGCCCTGTCTTTCTTCACTTTGCTGTTCCCAGACTCTCTGCCCTTGGTTGTTTTCCTGTCCTATCTCCTGTTTTGCCTTCCAGGCTCTCTCCCATCCAAGCCCACTGACCTTAAAACTCTGCTTTAAAACCCTACTGCTTTCAAGAACTCATGAAAATCTACCCCTCTTTTCCAAGCCAATAGTTTCAGGGAAACTTTCTCCTTGTGTGTTCCCCTGTGTGATCCTCTCTCCTTTCACCATTCTCTGTGACCATAGCTCCCTCCCCTCTGCATTATCCAAGATCCATTTCTTCTCTAAGTCATATCTATGTACTTACTACCTTCTTTGATGTGGTCTCTTCTTTCCCTTCAGCTGACATTGTAAAATGTCCCTTCTGGTTTGATAAGCAAGTCATAGTGGAAAAAGTCTTGTAAGAAAGATTGAGACACATGAAGAGAATATTCCAGAGTAAATGTAGTGCTAAATGTGTGGCATATATGGAAATGAAAATATGTTGATATATTAATGGAGAATTTTCTTGTAAAAATAAGAACTGGTGATGGACTAGTTAAAAATAATGATGGAGTAGGGGACAAAAAGATAATTTCTAAAGTGTGAGGCTTTCTGACTTAAATAATAAGGGACTGGGGCACCTAGGTGGCACAGTGGTTGAACATCTGCTTTTTGCTCAGGGCTTGATCCCAGGGTCCTGGGATCAAGCCCCATATTGGGCTCCCTGTAGGGAGCCAGCTACTCCCTCTTCCTGTGTCTCTGCCTCTCTCTGTGTGTCTCCAATGAATAAATAAGTCAAACCTTTAAAAAATAATAATAATAAGGGACCACTACATGAGATGTGTGTGTGTGTGTGTGTGTGTGTGTTTCCTTACGGGTAATGAAATAAAGTTTAGTTTAGTTTTGTTTTCATTTAAACTTCAAGTTTTACAAGAAAAAAATCAGTGAGGCAGAAAGATTCTTTACATGGAAATTAAAACAACAATATTTCAAAAGGACACATAGATATTTAATATTCAAAATTTTAAAGAATCATTTATTGTAGCAAATCTATAACACAAGAAAATCTACAGCCACACAGAAAAGATTTTCACTTTCTTAAATGAAGAGAGTGCTCAAATGCTTATAAAAGTTACCTTTGCATACATTATAATCTCATCTGGTAAAACACAGATTTCTGTAAATGTATTGTCAAGATTTAGCAAAGAAATTGTGGGTAAATATCCTCTGTACAAAATATTTCTTGTTTCATTTATATTCTGTGCAATTTCTTGAAATTCTCTTCTTCAAATCAAAATAAAATATTTGTCACTTCCATTTTTATACTTTCTTGTTAGGGATAATGGTAGACTGACTCACATTTGCGTTTTGTTTTATTCTCTCAGGATTTATTCTCCAACAACATTGATTCTGAGACTCCATGAAAATCTGCTTTAATCAGAGTTACCTTCTGGAAATGTGGTGTTTATTATTGTAACCAAATTTTCTCTTTTCCAGTGAAATCACAGTTATTGTAGTTTCTGAAAATAACTTTTAAGAATTTATAAAAATAATACATTATGATAAACGTAAATGAATAGAAAAACAGACACATAGATCAATAAACAGAATACAGATTCCATAAGTGAACCCATAACTTTATGGTCAACTAATATTCAACAAAGCAGGAAAGACTATCCACTGGAAAAAAAAAACACAGTTTCTTCAATAGACGGTGCTGGGAAAATTGGACATCCACATGCAGAAGAATGAAATTAGACCATTCTCTTACACCATACACAAAGATAAACTCAAAATGGATGAAAGATCTAAATGTGAGACAAGATTCCATCAAAATCCTAGAGGAGAACACAGGCAACACCCTTCTTGAACTTGGCCACAGCAACCTCTTGCAAGATACATCCACGAAGGCAAAAGAAACAAAAGCAAAAATGAACTATTGGGACTTCAACAAGATACGAAGCTTTTGCACAGCAAAAGAAACAGTCAACAAAACTAAAAGACATCCTACAGATGGGAGAAGATATTTGCAAATGACCTATCAGATAAAGGACTAGTATCCAAGATCTATAAAGAACTTCTTAAACTCAACACCAAAGAAACAAACAATCCAATCATGAAATGGGCAAAAGACATGAACAAAAATTTCACCAAAGAAGACACAGACATGGACAACAATCACATGAGAAAATGCTCCGCATCACTGGCCATCAGGGAAATACAAATCAAAACCACAATGAGATACCACCTCACACCAGTGAGAATGGGGAAAATAAACAAGGCTGGAAACAACAAATGTTGGAGAGGATGTGGAGAAAGAGGAACCCTCTTGCACTGTTGGTGGGAATGTGAACTGGTGCAGCCACTCTGGAAAACTGTGTGGAGGTTCCTCAAAGAGTTAAAAATAGAACTGCTCTATGACCCAGCAATTGCGCTGCTGGGGATTTACCCCAAAGATACAGATGCAGTGAAACGCCAGGACACCTGCACCCCAATGTTTATAGCAGCAATGTCCACAATAGCCAAACTGTGGAGGAGCCTCAGTGTCCAACGAAAGATGAATGGATAAAGAAGCTATGTTCTATGTATACAATGGAATATTACTCAGCCATTAGAAATTACAAATACCCACTATTTGCTTCGACGTGGAGGGACCTGGAGGGTATTATGCTGAGCGAAATAAGTCAACCAGAGAAGGACAAACATTATATGGTCTCATTCATTTAGGGAATATAATAATTAGTGAAAGGGAATAAAGGGAAGGGAGAGAAAATGAGTGAAAATGTCAGTGAGAATGACAGAACATGAGAGACACCTAACTCTAGGAAATTAACAAAGGGTAGTGGAAGGGGAGGTGGGCTGGGGGTTCAGGTGACTGGGTGATGGGCACTGAGGTGGGCACTTGGTGGGATGAGCACTGAGTGTTATGCTAAATGTTGGCAAATTGAACTCCAATAAATATTTTTTTAAAAAAGTAAATGAATGGAGTAGACAAACTTCTTTTTTAAATTGAAGTTGGATTAAGTTACACACTTTTTCTTTTAGGAAATACACAAAATCACCTCAGCTTCTAGTTGCCTTTTCAATGAATTAAATTAATGAAACTAAAAGTTAAATAAAATAATCAATAAAAAGAATGGAAGAAAAGAAAGAAATCCAGTTATAGCTTTGGGATCAATGAAGTGATAAATACAGTACTTAGATATAAATTATTCCATTGAATTGATATTGGAATTATTACTACCATTAATGGGATATGGAAATATTTCTTCAGTTGTGACTGGCTCAGAATATGCTAAACAGAAAGATTGAGTTATGTTTATCATTGTGGCATTGCACTAAGACACTCTTAATTGTACCAATTATACTATGTCTATTTTGGTATAATTCAACCCAAAATGTCCATATTAAGTAATATCAATTTTATAATATAATTTTCAATACTTACCTTTTGAAATTTGGTTTAGGAATCCATTATAAATTGATTATTTTAGAGTGTCTCTCAAATCCTTTGCATGTTTGTGGTCAAAAGCAATATCTTTCTTGCTAGAACTTTTCTGAAAGCTGTCTTCACATCTTTGTTTCTCAGTGTATATATGAGAGGGTTTACCAAAGGGGTAACCACACAGTAAAACACTGAGATCACTTTACCAATGGTGAAGTTGTGCTTCGCTGGAGGGTGAACATAGGCAAAGATAATGGTGCCATAATAGATAGAGACCACAGTGAGATGGGAGGCACAGGTGGAGAAAGTTTTTTTTTGTGCCTTTTGGGAAGACAGCTTGATTATTGTGACCACTATGTAGCCATAAGAGGACATAGTGAGAAGGAAAGAACTTAGAATCACGACAGAGGTACATGTGTAACCCAAAGTCTCCACCAAAAGTGTATCTGAGCAAGAGAGTTTGAAAATGGGGTCTGAGTCACAAAAGAAATGGTTAATCTTCTGAGGGCCACAGAAATTTAGATGAGAAATGAGTATGGTAGGTGGGAGAGGGGCAATGAAGCCCCCAATCCAAGATCCAGCTGAAAACCGCAGGCACATACGAATACTCATGAGGAGTGAATAATGGAGAGGACTGCAGATGGCCAGGTACCGATCATAGGCCATCACTGCCAGCAGTATGCACTCTGTAGCTCCCATAGAGAAAAAGAAGTAGTACTGGGTGATACAACCAGAAACAGAGATGGTAACAACCTGTGAGAGGCAGATGTCCAGCAATTTAGGTACCGTGGCTGTGGTGTACCAGATCTCCAGGAATGACAAATTTCCTAAGAAAATGTACATAGGTGTTTGGAGTGTGATATCCATGAGAACAATGAAAATAATGAGGGTATTTCCCATGAGGGAGAGCAGATATACAATAAGAAATATCACAAACAAGGTGATCCGCAGATGTAGAACACCAGGAAACCCAAGAAAAATGAACTCTGTCACTCTTGTTTGGTTTGTTATATCCATAGCTCATCGTCTCTGATCTAGAATAAACCAGCAAAGCCCAGAGTGTGGTGGATAAGCAAAAATGGAATATTTATTTCATGATAATAGACTTCTAATAATAATTTAAAAAGTTAGTGGCTGGCAGTAACCTTAGTTGGTGTCTTTATAAAAATTTTCCATGAGTTAGCTCATTTGGTTTGCAGAATAATTCTCCAAAATAAATAGTATAATAATCCACTTCTCTAATAAAGAAACTGAGTTGAGAAATCATTTTGTCACTGTTACATCACTTTAAGTGGTGAGACAGATTCTATCCAGGGAGGTTGTTTTAAAAGTCCACAGTCCAAACTAATATATAAAATGTGGCTATTGGAAGAACATAGCATTGTTCCATAACTGAGTATTTCACATACTATTCATTAGATGATGGAGAAAGATAAATAACATGTTTATCAGGGGCTAGTGGATAGGATGGAGCTCTTATAATGAAGCTCCTAGGCATACTTGTTGTCTTATGAAGATAAATGGTTGCCTGCAGTATTAACTTTATTACCCATAATATACACCACCAATTAGGGTTAGGTTGGAGATGGGTACATGAGTAAATTCTATCTCCAGAAAATAGTAGGATTCAACATCTATATGGAGATAATTTTTTCATAAATATTCCCTTAATTTTCTTATTTTTTTATTTTTAGTCATTACACAAACCAATTTTCCTACATTAGGGACAGTAAAGAAAATAATTTTAAGTCAAAAATCCATTATTCTCAACGAACATAGAGTTTGTTTCCATAGTATCATTACTGTGAAAGAACATTTAATATAACCACTTACCAATTTTAAACGTACAATATGGTATTTATAGTTATAGTTATGTTAAATGTTTCTGCCAAAATAAACACAAAAAATAGCCTAGAATTTATAATATAAGAAAATGATTAGAGAAAAAATTGGGAGTAATTTTTTAAAATATTTTTCTTGAGTTTGATTTTTTATTTTCATTAGAAAAATATTAACATTTATGTAACACATGTAAGACCAAGAGACCGAAGTATCTCTTTTTGCTATTATCAGATAAATATTGTATGGAAAATTTTCTCCTAGTATTAATATAACAAGAAAAATAAGAGTTTGGAAAGTATATCACTAGAGCCATGAAAAAAGAATTATCACAAAGAAAAAAATTTCTCTTTCTAAAAGACATCATACTTATTTAATTCTGTCTTTAGTAAAAATAGGGTTATATATGGGGTGCCTGTGTGGCCCAGCTAATTGGGCATCTGCCTTTGGTTCTGATCATGGTTTCAGGGTCCTGAAACCAACCCTGTGTTGGGCTCTCCTGAGCAGGGACTCTGCTTCTCTCTCTCCCTCTGCCCCTCCCCTCTGTTCCTGCAATATTTACTCTCAAACAAGCAAACAAATAAATCATTTTAGAAAAAGGCTTAGACAAGTTATATATAACCATAGGAGGGAATTGGGTGATTAAAAAATCAATTTTAAATCATTTAACAGATTTATAAAAATAAAATAATATTGAAATATGAATATGAACATATATATTTTTAAATTTATAATTTTATATATTTATTTTATACTTTGCATACCTATAAATTTATGCATAATATATTTACATTATTTATAAAACTATATATTTTTAAATTCATTAAATTTAAAAATTAATTCATATATTATTAAAATTTATTTATAGTTGTTTTAATTTATAGGCCATGGTTGACTATACTACATGCCAAATAAAATTCTGAGAAGGAATATTTCCCCAGATTGCAGAAATATCCCAAATTATAAAAGTATTTTATTAAATACCTCCACTATTCTCTAGGCAAGTGAAAAACAGTGCAGATTATATCCCCCAGATGTACTCACAGAATTTATTCTGTTTGATTATTTTTCAGGAGTGGAATTTTATTGGTTACATGCTCTTTAAATATTTCTTTTCACCAAGGTATATGTTACAGCACTCTGTATTCAATTTGTTACAAGGGAAGTAAGCTAAGTAATCTCCACCCTGCTATTTTATTGGCTGTTTTACACCATCTATGCTACAAATAAACACCAAATTCCTTGTGTGTGTGTGCGTGTGTGTGTGTGTTTTCCCTCTATTTTCTTATACCTAATTGCCAGGATGCAGGAAACAGCACATTCTGAAATTGCCTGTGTGAGAAGTATTAGAATTTTATGAGTATTGAGCCTTGGAAATTTGCCTTTACCTTAGGGCATTCATGTAGATTCCCTGAGGACTCTCCTTTGGAGAGGGTCAAAGTACTCTCTCCCCTTGGGGCCAAAGGAAGAACAAAGCAACTATGAGAAATATTAGAAACAGAAGGAATAAAAAAAGAAAAAAAAGAAACTGAAGGAATAGTCTCCTAAGTGGCTTCATTAGCTGCTATTGCTCATGGTATTCACCCTTCATTTATGAGTATGGACTTGAACCTCTTAATATTTCAGCCACCAGAGGCATGACCAGAAAATACTATTTCCTAGCTGCAAAATACATACAAGATCAGCATTGAAAATCTTCTTTCAAAATAACAGAATACAAAACTAATAAGACAAACAAAACCCTGGATTGGTATCATTTATAAAATAAAATAATTAAGAAAGCACTGACCAAGTGTGTAAGAACACATTGCTACCCACTATGCAGATTCCAAGGTTTAAGCATTTCACAAAGGTTTTAGGTACAGGAGCATAGTGAATATGTGCAGAAAGTATGAAAATATGACAAACTTTCGTATTGGAAGATAAGAAAATGATAATATAGAAAATCAAATAAAATAAATATGGATGATATCCATATATGTGTATTTATAATAAAGGAATTTACAATATGAGTTTGAGCTTGTTCAAATTATTCAAGGAAAAGTATGTTTTGTTCAGTAAATTGTTTTATGAACACTGGTTATGCCATACATAAAATAAAAATTCACATCTTGTGCATAAATGCCAAGTAAGCCAAACATTTATTTATTTATTAAAGAATGGAACTTTAAACAAATGCTTATCACTATGTAAGTGGAAATCACCAAGGGATACTTGAAAATATGCAGAGGTGTTCATCTGCAGTGATATGGGATGCTGATGGCATGTATCTAGATGGACATGAGCATTGCTAATTATGTAAGGATGCCAAGTAATGCACCAGGGTGTTAGTCCTCTTCTCACTAAGAATAATTCCCCAAAAGGCAACAGGAGATATCTTTTAAAAATAAAATTGTGGAGTTACAGTTAACATATGATAAAATACACCTGTTATAAGTGTAAAGTTCAATATATTTTGGCAAATGTATACATATGTGTAGCTACAACCACAATAAAGAAATACAGTCTTCTTAATCACTCAAAATTTTCTCAAGCCTAATGCACTCAATTAATTTCTCCCTTTAGAGTCAAGCAATCACTGTTCACTACTATGGCTTAGCTTTCCTTTACTAGATGTTCACATATGCACAGTCATAAAGTATATACTTCTGGTGTTGGGCTTATTTCATCCACCATTATAAATTAGAGATTCAATTCATGATGCTGTGTGTTATTTTAAAGATTTATTTATTTAACTGAGAGAGAGGAAGTAAGTGGAAAGGAGGGGAAGAGGGAGAGAATCTTCTTGGCTGAACATGGAGCCCCAACAGGGCTGGATATCATGACTCACAGTATCATGGCCTGAGTCAAAATCAAGAATTGGACACTCATTCAACTGAGCCACCCAGGTGCCTCCTTACTGCTGTGTTCTTTGTAAGCCTATCACTTTTTAGTGCTGAGTTGTATTCCTTTGAATAAATATACTAAATTTAATCATCCATTTACTCATTGTAGATTTATTTGTTTATTTTCATTCCTATTTTGATAAGAATGAAACTGCTTTTAAAAAGAATAAAAACTGCTTTGCATTGTTATGTACAAATCCTTGGCATAGATGTGTTTCTTTGTTGTTTTGTTTCCAAATGTTAAACTATCTTCATATTACTTGCATATATTTTGGTTGGTCATGATTCAATTCACATATTATTTTGTATGTGTCTATTTATATAGTCTGAAAATTACCTAAAGGTCTGATGAAGGGTCCTTATCTGGCTTGCTTAACTTGGAACATAGACTGGAAGATTTGCAGACATTATTCCTAAATGTTACAGTAAAGAGCATTAAAACACAAAAGGAGGGCAGCCCAGGTGGATCAGCGGTTTAGCGCTGCCTTCAGCACAGCGCATGATCCTGGAGACCTGGGATCAAGTCCCACATCGGGCTCCCTGCATGGAGCCTGCTTCTCCCTCTGCCTGTGTCTTTGCCTCCCTCTGTCTCTGTGTCTCTCATGGATAAATAATTAAAATCTTTAAAAAAACATACTAAGGATAGGAAAATTCAACTAGTCAACATAGAATTGACTTCCAAAATTCAGAAGAAAAGAATTTTGAAGATTCATTTGACATTGTGGACATTTGAACATAACCATGTGTACAGGACACTATAGAAAGTTATATGTATGTTCAGGGCATGACATGTTCATAAAAGACTGGAGAAAATGTAAAGCTTCTTACCATAGTCTGATCCCTAGGATTAATGCAATACTGGCTAAAGGTGGAAGGATAAAAAAAATTAAAAAAATAAATAAAGGTGGAAGGAGGCTCACTATAGTCAATACACTAAGGCTAGGAATGTTCTGATAGGTGTGTGCATTTTATTTTACTAGTTCCTAGAATTCATATGAACCTCTCAAAATACATTTGTATTTACAAAATATCAAAAAATCATTAAACACCTAGGATAAAATAATCAAAGCATGTAAGTTGTGTACATGGAGTACAATATCATATTGCTGAAAAAAATTAAGAAATAAATTCTGAATAATTTAAAAGATATATTGTGTTTCATATACAAACAATTCAGTCAACATTTCAATACTACATAATCTGCAAAGTCAATGTCTTTTTTTCTGAAATGGAAAGCTGATTTTCAATTACCTAGAATTCTTTTTTTTTTCAAGATTTTATTTATTTATTCATGAGAGAGAGAGAGAGAGAGAGAGAGGCAGAGACACATGCAGGGAGGCTGACATGGGACTTGATCCTGAGACTCCAGGATCACACTCCAGGGCTGAAGGCGGTGCTAAACCAGTGGGCCCCTGGGGCTGCCCTATTACATAGAATTCTTAGATGCTTTAAAGAGCCAAACTTTCTTGAAAAAAGAAGAAAATGTTGAAGGACTCATATTCTTGATTTCAAAACAATATAAGACTGACATAAGAGTAGACATATACCATTGATATAGAATGACAGATCAGAAATAAACACATCTATGGAAAATAGATTTCTGAGAAGAATGCCATTTCCACTCAATGGGAAAAATGAAATTTCTTTAACAGATGATATTTGGATAAATGAACTTCCATATGCAGGAAAATGAAGTTGGACTCCTACCTCAGTATATATGATAATTAATCCAAACAGACCAAATACATAAATATAAGAGTTGCTATTATAAAACTCTTAGAAGAATAAATGGTAATAATACTTTGTGACTTGATATTTGACAGTGATTGCTAGATATAATACCAAATATACAAGCAGCAAAAGAAAGTAATGATAAATTGAACTACATCAAAATTAAAAGCTTTGTGTATGAGAAGTCATTGTCAGGAAAGTGCAAAGACAACATATAGAAGTGAAAAAATACTCATAAATTATGTCTGATAAGGTTTTAATATCCAAGTTATTCAAATAAGTCATGAAAAAATTTAAAAACACAATAAATGATCAAAAGACATAAATATTCATTTCTTTGATGATATACATATATGATCAATAAATACATTCAAATGTGTTCAAAATCATTAGTAATTAGGAAAATTCAAATAAAAATTGTAAGAGGGACACCTGGGTGGCTCAGTGGTTGAGCATCTGCCTTCAGCTCAGGTTGAGATCCTGTGTCCTGGAATCAAGTTCCATGTCAGGCTAGAGAGCCTGCTTCTTCCTCTGCCTGTGTCTCTGCTTCTCTCTGTGTCTCCCATGAATAAATAAATAAAAATTTTAAAGAACATCATAATCTAAAATGACTTTGCACCTACCGCATATTGTATATATACAGTGGAATATTATTCAGCCATAAAAAGGAAATCCTGTTATTTGCAACAATATGAATGGACCTGTACATATCTCCTGTATGTGGAGATATCATACAGAGAAAAACAAGTAGTATATAATGTCATATATGTGGAATCTCAACCAGCAAAACATAGAGTGAGAGTAAATTGCTGGTTAATAATGTATAGGGTTGGAGGAAATAACAGATATTATTTAAGGGTATAGGCAAGATACAGGTAATAAATAAGCCCTAGAGATCTAATACAGAGTATAGTAAATATAGGCAACAATATTATATACAAATCATCAAACTTACTGAGATGAGAACTTAATTAATCCAACCACTGAAAAGAAATGATAATAATATAATAGGGGTGCTAATTATCACTGCAATGACAATTAGATGACAATATATGAGTGCATCAAATTATGTATACCATACATTTACACAATATTATATTATAAACAAAAATTAAAATAAGTGTGATATCTCATTTGGCTTATAGCCATAGATGAGCCATCTCCATGCACTTTTCCCGTGTTCTACCACCCAAATGGCTTTAAAGTACAGGATCCTCTTTGAAATGCCCAGAAATAACCAAGAATCAGAGATTTTGAACTTAATTTGTCTGCCTAGAGCATTTGTCAGACTTTTGCCTACATACTACAGGAGGAATTAAATAAAAAATAGTGGTAAGAATATTTGGGCAGGACATTGGAACAATTCATTATTGTCAAAATACTAACTCTCTGTCAACATCATGGTTGGCTTCTAGAAACTGTATGAAATTTTAGTTAATGAATTGTTTGTATAATTTGGAAAATCCTTCATAAAGCTATTCACAAGAAACAGTCATGCTTGGGGATTGTTATTGTTATAAATTTTCCTTACCAGGCAATTGTTCATAATTGTTGATTTATTAGATTTCTTAGGAAGATATTTCCTGAGAACTTCCATTTATGGGACATATTTGATTTCCAAGATAAGGCCCACACTTACTATGTTAAGGCATTGAGCTAGGAAACCTTTAAAAGCTATTGGGTGAAGAGAGATGTGGTCTAACCAACTAGTTTTGTCCCTATTTATTATCCAGGAGAAAAGGGGTAAATATAATTATTTGAATTCAGTGTTTGAATAAACATGATCCAGCAGGGCAAGATGGTGGAAGAGTAGGGTCCCAAAGTCACCTGTCTTCACCAACTTACCTAGATAAATTTCAAATCATCCTGAAAACAAACAAATTCGGCCTGAGATTTAAAGAGAGAACAGCTGGAACACTACAGAGAGAAGAGTTCGTGCTTCTAAAAAGGTAAGAAGATGAAAAACAAACAAACAAACAAACAAACAAACAAATAAATAAATCCAGTGGGGGAGGGGCCCTGTGAGGAGCCAGGCTAAGGCTGGGCAGGGAAAGCCTCCAGGACAGAAAAGCCCAGTCCCAGAGAGCAAGGAACTTTAACAATCTTCACGGAAGGCCAGGTGCTCGCAGAGAATAGTGGCAGGATCCCAGGAGGGCAGTGGAGACTCCAAGTTCTGAGGATCACTAAGAGAAGAGGGGCGCCCTGGGGGAGAATGCGCCAAACACCTTGGGCCAAGTGCAGTAAAGGACTGGAGCACCCGCCTGGCAGGAACCTGGGTGCAGCTCAGGCAGCTATCCGGATGGAGGGAGCTGCACACCCTGGGAACGGGATTCCAGTAGAACAGGCCCCAGATCCCAGGGCGCTGGGGGACACAGCCCAGGATCCTGCATTACCCCCAGGACAGGCAGAGGTGGGAAGGGCACAGGACAGCAAGGAGGCTCATGCCACTGGCCTATCATGAGCTATTTAGGTCAGTTCCTTCCTCCCCTGGATCATCCAGCCTAGTGCAGACTGGGAGACTGTGGTGGTTACTGCGAGAGCTGACTACAGGGCTGGGGAGCTAACCACTGCAGTCTTGTTGTTCCACCTTGTGTCACCCGGTAACTGGGAGGGTCGCCAGGGAACAGGGACAGGAACTCAAATAAAAAGAGAACCTTGCACCTACAGGAGCTGGAGAAAAAAACAAAAACAAATAGATGCTACACCCAGCAGAAGTAGAAAGTTAATAAAGATTTGAGCAGAACTCAATGATATAGAGACCAGAATAACTGTGGAACAGATAAAAAAAAAAACCAGGAGTTGGTACTTTGAAAGAATTAATAACATAGATAAACCATTAGCCACCCTTATTAAAAAGAAGAGAGAGAACTCAAATTAATAAAATCATGAATGAGAAAGGAGAGATCACTACCAACACCAAGGAAATACAAACGATATTAAAAACATATTATGAACAGCTATACACCAATAAATTAGGCAATCTAGAAGGAATGGATGCATTTCTGGAAAGCCACAAACTACCAAAACTGGAACGGGAAGAAATAGAAAGCGTGAACAGGCCAATAACCAGGGAGGAAATTGAAGTAGTCATTAAAAACCTTCCAAGACAAAAAAGTCCAGGGCCAGATGGCTTCCCAGGGGAATTCTCTCAAACGTTTAAAGAAGAAAACACACCTATTCTAATAAAGCTGTTCAGAAAGATAGAAAGAGATGGAGTACTTCCAAACTCATTCTATGAGGCCAACATCACCTTAATTCCAAAACCAGACAAAGACCCCACCAAAAAGGAGAATTATAGACCAATATCCCTGAGGAACATGGATGCAAAAACTCTCAACAAGATACTAGCCAATAGGATATAACAATACGTTAAGAAGATTATTTACAAAGACCAAGTAGGATTTATCCCTGGGAGGCAAGGCTAATTCGACACTGGTAAAACAATAAATGTGATACATCAAATCAGCAATAGAAAAACCAAGAACCATACGATCCTCTCATTAGATGCAGAGAAAGCATTGGACAAAATACAGCATCCATTCCTGATCAAAACACTTCAGAGTGTAGGGATAGAGGGAACATTCCTCAGCATCTTAAAAGCCATCTACGAAAAGTCCACAGCAAATATCATTCTCCGTGGGGAAGCACTGGGAGCCTTTCCCCTAAGATCAGGAACAAGACAGGGATGTCCACTCTCACCACTGATATTCAACATAGTATTAGAAGTCCTAGCCTCAGCAATCGGACAACAAAAGGAAATAAAAGGCAATCAAACTGGCACCGAGTCAAAATCTCCTTCGTCACAGATGACATGATACTGTACGAAGAAAACACAAAAGATTCCGCCTGAACTCATACAGTAATTCGAAAGTGTGGCAGGATACAAAATCAATGCCTATATCAGTGGCAATTCTCTACACTAAAAATGAGACTGAAGAAAGAGAAATTGAGGGGTCAATCCCATTCACAATTGCATCCAAAATCATAAGATACCAAGGAATAAACCTAACCAAAGAAGTAAACAATCTATACCCTAAAAACTACAGAACACTTCTGAAAGAAATTGAGGAAGACACAAAGAGATGGGAAAATATTCCATGCTCATGGATTAGAAAAATTAATACTGTGAAAATGTCAATGCTAGCCAGGGCAATTTACACGTTTAATGCAATCCCAATCAAAATACCATGGACTTTCTTCAGAGAGTTGGAACAAATTATTTTAAGATTTCTGTGGAATCAGGAAAGATCCCGAATAGCCAGGGGAATTTTAAAAAAGAAAACCATACCTGGGGGCATCACAATGCCAGATTTCAGGTTGTACTACAAAGCCGTGGTCATCAAGACAGTGTGGTACTGGCACAAAAACAGACACATAGATCAATGGAACAGAAAAGAGAATCCAGAAGTCGACCCTGAACTTTATGGTCAACTAATATTTGAAAAAGCAGGAAAGACAGTCCACTGGAACAAAGTCTCTTTAATAAACGGTGCTGGGAAAATTGGACATCCACATGAGGAAGAATGAAACAAGAGCATTCTCTTTCACCATAAACAAAGATAAACTCAAAATGGATGAAAGATCTTTTTTTCATATATAAATTTATTTTTATTGGTGTTCAATTTGCCAACATATAGAATAACACCCACTGCTCATCCCGTCAAGTGACCACCTCAGTGCCCTTCACCCAGTCACCCCCACCCTCCACCCACTTTCCGTTACACCACCCCTAGTTCGTTTCCCAGAGTTAGGAGTCTTTCATGTTCTGTCTCCCTTTCTGATATTTCCCACTCATTCTTCCTCCTTTGCCCTTTAATGTCTTTCACTATTTTTTATATTCCCCAAATGCATGAGACCATATAATGTTTGTCCTTCCCAATTGACTTATTTCACTCAGCATAATACCCTCTAGTTCCATCCATGTCGAAGAAAATGGTGGGTATTTATTGTTTCCAAAGGCTGAGTAATATTGCATTGTATACATAGACCACATCTTCTTTATCCATTCATCTTTCGATGGACACCGAGGCTCCTTTCACAGTTTGGCTATTGTGGACATTGCTTGTATAAACATAAACTTGCATTCTGGGGATAAATCCCACTTGGTCACACTGAGTAATCTTCTTCTTTTTTAAATAATGAATTTATTTTTTATTGGTGTTCAATTTGCCAACATACAGAATAACACCCAGTGCTCATCCCATCAAGTGCCACACTCAGTGCCTACCACCCAGTCACACCCACCTCCCGCCCTCCTCACTTCTACTACCCATAGTTCATTTCCAAGATTTAGGAGTCTTCCATGTTCTGTCTCCCTTTCTGATATTTCCTACCCATTTCGTCTCCTTTCCCCTCTATTCCCTTTCACTATTATTTAAATATCTCAAATGAATGAGACCATATAATGTTTTTCCTTCTCTGATTGACTTATTTCACTCAGCATGATACCCTCCAGTTCCATCCACGTCAAAGCGAATGGTGAGTATTTGTCACTTCAAATGGCTGAGTAATATTTCATTGTATACATAAACCACATCTTCTTTAATCTTTCATCTTTTTATGGACACCGAGGCTCCTTCCATAGTTTGGCTGTTGTGGACATTGCTGCTAAAACCATCCGTGTGCAGGTGTCCCCGCATTTCATTGCATCTGTATATTTGGGGTAAATCCCCAGCAGTGAAATTGCTGGGTCTAGGGCAGATCTATTTTTAACTCTTTGAGGAACCTCCACACAGTTTTCCAGAGTGGCTGCACCAGTTCACATTTCCACCAACAGTGTAAGAGGGTTCCCCTTTCTCCACATCCTCTCCAACATTTGTGGTTTCCAGCCTTGTTAATTTTCCCCATTCTCACTGGTGTGAGGTGGTATCGCATTGTGGTTTTGATTTGTATTTCCCTGATGGCAAGTGATGCAGAGCATTTCCTTATGTGTTTGTTGGCCATGAGTGTCTTCCTCTGTGAAATTTCTGTTCATGTATTTACCCATTTTATGATTGGATTGTTTGTTTCTTTGTTGTTGAGTTAATAAGTTCTTTATACATCTTGGAAACTAGCCCTTTATCTGATACGTCATTTGCAAATATCTTCTCCCATTCTGTAGGATGTCTTTACTTTTTGACTGTATCCTTTGCTGTGCAAAAGCTTCTTATCTTGATGAAGTCCCAATAGTTCATTTTTGCTTTTGTTTCTTTTGCCTTCGTGGATGTATCTTGCAAGAAGTTACTATGGCCGAGTTCAAAAAGGGTGTTGCCTGTGTTCTTCTCTAGGATTTTGATGGAATCTTGTCTCACATTTAGATCTTTCATCCATTTTGAGTTTATCTTTGTGTATGATGAAAGAGAGTGGTCTAGTTTCATTCTTCTGCATGTGGATGTCCAATTTTCCCAGCAACATTTATTGAAGAGACTGTCTTTCTTCCAATGGATAGTCTTTCCTCCTTTATCGAATATTAGTTGACCATAAAGTACAGGGTCCACTTCTGGGTTCTCTATTCTGTTCCATTGATCTATCTGTCTGTTTTTGTGCCAGGACCACACTGTCTTCATGACCACAGCTTTGTAGTACAACCTGAAATCTGGCATTGTGATGCCCCCAGATTTGGTTTTCTTTTTTAAAATTCACCTGGCTATTAGGGGTCTTTTCTGATGCCAAACAAGCCTAAAAACAATTTGTTCTAACTCTCTGAAGAAATTCCATGGTATTTTTTTTTAATTTTTATTTATTTATGGTAGTCACACACAGAGAGAGAGAGAGAGAGGCAGAGACACAGGCAGAGGGAGAAGCAGGCTCCATGCACTGGGAGCCTGATGTGGGATTCAATCCCGGGTCTCCAGGATCGCGCCCTGGGCCAAAGGCAGGCGCCAAACCGCTGCGCCACCCAGGGATCCCAATTCCATGATATTTTGATAGGGATTGCGTTAAACGTGTAAATTTCCCTGGCTAGCATTGACATTTTCACAATATTAATTCTGCCAATCCATGAGCTTGGAATATTCTTGATCTCTTTGTGTCTTACTCAATTTCTTTTAGAAGTGTTCTAGAGTTTTTAGGGTATAGATACTTTACCTCTTTGGTTAGGTTTATTCTTAGGTATCTTATGCTTTTGGGTGAAATTGTAAATGGGATTGACTCCTTAATTTCTCTTTCTTCAGTCCCATTATTAGTGTATACAAATGCCATTGATTTCTGGGCATTGATTTTGTATCCTGCCACACTGCCAAATTGCTGTATGAGTTCTAGCAATCTTGGGGTGGAGGCTTTTGGGTTTTCTATGTATAGTATCATGTCATCGATGAAGACGGATAATTTGACTTCTTCTTTGCCAATTTGAATGCCTTTAATGTCTTTTTGTTGTCTGATTGCTGAGGCTAGGACTTCCAGTACTATGTTGAATAGCAGTGGTGAGAGTGGACATCCCTGTATGTTCCTGATCTTAGGGGAAAGGCTCCTACTGCTTCCCCACTGATAATGATATTTGCTGTTGGCTTTTTGTAGATGGCTTTTAAGATGTCGAGGAAAGTTCCCTCTATCCCTACACTCTGAAGAGTTTTGATTAGGAATGAATGCTGTATTTTGTCAAAAGATTTCTCTGCATCTAATGAGAGAATCATATGGTTCTTGGTTTTTCGCTTGCTGATATGTTGAATCACATTGATTGTTTACGAGTGTTGAACCAGCCTTGTGTCCAGGGGATAAATCCTACTTGGTAATGGTGAATAATTTTCTTAATGTACTGTGGATCTTATTGGCTAGTATCTTGTTGAGAATTTTTGCATCCATGTTCATCAGGGATATTGGTCTGTAATTCTCCTTTGGGTGGGGTCTTTGTCTGCTTTTGGAATTAAGGTGATGCTGGCCTCATAGAACAAATTTGGAAGTACTCCATCTCTTTCTATCTTTCCAAACAGCTTTAGTAGAATAGGTATGGTTTCTTCTTTAAACGTTTGATACAATTCCCCTGGGAAGCCATCTGGCCCTGGACTTTTGTATCTTGGGAGGTTTTTGATGACTGCTTCAATTTCCTCCCTGGTTATTGGCCTGTTCAGGTTTTCTATTTCTTCCTGTTCCAGTTTTGTTAGTTTGTGGCTTTCCAGAAATGCGTCCATTTCTTTTAGCTTGCCTACTTTATTGGCGTATAGCTGCTCATAATATGTTTTTAAAATTGTTTGTATTTCCTTGGTGTTGGTAGTGATCTCTCCCTTCTCATTCATGATTTTATTAATTTGAGTCTTCTCTCTCTTCTTTTTTATAAGGCTGGCTAATGGTTTATCTATCTTATTAATTCTTTCAAAGAACCAACTCCTTGTTCTGTTGATCTTTTCCAGTTTTCTGCTCTCAATTTCGTTGAGTTCTGCTCGAATCTTTATTAACTCTCTTCTTCTGCTGGGTGTAGGATCTATCTGCTGTTTTTTCTCTAGCTCCTTTATGTGTAAGGTTAGCTTTTGTATTAGAGTTCTTTCCAGTTTTTGAATGGATGCTTGTATTGCCATGTATTTCCCCCTTAGGACTGCTTTTGCTGCTTCCCAAAGATTTTGAATGGTTGTATCTTCATTCTCATTAGTTTCCATGAATCTTTTTAATTCTTCCTTAATTTCCTGGTTGACCCTTTCATCTTTTAGCAGGATGGTCCTTAACCTCTACGTGTTTGAAGTCCTTCCAAACTTCTTGTTGTGATTTAGTTCTAATTTCAAGGCATTATGGTCTGAGAATATGCAGGGGACGATCCCAATCTTTTGGTTCGGTTCAGACCCAATTTGTGACCCAGTATGTGGTCTATTCTGGAGAAATTTTCATGTGCAGTTGAGAAGAATGTGTATTCAGTTGAGTTTGGATGTAAAGTTCTGTAGATATCTGTGAAATCCATCTGGTCCAGTGTATCATTTAAAGCTCTCGTTTCTTTGGAGATGTTGTGCTTAGAAGACCTATCGAGTATAGAAAGAGCTAGATTGAAGTCACCAAGTATAAGTGTATTATTATCTAAGTATTTCTTCACTTTGGTTATTAATTTATTTAAATATTTGGGAGCTCCCACATTTGGGGCATATATATTGAGGATTGTTAAGTTCTCTTGTTGGATAGATCCTTTAAGTATGATATAGTGTCCCTCTTCATGTCTCACTACAGTCTTCGGGGTAAATTTTAGTTTTTCTGACATGAGGATGGCTACCCCTGCTTTCTTTTGAGGACCATTTGAATGTTAAATGGTTCTCCAATGTTTTATTTTCAGACTGTAGGTGTCCTTCTGTCTAAAATGAGTCTCTTGTAGACAGCAAATAGATGGGTCCTGCTTTTTTATCCAGTGTGAAACCCTGTGACTTTTGATGGGGTCATTAATCCCATTCATGTTCAGAGTTACTATTGAAAGATATGCGTTTAGTGTCATCATGATATCTATTCAGTCCTTGTTTTTGTGGAATGTTCCACTGAACTTCTTCTTAAAGGGGAATTTTAAGAGTCCCCCTTAAAATTTCTTGCAGAGCTGGTTTGGAGGTCACATATTCTTTCAGTTCCTGCCTGTCTTGAAAGCTCATTATCTCTCCTTCCATTCTGAATGAGAGCCTTGCTGGATAAAGTATTCTTGGCTGCATGTTCTTCTCACTTAGGACCCTGAATATATCCTGCCAGCCCTTTCTGGCCTGCCAGGTCTCTGTGGAGATGTCTGCTGTTACCCTAATATTTCTCCCCATAAAATTCAGGGAATTCTTGTCTCTTGCTGCTTTAAGGGTCTTCTCTTTATCTTTGGAATTTGCAAGCTTTACTATTAAATGTGGAGCTGTTGAACGGTTTTTATTGATTTTACGGGGGGATCTATTTCCTGGATCTGAATGCCTGTTTCCCTTCCCTGATTAGGAAAGTTTTCAGCTATGATTTGTTCAAATACATATGCTGGCCCTCTGTTCCTTTCGGCGCCCTCGGGAATCTCAATTAATCGTAGTTTTTTCTTCCTCAGGCTGTCGTTTATTTCTCTTAATCTATCCTCATGGTATTTTAATTGTCTCTTTTTTCCTCGGTTTCCCTCTTTGCCATCAACTTGTCTTCTATGTCACTCACTCTTTCTTCCACCTTGTTAACCGTCGTCATTAGGACTTCTTGTTTGGATTGCATCTCATTCAATGGATTTTTAATTTCTGCCTGATTGGATCTAAATTCTGCAGTCATGAAGTCTCTTGAATCCTTTATGCTTTTTTCTAGAGCCACCAGTAGCTGTATAATAGTGCTTCTGAATTGGCTTTCTGACATTGAATTGTAATCCAGATTTTGTAACTCTGTGGGAGAGAGGACTGTTTCTGATTCTTTTGAGGTGAGGTTTTCCTTCTAGTCATTTTGCTCAGTGCAGAGTGGCCAAAAACAAGTTATATTTGGAAACGGAGAAAAAGAGAGAGAAAGAAGGAAAGAAAAGAGAAAAAGAAAAAAGAAAAAAGGAAGAAAAAAGAGAAGAAAAAGAAAAAGAAAGAATGGAAAAAAAGGGTGGGGGAAGCAAACAGAAATCAAAAAGGAAAAAAAAAAAACCCACGGGGGAGCATCTTCTGATTCTGTATACTTTAAGTCCCTTGACTTCCTCTGGAACTTGTCCGTCTAGCTGGTCTTCTGGGGAAGGGGCCTGTTGTGCTGATTTTCAGGTGTTAGCACTTGGGGGAGCTGCTCCGCCCCCTGCCTGGTGTAGGGCTCAGTGGGGGTTGTTTACCCCGTGAGGCCCCAGGAGGAACAACCCCAGTGGCGGGGCAGCTCTGGAAACCTGGATTCAGCTCCGGCAGGAACTCCGTCTGCAGGGCCTGGAGGCTCCGGGGCGGGGCCGCTGATCTGCTCAGCTGGGGCAGGAGCGTCCTTGCTGTCCTGGGCCCTCCCGGCCTCTGCCTGTCCCGGGGGAGGCGGGATCCTGGGCTGTGTCCCGGCGCCCTGTGCTCCGGAGCCTGCGCTGTTGGATTCGCGCTCCCGCCCCGCAGCCCCCTCCGCGGAGCCGCCCCCGAGCCCCCCCAGCTGCTCCCGCCCCGCAGCCCCCTCCGCGGAGCCGCCCCGGAGCCCCCCCAGCTGCTCCCGCCCCGCAGCCCCCTCCGCGGAGCCGCCCCCGGCGCCCCCCGAGCCGCTCCCGCCCCGCAGCCCCCTCCGCGGAGCCGCCCCCGGCGCCCCCCGAGCCGCTCCCGCCCCGCAGCCCCCTCCGCGGAGCCGCCCCCGGCGCCCCCCCAGCTGCTCCCGCCCTGCAGCCCCCTCCGCGGAGCCGCCCCCGAGCCCCCCGAGCTGCTCCGGGTCCCGCCGTGCGCGCTGCAGCCCTTAGGGAGCTCGGCGCACTCCCCCGGGGCGCAGGTGCCTGTTAGTGTCCCCGGGAGCCCGAGGGCATCCCCGCCCTCCTGGGTCCTGCTCCAACTCCCTGCGAGCCCCTTTCCGCCCGGGAAGGTCGGTGCAGCTCCTGCGTCTCCGGGACGGGGCTCTCCTGTCCTGGGGACACTCGCCCCGGCCTCAGCCCGGCTCCTCGCGGGCCCCTCCCCCTTGGAGGCCTTTTCTTTCTTTATCTTTTTCCCCGTCTTCCTACCTTGATAGAAGCGCGAACTCTTCTCACTGTAGCATTCCAGCTGGTCTCTCTTTAAATCTCAGGCCGAATTCGTAGATTTTCAGGATGATTTGAAGGTGATCTAGGTAATTTGGTGGGGACAGGTGACTTGGGGACCCTACTCTTCCGCCGTCTTGCCCCTCCTCTTATCTATCAAACCGGTATTTAAGTTCTAATATGTGACTTAAAAGCATCCTTTTTTGAAACTCTCTCCTCCACATTCTATGTATATTCTGTCATATTTTACACCTAATTACAAACTCCTCCTTTTTACTTGAATAAGTCCCTCTGGTGACACAGGTGGCTAAGTGTCCAACTCTTACTTTCAGCTCAAGTCATGATCTCAGGGTCCTGAGATTGAGCCCCACATCAGGCTCCATGCTCACAATGGTGTCTGCTTGGAATTCTCTTTCTCCCTCTGCCTGTCCCCCTGCTCACTCTCTCTTTCTCTAAAAAATGAATAAATAAAACCTTAAAAAGAAGTCTCTTTGACTTACTTCTAAGTCTGGTTTAGTGATGATAAGGTCTTTCAACTTTTGTTTGGTAAAAAGTATATCGTACTGCTGGGTTTGGGTCTTCAAAGTTTTTGCTGATAAATCAGCATATAACCCTTGTATGTGACATTTTCCTTATCTCTTGCTGCTTTTAAAATTCTATCTTGGGACTCCTGGGTGGCTCAGCAGTTGAGCGTTTGCCTAACGATATATTATTTATTTCCACTTTTTTAGTTTGTTTTTATTTTTTAGTTCTTTTCTGAGATTTTGTCATGTTCCTTCTATTGGGGATATATTCATCTGTCTTTTTGTTTTGCTTGACTTTCTGTGTTTGTCCCTGTAGATTGGCCAAAATGGTTACTTCTTCCCAAGTTTAAGGAATGGTCTTCTGTCTAGTTGTTCTCTATGTAGATTCTGTGTTCTTAATGACTTTTTTTTTTTGGTGGCTGGAGATATGGTTGGAATTATCTTGGGGATGTGGGGCTTTCCACTCAGTTGTCACCCTGTCAATACAGTGGGTGCATGCTTGGTTGTCCCAAAGCTGTATAAGCAGAGGACACCTTGGCAGGAGAGCTAAAAGCTAAAGTGGATATAAGCTGATGTATCCCAGGTCTCTCCACAAAGCAGGTGCCCTGGCAGGGAGTCTGGAGATGAGGCATGAATAATCTGGCAGGTCCTGAGTCTTTCCTTTCAGGGGATTCCCTGACAATAAAGCTATAACTAAAATGGGTACAGGCCAGTGAGTCCAAGTATTCTATACACCGAGGCCATCCTGGCAGAAGAGCTGAAGGTGAAGTGGGTGCAAACAGGGTGTCCCAGGATGCTCCAAGTAGGATGTGGGGCTGTTGAGCCTGAGATGGTTTACGGCCTGGGAGTTCCCTGAGATCCCATCACAGGGGGTGCTCTTGGAGGACACCTGAGGCTGAAGTGAGGGCATAGGTGGGGTCCTGGAACTCTACAAACAAAGTGCACCTCAGCAGGATGGGTGAAGTTGAATGAGTATAAACTGAGGTTTTCTGGGAATCTAAGCACAAAACGTGCTCTGAACGGTTTGGCTAGAGCTGAGGAGGTGGCCTGGGGGCACTCCACCCTGATGCCATCATGGAACAACACTAAAACTGAAGTCAACAGAAGCCAGCCTGTCCCAATGCTCTGCATGGTGAGGGCACCCTTACTTGGCAGTGGAGGGTAAAATGAGTGCAATGCAGCGTATTCCAGGGAGTACCTAGGCAGGGTAGCTGGAACTGAGGAAGGCATGGGCCAGTGTTTCTTGCGATGCCTAACACAGGGGGCACATTGGTGGGGCAACTAGACCAGAGGATGTATCAGCCAGGAGTTCAAAGGTGCTCAGCCAGGGGTGGCCTCGCAAGCTATCTAAAACCAAAATAGTGTATCCATCTATTCTTCCAAGAGGTTTTGTGCATATATAACCTTGGTGCAAAGGCTGGAACTATAATGAGTGCTATTCAGGGGTGTCCCAATATGCAGTGCCCTACAGTCACGTTGGTGGGATGGATGGGCCTGGTATGGGCTTGACATCTGGGTACTCCTGAGATGGTAGGCTGTTTAGGGCACCCAGAAGTATGCACTGGTCTGTGCTTTCAGAGTGAGGAGGGAATGCAAACATTGTCTACCAGCCTCTCCCACGAGAAGACAGTTCCAGGAGCTGCCTAGTCGGATAGCAGACCTCTAGGGCTGGCTTTTTATACACTAGTTGCTCTTTTAAATCCCAGGGCTTCTTGTATGTGTGCTCCAGAACAAGTGCATCTGCTCCCAGTCCCTTAGTACTATCCTTGTCCAGTTTAAGCATCATGGGTAGTGACACCTTTGTTACCATGTCGCCATCTCTCTTGCATTTGACTCATGCCCTTCTCTCTCTCTTGGGTTGTGCAGAAGCTATTCTGTCAGGCTTCACTTGTTCAGTAGAAATCATTCTATAAATAGCTGTAATTTTGTGTGTTCAATGGGAAAGGTGAGTGTAGAGTTTTCCTATGTTGCCATTATGAACTGGAACGAATAGCTTGACTTTTCATTTTGTTGGCTGTTTCTTTTGCTGTGGAAAATGTTTATATGTTTCCAATTTTAAATATTTTTTTTCTCCAGCTCCTTTAGGTGCAAGGTTAGCTTTTGTATTTGAGTTCATTCCAGTAAATAGATCCTACACCTAGCAGAAGAAGAGAGTTGATAAAGATTGGAGCAGAACTCAATGAAATCGAGACCAGAAGAACTGTGGAACACATTAACAACACCAGGAGTTGGTTCTTTGAAAGACTTAATAAGAGAGATAAACCATTAGCCAGCCTTACTAAAAAGCAGAGAAAAGACTCAAATTAATAAAATCATTAATGAGAAAGGAGAGGTCACTACCAACACCTGTATTGTATTTGGAAATACAAACGATTTTCAAACATATTAGGAGCAGCTATATGCCAATAAATTAGGCAATCTAGAAGAAATGGATGCATTTATGGAAAACCACAAAATACCAAATGGGAAAAGGAAGAAATAGAAAACGTGAACAGGCCAATAACCCGGGAGGAAATTGAAGCAGTCATCAAAAACCTCCCAAGACACGAAAGTCCAGGGCCAGATGGCTTCCCAGGGGAATTCTGTCAAACGTTTAAAGAAGAAACCATACCTATTCTACTAAAGCTGTTCCAAAGGATAGAAAGGGATAGAATACTTCCAAACTCTTTTTATTAGGACAGCATCACCTTATTCCAAAACCAGACAAAGACCCCACCAAAAAGGAGAATTACAGACCAATACCCCTGATGAACATGGATGCAAAAAATTCAACAAAAGACTAGCCAATAGGATCCAACAATACATTAAGAAGATTATTCGGGATCCCTGGGTGGCACAGCAGTTTGGTGCCTGCCTTTGGCCCAGGGCGCGATCCTGGAGACCCGGGATCGAATCCCACGTCGGGCTCCCGGTGCATGGAGCCTGCTTCTCCCTCTGCCTATGTCTCTGCCTCTCTCTCTCTCTCTCTCTCTCTGTGTGTGTGTGACATAAATAAATAAATAAATAAATAAATAAATAAATAAATAACATTATTCACTGTGACCAAGTGGGATTGATCCCCAGGATGCAAGGTTGGTTCAACACGCATAAAGCAATCAATGTGACTGATCATATCAGCAAGAGAAAAAACAAGAACCACAAGATCCTCTCAATAGATGCAGAGAAAACATTTGATAAAATATTGCATTCATTCCTGATCAAAACTCTTCAGAGTGTAGGGATAGAGGGAATATTCCTCAACATCTTAAAAGCCATCTAAGAAAAAAAAGCCATCTACGAAAGCCCACAGCAAATATCATTCTCAGTGGGGAAGCACTGGGAGCCTTTCCCCTAAGATCAGCAACAACACAGGGATGTCCACTCTCACCACTGCTATTCAACATAGTACTAGAAGTCCTAGCCTCAGCAATCAGACAACAAAAAGAAATAAAAGCCATTCAAATGGCAAAGAAGTCAAACTCTCCCTCTTTGCCAATGACATGATACTGTACCTAGAACACCCAGAAGACTCCACCCCAAGATTGCTAGAACACATACAGCAATTTGGAAGTGTGGCAGGATACAAAATCAATGCCCAGAAGTCAGTGGCATTTCTATACACTAACAATGAGACTGAAGAAAGAGAAATTAAGGAGTCAATCCCATTTACAATAGCACCCAAGAGCATAAGACCTAGGAATAAACCTAACCAAAGAGGTAAAGGATCTTACCCCTTAAACAACAGAACACTTCTGAAAGAAATTGAGGAAGACACAAAGAGATGGAAAAATATTCCATGCTCATGGATTGGAAGAATTAATATTAGGAAAATATCTATGCCACCAGGGCAATTTACACATTTAATGCAATCCCTATCAGAATACCATTAACTTTCTTGAGAGTTGGAACAAATTATCTTAAGATTTGTGTGGAATGAGAAAAGACCCTGAATAGTCAGGGGAATATTAAAAAAGAAAACCATAGCCGGGGGAAACACAATGCCAAATTGCAGGTTGTACTACAAAGCTGTGGTCATCAAGACAGTGTGGTACTGGCACAAAAACAGACACATAGATCAATGGAACACAATAGAGAACCCAGAAGTGGACTCTGAACTTTATAATCAACTAATATTCGATAAAGGAGGAAAGACTATCAATTGGAAGAAAGTCTCTTCGATAAATGGTGCTGGGAAAATTGGACATCCACATGCAGAAGAATGGAACTAGACCACTCTCTTTCACCATACACAAAGAGAAACTCAAAATGGATGAAAGATCTAAATGTGAGACAAGATTCCATCAAAATCCCAGAGGAGACACAGGCAACACCCTACTTGAACTTGGCCACAGTAACTTCTTGCAAGATTCATCCATGAAGGCAAGAGAAACAAAAGCAAAAATGAATTATTGTGAATTCATCAAGATAAGAAGCTTCTGCACAGCAAAGAATACTGTCAACAAATCTAAAAGACAACCTACAGAATGGGAGAAGATATTTGCAAATGACGTATCAGATAAAGGGCTAGTTTCCATGACCTATAAAGAACTTATTAAACTCAACAGCAAAGAAACAAGCAATCCAATCATGAAATGGGCAAAAGACATGAACAGAAATTTCACAGAGGAAGACATAGACATGGCCAACAAGCACATGAGGAAATGCTCTGCATCACTTGCCATCAGAAAAATGCAAATGAAAACCACAATGAGATACCACCTCACCCAGTGAGAATGGGGAAAATTAACAAGACAGAAAACCACCGATGTTGGAGAGGATTTGGAGAAAGGGAAACCCTCTTGCACTCTTGGTGGGAATGTGAACTGCCGCTGCCACTCTGGAAAACCGTGTAGAGGTTCCTCAACGAGTTAGAAATAGATCTGCCCAATGACCCAGCAATTGCACTGCTGGGGATTTTCCCCAAAGATACAGATGCAGTGAAACGCTAGGACACCTGCAACCCAGCGTTTATATCAACATTGTCCACAATAGCCAAACTGTGGAAGGAGCCTCGGTGTCTATCGAAAGATGAATGGATAAAGAAGATGTGGTCTATGTATACAATGGAATATTACTCTGCCATTAGAAAGGACCAATACCCCCCATTTGCTTCGACGTGGATGGAACTGGAGGGTATTATGCTGACTGAAGTAAGTCAATCAGAGAAGGTCAAACATTATATGGTCTCATGCATTTGGGGAATATAAAAATAGTGAAAGGGAATAAAGGGCAAAGGAGAAAAAATGAGTGGAAAATGTCAGAAAGGGAGACATACCATGAGAGACTCCTAACTCTGGGAAACGAACTAGCGGTGGTGGAAATGGAGGTGGGCGGGGCGTGCGGGTGACTGGGAGACGGTACTGAGGTGGGCAGTTGACGGGATGAGCACAGGGTATTATTCTGTATGTTGGCAAATTGAACACCAATAAAAATAAATTTATATATAAAAAATAAAATAAAATCATTATTCCTGGAGAAAAAAATGTAATAAATAAATAAATAAATAAATAAATAATAAATAAATAATTTTTTAAAAGATTTTTTTTCTTTATTTATTTATGATAGTCACACACACACACAGAGAGAGAGGCAGAGACACAGGCAGAGGGAGAAGCAGGCTCCATGCACCGGGAGCCCGACGTGGGATTCTTTCCCGGGTCTCCAGGATCCCGCCCTGGGCCAAAGGCAAGCGCCAAACCACTGTGCCACCCAGGGATCCCCTAAATAAATAATTTTTATTGTCATTCCAATATATTTAACATGTAGTGTTATACCATTTTCAAATATTCAGTGCTCATCAAGATAAGTGTACTCTGAAAAAATATTTTTAGTTTGATACAATCCAATTCATTTTTTTCCTGTTCTTTTTTCTGTTCCTCTTCTTTGAGAAGCTGTGTCCAGATAAATATTCCTAAGGTCAGTGTCCAAGACATTACTACCTATACTTTGTTTTAGGAGTTTCATTGTTTCAAGTGAGGATTTAACCATTTTGAAGCTGTTTTTGTGTTTGGTGTACAAGTGGTCTGAGTTCATGCTTTTGCATATAGCTGTCCAGTATCCCCAGGGGCATTTATTTAGAGACTTTCTTTTCCCCATTATAGAATCTTGCCTTCTTTGTCAGAACTTAACTTTATAATCATGTGTTTAATTCTGGGCTTTTTTGTTCTATTAATGTGTCTATTTCTGTGCTAGCATCACAGTGTTTTGATTACAGTTGCATTATGATATACTTTAAAATCTGATATCATCAGCCTCAGTATTCTTTCTCAAGATTGCTTTGGCTTTTCAGAGTCTTTTGTGGGTTCATACAAATTTTACTATTGTTTTTTTTTTAGCTCTGTGGAAAATGTTGTTGATATTTTCTTAGGGATTGCATTAAATCTCTAGATTCCTTTGGGTGTATTTTAACAGTATTTGTTCATTGATCTATGAGAATGGAATGTCATTCCATTTCTTTGTGTCATCCTCTATTTCTTTCATCAGTATTCTATGGTTTTCGGAATATATGTCTTTCACTTTCTTTGGTTAGGTATATCCCTAAGTATTATTTGGGTATAAATATAAATGGGATTGCTTTCTTAATTTCTTTTTCTTCTGTTTCATTATTAACATTTAGAAATACAACAGTTTTGTGCACTTTAGTTTGTATCTGATTTTTTAAATAAATTCATTTATCAGTTCTAGTAGTTTCTTGGTGGATTCTTTTGAGTTTTCTACATAGAGCACCATGATACCTGCAATTGGTGTTTTTATTTCTTTATTATTTGGATGCCTTTTCCCTACTTTTTGTTTTCTTATTGCAATGTCTAGGACTTCTTGTACTATGTTGAATCAAAATGGTGAGAGAGGACATATTTGTCTTGTTCTTGACCTTAGAGGGAAAGCTCCCAGTTTTCACCATTCCGTATGTTTGTTCTGATTTTTTTAAATATATGCCCTGTATTATATTTATGTATGTTCCCTCTAAACAAACTTTGTTGAGGGTTTATGTTATGAATGATTTACTTTGTTAAATACTTTTCCTGCATCTATTAAAATGATCATATGGTTTTAACCCTTTTTCTTATTTATATGTATCATATTGATTCATTTGCAAAGACTGAAGCAGACTTGCAACCCAGAATAAAATCATATGTGATCATGGTGAATGATTCTTTTAATATATTGCTATTATTTTGTAGAAGATGAAGAGTTCTTTTTTGTGGTGTCTTTATCTGGTTTTGCTAACAGGATATTTTTTTTCACAGAATGAATTTGAAAGCTTTTCTTTCACTTCTCTTTTCTTTAGGGGGGGGAAGTTTGAGAAGAACTTGAATTAACTCATCTTTAAATGTTTGACAGAATTTGCCTGTGAAGTTATCTGGTGTGGACTTTTATTTGTTGAGTTTGCTGATTACTGATTCAATTTCTTTGCTAGTAATAGGTCCTTTCAAATTTTCTTACTTTCTCTCACTTTCGGTAGTTTATATGTTTCTAGAAATTTATCAATGTCTTCCAAGTTGCTCAATTTGTTGTAATATAGTTTTTTTTTTAAATTTTTATTTATTTATGATAGGCACACAGTGAGAGAGAGAGAGAGGCAGAGACACAGGCAGAGGGAGAAGCAGGCTCCATGCACCGGGAGCCTGACGTGGGATTCGATCCTGGGTCTCCAGGATCGCGCCCTGGGCCAAAGGCAGGCGCTAAACCGCTGCGCCACCCAGGGATCCCGTAATATAGTTTTTAATAATATTCTTTACAACTGTTTATATTTCTGCCGTGTTGATTATTTCTCTTGTCTCATTTGTGATTTCATTTATTTGAGTCCTCTTTTCTCTTGATTATTTTGACCACAGATACATATATTTTGTTGATTTTTTTTCAAAGAACTGATTCATGGTTTGATGTTCTGTCATTTGTTTTGATTTTCTATCATCTCTTTCTGCTCTTATTTTTATTATTTCCTTTCATCTACTGGTTTTGTGTTTTGTTTACCATTCTTATTCCAGCTCCTTTCGTGTAAAGTTAAATAGTTTATTTTCTTTCTTTTTTTGATTTTATTAATTTTTAATGGAGTTCAATTTGCCAACCTATAGCATAACACCCAGTGCTCATACCATCAAATGCCCCCCTCAATGCCATAACACAGTTGCCCCAACCCTAGCCCACCTCCCTTTCCACTACCCCTTGTTCATTTCCCAGAGTTAGTGTCTCTCATGTTCTGTCACCCTCACTGATATTTCCCACTATTTTCTCTCCTTTCTCTTTTATTCTGTTTCAGGATTTCTTATATTCCCCAAATGAATGAGACCATTTAATGTATGTCCTTCTCCAACTGACTTACTTCCCTAAACATAATACCCTCCAGTTCCATACATGTCAAAGCAAATGGTAGGTATTCTTCAATTCTAATGGCTGAGTAATATTCTATTGCATACATATACCACAGCTTCTTTATCCATTCATCTTTTGATGGGCTCTGAGGCTCCTTTCACAGTTTGGCTATTGTGGACATTGCTGCTATAAACATTGGGGTGTAGGTGTTCCAGTGATTCACTGCATTTGCACCGTTGGGGTAAATCCCCAGCAGTGCAATTGCTAGACCATAGGGCAGATCTATTTTAAACTCTTTGAGGAACCACCACACAGTTTTCCAGAGTGGCTGTACGAGTTGACATTCCCACCAACAGTGCAAGAGGGTTCCCGTTTCTCCACATCCTCTCCAACATTTGTTGTTTCCTGCCTTGTTAATTTTCCCCATTTACACTGGTGTGAGGTGGGATCTCATTGTGGTTTTGATTTGTATTTCCCTGAGGGCAAGTGATGCAGAGCATTTTATCATGTGCTTGATGGCCATGCATTCTTTAGTGAAAGTTCTGATCAGGTCTTTTGCCCATTTCATGATTGCATTGTTTGCTTCTTTGCTGTTGATTTTATTAAGTTCTTTATAGATCTTGGGTACCAGCCCTTTATCTGATATGTCATTTCCAAATATCTTCTTCTATTCTGTAGGTTGTCTTTTAGTTTTGTTGACTGTTTGTTTTGCTGTGCAGAAGCTTCTTATCTTGATGAAGTCCCAATAGTTCATTTTGGCTATGATTTCCCATGCCTTCATAGGTGTATCTTGCAAGAAGTTGCTGTGGCCGAGTTCAAAAAGGGTGTTGTCTGTGTTCTCCTCTAGGATTCTGATGGAATCTTGTCTCACATTTAGATCTTTCATCTTTTTTGAGTTTATCTATGTGTCTGGGAAGAGAATGGTCTAGTTTCATTCTTCGGCATGTGGATGTCAAGTTTTCCCACACCATTTATTGAAGAGACTGTCTTTATTCCAGTGGATAGTCTTTCCTCCTTCATCCAATATTAGTTGACCATAAAGTTCAGGGACCACTTCTGGGTTCTCTATTCTGTTCCATTGATCTATGTGTCTGTTTTTGTGCCAGTACCACACTGTCTTGATGAACACAGCTCTGTAGTACAACCTGAAATCTGGCATTGTGATACCCCAAGCTATGGTTTTCTTTTTCAATATTCCCCGGGCTATTTGGGGTCTTTTCTGAATCCACACAAATTTTAGGATGATTTGTTCCAACTCTCTGAAGAAAGTCCATGGTGTTTTGATAGGGATTACGTTGAATGTGTAAATTGCCCTGGGTAACATTGACATTTTCACTATATTAATTCTTCCAATCCATGAGCATGGAATATTTTTCCATCTCTTTGTGTCTTCCTCAATTTCTTTCAGAAGTGTTCTGTTGTTTTGGGAGTAATATCCTTTACCACTTTGGTTAGGTTTATTCCTAGGTATCTTATGCTTTTGGGTGCAATTGTAAATGGGATTGACTCCTTAATTTCGCTTTCTTCAGTCTCATTGTTAGCGTATAGAAATGCCACTGACTCCTGGGCATTGATTTTGTATCCTGCCACGCTACCAAATTGCTGTATGAGTTCTAGCAATCTTGGGGTGAAGGCTTTTGGGTTTTCTATGTAGAGTAGTATCATGTCATCGGCGAAGAGGGAGAGTTTGACTTCTTCTTTGCCAATTTGAATGCCTTTAATGTCTTTTTATTGCCTGATTGCTGAGGCTAGGACTTCCAGTACTACATTGAATAGCAGTGGTGATAGTGGACATCCCTGTAATGTTCCTGATTGTATGGGAAAGGTTCCCAGTGTTTCCCCATTGAGAATGATATTTGCTGTGGGATTTTTGTAGGTAGCTTTTAAGAAGCTGTGGAATGTTCCCTCTATCCCACACTCTGAAGAGTTTTGATCAAGAATGGATGCTGTATTTTGTCAAATACTTTCTCTGCATCTATTGAGAGGATCCTATGGTTCTTGTTTTTTCTCTTGTTGATATGCTCTATCACATTGATTGCTTTACAAGTGTTGAACCAGCCTTCTATCCCAGGGTTAAATCCCACCTGGTCATGGTGAATAATCTTTTTAATGTAATGTTGGATCCTATTAGCTAGTATTTTGTTGATAATTTTTGTATCTTTGTTCATCAGGGATATTGGTCTATAATTCTCCTTTTTGGTGGGGTCTTCATCTGGTTTTGGAATTAAGGTGATGCTGGCATCATAAAATGAGTTTGGAAGTATTCCATCTCTTTTCATCTTTTGGAATAGCTTTATTGGAATAGGTATTGTTTCTTCTTTAAATGTTTGACAGAATTCCATTGGGACGCTATTTGACCCTGGACTTTTGTGTCTTAGGAGGTTTTTGATGACTGCTTCAATTTCCTCCCTGGTTATTGGCCTGTTCAGGTTTTCTATTTCTTCCTGTTCCAGTTTTTAGTTTGTGGTTTTCCAGAAATGCATCCATTTCTTCTAGAATGCCTAATTTATTGGCGTATAGCTGCTCATAATTTGTTTTTAAAATCGTTTGCATTTCTGTGGTATTGGTGGTGATCTCTCCTTTTTCATTCTTGATTTTATTAATTTGAGTCTTTCTCTTTTGTTTTTAATATGGCTTGCTAATGGGTTATCTATCTTATTAATTCTTTCAAATATCCAATTCCTGATTTTGTTTATCTGTTCCACAATTCTTCTGGTCTCTATTTCATTGAGTTCTGCTCAAATCTTGATTAAGTCTCCTCTGCTGGATGTAAGTTTTATTTGCTGTTCTTTCTCCATTTCCTTTGGGTGCAATGTTAGCTTGTGTATTTCATTTTTTTCCAGTTTTTTGATGGATGCTTGTATTGTAATATATTTCCCTCTCAGGACTGCTTTTGCTGTATCCCAAGGATTTTCAACAGTTGTATCTTCATTCTCATTAGTTTCCACAAATCTTTTCAAATCTTCTACAAAATCCTACTTGACCATTTCATTTTTTAGCAGGATGATCTTTAACCTCCACGTGTTTGAATTTTTTCCAAATTATTCTTGTGATTGAGCTCTAGTTTCAAAGCATTATGATCTGAAAATATGCAGCAGACTCTCCGAATCTTTTGGTATTGTTTAAGGCCTTATTTGTGACCCAGTATGTGGTCTACTCTGGAGAAGGTTCCATGTGCACTTGAGAAGAATGTATATTCGGTTGCGTTTGGACATAAAGGTCTGTAAATATCCGTGAAATCTATCTTGTCCAGTGTACCATAAAGCTCTTTTTTCTCTGAGGATGCTGTGCTCAAAAGATCTGTCATTTACAAAAAGTGCTGTGCTGAATTCTCCGAGTATAAATGTATTTTTAACTAAGTATGTCTTAAATTTGGTTATTAATTTATTGATATACTTGGCAGCTGTCACATTAGGGGCATAAATATTCATGATTGTTAGGTCTTCTTGTTGAACAGATCCTTTAAGTATGATAGAGTGTCCCTTTTCATTTCTTACTACAGTCATTGGGATAAACTTTAATTTTTCTGATATGAGGATGGCTACCCCTGCTTTCTTTTGAGAACCATTGGAATGGTACATTGTTCTCCAACCTTTCACTATCAGGCTGGAGGTGTCCTTAGGACTAAAATGAATCTCTTGTAGACTGCAAATAGATGGGTCTTGCTTTTTTATCCAGTCTGAAACTGCGCCTTTCAATGGGATCATTAAGCCCATTCCTAGTTATGATAGAAGAATCTGAATTTAGTGTCATCATGATACCTATTCAGTCCCTGTTTTTGTGGATTGTTTCTTTGGAATTCATCTTTCTTTTACAAAGTCCCCCTTAATATTTCTTGCACAGCTGGTTTGGTGGTCACATTTTCTTTCAGTTTCTGCCTATCTTGGAAGCTCTTTATCTCTCCTTGTATTCTGAATGAGAGCCTTGTTGGATAAAGTATTCTTGGCTGCATGTTCTTCTCATTTAGGACCTTGAATATATCCTGCCAGCCCTTTCTGGCCTCCAGAGGTCTCTGTGGAGAGGTCTTCTGCTAACCTAATACTTCTTCCCATAGAAGTAAGGGCTCCCTTGTCTCTTGCTTCTTTAAGGATCTTCTCTTTATCTTTGGAATTTGCAAGTTTCACTATGAAATGTCGGCTTGTTGAGCATTTTTTATTGATTTTAGGGGGTTGATATCTCTATCTCCTGGATCTGAATGCCTGTTTTCCTTTCCAAGTTAGGGAAGTTCTCAACTATTATTTGTTTAAATACACTTTCTCATCCTCTGTCCCTTTTGGTGCCCTCTGGTACCCCTATAAAACATAGATATTTCCTGCTGAGGCTGTCATTTATTTCCCTTAACCTATCCTCATGATGTTTTAATTGTCTTTCCTCTTTTTTTCTGTTTCCTCCCTTGCCATCAACTTGTCTTCTATGTCACTCACTTGTTCTTCTACGTCATTAGGACCTGGAGATACTGCATGCTTTTTTATTGATTTTTAATTTCGGCCTGATTAGATCTAAATTCTGCAGTCATGAAGTCTCTTGAAACCTTTATGCTTTTTTCTAGAGCCACCAGTAGCTTTATAATTGTGCTTCTGAATTGGCTGACATCGAATTGTATTCCAAATTCTGTACCTCTATGGGAGAGAGTACTATTTCTGATTCTTCCTTTTGTGGTTCTTCTTTCTAGTCATTTTGCTCAGTGCAGAGTGTCTGAAAACAAGTTGTACTTGTTATAAGCGTGAACTCTTCTCTCTGTAGCATTCCAGCTGTTCTCTCTTTAAATCTCAGGCTGAATTCGTATGTTTTCAGGATGATTTGAAAGTTATCTAGGTAAGTTGGTAGGGACAGATAACTTTGGGACCCTACTCTTCTGGTATCTTTCCCCTCCCTCCAAAAGTAAATGGTTTATTTGAGATTGCTCTTGTTTCTTGAGATAGCCCTGTTTGTATAAACTTCCCACTTAAAACCATTTTTACTGTTTCAGGACATTTTGTTTTCATTATATCGTCTTCCATGTATTTTTCATTTCTTCTTTTATTTCCCAGTTGACCCATTCATTCTTTAGTAGCATTTTACTTTAACCTCAATGTATTTGTGCTTTTTCCAGGTTTTTTCTTCTGGTCTATAACTAGTTTCATAGTATTGTCATAAAAGACACAAGGAATGACTTTGATCATTTTATGAATTTTTTTAGGCTTGGTTTTGGGGCTAATTTGTGATCTATATGGATAATGTTTTTGTACTTGCAAAAAATATGTATTCTGCTGTTTAAATTTAGAATGTTCTCAATATATATGCTAAATCCAACTGCTCAATGTGCCATTAAAAATACTTTTCTTGGGGGATCCCTGGGTGGCTCAGTGGTTTGGCGCCTTCCTTTGGCCCAGGGCGTGATCCTGGAATCCCGGGATCAGTCCCGCATCGGGCTCCCAGCATGGAGCCTACTTCTCTCTCCTCCTGTGTCTCTGCCTCTCTCTGTGTGTATGTGTGTCTATCATAAATAAAAATAAATAAATAAGTCTTTAAAAAATATTTTTCTTTGTTGATTTTGTTTTCAAAAGCTGCCCATTGATATAAATGGAATATTAATGTTTCCTACTATTATTGTATTATTATCAATTACTTCCCTTGTGCTTTCTATTAATAATTTCCTGTATTTGGATGCTTCCATATTGGGTGCATAAATATGTATGATTGTTATATCATTTTGTTGACTTGTCTCTTAATGATTATAGTGTGCTTTGTCTGTTAACAGTTTTTCTTTACAAGTCTATTTTCATCTAAGTCTATTTCTACTGTGGCTTACTTTTGATATTTATTTTCATGATAAATATTTCTCCATCCCCTTCTTTTTAATCTTCAAGTGTCTTTGGGTCTGAATTGAGTCCCTTGTAGGCAGGGTATAGATGAATCTTGTTTTTTTATGTTTTATTATGTATTATTTAATCTACTCTGTCATACTGTGTCTTTTGACTGGAATATTTCTTCCATTGGCATCAAAGTAATTATTTTTTTAATTTTTTAATTTTTTTATTGGAGTTCAATTTGCCAACATATAGCATATCACCCGGTGCTCATCCCTTCAAGTGCCCCCCTCAGTGCTCATCACCCAGTCACTCCGCCCACCTCCCTTTCCACTATCCCTTGTTCATGTCCCAGAGTTAGGTATCTCTCATGTTCTGTCACCCTCTCTGATATTTCCCACTCATTTTCTCTCCTTTCTCCTTTACTCTCTTTCACTATTTTTTAAATTAAATTAATTTTTTTATTGGAGTTCAATTTGCCAACATATAGCATAACACCCAGTGCTCATCCCATCAAGTGCTCCCTTCAGTGCCCATCTCCCATTTCACTATTTTTTATATTCCCCAAATGAATGAGACCATATAATGTTTGTTATGGATTTAGATGTATTTATTTCCATTTTTTATTTGGTTTGTGGTAGTTCCTAAAGATTTTCTCAGATCCTATCTTCTCTTGTTCTGTTTCATGGTTTGCTGGTTTCCTTTAGTGATTTACCTGGAAATCTTTCTCCTTTTTCTTTGCGTATTTATTAGCTGTTTTTGATTTGTGGTTGCCATTTTTTTCTTAATTTTATTTTTTAATTTAAATTTGATTTAAGTAATATGTACTGTTTCAGAGGTAGAATTTAGTTATTCATTAGTTGCATACTACACCTAGTGTTTATTCCATAAAGTGTCTTCCTTAATGACCTTAACTTATCTATCATTCCCCTCCAGAACCCCTCACTTTGTTTTCTAGAGTTAAAAGTATCTTATGGTTTGTCTCCCTCTATGATTTTATTTTTTCCTTTTCTTCCCATATGTTCATCTATTTTGTTTCTTAAATTCTACATATTAGTGAAACCACATATATATGTCTTCCTCTGAGTGACTTATTTAAATTAGCATACTACTCTCTAGTTCTATTCATGTCATTGCAAATGGCAAGATTTCATTCTTTTTGACGGCAGGGTAATATTTCATTGCCTATATAGACCATATCTTCTTTATCCATTCATCTGTCAATGGACATCGTACCTTTTTCTACAGTTTGGCTTTTGTGGATATTGCTGTTATAAACTTTGGAGTGCATGTACCCCTTTGAATCACTGTTTGTATCCTTTGGTTAAATACCTAGTAGTGACTTCTCTGAGTCATAGGGATAGCTCTATTTTAACTTTTTGTGGGACCTCCACACTGTTGTATTTCCCCAGTTTACATTCCTACCAACACTGCAAGACAGGTCCATTTCTCCACACCCTCACCAACATCTCTTGTTTTCTTAGTTGTCAATTTTAGCCATTCTCACTGGTGTGAGGTGGTATTTCATTGTGGATTTTATTTCTATTCCCCTAATGGCAAATGATGTGGAACATTTTTTTCATGTGCCTGTTGACCATGTGTATGTCTTCTTTTGAAAAATGTTTCTTCATGTCTTCTGCTCATGTCTTGACTTGATTATTATTATTTTTTAGGAGTGTTGAGTTTGACAAGTTCTTTATAGATCTTAGATACCAGCCCTTTATCTCATAAGTCATTTACAAATATCCTCTTGCTTTCCATAGATTGCCTTTTAGTTCTTTTGGACTGTTTCCTTTGCTGTGCAAAAGCTCTCTATCTTGATGAACAAAGAAAATTTAAGGTATCAAGCTATTAAATAATTTGGGTATCCTACCCAAGATGTTTGAGAGGGTTTTTTCCTCTAAAGATGACAGATTAATACTGATTTCAGTTTTCTATATAAAAATGTCCACAATTCAAGCTTGTGTTACAAAGAAATAATTAAGGAGAAGATAAGTCTTTTATATGGAAATTTAGTACAGGAGTATTTCAAAGGAGCACATGAGTTAAAAGTTAATATTCAAAATATAAATGGTGACATTTGTTTCAGAAAACTACACCACAGTAAAAGAGACAAAGAAATGTTTACAAACACTTTTCTAAAACAGGAAGTTCTTTAAATATTTATAAAATTTAGCTTTATGTGCATATCCATAACAGCATAATATGTGTAAATGTATTTTCAACACATAGAAAAGAGCTGTAAATAAATGTCTTCTTTATAAAATCTTTTTGTCTCCTTTACACTCTGGAAACTTTCTTCAAATACTGTTAAAGTTTTATAATCAAAATACCAGGCAACGAATGCATGAAATATGTTCAACAACAATAATCATCAGGGAAATGCAAATCAAAATTACAATGAGACAACCGCACACCTGTCAGAATGTCTAAAATAAAAAGGGCAGGAAATGAGAGTTGATTTGGACAAAAAGAAACCCTAAAGTAACGTTGAAAATGCAAATTAGTGGAGCCATTGTGGAAAATACTGTGAAGGTTCCAAATAAATAAATATACAACCACCATCTAATCCAGTAGCTCCACTGCTGAGGATTTACCAAAGAAAATGAAAACACTGATTCAACAAGATATATGAACACTCATGTTTATTGCAGTATTATTTACAATAGCTAAGGAATGGAAACAACCTATGTGTTTATCCATAGATTAATGGATACAGAAGATGTAGTCTACAAACACACACACACACACACACACACACACACACACACAATGAAATATTCCTTAGCCATAAAAAGTATAAAATCTTGCAATTTACAACATGTTAACCCAGAGGGTATAATGTTAAGTGAAATAAGTCAGAAACAGAACACATACCATTCAGTTTTATTCAAATAGAATTTAAAACAAAATAAAGAAACAAAAAAAGTCAAAAGTCCCCCAGATTCTTAAATAGAGGGAACAAACTGGTAGGTTGCTAGAGTGAAGAATGGGTGAAATAGATAAAAGCAATCAATAGTACACTTAATGGAGTGAACACTGAGTAATGCATAGAATTGTTGAATCATTATGCTGTACACCTGAAACTAATATAACACTATATGCTACAGAAATTATAGAACAGCTATTTCAGTAGGGTTCAACTCAAAATATAAAGTGAGAGAATTGTCCAAAACAGATGGCATGTATTTCACAATATCATTTTCAATGATTTCCATTTTTTATATTTTTAAAGTTTTAATTATTTAAGTGATCTTTACACCTAATTTTGGGCTTAACTTCATGAACCTGAGATCAAGAGTTGAATGTTTTACTTACTGAGCCAACTAGGCATATATCAATAACTAGTATTCTGAAACATGGTTGGAAATGCATTCTAAATTGTTCATTTTAGTTGATTTCTCAAATTTCTTGCATGTATCTGAACAAGAGAAATCTTTTTTGAGCTAGAACCTTCCTGAAAGCTTTCTTCACCTCTTTGTTTCTCAGGGTGTAAATGAGAGGATTTATCAATGGAGTGACCACACAGTAGAACACTGAGATTAATTTACCAATAGTGAAGTTGTACTTGGCTGGAGGGCGAACATAAGCAAAGATAATGGTGCCATAATAGATAGAGACCACAGTGAGGTGGGAGGTGCAAGTGGATAATGCTTTCTTCCAAGCCTCACGGGAAGGCAGTCTCATTACTGTGACTATGATGTGTCCATAGGAAGACATAGTGAGAAGGAAAGAACTTAGAATCACAACAGAGCTACATGTGTAGCTCAAGGCCTCTGCCAAAAATGTATCTGAGCAGGAGAGTTTGAAAATGGGGTCTGAGTCACAAAAGAAATGGTTAATCTTCTGAGGCCCACAAAAGTTGAGATGTGAGATGAGTATAGTAGACAGGAGAGGGGAAGTGAATCCCCCAATCCAAGATCCAGCTGAAAACCACAGACAGATATGGATACTCATGAGGAGTGAATAATGGAGAGGACTGCATATGGCCAGGTACCGATCATAGGCCATCACTGCCAGCAGGATGCACTCTGTAGCTCCCATGGAGAAAAAGAAGTAGTACTGGGTGATACAACCAGAAACAGAGATGGTAACAGTCTGTGAGAGGCAGGTGTCCAGTAATTTAGGCATCGTGGCTGTGGTGTACCAGATCTCCAGGAATGACAAATTTCCTAAGAAAATGTACATGGGCATTTGGAGTGTGGAATCTAACACAACAATGAAAATGATAAGAATGTTTCCCACGAGGGAGAGCAGATATACAATAAGAAATATCACAAACAAGGTGATCCGCAGATGTAGAACACCAGGGAACCCAAGAAAAATGAACTCTGTCACTCTTGTTTGGTTTGTTATATCCATAGCTCATCATCTCTGATCTAGAATAAATCAGCAAAGCCCAGAAGATAATATATGAACATGAAGACAAGTTAGAACATTTTTGTAGTCATTTATTTTATGATGATTAGGAACCATAGTAGCAATACAAATGAATGGCTAAAATATAATTGGTATCTTTATAAAATTTTTTCATGGATTAACTCACTTGGTTTAGAAAACACATCTCCATTGTATTCTATTTTTGTAAGCGTCAATGCAGGGCTTGAACTCAGTATCCTGAGACCAGGACCCATGATGAGATTAGGTGCCCCTAAATATTCTATTAACTTACATTTTATAAATGAAGAAACTAAAGGGACAAATAATCTCCCCACAGTTACATCATACACTTGAACTGGTGGGATAAAATTTAAGCTCAGCCATGTTGATTCAAATGACAAAAGCCAATAGATACAATGTGGTTATGGAATTGTTTATCACTAGAGAATTAACAAATAGAAAGATGGTCAAGAAATTTTAAGACAATGCGGATCAGCTACCATTAGATCCTTGGGGAAGGTGGGTTGTGTCCAAGAATAGAAAGTATAATAATTACTTGCTGTATCAAGATGAATATTGCCTATGATTTTATCTTAAAAATTTCCAATTTATTCCATCACTTAATGTTGGTAAGAGGATGGTATGTGAATAAGCTTTGTCTCCAGAAAACAAAACAAAGGGTCAGATTCAAATTTATAAAAAATATATTTTTATAAATATTTAAACCTTTCTTAATTTTTGGTTTGCTTGTTTTTAAAATAGACATATCCGTATATTTTCCTAAATTTGTTAGAAAAAGTCAAAAAATACATTTTTATTATTTTTTATTTATTTATTTTTGTTTATTTATTTTTTATATTTATTTTTTATTGGTGTTCAATTTACTAACATACAGAATAACCCCCAGTGCCCGTCACCCATTCACTCCCACCCCCCGCCCTCCTCACCTTCCACCACCCCTAGTTCGTTTCCCAGAGTTAGCAGTCTTTACGTTCTGTCTCCCTTTCTGATATTTCCCACACATTTCTTCTCCCTTCCCTTATATTCCCTTTCACTATTATTTATATTCCCCAAATGAATGAGAACATATAATGTTTGTCCTTCTCCGACTGACTTACTTCACTCAGCATAATACCCTCCAGTTCCATCCACGTTGAAGCAAATGGTGGGTATTTGTCATTTCTAATAGCTGAGTAATATTCCATTGTATACATAAACCACATCTTCTTTATCCATTCATCTTTCGTTGGACACCGAAGCTCCTTGCACAGTTTGGCTATCGTGGCCATTGCTGCTATAAACATCGGGGTGCAGGTGTCCCGGCGTTGCATTGCATTTGTATCTTTGGGGTAAATCCCCAACAGTGCAATTGCTGGGTCATAGGGCAGGTATATTTTTAACTGTTTGAGGAACCTCCACACAGTTTTCCAGAGTGGCTGCACCAGTTCACATTCCCACCAACAGTGTATGAGGGTTCCCTTTTCTCTGCATCTTCTCCAACATTTGTTGTTTCCTGCCTTGTTAATTTTCCCCATTCTCACTGGTGTGAGGTGGTATCTCATTGTGGTTTTGATTTGTATTCCCCTGATGGCAAGTGATGCAGAGCATTTTCTCATATGCATGTTGGCCATGTCTATGTCTTCCTCTGTGAGATTTCTGTTCATGTCTTTTGCCCATTTCATGATTGGATTGTTTGTTTCTTTGGTGTTGAGTTTAATAAGTTCTTTATAGATCTTGGAAACTAGTCCTTTATCTGATATGTCATATGCAAATATCTTCTCCCATTCTGTAGGTTGTCTTTGAGTTTTGTTGACTGTATCCTTTGCTGTGCAAAAGCTTCTTATCTTGATGAAGTCCCAATAGTTCATTTTTGCTTTTGTGTCTTTTGCCTTCGTGGATGTATCTTGCAAGAAGTTACTATGGCCGAGTTCAAAAAGGGTGTTGCCTGTGTTCTTCTCTAGGACTTTGATGGAATCTTGTCTCACATTTAGATCTTTCATCCATTTTGAGTTTATCTTTGTGTATGGTGAAAGAGAGTGGTCTAGTTCCATTCTTCTGCATGTGGATGTCCAATTTTCCCAGTACCATTTATTGAAGAGACTGTCTTTCTTCCAATGGATAGTCTTTCCTCCTTTATCGAATATTAGTTGCCCATAAAGTTCAGGGTCCACTTCTGGATTCTCTATTCTGTTCCACTGATCTATGTGTCTGTTTTTGTGCCAGTACCACACTGTCTTGATGACCACAGCTTTGTAGTACAACCTGAAATCTGGCATTGTGATGCCCCCAGATATGGTTTTCTTTTTTAAAATTCCCCTGGCTATTCAGGGTCTTTTCTGATTCCACACAAATCTTAAAATAATTTGTTCTAACTCTCTGAAGAAAGTCCATGGTATTTTGATAGGGATTGCATTAAACGTGTATATTGCCCTGGGTAACATTGACATTTTCACAATATTAATTCTGCCAATCCATGAGCATGGAATATTTTTCCATCTCTTTGTGTCTTCCTCAATTTCTTTCAGAAGTGTTCTATAGTTTTGAGGGTATAGATCCTTTACATCTTTGGTTAGGTTTATTCCTAGGTATCTTATGCTTTTGGGTGCAATTGTAAATGGGATTGACTCCTTAATTTCGCTTTCTTCAGTCTCATTGTTAGTGTAGAGAAATGCCACTGACTTCTGGGCATTGATTTTGTATCCTCGCATGCTACCGAATTGCTGTATGAGTTCTAGCAATCTTGGGGTGGAGGCTTTTGGGTTTTCTATGTAGAGTATCATGTCATCGGTGAAGAGGGAGAGTTTGACTTCTTCTTTGCCAATTTGAATGCCTTTAATGTCTTTTTGTTGTCTGATTGCTGAGGCTAGGACTTCCAGTACTATGTTGAACAGCAGTGGTGAGAGTGGACATCCCTGTCTTGTTCCTGATCTTAGGGGAAAGGCTCCCAGTGCTTCCCCATTGAGAATGATATTTGCTGTGGGCTTTTCATAGATGGCTTTTAAGATGTCGAGGAATGTTCCCTCTATCCCTACACTCTGAAGAGTTTTGATCAGGAATGGATGCTGTATTTTGTCAAATGCTTTCTCTGCATCCAATGAGAGGATCATATGGTTCTTGGTTTTTCTCTTGCTGATATGATGAATCACATTTATTGTTTTACGGGTGTTGAACCAGCCTTGTGTCCCAGGGATAAATCCTACTTGGTCATGGTGAATAATTTTCTTAATGTACTGTTGGATCCTATTAGCCAGTATCTTGTTGAGAATTTTTGCATCCATGTTCATCAGGGATATTGGTCTGTAATTCTCCTTCTTGGTGGGGTCTTTGTCTGGTTTTGGAATTAATTTCATGCTGGCCTCATAGAACGAATTTGGAAGTACTTCATCTCTTTCTATCTTTCCAAACAGCTTTAGGAGAATAGGTATGGTTTCTTCTTTAAACGTTTGATAAAATTCCCCTGGGAAGCCATCTGGCCCTGGACTCTTGTGTCTTGGGAGGTTTTTGATGACTGCTTCAATTTCCTCCCTGGTTATTGGCCTGTTCAGGTTTTCTATTTCTTCCTGTTCCAGTTTTGGTAGTTTGTGGCTTTCCAGGAATGCGTCCATTTCTTCTAGATTGCCTAATTTATTGGCGTATAGCGGTTCATAATATGTTTTTAAAATCGTTTGTATTTCCTTGGTGTTGATAGTGATCTCTCCTTTCTCATTCATGATTTTATTAATTTGAGTCTTCTCTCTTTTCTTTTTAATAAGGCTGGCTAATGGTTTATCTATCATATTAATTCTTTCAAAGAACCAACTCCTGGTTCTGTTGATGTGTTCCACAGTTCTTCTGGTCTCGATTTCGTTGAGTTCTGCTATAATCTTTATTAACTCCCTTCTTCTCTTGGGTGTAGGATCTATTTGCTGTTTTTTTCTCTAGCTCCTTTATGTGTAAGGTTAGCTTTTGTATTTGAGTTCTTTCCAGTTTTTGAATGGATGCTTGTATTGCGATGTATTTCCCCCTTAGGACTGCTTTTGCTGCATCCCAAAGATTTTGAATGGTTGTATCTTCATTCTCATTAGTTTCCATGAATCTTTTTAATTCTTCCTTAATTTCCTGGTTGACCCTTTTATCTTTTTAGCAGGATGGTCCTTAACCTCCACGTGTTTGAGGTCCTTCCAAACTTCTTGTTGTGATTTAGTTCTAATTTCAAGGCATTATGGTCTGAGAATATGCAGGGGACAATCCCAATCTTTTGGTATCGGTTCAGACCCGATTTGTGACCCAATATGTGGTCTATTCTGGAGAAAGTTCCATGTGCGCTTGAGAAGAATGTGTATTCAGTTGAGTTTGGATGTAAAGTTCTGTAGATATCTGTGAAATCCATCTGGTCCAGTGTATCATTTAAAGCTCTCGTTTCTTTGGAGATGTTGTGCTTAGAAGACCTATCGAGTATAGAAAGAGCTAGATTGAAGTCACCAAGTATAAGTGTATTATTATCTAAGTATTTCTTCACTTTGGTTAATAATTGATTTATATATTTGCCAGCTCCCACATTCGGGACATATATATTGATGATTGTTAAGTCCTCTTGTTGAATAGATCCTTTAAGTATGATATAGTGTCCCTCTTCATCTCTCACTACAGTCTTTGGGGTAAATTTTAGTTTATCTGATATAAGGATGGCTACCCCTGCTTTCTTTTGAGGACCATTCGAATGGTAAATGGTTCTCCAACCTTTTATTTTCAGGCTGTAGGTGTCCTTCTGTCTAAAATGAGTCTCTTGTAGACAGCAAATAGATGGGTCCTGCTTTTTTATCCAGTCTGAAACCCTGCGCCTTTTGATGGGGTCATTAAGCCTGTTCACATTCAGAGTTACTATTGAGAGATATGAGTTTAGTGTCATCATGATATCTATTCAGTCCTTGTTTTTGTGGACTGTTCCACTGAACTTCTTCTTAAAGGGGAATTTTAAGAGTCCCCCTTAAAATTTCTTGCAGAGCTGGTTTGGAGGTCACATATTCTTTTAGTTGCTGCCTGTCTTGGAAGCTCTTTACCTCTCCTTCCATTTTGAATGAGAGCCTTGCTGGATAAAGTATTCTTGGTTGCATGTTCTTCTCATTTAGGACCCTGAATATATCCTTCCAGCCCTTTCTGGCCTGCCAAGTCTCTGTGGAGAGGTCGGCTGTTACCCTAATACTCCTCCCCATAAAAGTCAGGGATTTCTTGTCTCTTGCTGCTTTAAGGATCTTCTCTTTATCTTTGGAATTTGCAAGCTTCACTATTAAATGTCGAGGTGTTGAACGGTTTTTATTTATTTTAGGGGGGGGGATCTCTCTATTTCCTGGATCTGAATGCCTGTTTCCCTTCCCATATTTGGAAAGTTTTCAGCTAGAATTTGTTCAAATACATATTCTGGCCCTCTGTCCCTTTCGGCGCCCTCGGGAACCCCAATTAAAGGTAGGTTTTTCTTTCTCAGGCTGTCGTTTATTTCCCTTAATCTATCTTCATGGTCTTTTAATTGTTTGTCTCTTTTTTCCTCAGTTTCCCTCTTTGCTATCAACTTGTCTTCTATGTCACTCACTCGTTCTTCCACCTCGTTAACCCTCGTCGTTAGGACTTCTAGTTTGGATTGCATCTCATTCAATTGATTTTTAATTTCTGCCTGATTAGCTCTAAATTCTGAAGTCATGAAGTCTCTTGAGTCCTTTATGCTTTTTTCTAGAGCCACCAGTAGCTGTATAATAGTGCTTCTGAATTGGCTTTCTGACATTGAATTGTAATCCAGATTTTGTAACTCTGTGGGAGAGAGGACTGTTTCTGATTCTTTCTTTTGAGGTGAGGTTTTCCTTCTAGTCATTTTGCTCAGTGCAGAGTGGCCAAAAGCAAGTTGTATTGGGAAAAAGAGAAAAAGAGAGGAGAGAAAGAAGGAAAGAAAAGAGAAAGAGAAAACAAAGGGAAGAAAAAAAAAGAAAAAAAAAAGACGAAAAAGAGAAAGAAAAAGAAAGGAGAAAAAAAGGGTGTGGGGTAAGGAAACAAATCAAAAAGCAAAAAATAAAAAAAAAAAAAGAACCACGGGGGAGTATCTTCTGATTCTGTGTACTTTAAGTCCCTTGGCTTCTCCTGGAAGTTGTCCGTCTAGCTGGTGTTCTGGGGGAGGGGCCTGTTGTGCTGATTTTCAGGTGTTAGCAGTTGGGGGAGCTGCTGTGCCCCTGCCTGGTGCAGGGCTCGGTGGGGGTTGTTTACCCCGTGAGGCCGCAGGAGGAACAGCCCCAGTGGCGGGGCAGCTCTGGAGCCCTGGATTCAGCTCCGGCAGGAACTCCGTCTGCAGGGCCTGGAGGCTCCGGGCGGGGCCGCTGATCTGCTCAGCTGGGGCAGGAGCGTCCTCGCTGTCCTGGGCCCTCCCGGCCTCTGCCTGTCCCGGGGAGGCCGGATCCTGGGCTGTGTCCCGGCGCCCTGTGCTCCGGAGCCTGCGCTGGTGGATTCGCGCTCCCGGGCCGCGCAACTCCCTCTGCTGTGCCGCCGCCCGAGCCCCTCCGAGCTGCTCCTGGAACCGCGCAGGCCCCTCCGCACGGAGCCTCTTCCTCTGCCCGAGCCCCTCCGAGCTGCTCCCGGGGCCGCGCAGCCCCCTCCGCGGAGCCGCCCCCGAGCCCCCTGAGCTGCTCCGGGCCCCGCCGGGTCCCGCCGTGCGCGCTGCAGCCCTTAGGGAGCTCGGCGCACTCTCCTGGGCGTGCAGTTGCTGTTACTGTCCCGGGGAGCCCGAGGGCATCCTCGCCCTCCTGGGTCCTGCTCCAACTCCCTGCGAGCCCCTTTCTGCCCGGGAAGGTCGGTGCAGCTCCTGCTCCTCCGGGACGGGGCTCTCCTGCCCTGGGGACACTCGCCCCGGCCTCAGCCCGGCTCCTCGCGGGCCCCTCCCCCTTGGAGGCCTTTTGTTCCTTTATTTCTTTCTCCCCGTCTTCCTACCTTGATAGAAGCGCGAACTCTTCTCACTGTAGCATTCCAGCTGTTCTCTCTTTAAATCTCAGGCCGAATTGATAGATTTTCAGGATAATTTGAAGGTTTTCTAGGTAATTTGGTGGAGACAGGTGACTTGGGGACCCTACTCTTCCGCCATCTTGCTCCTCCCCCCCACAAATACATTTTTAAATATCCATTCATCCATAGCCAAGTTATGGAAAGAGCCAAGATGTCCATTGACAGATTAATATATTAAGAAGATCCGGTGTATAGATGCCTGGGTGGCTTAGCGGTTGAGTGTCTGCATTTGGATCAGGGCATGATGCTGGAGTCCCAGGATCAAGTCCCTCATTGGACTCCTTGCAGGAAGCCTGCTTCTCCCTCTGCCTGTGCCTCTGCCTCTCTGTCTCCCATAAATAAATAAATAAAATCTTGAAAAAAGAAGATGTGTTGTATATATACAATGGAATATTACTAGCAATCAGAAAGGATAAATACCATTTACATCGACTTGAATGGTACTATAGGGTATTATGCTGAGTGAAATAAGTCAGTCATGGAAAGACAATTATCATATGGTGTCACTCATATGTAGAATATAAGAAAAAGTGCAGAAGATCATAGGATAAAGGAGGGAAAATTGAATGGGAAGTCATCAGAGTCATCATATATACTATTAACTGTAGGAAACAAACTGAGGATTGAAGGAGAGGGGATGGATATAGAGATGGGGCAACTGGGTGATGGGTACTAAGGAGGGCATGTGGTGTGATGAGCACTGGGCATTATATGCAACTGATAAATCATTGACCACTACATCTGAAACTAAGTATGTACATTATGTTAGCTAATTGAAAACCAGAGAGGGTGACAAAACATGAGAGACTCCTAACTCTGGGAAATGAATAAGGGGTAGTGTAAGAGGAGGTGGGCAGGGGAATGGGGTGACTGGATGATGGGCACTGAGGGGGACACTTGACCACTTGATGGGATGAGCACTGGGTGTTTATACTATACATTGTCAAATTGATCTCCAATAAAAATATATACAAAAAAAATTTTAGGGGACCCCTGGGTGGCTCATAAATAAATAAATAAGTAAAAATTTGAATAAAATCTCAATAATAAGTAAAATCTTTTAAAAAATTTTTAAATCCATTTAGCTATCAATAGACTCTGAGGTTTCCATATCTTGGATACTGAGAAAAACACAACAGGAGATCTATTTACATTCCAAATATTAAAGTGTACAATAGAGTATTGATAACTATAGTTACGTTCTTATGAAAATAAGAAAAAAGTCAGAAATTTTGTCTTTAAAAAAGATTTCTAATGGATGTATTTATGTGTATGACTGCTTTAATGCCAAAACATCAAAATAAGCATAGCAGAAAAGATAAAATTTTAGTAACATAATGAAAACTTTCTTATATATGTAAATAATGTTTTTTTAGTTTTTAAAAAGTAACCTGATATAAAATTACAGGCCTGGTATTCCCTATATAACAATTAAAGAAGTTGAGTTCAGCCTGAATGCAATTGTGTCCTTGTGTATGTGTTACTATGTTAAACTTGTATGTGGTTTAAGAAACATAAGCCCAATTAAAACTATATAAAGGTTTTATGTCATATCATTAATAGTGCATGTGGAGCACTTCTGATACAGTTGAGATTTTTCTGAGGATACACCTCATAGAAATTACTAGTTAGATATGGTTAAAGAGTCAAATTATGTTCCTATGATCAGGAGACTACATTGTCCCACCACATCAACTTGTAGATTTTTTTTAATAATAAATTTATTTTTTATTGGTGTTCAATTTGCCAACATACCAACTTGTAGATATTAATCTCCTCAAAGTGCTAATATTTTTTTCATTTTACTCTGAGTAACAATAGTTAAATTTTAATTTGTGCCATGTATAAAATCTGTCAAAAATAATTATGGGACGCTTGGGTGGCTCAATGGTTGAGCTCCTGCCTTCAGCTAAGGGCGTGACCCTGGGGTTCAGGATCAAGTTCCATATCTGGCTCCTGGAAGGGAACCTACTTCTCCCTCTGCCTGTGTCTCTGCCTCTCTCTGTGTGTCTCTCATGAATAAATAAATAAAATCTTTTTAAAAATATTTTGAAAAGTATTATAACCAGCAAACACATAAAATTTATAACTTAAGAAAATTCATTAGGTATGAATTAGGAATAACTTTTTAAAAATATTTCCTTATTCTGATTTTCTGGTTCCACTAGAACAATACTGCCATTTACATTATTCACTTACTTCGAAGGAACCAAGATATCATCTATGTCACAATTATGAAAAATACATTGTATGACTATTTTTCTCCTAGAATTAACAAATAAATGAGAAATTTGAAAAATAAATAATAGTAAAACTTTGGCAGAACAATCAGGTTCATGTCATTTCAATGAAAAATATATTTTCTTTTTCTAAATGTGTCACAACTGTCTAACTTTGCCTTCAAAAAATAGAACTATACATTTTTAACAGTAACAAATCTAAGACGGAACTGGAAGTTAGTAAAAATTATTTTTAAAGTAATTAATACTATTATCTAGTTAAAATTTAAATATGAAAATAACTTACATATCACTTTAACTTATTGTTTTTAATTTTCAAGCTGTGTCCTCAACATATGTGCAAAATAAATCTAAATTATATTGCTTGTAAATATAGAAATATTCAAAATTATAAAAGTACAGTTATGTAATGCCATCACTCAAGACAAATGAGAAATAATATGAAATATATACCCTGAAATATACTCACTGTTTGATTATGTTTCAGCATTGGGATGTTTTAAATTTAAATTATCTTGGAACTCCTGGGTTGCTCAGCATTTGAGCATCTATCTTTGGCTCCGGGTGTGATCCTGGGTCCAGGGATTGAGTCCCGCATAGGGCTCCCTGCGAGGAACCTGCTTCTTCCTCTGTGTCTTTGCCTCTCTCTCTGTGTCTCTCATGAATAAATTTTTTTAAATCTAAAAATAAATTTAAAATAAATAAATAAATTTTCTTTAAACTTTCTTGTCTCAGCAAGGTTATGTATTAGACCCTACCACATTCAACTAGAAAATACATGAATAAAGCTAAAAAAAAATCTTGGCTTCTATGACATTGGCTGTCCCATATCATCTATGCTTTAGATGAACTCTAAATTCACTTGTGTATTTTTTCTTCATTTTTCCCCTATACCCAGGATCAAAGAAAGACACAATCTGAGATCCCATTCTGAGAATTATTGTAATTTCACCCACCTGGGGCTTGGAGACCTGACCTCCATTTTGGGGCATTCACAAAGGTTCCAAGAGGACTTTCTTTTGGTGAGAGTCATTCCATTGGGACTAAAGGAAAAACAAAAAAGTGAGGAAAGCAGGAGATATGTCACCGCATGACCTGAAATAAAATCTTACTATTAGCTTCTTCAATCGCCACTGACTGTAGTATGCAACTGTTATTTATAATTGTAACCCTCAGTATTTCAGGCAGTGAAAGCATGGCGTGACGATCCCATTCTTTTTTTTTTTTCTTATTGCAGTTCAATTTGCCAACATACAGCATAACACCCAATGCTCATCCCATCAAGTGCTCCGCTCAGTGCCTGACTCTCACTCACCCAACCTCCCAAACACTTCATTCCCATCTTGTTCCTTTTCCCAGAGTTAGGAGTCTCTCATGTTCTGTCTCCCTTGCTGATACTCCAGCTCAATTTTTCTCCTTTCCCCTTTATTCCCTTTCACTATTTTTTATATTCACCAAATGCATGAGAACATATAATGCTTGTTCTTCTACGATTGACTTATTTTACTCAGCATAATACCCTCCAGTTCCAAACACGTCAAAGCAAATGGTGATACTTGTCGTTTCTTTTTTTTTTTTTACTTTTTAAAAAATTTTTATTTATTTACGATAGTCACACACACACATAGAGAGAGAGAGGGGCAGAGAGACACAGGCAGAGGGAGAAGCAGGCTCCATGCACCGGGAGCCCGACGTGGGATTCGATCCCGGGTCTCCAGGATCGCGCCCTGGGCCAAAAGCAGGCGCCAAACCGCTGCGATACTCAGGGATCCCCGTATTTGTCGTTTCTAATGGCTGAGTAATATTCCATTGTATATATACATAGACCACATCTTTATCCATTCGTCTTTCTATAGACACTGAGGCTCCTTCCACAGTTTGGCTATTGTGGACATTCCTGCTAGAAACATCGGGGTGCAGGTGTCCCAGCGTTTCATTGCATCTGTATCTTTGGGGTAAATCCCCAGCAGTGCAATTGCTGGGACATAGGGCAGATCTATTTTTAACTCTTTGAGGAACCTCCACACAGTTTTCCAGAGTGGCTGTACCAGTTCACATTCCCACCAACAGTGTAAGAGGGTTCTCATTTCTCCGCATCCTCTCCAACGTTTGTTTCCTGCCTTGTTAATTTTCCCCATTCTCACTGGTGTAAGGTGCTATCTCTTTTTTTTATATAATAAATTTATTTTTTATTGGTGTTCAATTTACCAACATACAGAATAACACCCAGTGCTCATCCCGTCAAATGTCCCCCTCAGTGCCCGTCACCCATTCACCCCCACCCCCCGCCCTCCTCCCCTTCCACCACCCCTAGTTCGTTACCCAGAGTTAGGAGTCTTTATGTTCTGTCTCCCTTTCTGATATTTCCCACACATTTCTTCTTCGTACCCTTATGTTCCCTTTCACTATTATTTATATTCCCCAAATGAATGGGAACATATAATGTTTGTCCTTCTCTGATTAACTTACTTCACTCAGCATAATACCCTCCAGTTCCATCCACGTTGAAGCAAATGGTGGGTATTTGTCGTTTCTAATGGCTGAGTAATACTCCATTGTATACATAGACCACTTCTTGATCCATTCATCTTTTGATGGACCCCGAGGCTCCTTCCACAGTTTGGCTATTGTGGACATTGCTGCTAGAAGCATCGGGGTGCAGGTGTCCCGGCGTTTCACTGCATCTGTATATTTAGGGTAAATCCCCAACAGTGCAATTGCTGGGTCGTAGGGCAGATCTATTTTTAACTCTTTGAGGAACCTCCACACAGTTTTCCAGAGTGGCTGCACCAGTTCACATTCCCACCAACAGTGCAGGAGGGTTCCCTTTTCTCCACATCCTCTCCAACATTTGTGGTTTCCTGCCTTGTTAATTTGCCCCATTCTCACTGGTGGAAGTGGTATCTCATTGTGGTTTTTATTTGTATTCCCCTGATGGCAAGTGATGCAGAGCATTTTCTCATGTGCGTGTTGGCCATGCCTATGTCTTCGTCTGTGAGATTTCTGTTCATGTCTTTTGCCCATTTCATGACTGGATTGTTTGTTTCTTTGGTGTTGAGTTTAATAAGTTCTTTATAGATCTTGGAAACTAGCCCTTTATCTGATAGGTCATTTGCAAATATCTTCTCCCATTCTGTAGGTTGTCTTTGAGTTTTGTTGACTGTATCCTTTGCTGTGCAAAAGCTTCTTATCTTGATGAAATCACAATAGTCCATTTTTGCTTTTGTGTCTTTTGCCTTCGTGGATGTATCTTGCAAGGTGTTACTGTGGCTGAGTTCAACAAGGGTGTTGCCTGTGTTCTCCTCTAGGATTTTGATGGAATCTTGTCTCACATTTAAATCTTTCATCCATTTTGAGTTTATCTTTGTGTATGGTGAAAGAGAGTGGTCTAGTTTCATTCTTCTGCATGTGGATGTCCAATTTTCCCAGCACCATTTATTAAAGAGGCCATATTTCTTCCAATGGATAGTCCTTCCTCCTTTATCGAATATTAGTTGACCATAAAGTTCAGAGTCTACTTCTGGGTTCTCTATTCTGTTCCACTGATCTATGTGTCTGTTTTTGTGCCAGTGCCACACTGTCCTGATGACCACAGCTTTGTAGTACAACCTGAAATCTGGCATTGTGATGCTCCCAGCTATGGTTTTCTTTTTTAAAATTCCCCTGGCTATTCGGGGTCTTTTCTGATTCCACACAAATCTTAAAATAATTTGTACTAACTCTCTGAAGAAAGTCCATGGTATTTTGATAGGGATTGCATTAAACGTGTCAATTGCCCTGGGTAACATTGACATTTTCACAATATTAATTCTGCCAATCCATGAGCATGGAACGTTTTTCCATCTCTTTGTGTCTTCCTCAATTTCTTTCAGAAGTGTTTTATAGTTTTTAGGGTATAGATCCTTTACCTCTTTCCTCTTTGATTAGGTTTATTCCTAGGTATCTGATGCTTTTGGGTGCAATTGTAAATGGGATTGATTCCTTAATTTCTCTTTCTTCAGGCTCATTGTTAGTGTATAGAAATGCCACTGATTTCTGGGCATTGATTTTGTATCCTGCCACACTGCCAAATTGCTGTATGAGTTCCAGCAATCTTGGGGTGGAGGGTTTTGGGATTTCTACGTAGAGTATCATGTCATCGGTGAAGAGGGAGAGTTTGACTTCTTCTTTGCCAATTTAAATGCCTTTTATTTCTTTTTGTTGTCTGATTGCTGAGGCTAGGACTTCTAATACTATGGTGAATAGCAGTGGTGACAGTGGACATCCCTGTCTTGTTCCTGATCTTAGGGGAAAGGCTCCCAGTGTTTCCCCATGGAGAATGATATTTGCTGTGGGCTTTTCGTAGATGGCTTTTAAGATGTCGAGGAATGTTCCCTCTATCCCTACACTCTGAAGAGTTTTGATCAGGAATGGATGCTGTATTTTGTCAAATGCTTTCTCTGCATCTATTGAGAGAATCATGTGGGTCTTGTTTTTTCTCTTGCTGATATCATGAATCACATTGATTGTTTGACGAGTGTTGAACGAGTCTTGTGTCCCGGGGATAAATCCTACTTGGTCATGGCGAATAATCTTATTAATGTGTTGTTGCATCTTATTGGCTAGTATCTTGTTGAGAATTTTTGCATCCATGTTCATCAGGGATATTGGTGTATAATTCTCGTTTTTGGTGGGGTCTTTGTCTGGTTTAGGAAATAAGGTGATGCTGGCCTCATAGAACGAGTTTGGAAGTACCCTATCTCTTTCTATCTTTCCAAACAGCTTTACTAGAATAGGTATGGTTTCTTTTTTAAACATTTGATACAATTCCCCTGGGAAGCCATCTGGCCCTGGACTTTTGTGTCTTGGGAGATTTTTTTCTTTTTTTTTTCTTTTTTTTTTTCTTTTTTTTTATTGATTTATGATAGTCATATATATATAGAGAGAGAGAGGCAGAGACATAGGCAGAGGGAGAATAAGCAGGCTCCATGCACCGGGAGCCTGACGTGGGATTCGATCCCAGGTCTCCAGGATCGCGCCCTGGGCCAAAGGCAGGCGCCAAACCGCTGTGCCACCCAGGGATCCCTCTTGGGAGATTTTTTATGACTGCTTCAATTTCGTCCCTGGTCATTTCCCTGTTCAGGTTTCCTATTTCTTCCTATTCAAGTTTTGGTAGTTCGTGGCTTTCCAGAAATGCGTCCATTTCTTCTAGATTGCCTAATTTATTGGCGTATAGCTGTTCATAATATGTTTCTTTAATCGTTTGTGTTTCCTTGGTGTTGGTAGTAATCTCTCCTTTGTCATTCATGACTTTATTTTTTTTAAAGATTTATTTATTTATGATGGACATAGAGAGAGAGGCAGAGACACAGGAGGAAGGAGAAACAGGCTCCATGCTGGGAGCCCGACGTGGGACTCGATCCCGGGACTGCAGGATTGCGCCCTGGGCCAAAGGCAGGCACTAAACCGCTGAGCCACCCAGGGATCCCCCTCATGACTTTATTAATTTGAGTCTTCTCTCTCTTCTTTTTAATGAGGCCTGCAAATGGTTTGTCTATCTTATTGATTCCTTCAAAGAACTAACTTCTGGTTTTGTTGATGTGTTCCACAGTTCTTCTGGTCTCGATTTCACTGAGTTCTGCTGGAATCTTTATTAACTCTCTTATTCTGCTGGGTGTGGGATCTATTTGCTGTTTGTTCTCCAGCTCCTTTAGGTGTAAGGTTGGATTTTGTATCTGAGTTCTTACCAGTTTTTGGATGGATGCTTGTATTGCGATGTATTTCCCCCGCAGGACTGCTTTTGCTGCATCCCAAATATTTTGAATGGTTGTATCTTCATTCTCATTAGTTTCCATCAATCTTTTTAATTCTTCCTTAATTTCCTGGTTGATCTTTTCATCTTTTAGCAGGATGGTCCTTAACCTCCACATGTTTGAAATCCTTCCAAGCTTCTTGTTGTGATTTAGTTTTAATTTCAAGGCATTCTGTTCTGAGAATACGCAGGGGACGATCCCAATCTTTTGGTATCAGTTCAGACCCGATTTGTGACCCAGTATGTGGTCTATTCTGGAGAAAGTTCCATGAGCACTTGAGAAGAATGTGTATTCAGTTTTGTTTGGAATTAACGTTCTATAAATATCTGTGAAATCCATCTGGTCCAGTGTATGATTTAAAACTCTTGTTTCTTTGGAGATGTTGTGCTTAGAAGACCTATTGAGGGTAGAAAGCGCCTTAATTGATGTCACCAAGTATAAGTGTATTATTATCTAAGTATGTCTTAACTTTGGTTATTAATTGATTAATTTGGCAACTCCCACATTCGGGGCCTATATCTTGATGATTGTTAAGTCCTCTTCTTGCATAGATCCTTTAAATATGATATAGTGTCCCTCTTCATCTCTCACTACAGTCTGTGGGATAAGATTTAGTTTATCTGATATAAGGATGGCTACCCCTGCTTTCTTTTGAGGACCATTTGAATGGTAAATGGTTCTCTAACCTTTATTTTCAGGCTGTAGGTGTCCTTCGGTCTGAAATGAGTCTCTTGTAGACAGCAAAGTGATGGGTCCTGCCTTTTTATTCAGTCTGAAACCCTGGACCTTTTGTTGGGGGTCATTAAGCCCATTCATGTTCAGAGTTAGTATTGAAACATATGAGTTTAATGTCATCATGATACCTATTCAATCCCTGTTTTTGTGGATTGTTCCACTGAACTTCTTCTTAAAGAGGAATTTTAAGAGTCCCCCTTAAAATTTTTGCAGAGCTGGTTTGGTGGTCACATATTCTTTCAGTTCCTGCCTATCTTGGAAGCTCTTTATCTCTCCTTCTATTCTGAATGAAAGTCTTGCTGGATAAAGTATTCTTGGCTGCATGTTCTTCTCATTTAGGACCCTGAATATATCCTGCCAGCCCTTTCTTGCCTGCCAGGTCTTGTGGAGAGGTCTTCTGTTAATCAAATATTTTTCCCCATATAAGTTATGGATTTCTTGTCTCTTGCTTCCTTAAGGACTTTTTCTTTATCTTTGGAATTTGCAAGCTTAACTATTAAATGTCAAGGTGTTGGGTGGTTTTTATTGATTTTAGGGGGGATCTGTCTATTTCCTGGATCTGAATGCCTGTTTCCCTTCCCAGATTAGGAAAGTTTTCAGCTATGATTTGTTCATATACATATTCTGGACCTCTGTCCCTTTTGGCGTCCTCGGGAACCCCAATTAAACGTAGATTTTTCTTCCTCAGGCTCTCACTTATTTCCCTTAATCTACACTCATGATCTTTTAATTGTTTGTCTCTTCTTTTCCTAGTTTCCCTCTTTGCCATCAACTTGTCTTCTATGTCACTCACTCGTTCTACCACCTCGTTAACCCTCGTCGTTAGGACCTGTAGTTTGGATTGCATCTCATTCAATTGATTTTTAATTTCTGCCTGTTTAGATCTAAATTCTGCAGTCATGAAGTCTCTTGAATCCTTTATGCTTTTTTCTAGAGCCACCAGTAGCTGTATAATAGTGCTTCTGAGTTGGGTTTCTGACATTGAATTGTAATCCAAATTTTCTAACTCTGTGGGAGAGAGAACTGTTTCTGATTCTTTCTTTTGAGGTAAAGTTTTTCCTTCTCGTCATTTTCCTTAGTGCAGAGTGGCCAAAAACGGGTTTTATTGGGAAAAGGAGAAACATTATATGGCCTCATTGAATAGGGGAATATAAAAAGTAGTGAAAGAGAATAAAGGGGAAAGGAGAAAAAAATGAGTGGGAAAAATTGAAAAGGAGACAGAACATGAGAGACTCCTAACTCTAGGAAACGAATAAGGGATGGTGGAAAGGGAGGTAGGTGGGGGTTGGGTTGAATGTGTGACGGGCACCAAGGGGGGCACTTGGTGGGATATGAACTGGGTGTTATGGTATAACTTGGTAAATTGAATTCCAATAAAATACTAAAAATAAATAAATTATAAATCCGTGTGAATGATAATAGTTACATAAAATATAATCTTCAGTACTGAAAACTATGTCAACTCTATCAACAGATAATAATTTTTGAAAATAATAGAAGCATAACCAAATAGAGCACTTACATCATCACCTCTCTGTTTTCTTCAGTGAATTCTGACTAATATCTCTTTCCTTGAAATGATTTATTTGCTGTACACTGATACTTTGCTTTTATGAGCTAGAAAATTATAAACAAAAGCAGGTGTCTTCATTATGTTTAATTTTTTTCATTTATGTTAGAAAGAGCAAGAGAGGTAGGAGGGGCACAGGGAGCGAGCAAGAATCTCAAGCAGGGTCCATGGAACCTGATATGGACCCAGACCTTATATGAACTTGAGATCATGATCTGAGATGAAATCAAGAATTAGATTTACAGATGTTGATGAGGACGTGAGGAAAGGGGAATGCTCTTATACCCTTGGTGAGAATGCAAACTGTTGCAGACACTGTGGAAAAGAGTATGGAGATTCCTTGAAAAGTAAAAAATAGATCTGCTCTATGACCCAACAATTGTACCACTAGGTATTTATCCAAAGGATACAAAACTAATGATTTGTAGGGGCATATGGAACCCAATGTCCATAGCAGCAATATCCACAATAGCTAAAAAATGGAAAGAGCCCCAATGTCCATCTACACATGAATGGATAAAGAAGATGTGACATGTACACACACACACACACACACACACACACACACACAACAGATGGAACAACAGAGTATTATGTTAAATGACATAGCTCAGTCAGAGAAAGACAAATATCATATATTTTCACCCATACGTGGAATTTAAGAAACAAAATGGACGAACTTAGAAGAAGGAAAAATAGAATAAGATGAAATCAAAGAGGAAGGCAAATCATAAGAGACTCTTAACTCTTGGAAACAAACAGAGGGCAAATCAAAACCACAATGAGATACCACCTCACACCAGTGAGAATGGGGAAAATTAACAAGGCAGGAAACCACAAATGTTGGAAAGGATGTGGAGAAAAGGGAACCCTCTTGCACTGTTGGTGGGAATGTGAACTGGTGCAGCCACTCTGGAAAACTGTGTGGAGGTTCTTCAAAGAGTTAAAAATAGATCTGCCCTACGATCCAGCAATTGCACTGCTGAAGATTTACCCCAAAGATACAGATGCAGTGAAACCCGGGACCTGCACCCGATGTTTCCAGCAGCAATGTCCACAATGGCCAAACTGTGGAAGGAGCCTTGGTATCCATCAAAAGATGAATGGATAAAGAAAAAGTGGTCTATGTATACAATGGAATATTACTCAGCCATTAGAAACGACAAATACCCACTATTTGCTTTGATGTGGATGGAACTGGTGGGTATTATGCTGAGTGAAATAAGTCAATTGGAGAAGGACAAACATTATATGGTCTCATTCATTTGGGGAATATAAAAAATAGTGACAAGGAATAAAGGGGATAGGAGAAAAAATGAGTGGGAAATATCAGAAAGGGAGACAGAACATGAGAGACTTCTAACTCTAGGAAACGAATAAGGGGTGGTGGAAAGGGTGGTAGGTGGGGGGTGGGGGTGACTGGGTGACGGACACAGTGGGGCACTGATGGGATGAGCAATGGGTGTTATGCTCTATGTTGGCAAATTGAACTCCAATAAAAAATGAATATATGCAAGTGATGAATTACTGAACACTACATCGGAATGATGCACTATAGGCTGGCTAATGGAGTTCAAGTATTTAAAAAAAATTAATATGTCAATCAAGAAATTAGAGAAGACATTTTTAAAAACAAATGGAAACAAATGGAAATGAAAGCACAACGACCCAACACGTTTGGGATGCAGCAAAATTGGTCATAAGAGAGAAGTATATAGAAATATGGCCTACCTTAAGAAGCAAGTAAAATCTCAAATAACCACCTAACCTTACACTTAAAGGAGTTCCAAAGAACAAAAAATGAAGCCTATAGCCAGAAGAAGGGAGGAAATAATAAAATTAGAGCAGGGGCAGCAGGATGGCTCAGACAGTTAAGTGTCTACCTTCAGCTCGGGTCATGATCTCAGTGGGATCAAGCCCTGTGTCAGCCTCCCTGGAGAGCCTGCTTCTCCCTCTCCCTCTGCCTGCCACTCGCTCTGCTTGTTGTCTCTCTCTCTCTCTTTGTCTCTGTCTCTCTCCCCCTCTCTCTCTTTGTCAAATGAAGAAATCTTTTTTTAAAAAGAAAAAAACTATTAGAATAGAAATCAATGATATAGATACTAAAATAAACAAAAAAATGAAAACAAACAAACAAACAAAAAATCCACAATAGAACAACTCAAGGAAACCGGGAGCTGGTTCTTTGAAAAAAAAAAATGATAAAAGTGATAAACCTCTAGCCCGAATTATCAAAAAAGAAAAGAGAAAGGAACCAAATAAATAAAATCAGAGAGGAGAAAAAGCAAACGAGAAAAAGAAAACAATAGCTCAGAAATACAGACAATTATAGAGAATATTATGGGAGCTCCTGGGTGGCTTAGTCAGTTAAGTGTCCAACTGTTGGTTTTGACCTAGGTCATGGTCTCAGGGTCCTGGTATCAAGTACTGTGTTCAGCTCCATGATCAGTGAGAAGTCGGCTTGGAATTATCTTCCCCTCCCTTTCTCTCTATCTGTATCTCTGCACTCCCTCTCAAATAAATCTTTTTAAAAATAGTATTATGGACAACCCAGGTGGCTCAGTGGTTTAGTGCCGCCTTTGGCCTAGGGTGTGATCCTGGAGGCCCGAGATCGAGTCCCATGTTGGGATCCCTGCATGGAGCCTCCTTTCCCCCTCTGCCTGTGTCTCTGCCTCTGTGTGTATGTGTGTCTCTCATGAATAAATAAATAAAATATTAAAAAAAATAAAAAAGAGTATTATGAAAAACTATATGCCAACAAACTAGACAACCTGAAAGAAGCTGGTACATTTTCTTATTGGAGTCCAATAGGACAACATATAGCATAACACCCAGTGCTCATCCCATCAAGTGCCCCCTTAGTGTCCGTCACCCAGTCGCCCCAATGCCCGTCCACCTCCCTTTCCACCACCCCTTCTTCATTTCCCAGAGGTAGGAGTCTCTCATGTTCTGTCCCTCTCATTGATATTTCCCACTCATTCTCCTTCCTTTCCCCTTTATTCCCTTTCATTATTTTTTATATTCCCTGAATGAATGAAGCCAAATAATGTTTCTCCTTTTCCGATTGACTCAATTCACTCAGCATAATACCCATTAGTTCTATCCATGCTGAAGCAAATGGTGGGTATTTCGATGCGCACTGAGGCTCCTTCCACAGTTTGGCCATTGTGGATATTGCTGCTATAAACATTGAGGTGCAGATGTCCCATCGTTTCACTGCATCTAAATCTTTGGGGTAAATCCCCAGCAGTGCAATTGCTGGGTTGTAGGCCAGTTCTATTTTTAACTCTTTGAGGAACCTCCACACAGTTTTCCAGAGTGGCTGCACCAGTTCACATTCCCACCAACAGTGCAGGAGGGTTCCCCTTTCTCCGCATCCTCTCTAACATTTGTGGTTTCCTGCCTTGTTAATTTTCTCCATTCTCACTGGTGTGAGGTGGTATCTCATTGTGGTTTTGATTTGTATTTCCCTGATGGCAAGTGATGCAGAGCATTTTCTCATGTGCGTGTTGGCCATGTCTATGTCTTCCGCTGTGAGATTGCTGTTCATGTCTTTTGCCCATTTCATGATTGGATTGTTTGTTTCTTTGCTGTTGATTCTAATAAGTTCTTTAGAGATCTTGGATACTAGCCCTTTATCCGATATTTCCTTTGCAAATATCTTCTCCCATTCTGTAGGTTGTCTTTTAGTTTTGACGGTTTCTTTTTATTTTATTTTATTTATTTTATTTTATTTTATTTATTTTATTTATTTTTATTTTTTATTTATTTATTAACTTTCTTATTGGAGTTCAATTTGCCAACATATAGCATATGCTGTGCTCATCCGGTCAGGTGCCTCCCTCAGTGCCCGTCACTCAGTCACCCTAACCCCGCTGCCCACCTCCCTTTCTAAAACACCTTGATTGTTTCCCAGAGTTAGGAGTCTCTCATATTCTGTCATCCTCACTGATATTTTCACTCATTTTCTCTCCTTCCCCCTTTATTCCCTTTCACTATTTTTGATTCCCCAAATGAATGAGACCATATAATGTTTGTCCTTCTCCGATTGACTTATTTTACTCAGCATAATACCCTCCAGTTTCATCCACGTTGAAGCAAATGGTGGGTATTTGTCATTTCTAATGGCTGAGTAATATTCCATTGTATACATATATCACATCTTGGGAGATCCAGTGGTGTTACTGGGAGGCAGGACTTCTGGAAGAATGAGTGGCACAGACCTTGAAGACCAGAATATATTGAAGGATTATGGGGCAGAGTGGCAGAGACTCTTGAACAATTAGGGAATGGTCAAAAGGCAGGGATCTTAGGTCTCATTTGAAAAACTATCATCTATTTACAAAGTAGTAGGAGAATACTTCTATGTTTTAAAAACTGGGTTACTCAAACTAGCACATATTAGTTGAGTATAAATGTTATCTCCAGTAAATCCCAACTCTTCAAAGTGAGCAAGATTGAAGTGAAAGGTAAGATAAAAAATGCTTTAGATGAATGCACAAAATAAGTAAAAAGATTAAATATAATTGTATATTGCATAGAAAAGTAGCAGTGATTGGGGTGCCTGGGTGGCTCAGCTGGTTATGTGCCTACCTTCTACTCAGGTCATGATTCCAGAGTCCTGGGATTGAGACCATGCTGGGGCCCCTGCTCAGTAGGAAGCCTACTTCTCCCTCCCCCTTGCCCACTCATGCTCTCTCTCACTACCTCTATCTCTCTCTCTCTCTCTCAAAGAAGTAAACAAAAAAAAGTAGCAGTGATGAATTATTTTATTGATCAGATGTGAAAAAATAACTTTCAAGGGAGACTTGCACATCAAATATGTCAAAAGGAAGGATAAAATAGACAAACTACATACTATAATTGTATTTTTTTTCTCCTTTGAGACTTAATCTTACCAAAAATACTTTGGGAAGATGTCCGTTTAAATTTTGAACTTCCTAGAAGCATAGTTCAGCAACTACAATCTTGAAGCTTCACTAAAGGAAAAAAAATCCTTGTTTATGTTATATTTTGATGCTATGCAATATTGGAATTTAATTTGGTTCAGGTTCTTGGATTTCCTCAAAAGGCATATATACTAGGCGCTAATGGAAGAAGACAATTTTGAATTCAGATTTGCTGCTTTATTTCATACAATGGACGTTTTAACAATTAAATGAAACTTTAGACTTGAAGCTAAGCTTCATGAAAGTGTGTTACTCAATTTTGGTAACTGCAAAAGCTGTATAACTATCATTGAAGGTTTTACTCCCCCCCTCCCCCCCGTTTTTATTAGAGCTAACCTCTGCCTCTACATAGAAAGGACTTCACTAAGGGAATATAAGGGAAGGGAGAAGAAATGTGTGGGAAATATCAGAAAGGGAGACAGAACATAAAGACTCCTAACTCTGGGAAATGAACTAGGGGTGATGGAAGGGGAAGAGGGTGGGGGGGGGGTCAATGGGTGACAGGCACTGAGGGGGGCACTTGACGGGATGAGCACTGGGTGTTATTCTGTATGTTGGTAAATTGAACACCAATAAAAAATAAATTCATTATTTAAAAAAAAGGACTTCACTGAGATATTTTATCTAAAGCTGTGTGGTGAGGTTTCCCCCTAGTGTGGAAATACCACACTCATTACAGAAACTGCCCTTAGATGTGTCTAACATTCTAACTGATAGAATCCGTTGTTGCATGAAGAACTTGGGATTTTAAGTTGGCCTCATTCACTACCCTTGGGAGTATGTGCCCCAATGGACATTTAGTTTAAACTGGTGAAAATAGTTCATTCTTTTTTAATAAATACAATTGAGTCACTAATACATGCTTTCATCTTATGATACACCTGGGAATATTTCATTATGACTGTGTTATTCTAGTCCTGGAATCACATAAGCAACTTGACTTCAGAGTGTTTATTCCACACACACACACACACTTGGGCATAATTAAAACACCACACACTAATTTGATTTAAAAAAAAGCACCTTCCAGAGATATCAGTAATTGAAATAATGAGGCAAGATCTTTTAGTTTAATACAACTTTTTTGAAATTGATGTATCTGAATAATAATCATGGGGCTTGTGAAACTAACGAGGTAACTGAGAATAATTTGGAGTTCTTACAGTTCTGTCTCCTGGGTATCCCTTCCTAGATTAATTATGGTGCATATGGTTAATATCACCCAAAAGAACAAACATCTAATGCAAAGGATTCCTTTGAGAAATTGAGAGATCAAAAAGTCAAAATAACTGTGAGAATTAGAAAATAAGAGAAGTATCTCAAAGCAACTGTCAGAAAAATATTCCAGAAAGAAAGATAGAGGAGGCTAACAGGTGATTCTAAGTTGAGAGAAAGAACTTGATTCATTGCACAAAGAGCCAGAAATTCAAATATGTGAATTAGAGAATCCTATTAACCTGCTTACAGTCAGTGTTGTCAAAGAACATGATGATGAAACATTGAGAATTTAGTTCATTAGAAAGATGATTTGATGCTGGCCTCATAGAACAAATTTGGAAGTACTCCATCTCTTTCTATCTTTCCAAACAGCTTTAGGAGAATAGGTATGGTTTCTTCTTTAAACGTTTGATAGAATACCCCAGGGAAGCCATCTGGCCCTGGACTTTTGTGTCTTGGGAGGTTTTTGATGACTGCTTCAATTTCTTCCCTGGTTATTGGCCTGTTCAGGTTTTCTATTTCTTCCTGTTCCAGTTTTGGTAGTTCGTGGCTTTCCAGGAATGCGTCCATTTCTTCTAGATTGCCTAATTTATTGGTGTATAGCTGCTCATAGTATGCTTTTAAAATCGTTTGTATTTCCTTGGTGTTGGTAGTGATCTCTCCTTTCTCATTCATGATTTTATTAATTTGAGTCTTCTCTCTTCTTTTTAATAAGGCTGGCTAAAGGTTTATCTATCTTATTAATTCTTTCAAAGAACCAACTCCTGGTTCTGTTGATCTGTTCCACAGTTTTTCTGGTCTTGATTTCGTTGAGTACTGCTCGAATCTTTATTAACTCCAAAACAGACAAAGACCCCACCAAAAAGGAGAATTACAGACCAATATCCCAGATGAACATGGATGCAAAAATTCTCAACAAGATACTAGCCAATAGGATCCAACAATACATTGAGAAAATTATTCACCATGACCAAGAAGGATTTATCCCCGGGACACAAGGCTGGTTCAACACTCGTAAAACAATCAATGTGATTCATCATATCAGCAAGAGAAAAACCAAGTACCATATGATCCTCTCATTAGATGCAGAGAAAGCATTTGACAAAATAGAGCATCCATTCCTGATCAAAACTCTTCAGAGTTTAGGGATAGAGGGAACATTCCTCGACATCTTAAAAGCCATCTACGAAAAGCCCACAGCAAATATCATTCTCCATGGGGAAGCACTGGGAGCCTTTCCCCTAAGATCAGGAACAGGACAGGGATGTCCACTATCACCACTGCTATTCAATATAGTATTGGAAGTCCTAGCCTCAGCAATCAGACAACAAAAAGACATTAAAGGCATTCAAATTGGCAAAGAAGAAGTCAAACTCTCCCTCTTCACCGATGACGTGATACTCTGCATAGAAAACCCAAAAGCCTCCACCCCAAGATTGCTAGAACTCATACAGCAATTTGGTAGCGTGGCAGGATACAAAATCAATGCCCAGAAATCAGTGGCATTTCTATACACTAACAAGGAGACTGAAGAGAGAGAAATTAAAGAGTCAATCTCATTTACAATTGCATCCAAAAGCATAAGATACCTAGGAATAAACCTAACCAAAGAGGTAAAGGATCTATACCCTACAAACTGTAGAACACTTCTGAAAGAAATTGAGGAAGACACAAAGAGATGGAAAAATATTCCATGCTCATGGATGACAGAATTAATATTGTGAAAATGTCAATGTTACCCAGGGCAATTGACACTTTTATTGCAATCCCTATCAAAATACCATGGACTTTCTTCAGAGAGTTAGAACAAATTATTTCAGATTTGTGTGGAATCAGAAAAGACCCTGAATAGCCAGGGGTTTTTAAAAAAAGAAAATCATATCTGGGGGCATCACAATGCCAGATTTCAGGTTGTACTACAAAGCCGTGGTCATCAAGACAGTGTGGTACTGGCACAAAAACAGACACATGGATCATTGGAACAGAATAGAGAACCCATAAGTGGACCCTGAACCTTATGGTCAACTAATATTCGATAAAGGAGGAAAGACTATCCATTGGAAGAAATATGGCCTCTTTAATAAATGGTGCTGGGAAAATTGGACATTCACATGCAGAAGAATGAAACTAGACCACTCTCTTTCACCATACACAAAGAGAAACTCAAAATGGATGAGAGATCTCAATGTGAGACAAGATTCCATCAAAATCCTAGAGGAGAACACAGGCAACACCCTTTTTGAACTCAGCCACAGTAACTTCTTGCAAGATACATCCACGAAGGCAAAAGAAACAAAAGCAAAAATGAACTATTGGGACTTCATCAAGATAAGAAGCTTTTGCACAGCAAAGGATACAGTCAACAAAACTCAAAGACAACCTACAGAATGAGAGAAGATATTTGCAAATGACGTATCAGATAAAGGGCTAGTCTCCAAGATCTATAAAGAGCTTATTAAACTCAACACCAAAGAAACAAACAATCCAATCATGAAATAGGCAAAAGACATGAAGAGATATCTCACAGAGGAAGACAGACATGGCCAACATGCACATGAGAAAATGCATCACTTGCCATCAGGGGAATACAAATAAAAACCACAATGAGATACTACTTCACACCAGGGAGAAAGGGGAAAATTAACAAGGCAGGAAGCCACATATGTTGGAGAGGATGTGGAGAAAAGGGAACCCTCTTATTCTGTTGGTGGGAATGTGAACTGGTGCAGCCACTCTGGAAAACTGTGTGGAGGTTCCTCTAAGAGTTAAAAATAGACCTGCCCTATGACCCAGCAATTGCACTGTTGGGTATTACTCTAAAGATACAGATGCAATGAAACTCCAGGACACCTGCACCCGATGTTTCCAGCAGCAATGTCCACAATAGCCGAGCTGTGGAAGGAGCCTCCGTGTCCATGGAAAGATGAATGGATAAAGAAGATGTGGTTTAAAAAAAAAAAAAAAAAAGATGTGGTTTATGTATACAATGGAATATTACTCAGTCATTAGAAACGACAAATACCCACCATTTGCTTAAACGTGGATGGAACTGGATGGTATTATGCTGAGTGAAGTAAGTAAATCGGAAAAGGACAAACATTATATGTTCTCATTCATTTGGGGAATATAAATAATAGTGAAAGGGAATATAAGGGAAGGGAGAAGAAATGTGTGGGAAATATCAGATAGGGAGACAGAACATAAAGACTCCTATCTCTGGGAAATGAACTACGGGTGGTGGAAGGGGAGGAGGGCAGGGATGGAGGTGAATGGGTGATGGGCACTGAGGGGGGCACTTGATGGGATGAGCACTGTGTGTTATTCTGTATGTTGTTAAATTGAACACAAATAAAAAATAAATTTATTAAATATAAAGAAAGATGATTTGATTGGACAGACTATTAAATTTATAGACTAGAGAATTACTTCAGTTTTTTAATTTAAATTTAATTAATTAATATATACTGTATTATTAATTTCAGAGGTAGACTTTTTTTTCCCAAGGTAGACTTTAGTGATTCATCAGTTGCATATAATACCCAGTGCTCATCACATAATGTGCTCTACTTAATGCTCATCACACAATTACTCCAGCCCCCACCCACCTCCTGTCCAGCAACCCACATGTTTCCTGAAGTTATGAGTGTCTTATAGTTTGTCTACCTTTCTGATTTCATCTTCTTTTAATTTTCCCTCCCTTCCCCTATGATCTTATGTCTTGTTTCTTAATTTCCATATAAGAGTAAAATCATATTAGATCTCTTTCACTGATTGACTTATTTTGTTTGGCATAATACCCTCCAGTTCCAGCCACATTGTTGAAAATGGTAAAATTTCATTTTTTGATGGCTGAGTAATATTCCAGTGGAATATTATACACACACATGCATGCGCACGCGCACACACACCTTCTCTATCCATTCATCTGTTGAGAGACATCTTGGCTCCTTACACAATTTGGTTATTGTGGACATTGCTGCTATAAACATTGGGATGCAGGTACCCCTTTGGATCACGACATTTGTATATTTGAGATAAATGTCTACTAATGCATTTGCTGGGTCATAGGGAAGCTCTGCTTTTAACATTTTGAGGAAATCCATATTGTTTTTTAATTGTTTTGAAATTTGTAATTTTTATAGATAAGGAGATGAAAGACTATGTCAAAAATTCTGATCAATATCCATTTAACAAAGTAAAATATGTAATAAAGTTTTTCTTTAAAATTTCTCAGTAAACTTGAAGTATCAAATAGCTATAATAGCAAGCAAAGGATCCTCAATACGGTATTCTTGGGCATTTTACATTAAGGTGTGTACTCCAAGAATATCCCCATCCCATGGCAGGTATGGGGTAATTGGGTGATGGGCATTAGGGAGGGCAGAAAATGTGATTAGCAATCACTGTAATATGAAACTGATGAATTACTGAACTCTACATCTGAAACTATTGATGTCCCATATGTTGGCTAATTTAATTTAAATTTAAAAAGCACATACAGAACTGTATATATTTAATAGAAGAAAAAGAACCAAAAAATAAAAAGTTAAAAAAACTAAATTATAACTAAAACTTATAGGAAATATAAGAAGCTAGTGGGAAAAAAAGCAGAATGTTCATGCATAAAATAAGAGGAAAATGTAGTAAATGGAAAAAACGTAATTTCTTTAAAGGTTAAGAAGACAAAAGAGAATATCTGATAATTGACTGAGACTCCAAGCACATGAAGTGGTCCTGGGAATGAAAAAAGATGGTGGAGGAGTAGGGTCGCCAAGTCACCTGTCCCCACCAACTTACCTAGATAACTTTCAAATCATCCTGACAACCTACGAATTCGACCTGAGATTTAAAGAAAGAACAGAGGATTCCTGGGTGGCTAAGCAGTTTAGCACCTGCCTTCGTGATCCTGGAGTCCTGGGATCAAGTCCCACACTGAGCTCCCTGCATGGAGCCTGCTTCTCCCTCTGCCTGTCTCTCTGCCTCTCTCTGTGTGTCTCTCATGAATAAATAAATAAAATCTTTTTAAAAATAAATTAAAAAGAAAGAGAGAACAGCTGGAACGCTACAGAGAGAAGTTTCTGTTTTTAACAAGGTAGGAAGGTGGAAACAAAATTAAAAGAATCAAGTCAGGGAGGGGCTCCCATGAGGGGCTGGGCTAAGGCCCCACGGTGAAAGTCTCCAAGACAGGAATGGCCAGTCAAAGAGAATCAGGAAGTTTAAAAATCCACACTGGATTCTTCCCGGATGGAAAGATACTTGGCAGGGAAACAGGGCAGAACCATAGGAGGGGCAGTGGAGCCTCCAGGTTCCCATGGGCGCTAACAGAGGAAGTGCTCCTGGGGGAGGGGAGCACACCACATACTGTGGGCCCAGCTCAGCAAAGGGATAGAGTGTGCCCAACAAGGCCTCAGGGAGAAGCCAGTGGGTCAGGCAGGGTCTCCAGGCCGAGGGGGTTGCACCCTGCTGCCATCAAGAGACCCGCCCCTGGGAGTGCAATTCCAGCAGCACAGGCCCCAGAACCCAGGGTCCTGAGTGGACACAGCCCAGGATCCTGCAATTCCCCCGGGACAGGGGGAGGTGGGGAGGGCACAGGACACTGAGGACTCTCCTGATGCCGGACACGCCCAAGCTGTGCAGATCAGTGTCCCCCGCCCCAGGAGCCCCCAGGGCAGTATGGACTGAGACACTGTGGTAGTTACAGTGGGAGCTGACTCCAGGGCTGGAGAGAAGGCCGCTGCCAGTGTTGTTCCTCCAGGTGTCACAGTGTGGCAGGGATGTAGGGGGCCCACAATGGTACAAGGGACTCACAAGATAAACAGCTCGCACTGGGGGATCCCTGGGTGGTGCAGCAGTTTGGCCCCTGCCTTTGGCCCAGGGCGCGATCCTAAAGACCCGGGATCGAATCCCACGTCGGGCTCCCGGTGCATGGAGCCTGCTCCTCCCTCTGCCTGTGTCTCTGCCTCTCTCTCTCTCTCTCTCTGTGACTATCATAAAAAAAAAAACCAGCTTGCACTGAACCGTGCACACACCTGAGAATCAGCAAGCAACACCGCCCCCCCCCCCCGAAGAACAGCCGGAATGACATAAGAAGAGAAAGTTATTAACAAAGATGCACTGGAAAGTTCCAGGGTAAGTAGAGGGATTACTTTATAGAATCAGAGGATAATCCCCCTTATTTTTTGTTTTCTGTTTGTTCCCTGACCCCTTTCTTTTCTCCCTCTTTTTCTCCTTTTTCCAGTACAACTTGTTTTTAGCCACTCTCCACGGAGCAAAATGAATAGAAGGAAAAAAATCACCACAAAAACAAAACAAAACAAAACAAAAAAACAGAAACAGTACTCTCTCACACAGAGTTACAAAATCTGGATTACAATTCAGTGTCAGAAAGCCAATTCAGAAGCACAATTATAAAGCTACTGGTGGCTCTAGAAAAAAGCATAAAGTATTCAAGAGACTTCATGACTGCAGAATTTAGATCTAAAGAGGCAGAAATTAGGGATCCCTGGGTGGCGCAGCGGTTTGGCGCCTGTCTTTGGCCCAGGGCGCGATCCTGGAGACCCGGGATCGAATCCCACATTGGGCTCCCGGTGCATGGAGCCTGCTTCTCCCTCTGCCTGTGTCTCTGGCTCTCTCTCTCTCTCTGTGACTATCATAAATAAATAAAAAAAATAAATAAAGAGGCAGAAATTAAATATCAATTCAATGAGATGCCATCCAAACTGGAGGTTCTAATGACAAGGGTTAATGAGGTAGAAGAACGAGTGAGTGACATAGAAGACAAGTTGGTGGCAAGGAAGGAAGCTGAGGAAAAAAAGAGACAAACTATTATAAGATCATGAGGATAGGTTAAGGGAAATAAATGACAGCCTCAGAAGGAAAAATCTGTTTAATTGGGGTTCCCGAGGACGCCAAAAGGGACAGAGGACCAGAGAGTGTATTTGAACAAATCAAAGCTCAGAACTTCCCTAACTTGGGGAGGGAAACAGTCATTCAGATCCAGGAGATAGAGAGACTCCCCCCCCACAAAATAAATAAAAACCGTTCAACACCTCGATATTTAATAGTGAGGCTTGCAAATACCAAAGAAAAGGGAAGATCCTTAAAGCAGAAAGAAACAAGGGATCCCTAAACATTATGGGGAGAAGTATTAGGTTAACAGAAGACCTCTCCATAGAGACCTGGCAGGCCAGAAAGAGCTGGTAGGATATATTCAGGGTCCTAAATGAGAACAACCTGCAGCCAAGAATAACTCATCCAGCAAGGGTCTCATTCAGAATAGAAGGAGAGATAAAGAGCTTTCAAGATAGGCAGAAACTGAAAGAATATGTGACCTCTGAACCAGCTCTGCAAGAAATATTAAGGGGTACTCTGGAAAAGAAAGAGGAAGTCCAAGGAAACATTCTACAAAAAAGGGGACTGAATAGGTATCATGATGACACTAAACTCATATCTTTCAATAGTAACTCTGAACGTGAATGGGCTTAATGACCCCATCAAAAGGCGCAGGTACTCAGACTGGATAAAAAAGCAAGACCCATCTATTTGCTGTCTATAAGCGACTCATTTTAGACAGCAGGACACCTACAGCCTGAAAATAAAAGGTTGGAAAACAATGTACCATTCAAATGGTCCTCAAGAGAAAGCAGGAGTAGCCATCCTTAAATCAGATAAATCAAAGTTTATCCCAAAGACTGTAGTAAGAGATGAAGAGGGACACTTTATCATACGTAAAGTATTTATCCAACAAGAGAACCTAACAATCGTCAATATTTATGCCCCTAATGTGGGAGCTGCAAATACATCAATCAATTAATAACCAAAGTTAAGACATACTTAGATAATAATACGTATATACTTGGTGACTTGAACACAGCTCTTTCTACAATCAACAGGTCTTCTAAGCACAACATCTCCAAAGAAACAAGAGCTTTAAATGATACACTGGACCAGATGGATTTTACAGATATTTATAGAACTTTACATGCAAATGCAACTGAATACACATTCTTTTCAAGTGCACCTGGAACTTTCTCCAGAAGAGACCACATACTGTGTTAAAAATCAGGTTTGAACTGATACCAAAAGATTGGGATCATCGCCTGCATATTTCCAGACCATAATTCTTTGAATGTAGAACTAGTCACAGGAAGAACTTTGGAAGGATTTCAAACACGTGGAGGTTAAGGACCATCCTGCTAAAGGATGAAAGGGTGAACCAGGAAATTAGAGAAGAATCTTAAAAAAATATATGGAAACTAATGAGAATGAAGATACAACCATTCAAAATCTTTGGGATACAGCAAAAGCAGTCCTGAGGGGGAAATACAACACAATACAAGCATCCATCCAAAAACTGGAAAGAACTCAAATAGAAAAGCTAACCTTGGACCTAAAGGAGCTGGAGAAAAAACAGCAAATAGATCCTACACCCAGCAGAAGAAGAGAGTTAATAAAGATTCGAGCAGAACTCAATGAAATAGAGAGGAGGAGAACTGTGGAACAGATCAACAAAACCAGGTGTTAGTTCTTTGACAGAATTAATAAGATAGATAAACCATTAGCCAGCCTTATTAAAAAGAAGAGAGAAAAGACTCAATAAAGTCATGAATGAGAAAGGAGAGATTACCACCAATACCAAGGAAATACAAACAATCTTAAAAACTTATTATGAGCACTCTGCCGAAGATGGCGGAAGAGTAAGTTCCCCAAGTCACCTGTCCCCACCAAATTACCTAGATAACCTTCAAATCATCCTGAAAATCTACGAATTCGGCCTGAGATTTAAAGAGAGACCAGCTGGAATGCTACAGTGAGAAGAGTTCGCGCTTCTATCAAGGTAGGAAGACGGGGAAAAAGAAATAAAGAAACAAAGGCCTCCAAGGGGGAGGGGCCCGCGAGGAGCCGGGCTGAGGCCGGGGCGAGTGTCCCCAGGACAGGAGAGCCCCGTCCCGGAGACGCAGGAGCTGCACCGACCTTCCCGGGCGGAAAGGGGCTCGCGGGGAGTTAGAGCAGATTCCCAGGAGGGGTGTGGATGCCCTCAGACTCCCTGGGACACTAACAGAGCACCTGTGACCCGGGGAGAGCGCACCACACCCCACGGCCGAGCTCCCTAAAAGGCTGCAGTGCACAATCGGCTGGACTCGGGAGCAGCTCCGGGCGGCTCTGGCAGAGGCTCCGCTCAAAGGGGTTGTGGGGCCAGGAGCGCAAATCCAACAGCGCAGGCCCAGGAGCACAGGGCGCCGGGACACAGCCCAGGATCCGGCATCCCCCCAGGACAGGCAAAAGCCAGGAGGGCCCAGGACAGCAAGGACGTTCCTGCCCCGAGCTGAGCAAATCAGCGGCCCCGCCCCGGAGCCTCCAGGCCCTGCAGACGGAGAGCTCTACAGTTATTATGGGAGCTGAATCCAGGGCTCCAGACCTGGCCGCCGCCACTGTTGCTTTTCCTCCTGGGGCCTCACAGGATAAAAAAAAAAAAAAAAAAAAAAAAACCAATGAGCCTCACAGTGGCCTCACCGGATAAACAGCTTAAACATCACATCTTTCCCTGAGCCCTGCACCAGGCAGGGGGCTGAGCAGCTCCTCCAAGTGCTAACACCTGAAAATCAGTACAAAACGTCGCTCCCCCAGTAGACCAGCTGAACTGAGAGGGGAAAAACAAATTACTGTCCAAGCAGCAGTAGAAAGTTCCAGGGGAAGTCGAGGAACTTACAGTGTACAGAATCAGAGGATAATCCCCCTTGTTTTCTTTTGTTTGTTTCTTTTTTTACTTCTGTTTGCGCCCCTTTTTTTCTTCCTTTTTCTTTTTTCTTCTTTTTTTATTTTTCCTTTTTATTTTCTTCCTTTTTTCTTTCTTTTTCTATCCTTTTTTTCTCTTCTCTTTTTCTCCTTTTCCCAATATAACTTGTTTTTGGCCACTCTGCAGTGAGCAAAATGACTAGAAGGAAAACCTCACCTCAAAAGAAAGAATCAGAAACAGTCCTCTCTCCCACAGAGTTAGAAAATTTGGATTACAATTCCATGTCAGAAAGCCAATTCAGAAGCACTTTTATAAAGCTACTGGTGGCTCTAGAAAAAAGCATAAAGAATTCAAGAGACTTCGTGACTGCAGAATTTAGATCCAATCAGGCAGAAATTAAAAATCAATTGAATGAGATGCAATCCAAACTAGAAGTCTTAACGACGAGGGTTAACGAGGTGGAAGAAAGAGTGAGTGACAAAGAAGACAAGTTGGTGGCAAAGAGGGAAACTAGGAAAAGAAGAGACAAACAATTAAAACATCATGAGTATAGATTAAGGGAAATAAGTGAGAGCCTGAGGAAGAAAAATCTATGTTTAATTGGGGTTCCCAAGGACGCCTAAAGGGACAGAGGTCCAGAATATGTATTTGAACAAATCATAGATGAAAACTTTCCTAACCTGGGAAGGGAAACAGGCATTCAGATCCAGGAAATAGATCCCCCCTAAAATCAATAAAAACCATTCAATACCTCGACATTTAATAGTTAAGCTTGCAAATTCCAAAGATAAAGAGAAGATCCTTAAAGCAGCAAGAGACAAGAAATCCCTAACTTATATGGAGAGGAATATCAGATTAACAGCAGACCTCTCGACGGAGACTTGGCAGGACAGAAAGGGCTGGCAGGATATATTCAGGGTACAAAATGAGAAAAGCATGCAGCCAAGAATACTTTATCCAGCAAGGCTCTCATTCAGAATAGAAGGAGAGATAAAGAGCTTCCAAGATAGGCGGGAACTGAAAGAATATGTGACCTCCAAACCAGCTCTGCCAGAAATTTTAAGGGGGACTCTTAAAATTCCCCTTTAAGATGAAGTCCAGTGGAACAGTCCACAAAAACAAGGACTGAAGAGATATCATGATGACACTAAACTCATATCTTTCAATAGTAACTCTGAACATGAACGGGATTAATGACCCCATCAAAAGGCGCAGGATATTAGACTGGATAAAAAAGGAGGACCCATCTATTTGCTGTCTACAAGAGACTCATTTTAGATATAAGGACACCTAGAGCCTGAAAATAAAAGGTTGGAGAACCATTTACCATTCGAATGGTCCTCAAAAGAAAGCAGGGGTAGCCATCCTTATATCAGATAAACTAAAATTTACCCCGAAGACTGTAGTGAGAGATGAAGAGGGACACTATATCATATTTAAAGGATCTATCCAACAAGAGGACTTAACAATCCTCAATATATATGCCCCGAATGTGGGAGCTGCCAAATATATAAATCAGTTATTAACCAGTGAAGAAATACTTAGATAATAATACACTTATACTTGGTGACTTCAATCTAGCACTTTCTACACTCGATAGGTCTTCTAAGCACAACATCTCCAAAGAAACGAGAGCTTTAAATGATACACTGGACCAGATGGATTTCAAGATATCTACAGAACTTTACATCCAAACTCAACTGAATACACATTCTTCTCAAGTGCACATGGAACTTTCTCCAGAATAGACCACATATTGGGTCACAAATCGGGTCTGAACCGATACCAAAAGATTGGGATCATCCCCTGCATATTCTCAGACCATAATGCCTTGAAATTAGAACTAAATCACAACAAGAAGTTTGGAAGGACCTCAAACACGTGGAGGTTAAGGACCATCCTGCTAAAAGATGAAAGGGTCAACCAGGAAATTAAGGAAGAATTAAAAAGATTCATGGAAACTAAAGAGAATAAAGATACAACCATTCAAAATCTTTGGGATGCAGCAAAAGCAGTCCTGTGGGGGAAATACATCGCAATACAAGCATCCATTCAAACACTGGAAAGAACTCAATTACAAAAGCTAACCTTACACCTAAACGAGCTAGAGAAAAAACAGCAAATAGATCCTACACCCAACAGAAGAAGAGAGTTAATAAAGATTTGAGCAGAACTCAACGAAACCGAGACCAGAACTGTGGAACAGATTAACAAAACCAGGAATTGGTTCTTTGAAAGAATTAATAAGATAGATAAACCATTAGCCTGCTGTATTTAAAAGAAGAGAGAGAAGAGTCAAATTAATAAAATCATGAATGAGAAAGGAGAGATCACTACCAACACCAAGGAAATACAAACGAATTTAAAAACATATTATGAACAGCTATATGCTAATAAATTAGGCAATCTAGAAGAAATGGACGCATTCCTGGAAAGCCACAAACTACCAAAACTGGAACAGGAAGAAATAGAAAACCTTAACAGGCCAATAACCAGGGAGGAACTTGAAGCAGTCGTCAAAATCCTCCCAAGACACAAAAGTCCAGGGAGATGGCTTCCCTGGGGAATTCTATCAAACGTTTAAGAACAAACCATACCTATTCTGCTAAAGGTCTTTGGAAAGATAGAAAGAGATGGAGTACTTCCAAACTCGTCCTATGAGGGCAGCATCAACTTATTTCCAAAACCAGAGAAAGACCCCACCAAAAAGGAGAATTATAGACCAATATCCATGATGAACATGGATGTAAAAATTCTCAACAAGAGACTAGCCAATAGGATCCAACAATACGTTAAGAAGATTATTCACCATGACCAAGTAGGATTTATCCCCAGAATTCAAGGCTGGTTCAACAATCACAAAGTAATCAATGTGATTCATCATATCAGCAAGAGAAAAAACAGGAACCATAGGATCCTCTCAATATACGCAGAGAAAGCATTTGTCAAAATATAGTATCCTTTCCTGATTAAAACTCTTTAGAGTTTAGGGATAGAGGGAACATTCCTCAACATCTTAAAACCCATCTACGAAACGCCCACAGCAAATATCATTCTCAATGGGGAAGCACTGGGAGCCTTTTACCTAAGATCAGGAACAAGACAGGGATGTCCACTCTCACCACTGCTATTCAACATAGTACTGGAAGTCCTATGTCTAGATTCTTTCAATGTATTGAATTTAATTATGGTAGATATATGAGATATGGGCTTTTGTTTTGTGTTTTTTTCTGCCTCATTTTGTCTTACAATGGCAAAAGCTAATACCTTCTAAAATATGACCAGCATGCACCCAGAACCAGGGGAATACCATGCTGGTTCATTCTGTGAAATTATATTCTCTCTTAATTCCCATTCTGTCCCTTCTTTTATCTCATTTATGTTTTGATGGTCAATGGTGGGGCTTTCTACAAATGTTTCTGGTTTATAAAATTTGAGACTGAGCATCTTCTAACATACAGAACTTAATATACTCAGAATGAAGAGGCTTACCCTCTAGGACCCCTCAGATAGACTATATTCTCCATCCACTACAATGTCTTCACCACCACCACCACTTCTTCTTCTCTTCTCTTTTCTTTTTTTTAAGATTTGATTTATGTATTCATGAGAGACACAGAGAGAGAGGCAGAGCCAGAGGTAGAGGGAGAAGCAGGCTCCATGCAGGGAGCCTGAATTGGACCTCGATCCCAGGTCTCCAGGATCATACCCTGGGCTGAAGGCGGCGCTAAACTGCTGAGCCACATGAGCTGCCCTCTTTTCTTTATTTTTTTTCTCTTTTTCTTTTTTTCCTCTCTGTTTTTGGTTTTGGGCTTTTAATTTTTACTATTCTTTTACATTTCTTTTTCACTTTAGTGGTCCTTTTATTATATTCTGTTCTTCTTCTTTTACTTCTGGTCTCTGACCTCTTCAGAATCATCTAGGATGTATTTTACTTAGGTTGTGGTTGATATTCTTGACTCAGGCTACTCATACAGTCCCTCTGAACTAGACAAAATGACTATAAGGGCAAATTCAGCATAAAAGAGAGACCAGAGAAATAGTACTCTCTGCCACAGTGTTACAGAACTTGAAATTCAATATGGTGTCAGAAATTCAATTTAGAACTACAATTATAAAGCTACTGATGGCTCTGGAAAAAAGTGTAAAGGCCTCTAGAGACTTTGTTACAGCATAATTGATAACTAATCAGGCAGAAATTAAAAATAGATTATATGAGATGTAATCCAAACTGGATGTCCTAATGACTAGGGTTAATGAGGTGGAAGAGAGAGTGGGTGACATAGAAGATAAGTTGATGGCAAGGAAGGAATCTGAGGGGGAAAAAAGAGAAAAACAATTAGGAGCTCATGAGACTTAGGAAAGATTTAGGGAAATAAATGATAGCTTGAGAAGGAAGAACATATATATAAATGAGATTCCAGAAGAGACTGAGAAAGACAGGGAGGATCACAAAGTATATTTGAATAAATCATAGCAGAGAGCTTCCCAAATCTGGGGAAGGAAACATGCATTCAAATCCAAGAGATAGAGAGGACTCCACCATAAAATCAAGAAAAACCATTCAACACCTTGATATTTAACAGCAAAACTTGCAAATTTCAAAGATAAAGAGAAAATTCTTAAAGCAGCATGAAACAAGAGATTCCTAATTTATATGGGAGCAATATCAGATCAACACTGGATGTCTCCCAGAGACCTGGCAGGCCAGAAAGGGCTGGCACGATATATTGAAGGTACTAAATGAGAAGAACATCCAGCCAAAAATATCCAGCAAGGCTGTCATTCAGAATAGAAGGAGAGATAAAGAGCTTCCAGGATAGACAGAAGCTGAAAGAATATGTGACCACCAAAATAGTTCTACAAGAAACATTAAGGGGGATCCTGTAAATGAAAGAAGAATCCCAAAGAAGCAATTCACAAAAACAGGGACTGAATAGGTAATACAATGACCCAAATTCATATGTTTCAGTAGTTACTCTGAATGTGAATGGGCTAAATTATCCCATCAAAAGATGCATGGTATTGGACTGGATAAAAAAAGCAAGACCATATATATGCTGTCTGTAAAAGGCTCATTTCAGACCTAAGGACACCTCCAGATGAAAATGAAGGGGTGGACACCATTTATCATTCAAATGGTCTTCAAATGTGGTCTTTGTATACAATGGAATATTAGCCATTAGAAACGACAAATACTCACCATTTGCTTCAATGTGGATGGAACTGGAGGGTATTATGCTGAGTGAAATAAGTCCATCAGAGAATGACAAACATTATATGGTCTCATTCATTTGGGGAATATAAAAAAATAGTGAAAGGGAATAAATGGGAAAGGAGAGAAAATGAGTGGGAAATATCAGAAAGGGAGACAGAACATGAGAGACTCCTAACTCTGGGAAATGAACTAGAGGTGGTGGAAGGGGAGGAGGGCAGGGGGTGGGGGTTACTGGGTGACGGGCACTGAGGTGGGCACTTGATGGGATGAGCACTGGGTGTTATTGTATATGTTGGCAAATTGAACACCAATAAAAAATAAATTTATTTTAAAAAAGGGGGAAAGGAGAAAAAAGAGTGGGAAATATTAGAAAGAGAGACAGAACATGAGAGACTTCTAACTCTGAGAAATGAACTTGGGTTGAACTTGGGTAGAAAGGGAAGAGGGCAGGGATGGGGGTGACTGGGTGACATGCACTGAGGGGAGCACTTGATAGGATGAGCACTGGGTGTTATTTTATATGTTGGTAAATTGAACACCGATAAAAAATAAATTTATATAAAAAAACAAGTGGTCTTCAAAAGAAAGCTGGCATACCAATACTCATATTAGATAAATTAAAGTTTATCCGATAGACTGTAGTAAGAGATGAAGAGGGAACCTATATCATACTTAAAGGATCTATCCAACAATAAGACCTAACAGTCATGCATATTTATGTCCCTAGTGTGGGAGCTGCCAAGTATATCAATCAATTAATACCCAAAGTAAAGACATACTTAGATAATAATACACTAATATTGGGAGACTTCAACATGGCACGTTCAGCAAATGACAGATATTTTAATCATAGCATTGCCAAATAAACAAGGGACTTAAATGATACACTGGACCAAATAGATTTCACAGATATATAGAGCTTTCTATCCAAACGTAACTGAATACACATTCTTCTCAAGTGCACATGGAACTTTCTCCAGAATAGACCGCATACTGGGACATAAATCAGGTCTAAATGGATTCCAAAAGATTGGAATTGTCCCCTGCATATTTTCAGATAAAAATGCTTTGAAACTAGAACTCAATCACAAGAAGAAATTTGGAAGAAATTCAAACACATGGAGGTTAAAGACAATCCTGCTAACAGATGAAAGGGTCAACCAGGAAATTAGAGAAGAATTAAAAAGATTCATGGAAATTAACAAAAATGAAAATACAACAATTCATAATTTGGGGATACAGCAAAAGCAGTTCTAAGAGGGAAATACATCGCAACACAAGCCTCCTTCAAAGAAATTGGAAAAAACTCAAATACACAAGGTAACCTCACACCTAAAAGAATTGGAGAAAGAACAGCAAGTGAAACCTACACCAAGCAAAAGAAGAGAAATAATAAAGATTCGAGAAGAACTCAATGAAATAGAGACCAGAAGAACTGTAGAACAGATCAATAAAACCAGGAGCTGGTTCTTTGAAAGAACTAATAAGATAGATAAACCACTAGCCTGCCTTATTACAAAGAAAAGAGAAAAGATTAAAAAAAATAAAATCACGAATGAAAAAGGAGAGATCATCACCAATACCAAGGAAATACAAATTATTTTAAAAACTTATTATGAGCTCTGCATGCCAATAAATTATGCAATCTAGAAGAAATGGATGCATTTCTGGAAAACCACAAACTACCAAAACTGGAGCAGGAAGAAATAGAAAAGCTGAACAGGCCAATAACCAGCGAGGAAATTGAAGCAGTCATCAAAAACCTCCCAAGACACAAAGTCCAGGGCCAGATGGTTTCCCAGGGGAATTCTATCAAACTTTTAAAGAAAAACAATACCTATTCTACTGAAGGTATTTCAAATGATGCAAAGGGACAGAATACTTCCATACTCGTTTTATGAGCCCAGCATTAACATAATCCCTAAAGCCAAAGACCTTACCAAAAAGGTGAATTATGACAAATATGTCCGAAGAACATGGATGCAAAAATTCCCAACAAGTTACTAGCCAATTGGATCCAACAATACATTAAGAAGGTTATTCACCATGACCTAGTGGAATTTATCCCCAGGATACAAGGTTGGTTTAACACTTGTAAGATAATGAATGTGATAGATCAGATCAACAAGAGAAAAAACAAGAACCATATGATCCTCTCAATAGATGCAGAGAATGCATTTGACAAAATACAGCATCAATTCCTGATCAAAATTCTTCAACGTGTAGGGATAGAAGAAAAATTCCTCAGCATCTTAAAAGCCAGCTACAAAAAGCCCACAGCAAACATCATTCTCAATGTGGAAACACTTGGAGCCTTTCCCCTAAGATCAGGAGCACGACAGGGATGTCCACTCTCACCACTGCTAATCAACAGAGTACTAGAAGATTGTCTGCCCTCACATTTAACTGTCCACTTCTCCCTCTCTGCTTGGTCCCAGGACCCATGAAACTTCAGAAGACTTTTCTCAACAGCGATATGATTTTCCCACTGATTCTAATTTACTTCATCTTCTTCCTCAATGCACCGTTCCATGGAGGAAAATGAACAGGAGTTGGCACTTTCTGCAGTTTGGACTTTTCTCATGCCTTTATAGTATGTGGCCAAATGTTTTATTGTAATTTGTGTTGACTGGTTGCTTTAGTTGTCTTCTCCAACAGAAGCAGCTCAATTCTCCATCTTGGCTCAGATGACTTGACCATAACCACTTATGTTCCTTCAATATCTGCTCTGCAGACACAACCAAGACAGAGCCTGACCATGGGGACTATGACACCTGATAAACGCATTCTTTCTTCCATAGGGCAGTCATGGATCAATTATTATGCATCAGTCATCATAGAAATTATGTAAAATATCAGTAAAACATGACTTCAGTTTAAGAAATAGCTTAGCAGGGATCCCTGGGTGGCGCAGCGGTTTAGCGCCTGCCTTTGGACCAGGGCACGATCCTGGAGACCCAGGATCGAATCCCACGTCAGGCTCCCGGCATGGAGCCTGCTTCTCCCTCTGCCTATGTCTCTGCCCCTCTCTCTCTCTCTCTCTGTGTGACTATCATAAATAAATAAAAATTAAAAAAAAAAGAAATAGCTTAGCATTTGATAGAAATATACAGATGTAAACATTAGGTCAGTAGTGTCTTATAATTTCTATGACAGAAGATTTAGGGTATAGGGTGAACACAAAATAAATCTTGTAGCATGAAGAGACATGAGATGTAAAGGGGGAATGTCCTTCAGAGTCAAAGAGAGGTTTGTCCTTAAGTGGCTAGTGCTGAGTCTTAAAAAGGACATAGATAATTTCCAAGATGGAGGGGACTGGAGAAGAAGAAGAAGAAGAAGAAAAATATATATATATATATATATATTTGTTGTTTTGTTGTTTTGTTGTTGTTGTTTGTTGTTGTTAGAGGAGTAACACAGAAACAGTATAGCTGAGTGAGAAAAAATTAAGATATTGCAAACAGCTCAGTATGGCAGGGTGAAAATTAGGCGTGTGGATGTGGACATAGATGTCAGGGGGTGCAGGCCAGAATAAGTAAGGCCTTGAGTGCCCTGTGTGTAGTGCCTGTCACTCTGCCTGCTGTATGGGGCTTAGTCTGAATTATAATTAGAGGCAAAAAGATAACAACATGCACTATTATATTTCTCACTGTAGTATCTGACTGTCACTTGCCGTATCTACCTTCATTATTGTTTATCCAGTCAGTTCTACACAGTCAGGTGTTCTTTTTTTAAGATTTTATTTATTTACTCATGAGAGACACAGAGAGAGAGAGAAAGAGGCAGAGACACAGGCAGAGGGAGAAGCAGGCTTCATGCAGGGAGCCTGACATGGGACTCGATCCTGGGTCTCCAGGAACAGGACCTGGGCTGAAGGTGGTGCTAAACCACTGAGCTACCTGGGCTGCCCAGAGTTAGGTGTTCTAAAACAGATTTCTTCAAAATCATCCATATCTGTAGGCTGTCAGCCTACACTCCAAAATCCTTACCAAACTAACAGACCTAGTTCTTTCCGATCTTTTTTTTATTTCTCCCTTCATACTTGCACAGTGACTTACTACTTCTTATTTTAGGAAAACAGAAGGAGAATTATCATCTTAAGATTTCTCACACAATTTGGACTTATTTCAACACCTCTACTACTTGTTATTTATTTTATCTTTATTGAATGTCACCCTGCTTTGTGTCTGCTTTTAAAAATTTGATTGTAACATTTCCTTTCTTTTAACTTGTATTAATATTTATATTTTTTCCATTTTTATTCCTTTTGTCATAGTTAGTGTATTAATTCTCAATAATAGGACAATGTCAACATTAGAATTTTCTAAAATGTGAGAAAATAATTTGTGATCATCATGGACATTCTCCTTCCTAAGTGTGGGAGCGGAAAGACTACATCTGATTCACATCTAGCTCGGTGCATAAAATATGCCCACTAGATGCAACCATCTTATTTGAATCCTTTACTATTATTTCACAATCAGAAAGAAGAACATTAGTCAATGGGGAAGTGGAATATATTTTCAATTGAACTCTTGGCAAGTTTGGCAAACTGTTAGAGAATGGAAATATATTCTGACATTTTATATTTCCTAGTTTTCTCATTCTTAGAGGAACACATGAGATTGTCTTATAGTATTCATTTTATCCCTCTTTTCATTAAAAACAGTATTCACTTAAATTTGTCATTTTAATTCAATTTATTTTCCTCCAATTAAATTTTTAAGTAATGTTATTTTTAGTAATTGTCAGTCTACTCACACTACATAATCTTACTTTATATCATGAGAACAATGGGAATGTCTTTTTATTCTTTTTGTTAAGTTTTTATATTAATTAGACTGTAGTTAACATATAATGTTATGCTAGATTGAAAATATCTCCCATCAAGTGTATTGTCTTTTGTTTTGTTGATTGTTTCCTTCGCTGTGCAGAAGCTTTTTATTTTGATGAAGTCCCAGTAGTTTTATCTTTGCTTTTATTTTCCTTGCCTTAGGAGAGATGTATGTAGAATAAAGTTGCCCTAGTAGATGTCAAAGAAGTTATTGCCTGTTTTTTAACTTATAGTTACTATTAGTATATAAAAAGTTCTGCATAGAGCAGTCTGTATTAAGTTGATGATTGTTTAAATTTGAACCTGTTTCTTCTCTCCTTTCTACATTTTAGGAACATGTTAATACATTTTATATCCTTTCTTTGTGAGTTCACTGACTGATATTTTGCAGATATATTCATTTTTACTTCTTTTGTGTTTTCTACTTTTATACACTCACTTTTGATCAATCCTTTCCACTTAAATAGTCCCCTTTAATATTTCTTGCAAGATTGATTTAGTGGTCACAAACTCCTTTAGTTTTGTTTGTCTGGAAAGCTATTTATCTCTCTTTCTATTCTAAATGATTACTTTGCTGGATAGAATATTCTTGGTTGCAGATTTTTCCCATTCAGCACTTTAAATATAGCACACTATTCTCTTCTGGCTTGTCAAGTGCTAGCCAATGAACTTTCCATTGTAAGTTAATGACCCCTTTTGCTGCTTTAATTTTTTTCTTTATGTCTATATTTTGCCAATTTGATTATAACATATCTTGGTGTGTATCTGATTTTGTTGCATTTGATGAGGGTTCTCTGTTCTTGGGTTTCAATATCTGTTTTCTCCCCCAGGCATGGGCAGTTTTCAAGTAAATTTTCTTCCCTATTTTTTATCTTTTCTCTTATGGCACTGCTATGGTACAAATGTTTGATGGAGTCCCTGGGTTCCCTAAACCTATTCTCAGTTTGCATAATTATTTTTCTCTCTTTTGTTCAGCTTAATTACTTTCCATTACTCTCCCTTCTAGGTCACTAATTCAATCCTCTGCTTCTACCCTACTGTTCACTCTATCAAGCATGTTTCTCATTTTGTTTATCAAGCCCTTTGTTACATTATTCCTCATCTCTGTGTTAAGGCTCTTATTCATATCTTCCACTCTTCTCAAGTCCAGTGGGTATCCTTATGATCATTGCTTTAAATTCTCTGTAGGGGTGGGGGAAGGGGTGGTGGGCAGGGAGTGGGGGTGACTGGGTGATGGGCACTGAGGGGGGCACTTGATGGGATGAGCACTGGGTGTTATTCTATATGTTGGCAAATTGAACATCAATAAAAAATAAATTTATAAAAAAGGAAAAATAAGTTCTCTGTCAGATATGTTACTTATATCTGTTTCACTTACAACTATGGCTGTAGCCTTGTTTTGTTCTTTCATTTGGGACACATTTCTCTGTCTCCTCATTTTGCCTGCCTCTGTCTTCTGCAGAAGAGGTCCTGGAATCCCGGCAGTGTTCCCTGGCCTCCAGAACCTTGGGCTTCAGGGAAGCATCCTATGTGTGTTCCTTAACTTCCTGTTGTTGTGTCTGAGTCACTTTTCCTTTCAGTACAGTTGTCTGCATTGAATCTCTGACTTTTGTGGTCTATACTTGCTCTCTGCAGTGTTAGTGGGACCCAGGTAGGCTAGCTCAGAAGGGATATGCTTACTGGGGATGTTGGGAGTGAAGCAGAGGTGTTACCAAAATTTGTCCTGGGACTCCACTCATATACCAGGTCCTCTGAAGTACTGCTGTGACTGGGGGCTGCTTGCTGGAGTGGCTGGTGGTTTGGAGCTGGGAGTTGTGTGTTAGGATGGCTGGGAACAGCTGGGTCTGGTGTGCAGTGGTGGCTGTGGGCACATGGCTTGGGGCATCCTGGTGGCTGGGTCAGCAATATGGAGGCTGGGCATGATATGGTAGCTGGGTAAAATATGTAGTGACAACTGTGCACCTGGTAGCTGGGCATGGTACATGGTGGCAGCCACACAACCTAAAATTTAGTTTAAAATGCAAATCATTTAATATTTAACTATTCAACTCTGTGTTTTAATCTCTAGATAGAGTTTTAAATCCAAGTATCTTACTTTTCTCTGTTGATATAGTGTACACAGATGAATGTGTAAGAATGTATATAAAGGGAAAAGATGAAGAGAAATTTCTCCCTATGTTAAGACCTGAATATTGTATCTTGTATGCATAATTTTGTTGATAGTTAAAACCATGGAGATGATACTTGCTTCTTTATTTTGAGAGACAATTCATTTCAATAGAAGTGAGCTCATGTTTTTTGATATGTGTGCAAACAACCCCAACATTGAAAACACTCAAAAATTTTGACGAGTCATTGGACTTGATGTTCTGAATCAGCAAGCTAATGAGGGTAAAAAAAATAATAAGTTGCACAAGTTAGTTTCTATCAGCCCTTCTATTTGTACATTGTGAATCTAGGATAATTTTTTTCAAATGCACCTGTTCTCATTTCCCTCTTAGCAGAAGCAGTTCCCTCTGTAGAAATGGAAAAGGCCAATGTGAGCTCCTTGATGGGTTTCATCCTTCTAGGCTTCTCAGACCACCCTCACCTGGAAGCTGCACTCTTTGTATTTGTCCTTTTTTTCTACCTCCTGACTCTTGTGGGGAACCTCACCATCACCATTATCTCATACCTACATCCCCTCCTCCACACCCCTATGTACTTCTTCCTCAGCAACCTCTCCCTGCTGGACCTCTGCTTCACTACTAGCCTTGCACCTCAGATGCTAGTTAACCTGAGAGGTCCAGAGAAGACTATCACTTATGGTGGTTGTGTAGTACAACTCTATATTTCGCTAGCACTGGGCTCCACTGAGTGTATCCTCCTGGCTGTAATGGCTTTGGATCACTATGTTGCCATCTGCAAGCCCCTTCACTATGTGGCTATCATGAACCCAAGGCTATGTCAACAGCTGGCATCCATCTCCTGGTTTAGTGGTTTGGCCAATTCGCTGATCCATGCTACTATTACCTTGCAATTGCCTCTATGTGGCAACCACAGACTCGATCATTTTATTTGTGAAGTGCCAGCTCTCCTCAAGTTGGCTTGTGTGGACACCACTGTCAACTATTGGTGCTTTTTTGGTTAGTGTCCTGTTTCTCCTAATACCCCCAACACTCATTCTTATCTCCTATGGCTTTATTAGTCAAGCTGTGCTGAAGATAAAGTCAGTGGAGGCAAGGCACAAAGCCTGCAGCACCTGCTCCTCCCACCTTACAGTGGTGATCATTTTCTATGGCACCATAATCTACATGTACCTGCAACCAAGGAACAGCTGTACTCAGAACCAAGGCAAATTTATCTCCCACTTCTATACCATGGTGACTCCAACCTTAAATCCTATTATCTACACTTAAGGAACAGGGATATGAAAGTGGCTGTGAAAACACTCCTGTCAAAAAAATTGTGCTCCCTATGAACATGATGTACAAGGAAGTGTTTGAAAGACATGTAGTAACCCAGCTTCTATTAAGCCAAACCACATTACCACATTTCTCAATTTCACACCACTCAAGTTTGTGTTTACTTAATCTAACAAGGGAGATTTTCCTCTTATGTCTAACTAAACAAAACATATATGGTTTCTTAAGTTCAGAGCTTGAACAATGGGGAAGAGATTTGTGTGTGGGTATACATTGTAATCCTCACCAGAAAGTCTATATTTTATTTCTGACACTTATTCTCAGGGATTCAATAAATGTAAGTAATTAAATATTTACCAATTTTCTATGTTACAAATTCTTTTTTGTTGTTGTTTCCATTTTGTTGAGTTATTTAGTGTTCAAACACCTTAAATTTACTTTATAATGTCTCTTCATTAAGGCTCCATGTTGGAAAATGTACTTTCCCTACAAAGGCAGAAAAACAGATTTTCATACTTTCAATTTATTGAACCGTAGGATGCCATATTAATTGTTCTTTTCCATATTCTCATTTAAAATTAACTATCAAGAAAGGGTAGGAAAAACAAAATATACTAAGCATGTTTTTTTTTTGTTTTACCCCAAAAGATGCTACCTGTCCCTCCCTCACGGTTGCAAGCTAGATTTCATTTCAGAAACAAACAGCTGTGCCTTCTCACTAGATGATGTTGTTCTTGACATGGTTTGCATCAAAAAAATTGGCAGTTCTCACACCCACTCATTTTACTGATATTTTCTTGGTTAAATCTGAATACTGAGATTTTTAAATGTATATATTTATTTTTATTTAGAGTGTGACTGAAAAACAGAAGTCTCTATTGGGAAAATGCCTAATGTTAGATGATAAGGTAGAAAGACCCTAAACTAACATCCTTCATAGACACACCAAATCTATATCAATTGATAGAGCAAATCCTCCTAAAAAGAACCAAGAGCTAACTGAACAGCTTTTCTTCAACAAGACAGACCTCATAAAGAATGACAAGATTTCTGTTCATGTCTTTTGCCCATTTCATGATTGGATTGTTTGTTTTGGGAATATAAATAATAGTGAAAGGGAATAGAAGGGAAAGGAGAAGAAATGGGTAGGAAATATCAGAAAGGGAGACAGAACATGAAGACTCCTAACTCTGGGAAACGAACTAGGGGTGGTGGAAGGAGAGGAGGGCGGGGGGTGGGGATGAATGGGTGATGGGCACTGAGGGGGGCACTTGACAGGATGAGCACTGGGTGTTATTCTGTATGTTGGCAAATTGAACACCAATAAAAAATAAATTTATTATATAAAAAAGAATGACAAGAGATGAAGACACAGTGACAAAGGGAGCCCTCAGCCCTGATGGTGAAAATTGCATTGGGGATGGATAGTGAGAGAATGTGAGGAGATGTATGTGTCCTGGGGTGCTTTTTCTGCACAACTAGATATAGAGGAATTAGCCTTAGAACTCTGAGAGATGCTGGGGGAAATGCTGGAAATCTCTCAGATCAGAGGGGCTGGCAAAGGCCATGGTGTATGGTCCCTGTCCACTCTAATAGTGCAGACAGAGCAGTCTCTGGGCTCCCTAACCTTCCTGTTGCCTCAGGGACCCCTGGGTCCCTATTTCACGCCAGCTCTGGATGTTCTGAGGCACACAAAAGTTGTGATTTAAAACAGAAGCTGGAATATAACTGACCCAGGCCTTAAATTCTGCCTACAGTAGATGAGCTGCTGGAATTCTCCCCCCAGGCAAAGAAAGTAGTAAGCATCATGGTTTATGTTCCTCTTCCACTATGATCACAGAGGGAAACAGGGTCCAGGTTTTATAGGGAGGCTTCTGCCTCAGTAATTCCCAGGCCACTAACCCATACCAGCCCAGATGCCTTGGCACACAGACAAGAAGCCACAGTTTAAAGAAGTATATATATATATATATATATATATATATATATATATATATATATATATATATTTTAAAGAAGTATATATATATGCTGAATATTCATATATATATGCTGAATATTCATATATATTCATATATATATGGTGAGTATCAGGACAGGCAGGTGCAACCCTCACCACCACTCTGCTGTCCTCTCATCTCTGGCCTACCTGTGCCCCACACCTGTTGGTGATGAGTGGCCCCAATAGCATGTCATAGCCCTGCCACCAGCCCACCCCTGGCATGTTCGTCACCTTGTGGGGTGGGACATTACCATCATCAGAGGCATGATCTTGGCTGTATACCTTCTCCAGATCTGCCTCCTCTTCATCATACTACACTGCTTGTACTGGCACAAAGGCACATACCACACCATGGAGGCAAAGGGCACAGAGTTTGCCTAAAGTGCATATTTGGCCCATCAGGATGACCACTCCCCCCAGGATGAAGATAACAGCAGCAGAAAGGAGTACTTTATCTGAGGGGATCCCGACCTGACTTACCTCAATGCCTCCTTCAGCTTAGTAAGAGAAGATGCACCCTGTAACCCCACCCTGCTACCTGTACCACCAGGCAAACCATGAGAGGGCCCCCCTAATCCCAGGATATGCACCTGGCCAAGGAACACTAAGTGGTATCTTGAGGGAAGAGGGGATAGAAGGAAGAATTGAGCCAGGAAAGGCCTCTCCCAGGCCCCCGTGGATGCAGTGGCCATGCAAGAGGCCTGCCTTTGCTCTGCCAGAGGGATAAGGTCTGGATCCTCCTGCATAATACAGATTATCATCAGCATGGTGTGGAAGTCCTTGCTGAATGGGTTGGTCTGAGGGCTGGGGAAGCAAGTAAGTGACTCTTCTGTAAGCTGAATGGCAATAATGGCATTAAATGTCAGTCCTGACATTTGGGAGAAGCAGCAGACGCCAAAGCTAAAGACACTTTTGTTTCCCATTGACCCACCTAAATGATTGGAAATAAATTTGAAATGTAACCAAGTATTCAGAGTCAAATAAACAAATAAAAAAGTGCTAGAATATAAAAGAGCTAGCCCTAAAACTCTGCCAAGTGATAAGTGAACTGTGGGAACACTTTCAGGGTTTGGAGGCTGGCAAGCACCATGGTTTACATTGTTCCATGGTTTTGATAGTGTGAATGAGAGCAGGGTTTGTGTGTCCTAGCTTGTCAACCACCTTAAGTGAGGTATGCCCCTAATCCACACCACCCTCAGCTGACTCATTAAGGTAGCTCCATATGGTACACACCTGGATATGCCTGGTCAGCACTCACTACAGTTCTAATCATCTTGCCAAAGCGACAAGTAGAAAGCACCATGGAACATTCTGAGCCTTCACCAGTTTGCTCTAGATGATATAAAAAGGCATCTCTAGTGGAGAGCACTTTGAGACTTCCTGGCTCATTCCATTTTTACTTCAAACTCCCTTGCCAGGGTGCTCCACTCATGGAGCATTCAGGAAACACTGGCCCATGTATGCCTCAGCTGCAGCCATGCTGCCAAGGTGGCCCTTGTGCTGAGCACACTGGGATAACTTGGCTTCACTCACATCAGCTTCAACTGTCCTGACAGACTTCTGTCTGTGTAGAGAGCCCTGACAAGCATGCATCCACTTTAACTTCAGCTGTTCTGCAAGGACACTATGCACAGGGAATACTGGAAATGTCTTGCCCATGTCCACTTCAGCTCTCTGTTCTTCCAGGGCATCCGTAGAATGGAGTGCTATGGGACCCTCATAGAACATATAACCCATAATTCCAGCCATTCAGCCTGTCACTACATACAACCTAAACAAGGGATGACTACACCTAAGATTATTCCTACAAGTTTAGGAGAAGTAGCTGTTAAACCTAATTCATAGAAACACAGAAAATTAAGCAAATCCAGGATACAGAGGAATATGCTCTCAAAAAACCCCCAACAAAAACCTTCATAAAAATAATAAATAAAACAAAAATAAACAATATATCTGATAAAAATTAAAAGTAATGATCAGCTTTACCATTTGCTTCAATGTGGATGGAACTGGAGGGTATTATGCTGAGTGAAATAAGCCAATCGGAGAAGGACAAACATTATATGGTTTCATTCATTTGGGGAATATAAATAATAGTGAAAGGGAATAGAAGGGAAAGGAGAAGAATTGGGTTGGAAATATCAGAAAGGGAGACAGAACATGAAGACTCCTAACTCTGGGAAATGAACTAGGGGTGGTGGAAGGGGAGGAGGGCGGGGGGTGGGGGTGAATGGGTGATGGGCACTGAGGGGGGCACTTGACGGGATGCGCACTGGGTATTATTCTGTATATTAGCAAATTGAACACCAATAAAAAACTTATTATTAAAAAAATAAAAAATAAAAGTAATAATCATAAAGATCCTCATTAGACTAAAGAGAAGAGTGAGAGAACTTCAAAAAAGAAATAGAAAATAATAAACAATCAATCAGAGTTGGAGAATATAATAGAAGAGAAAAATACACTGTAAGGAATCAAGAGTAGATTAGCAGAGGCAGAAGAGATTCTTGAACTGGAAGATAGGGTAATGGAAAACACCCAAAATGAACAGCAGAAAGAAAAATAAATTTTAAAAGTGAGGATAGCTTAAAGGATCTCTTTGAAAACAAGAAGTGAATAAACATTTATATTATGAGAGTTTCATAAAAAGAAAAGAGAGAAAGAGGCAGAAAACTTATTTGAAGAAATAATAGCTAAAATTTTCTCTAACTATCCAGTCCAAGAACCACAGAGTGTTCCAAAGAAGATGAACCCAAAGAAAGCCACACCACGACCATATTTATTTATTATTTATTTATTTAAGATGTTATTTATTTATTTGAGAGAGATACACAGAAAGAGATGGAGACATAGGCAGAGGGAGAAATAGGCTCCATGCAGGGATCCTGATGCAGGATTCTATTCCAGAACCCTGGGATCATGGCCTGAGCCAAAGACAGATGCTCAACCACTGAGCCTCCCAGGTGCCCCTACCATTAAACACATTTAAAATGTTAAACATTAAAGAGAAATAAGTCAATCGGAGAAGGACAAACATTATATGGTCTCATTCATTTGGGGAATATAAAAAATAGTGAAAGGGAATAAAGGGGAACGGGGGAAAAATAAGTGGGAAATATCAGAAAGGGAGACAGAACATGAGAGACTCCTAACTCTCGGGAACGAGCAAGGGGTGGTGTAAAGGGAGGTGGGCAGGGGGTGAGGGTGACTGGGTGATGGGCACTGAGTGGGGGACTTTATGGGATGAGCACTGGGTATTATGCTACATGTTGGCAAATTGAACTCCAATTTAAAAAATATGTAAAAAAATAAAATAAATAAATAAATAAATAAATAAATAAATAAATAAATAAAATAAAAAAGAGGAAAATAATTACAAAAGACAAAAACCAAAAACAGAAACAAAACCACAACAAGCCAGTTATGTACAAGGGAAACCCCATAGGAATTTGAATGAATTTTTCAGCAAAAACTTAGCAAGCCTGAAAGGAATGGCAATATATATTCATAGTACTGGAAAACAACAATAACAAAAAAAACAACAAACAACTACAACTAAAATATTCTACCTAACAATATAATCTTTCAGAACTGAAAAATAAATGCATTTTCAAGGAAAAAAAGTTAAAATGGTTCATCACCACTATACTGACTTTAGAAGAAATTTTAAAGGGACTTTTCATTTTTAAAAGATTTATCTATTTATTTAGATTTAGAGATAGAAGGGTGAGGGAGGGGCAGGGGAAAGAATCTCAAGCAGACTCCCCACTGAGTGTTGAGCCCAAAATGGGGCTCAATATGGACATCTTGAGCTCATGATCTGAGTTGAAATCAAGAGTCTAGCGAAGCTTCACCAACTGAGCCACACAGGTGCCCTGGGCGTTTCTAAGTAGACAAGAAAAGGCCACAATTAGAAGTAAAAAATGTATGAATAAAATGGTGCAAAATATGACAACACATACATAAAACATAGAAGGAGTAGGAAAAAAGTTATTAAAATGTGTTAGAATTTAAATGAACATAATCTTTTTTTTAAAGATTTTATTTATTTATTCATGAGAAATAGAGAGAGGCAGAGACAGAGGAAGAGGAAGAAGCAGACTCCATGCAGGAAGCCTGATGCAGGACTCAGTCCTGGGACTGCGGGATCATGCCCTGAGCCAAAGGCAGATGCTCAACCGCTGAGCCACCAAGGCGCTGACTATCATCTTAATATAGACATATTCTTTTTTAAATATAGACTTATATTCTTATGATGTTATATATGAACTTCGTGGTAACCACAAACAAAATGTATAATACATTTTCACACACAAAAAACTAAACAGAAAAAAATCCAAACATAATGTTACAGACAACAACTACAAGGATAAATGAGAAAAAATGCAACCAAGAATACTTTATCCAGCAAGGCTCTCATTCAGAACGGAAGGAGAGATAAAGAGCTTCCAAGACAGGCAGGAACTGAAAGAATATGTGACCTCCAAACCAGCTCTGCAAGAAATTTTAAGGGGGACTCTTAAAATTCCCCTTTAAGAAGAAGTCCAATGGAACAATCCACAAAAACAGGGACTGAATAGGTATCATGATGACACTAAACTCATATCTTTCAATAGTAACTCTGAACGTGAATGGGCTTAATGACCCCATCAAAAGGCACAGGGTGTCAGACTGGATAAAAAAGCAGGACCCATCTATTTGCTGTCTACAGGAGACTCATTTTAGACAGAAGGACACCTACAGCCTGAAAATTAAAGGTTGGAGAACCATTTACCATTCAAATGGTCCTCAAAAGAAAGCAGGGGTAGCCATCCTTATATCAGATAAACTAAAGTTTACCTCAAAGACTGTAGTGAGAGATGAAGAGGGACACTATCTCATACTTAAAGGATCTATCCAACAAGAGGACTTATCAATCCTCAATATATATGCCCCAAATATGGGAGCTTCCAAATATATCAATCAATTAATAACCAAAATTAAGACATACTTAGATAATAATACACTTATACTTGATGACTTCAACTAGCGTTTTCTACACTTGATAGGTTTTCCAAGCACAACAACTCCAAGAAACAAGAGCTTTAAATGATACACTGGACCAGATGGATTTCACAGATATCTACAGAACTTTACATCCAAACTCAACTGAATACACATTCTTCTGAAGTGCACATGGAACTTTCTCCAGAATAGACCACATACTGCGTCACAAATCAGGTCTTAATGGATACCAAAAGATTGGGATCATCCCCTGCATATTCTCAGACCATAATGCCTTGAAACTAGAACTAAAGCACAACAAGAAGTTTGGAAGGACTTCAAACACAAAGAGATTGAGGACCATCCTGCTAAAAGATGAAAGGGTCAACCAGGAAATTAAGGAAGAATTAAAAAGATTCATAGAAACTAATGAGAATGAAGATACAACCGTTCAAAATCTTTGGGATACAGCAAAAGCAGTCCTGAGGGGGAAATACATCGCAATACAAGCAGCCATCCAAAAACTGGAAAGAACTCAAATACAAAAGCTAACCTTACACCTAAAGGAGCTAGAGAAAAAACAACAAATAGATCCTACACCCAGCAGAAGAAGAGAGTTAATAAAGACTAGAGCAGAACTCAATGAAATTGAGACCAGAAGAACAGTGAAACAGATTTAAAAAACCAGGAATTAGTTCCTTGAAAGATTTAATAAGCTAGATAAACCATTAGCCAGCCTTATTAAAAAGAAGAGAGAGAAGACTCAAATTAATAAAATCATGAATGAGAAAGGAGAGATCACTACCAACACCAAGGAAATACAAATGATTTTAAAACATATTATGAACAGCTATACGCCAATAAATTAGGCAATGTATAAGAAATGGACGCATTTTTGGAAAACCACAAACTATCAAGACTAGAACTGGAAGGAATAGAAAATCTGAACAGGCCAATAATAACCAGGGAGTAATTGAAGCAGTCATCAAAAAACTCCCAGGACACAAAAGTCCAGGGTCAGACGGCTTCCCTGGGGAATTCTATCAAACGTTTAAAGAAGAAACCATACCTACTCTACTAAAGCTGTTCAGAAACATAGAAAGAGATGGAGTACTTCCAAACTCATTCTACGAGGCCAGCATCACCTTTATTCCAAAACCAGACAAAGACCCCACCAAAAAGGAGAATTATAGACCTATATCCCTGAGGAATATGGATGCAAAAATTCTCAACAAGATGCTAGCCAATAGGATCCAACAGTACATTAAGAAGATTATTCACCATGACCAAGTAGGATTTATCCCCGGGATGCAAACCTGGTTCAACACTCGTAAAACAATCAATGTGATTCGTCATATCAGCAAGAGAAAAACCAAGAACCATATGATCCTCTCAATAGATGCAGAGAAAGCATTTGACAAAATACAGCATCCATTCCTGATCAAAACTCCTCAGAGTGTAGGGATAGAGGGAACATTCCTCGACATCTTAAAAGCCATCTACGAAAAGCCCACAGCAAATATCATTCTCAAAGGGGAAGCACTGGGAGCCTTTCCCCTAAGATCAGGAACAACACAGGGATGTCCACTCTCACCAATGCCATTCAACATAGTACTGGAAGTCCTAGCCTCAGCAATCAGACAACAAAAAGACATTAAAGGCATTCAAATTGGCAAAGAAGTCAAACTCTCCCTCTTCACAGATGACATGATACTCTACATAGAAAATCCAAAAGCCTCCACCCCAAGATTGCTAGAACTCACACAGCAATTTGGCAATGTGGCAGGATATAAAATCAATGCCCAGAAGTACATGTCATTTCTATACACTAACAATGAGACTGAAGAAAGAGAAATTAAGGAGTCAATCCCATTTACAATTGCACCCAAAAGCATAAGATACCTAGGAATAAACCTAACCAAGGAGGTAAAGGATCTATACCCTCAAAACTATAGAACACTTCTGAAAGAAATTGAGAAAGACACAAAGAGATGGAAAAATATTCCATGCTCATGGATTGACAGAATTAATATTGTGAAAATGTCAATGTTACTCAGGGAAATTTACATGTTTAATGCAATCCCTATCAAAATACCATGGACTTTCTTCAGAGAGTTGGAACAAATTATTTTCAGATAATTTGTTGGAAATATCTGGAAATTGGAATCAGAAAAGACCCCAAATAGCCAGAGGAATATTAAAAAAGAAAACCATATCTGGGGGCATCACAATGCCAGATTTCAGGTTGTACTACAAAGCTGTGGTCATCAAGACAGTGTGGTCCTGGCCCAAAAACAGACACATAGATCAATGGAACAGAATAGAGAATCCAGAAGTGGACCCTCAACTTTATGGCCAACCAATATTCGAAAAAGGAGGAAACACTATCCATTGGAAGAAAGACAGTTTCTTCAATAAATGGTGCTGGGAAAATTGGACATCCACTTGCAGAAGAATGAAACTAGACCACTCGCTTGTACCATACACAAAGATAAACTCAAAATGGATGAAAGATCTCAATGTGAGACAAGATTCCATCAAAATCCTAGAGGACAACACAGGCAACACCCTTTTTGAACTTGGCCAAAGTAACTTCTTGCAAGATACATCCACGAAGGCAAAAGAAACAAAAGCAAAAATGAACTATTGGGACTTCATCAAGATAAGAAGAGGTACAGCAAAGGATACAGTCAACAAAACTAAAAGACAACCTACAGAATGGGAGAAGATATTTGCAAATGACATATCAGATAAAGGGCTAGTTTCCAAGATCTATAAAGAACTTATTAAACTCAACACCAAAGAAACAAACAATCCAGTCATGAAATGGGCAAAAGACATGAACAGAAATCTCACAGAGGAACACATAGACATGGCCAACATGCACATGAGAAAATGCTCTGCATCACTGGCCATCAGGGAAATACAAATCAAAACCACAATGAGATACCACCTCACACCAGTGAGAATGGGGAAAATTAACAAGACAGGAAACTACAAATGTTGGAGAGGATGCAGAGAAAAGGGAACCCTCTTGCACTGTTGGTGGGAATGTGAACTGGTACAGCCACTCTGGAAAACTGTGTGGAGGTTCCTCAAAGAGTTAAAAATAGACCTGCCCTACGACCCAGCAATTGCACTGCTGGGGATTTACCCCAAAGATACAGATGCAATGAAACACTGGGACACCTGCACCCTGATGTTTCTAGCAGCAATGTCCACAATAGCCAAACTGTGGAAGGAGCCTCGGTGTCCATCGAAAGATGAATGGATAAAGAAGATGTGGTTTATGTATACAATGGAATATTCCTCAGCCATTAGAAACAAGTACCCATCAATTGCCTCGACGTGGATGGAACTGGAGGGTATTATTCTGAGTGAAATGAGTCAATCGGAGAAGGACAAACATTATGTGGTCTCATTTATTTGGGGAACATACATAATAGTGAATTGGAATAAAGAGGAAAGGAGGAAAAATAAGTGGGAAATATCAGTAAGGGAGACAGAACATGGAAGACTCCTAACTCTGGGAAATGAACTAGGGGTGGTGGAAGGGGAGGTGGGCGGGGGTGGTGTGCCTGGGTGGCGGGCACTGAGGGGGCCACTTGACTGGATGAGCACTGGGTGTTATCTTGCATGTTGGCAAATTGAACACGAATAAAACATTTATTTATTAAAAAATTAAAAATAATAAAATAAAATAAAATGTATTATGTTGGGGACACGTGGTCGCTCAGAGGTTGAGCATCTGCCTTTGGCTCAGGGCATGATCTCAGGTCAGGGATAAGGTCCCGCATCAGGCTCCTCGTGGGGAGCCTGCTTCTCCCTCTGTCTGTGTCTCTGCCTCTTTCTCTGTGTGTGTGTCTCCAATGAATAAAAAATAAAAATATTAAAATAAAATAAAAATATATAGATTATGCTAGTATACTCACAATGAACACCAACCATATTTTACTTTCATATTTTTTAAAAACTTGGTTTATACTTTCTGAAACTTAAATCAAACTATAAATGCGTTGTCTGACACTTTTTTGTCTACATAATAACATTCATAGTTGGAAAAGGACAGAATTATTTAAAATATTTACATCAAATCCAAATAACATTATTTCAAATTAGCACTTCCTCCATGACACAGAGTGAACAGATTTATAGTTTTGGATTTATGTACAATGATTCATTCAATTAACTAATATATATCTACCTGGCAAAATACTGGAAAACAATTATATTAGCTTCCCTTAAATGTAATTAATAACAGAAATGTTTATTCAATTATGTATTTATTATAAAACAGCCATAAATAAGTGATTGCTTTACTTTCCATAGAGCCTCTTGTCACAAGATCTGTACACACACATGAAGAGAAATAAGGGCTTTGTTATTGATATTGTTTACCTGAGGTCAAAAAGCAGACACCAGCAAAGGGAAAATGAATCCACCCCATAAAGAGGCAGACTCTCCTTTGTCTCTAAAATGAGAATATAAGGAAGTAACGAAGAGCAATATTTAGTATGTTTACTTGGCCGAGGTCACTGGGGCAAAGAACCCCAAGGAAGTAATTAAGACATGTGTTCACTGGTGTTTAGTTCATTAGGAATCACTGAGGGAAAAGGAAGCCTGTAGGATAGAAATTTCTGTCAGTCTAATATTACTATTTAGCAAGGGATTATCTGCTGTTTTCAGCATCCAAATAAGATGACCAACTTATTTCACTAAGCATTATGATTTCTAGATCTATCCATGTTATTGCAAATTGCAAGATTTAATACTTTTATATTTTTAGATATAATATATTTATAGATATTTATAGATATATATCATATATATCTTTACCTATTCATTTATTGATGGGCACTTTTAAATAATGTGTAATAAACATAAGGGTATATGAATCTTTTCAAATTAGTGTTTTTATATTCTTTGGGTAAATACCCAGTAGTGGAAGTACTGGATCATAGGATATTCTATTTTTAATTATTTGAGGAAGCTCTATACTCTTTATCACAATAGCTGCAACAGTGTGCATTCCCACCAACAATTCATGAGAGTTTCTTTTTCTCCACATACTCACCAGCACTTGTTTCCTCCTCTGTGTGTGTGTGTGTGTGTGTGTTAGCCATTCTTATAGATGTGATATAATATCTCATAGTCATTTTAATTTACATTTCTCTGATGACAAGTGATGTTGATCATCTTTTATTTTTTTAATTTTTTTATTTTAAGTTAGTTTTTTATTGGAGTTCAATTTGCCAACACATAGCATAACACCCAGTGCTCATCCCATCAAGTGCCCCCCTCAGTGCTCGTCACCTTGTCACCCCCACCCCCCGCCCACCTCCCCTTCCACCACCCCTAGTTCTTTTCCCAGAGTTAGGAGTCTTTATGTTCTGTCTCCCTTTCTGATATTTCCCACACATTTCTTCTCCCTTCCCTTCTATTCCCTTTCACTATTATTTATATTCCCCAAATGAATGAGAACATACACTGTTTGTCCTTCTCCGATTGACTTACTTCACTCAGCATAATACCCTCCAGTTCCATCCACGTTGAAGCAAATGGTGGGTATTTGTCGTTTCTAATGGCTAATATTCCATTGTATACATCAACCACATCTTCTTTATCCATTCATCTTTTCATGTGTCTGTTGGCCATCTGGTTGTCTTCTCAGGAGAAATATTTGTCCATGTCTCTGCTAAATACCCTGTCTTTTGATTGGAACATTTAGTTCATTTAGATTCAAAGTGATTATCAACAGATATGTACTTATGAAATTTTATTTCTGGTTTTGTGGTTGTTTTGCTAATTCTTCTCTGTTCTCTATTTTTGCCTTGCTTTGTCTCTTGTGGTTTGATGGCCTTCTTTAGTGATATGCTTGGAATCCTTTAAATGTTTTATATATCCATTATAGATTTTTTTATTTGTGTTTACCATTAGGTTCACATACAACATCTTATGAATATAGCAGTCTATACTATGTTGATGGTCATAAGTTTGAACAAATTTTAAAAGCATTAAATTTTTACTGCCCTCCCCATGTTATATGAATATGATCTCATAGTTCATATTCTTTATTTTGTGCATCTCTTGATTGATTTTTGTATTTATAATTTGTTTTACTGCCTTTGTGCTTTAACCACTATACTGATTTTATAATGATTAGTCTACTACTTTTTTATATGTCTGCATTACCTTTTAAATGTTTTCCTTTTATGTTTCCTTATAAATGTTTTCCTTTAGTCTTATTCCTACTATAGCCTTTTCTTTCCACTCAATAATCCACATTAATGTTTTTTGTAAGGCTGGTTTAGTGGTGATAAAGTCCTTTAACTTTTGGTTGTCTGGGGAAATTTATGCCCCTTCTACTCTGAATAATGGCCTTGCTGGGCATTCTTGGATACAAGTTTTTCTTTTTTCTTCTCTTTTTTTTTCCTTTGAGGACTTTGAACCTACTCTTTTTTTTTTTTTTTTGCTTTAAGTTTTTGTTAAAAGATCAGCTGATAGGGCAGCCCAGGTGACTCAGTGGCTTAGTGCCACCTTCAGCAGGGCCTGATCCTGGAGACCCAGAATAGAGTCCCGCATTGGACTCCATGCTTGGGGGCTGCTTCTACCTCTGCCTGTGTCTCTGCTATTCTCTCTCTCTCTCTCATGAATAAATAAATAAAATCTTTAAAAGAAAGATCAGCTGATAACCTTATGGACTTTCCCTTGTATGTCTTTTAAACATTTCTCTGCTGCTTTTAAAGTTCTCAATCACTACTTTTTACCATTTTATTTGTTATGTGTCTTGCTGTGGACCTCCTTGGGTTGATTTTGTCGGAGGCTCTCTGTGCCTCCTAGATGGGGATATCTGTTTCCTTCTCCAGGTTAGGGAAATCTTAAGCTATTATTTCTTCAAATAATTTTTTTGTCCCACTTATCTATCTTCAGAGATCCCTTTCTGGGATCCTTATAATGCCACTGTTATTAGGTTTGATGATGTCACTTAGTTCCCTTAATGTATTCTTATGTTTTATTATTATTCTTTTTTTTTTCTATATGCTGTTCAGCTTTATTACTTCCCATTATCCTGTCTTCCAGATCACTGATCTGCTCTTCTGCTTTCTCTCATGTTTAATCAATATTCCCTTTGGTGTATTTTTTTTAATCTCAGTTTTTGCATTCTTCATCTCTGGTTCATTTTTATATTTCCTATATCCTTGTTGAAGGTTTCACTAAGATTTTTCAGTTTCCTCAAGTCCAGCAGGAATCTTTATAACCTTTACTTTGAATTCTTTATCAGTCATGTTATTTGTTTCATTTTGCTCTTTTGCTATGGCTTGGCCTTATTCTTTTATTTGAGACATATTCTTCTGTTTCTTCATTTTATCTGATTCTCTGTTTGTTTCTATGTATTAGGAAATCCAGATATGTTCCAGACCTTAAAAATTATGGCCTTGTGAAAAAGAGGTCTTACGGTGCCCTGTAGTACAACAACCCTGTTTCCCAGACCAAGAACTTCAGGTGTGTTCACCATGTAGGTTGCATGTGCCCAACTCTTGTGCCTGATCTGTGTTTATTTTCAGTCCAGTTGGCTGCAATGGTCCCCTTTGCTTGTTGTGGACACATGGGCATGATTAGGTTCCTATGCTGTTATTGGGCCTGTCAGGGCTTGTAGTTGCCATGTCAGCAGTCAGAGTACCTGGAGTTAAGGCCCATTGATTGTAGAAACAAATTTAAGCCCCACACATTATCAAAGCCAGATATGATTGGGACTGGTCTTAGTGCAGGTTCGCCATGTCTAGGGTGTCTGGTGTGGCTCTCTAATCCTCTTGTTTCACCATGCTTGTTTCACCCTTCTCTTTGTGGTTAATCCTGCCAAGTATTTGTTTCCCAAAATACCTGCCCTTCTGACCTTTTCTGATATGGCCTCTTCTCTATAATTAACTATGGAAAATCTGTTCTTCCCCAGGTCCATTTCAGAGTTAGATGCACTAAAGTGTCTGTTATCGCAGTGTGTTTGTGGAGCAAGGTGACCTCAGGATTTTCCTACTCTGCCATCTTCCCCAAACTCCCAATATGCCTGAATTTTAAGACAAAACACTCTTCAAAGTCCTCCAGCAGAGGTAACTAGTCATAGATTAAATTCAGTAGTATGTTGTGAACAAAGCTATATACACAAAGTTTACTTTTGTTTTTGCTTGTTTGGTTTAGGTTTTTGGTTTTTAGGTTTTTTTTAACTAGTCTTTGAACAGAATCTTCTGATTTACCATTGAAGAAAAAGACAGTGAGTAACTAACTTGATGCATTTCTTCTTTTTTAATGACTTTCAGTTTCCCCTCTCAGAAAGGTCAGTGTCAAAACCTATTGATTCTTAGAACTCTTACCACAGTTTACAGAAAAGAATTTCTAATACATGAAAAAATCAAAATTTAAATAAAAATCAGGTTAGCAAAGGGTCTGATCACTGGTCTTATATTTTAAAAGTTTATTGAGTAGAATTACACCTCAAAAGTGAAATAGATAATTATGAGTGGAAATTCTTGGCATTTGAAATTTGAAGAACAGTGCTGGAATTGGATATTAAGTCATATATCTATGGATGTCCATTGTCCTAAGAAGTTTCCACTATCTCCATGTCCCCAAACTTACAAACAGAAAGCTGTAGGATGCTCCATACCTTTAGGTCAATGTATATGGCTTAACCCAAACCACAGAGTTGTCATGTTTCAGAGATGCAGAAACCCCCCCCTGGAGGTCACTATTCATTAATCTTTGTTAGTGTAAGATGATGAAGCATGAGATTTCTAGCGGGGAAGCACGAGTTCATAATCATGCTCAAGGCTACAGGAAGAAGGCCTAGTGACACAAGTCATCTTGATGAGGGCATATTCTGTTTCTGGTGCATCTCTATATGTCCTCACTCTCTTTGTGGTGGAGTCAATATTCTCATATCCATCATCATTGGAGCTCAGGGAGGGCCTCCGACACGGTCTGTGACTAATGACAGAGTAGCACAGTTCCTCAGAACCACTGCCATTCTCATTTTCCTGCCAAGCACAAGAATAATAATAACAATAATAAATCAAGGATCCAGGACCATTAATCAAATTTGAGTTTAGTGACTGCCCCTCCTTTCTTCTTGTCTTATGGTTATCTTAACATATCAGGTATCCAAAGCACTTTCTCAAAAGGGCTTCAGAAATATCTTATAGATTTCATTTTAGCAAAATGTACTGTGCTCCAAGCTATTGTTCATTATGTTTTTGTTTCACTTCAAATAACAAAAGAGAAAAGAAGGATATTATTATCATTCTGAATATCTAAAAATTGTAGTTGTATACATTGAGTCACACATATTCAGACATAATATATGCAATAATCATACCTCAAGTAATTAATTGAACTATATAAAACATTAAGTTTCATAAGACAAAGTAAAATTAAATTTTTGAGCTTAAATACATTCTCAACTGCACAGACTATGAAAGAAAAATGAAAGCATTAAGATACTATATTGTAATTAAATCAATAAAATGTTTGTGATATGGTATTAAAAGGAATAAACATTTTTATGTCTATTAATTTCCACCATATTTTTTAAAGATTTTATTTATTCACTCATGAGAGACACAGAGAGAGAGAGAGAGAGTGACGCAGAGACACAGGCAGAGGGAGAAGCAGGCTCCATGCAGGGACCCCGACACAGGACTCAATCCTGGGACTCCAGAATCATGCCTCAGGCTGAAGGCAGGCACTTAACCACTGACCCACCCAGAGATCCCCAATTTCCACCATATTTGTAAATATAAATGCTAATTCCTGGGTTTAAATATTAGAAGGTAACATAGAAAGCTGAAAAAAATTAATGTTTTATGATGGTCAAATTATAAGTATAAATTTATTTCATTTTATTTTCATTATAGTAATTTTGAAAATGTATTTAAAAAATCTAAACAATAAATAAATAAATAAATAAATTGTACATCAGCAAAACCGTAAAAAAAATGAAAATTAAAATAATAAACTTCAGTAGAATTTGGGTCAACCAGAAGAATTTTCCAGTCACTTAAATCAGTTAATATATTGTTTTATTTTTTAATGTTCTCTATTTCTGCATTAAAACTATAAAGGAAATTATTTATAGCATAAAATACTTTGATAAGCTTATTCAAAAATTACAAGAAAGACAGCTACCCTTAAATAGTCATCTGTAGTTTAACATTTATCACACAAATTAATATTTTTTATTACCTGATTAGAAGTGGGTGAAACTCCTTTACCTGAAGGATTAAAAAAAAAAGTAACTAAGATTTTTGACTATCACAAGTTGGAGGAAAAAGTGAAAAGGATAAAATACAGTGATAAAACTGGAAAGAAGTCCACCATCTAAGCATGTAACATTATCTCATTATTATTAAGGTTCTCAAGTTGAATGACAATATCAGGAAAGAATATATGTCAGTATATGTGAATATATGTAAAAGAATATATGTGAATATATGTTGATGAAACAGTAATACTATGCTTCTTTGTATTTTCCTAAAGTAAATTTGCTAAATAAAGGTAGATTTTGGAATTGGGTAATAAAATTTTCTTCACAAACATGCCACAACAATAAAGTGGGGCAAGTTTCAAGAAGGAACGATTATATATGAAATTTAAGATATAAATTCTATAAAGCTATCATAGAGAATCTTTTTTTTTTATCATAGAGAATCTTAATTCTTAAAGATAAAAAATCATTACAGAGAAGGATACTGAAGTAACAAGATGAACTATTTTAAATTAAGTACCAATGTATAGATTCAAGTCAATTGCATCTATGAATGCTAAAGTAATTTATATTTTTGTTGTTAATCTGAGATCCACAACTAGTATTTTTTAGAGAATTATTTATTCATTTGTTCATATCCATTTTTTAAGCTTATTTCTGTCTTTATTTCCCTTACCTCAGGGACATTTCTAGAAAAAAATTGTTATGGATAGTGTCAAAGAGGTTACAAAACCAAAAGGCAACCTATGAAATGGTATAAGATATTTCCAAATGACATATTTGATAATGGGTTAGTATCTAAAATATATAAAGAACTTATAAAACTCAAAAAACAAAAAAACAAATAATCCAATAATAATGGGCAAAAGACATGAAAAGACATTTTTCCACAGAAGACATACAGATAGCTAACAGGCACATGAAAAGATGCTCAACATCACCCATCATCAGAGAAATGCAAATCAAAACTACAACTGCTTCTCTCCAAAAGCAGTGCAGTGTCCTTCAGGCTCTATTCCAGCTGAGCTCTGGCCTTTACAACTCCAAGCTTTAAGCCTTGCTGATTGCAAGAACTCATGATAATTCAAGTCCTCCCATTTTTCTAGCCAATGACATTGGGAAAGCATTCTACTTGTGTGTTCCTCTGTGTGCTCCTCTGTCTCCCTTCTCTGTATCCATGGCTTCCTCCCTTCCATGGTACCCATGATCCGTTTCTCCCCTAAACCACACATCTGCACTTTCTACGTTATTCAATGTGGTCTCTTCCTTCCCTTAAGTTGTTGAGTTTGTTCAGTCAGTCTTCAGGTCTATTTCTAGGGTATTTAGGATAATTTGCTTGTTATCTAGTCATGTTTGTGGAATGAGACAAGCCTAGGATCCCTCTACTCCATGGCCATCTTCCTGCTCCCCACAACTAGTATTTTTTTAATTAACAAACTAGAATAAGGGAGGTCAAAGAACACTAAATATCGCAAAAATCCCAATTTATAAGAGGAATATTAAGTAATTCTGAAATTTACAACTTAATAAGTTTGATAGTGACCCTTAGCAAAATACTACTTTATACTAAATAAATTTAACAGATTCTGCAAAACTACATTATGTTAATAACTTTTCATAGCTCATTATTTTTCATAAATTGAAGTCATGTTCAATGCATTCATTTCATGTATGGGATTTTATTTATTTACTTATTTATAAATCATTCATATATAATAATATAATTATATATGAACTGAGGGGATTATATATGAATGGAGGGAATTATATATAAACTGAGGAATTGCATAGCTTGAATAAATTCAATCACAGCATTAAATATAATTTGAAAAGCCAATTATCCATATAAAGAGCATGAGAAAATTAGACTACTGGGTGAAACAATTGTCACTATTGGTGCTAAAGTTGTTAAAATTCTTAGTAACAAACATACTTAGTCTCAGTTCAAAAACGTGGAACATCCCATGACTATACTAAAGACCAGTTGAATTAATATTTAGAGTAGATTTCTTGTTGAATGTTAGGGCATTGATTAGAGAAAAAATATATACATTTTGTTAAAATCAGAATGAAAATATTAGAGAGAATTTCTGATGACTATGATTACCCTGAATCCCAACTGCCAACAAACATTTTGTCAGATGAGGCACTCCTTTTGTTCCTGAATAATGAAACTCGTCCTACTTTGAAAACCCTGAAGAAGTTATCTTGCACAGAAAACCCAAAGACTATGCCTTACCAATGGCACTTCAATATATTCAGACTCGAAGTGAAAATCAGACCCACCATGCTCTTGAAATGAGGTAGATTGTAACAGAAAAGTATTCCCTAATAAAACACCAAATTGAGCTAACAAAAGTGTTAATTTAGCATCATGGTGCTGTTATTGAATGAACTCTGTAAGTTCTAGATTATGAAAGGAAGCATATATATTCTATAGTACTGAATGAATGTCTTCATATCAGTGCACTTACCAGATATGGAATTAATATTGCACTCACAGACTTAAAAGCACTTCCAATCATTAATTGGAGTGGCTGCCTAGAAGTTGATCTCAGTAATGACAACCCACATAAAATAGAATCAGTGTTTCAGGGTTTTTTAAGTGTCCTATTGCCGCTATAACCAATTACCACAATGTGATGGCTTAAAACAATATGTGTTAGTTATCTTAAAATACTGGAGATCAAAATTAACAAAATTAGCCTCATAGGGCTAAAATCAAGGAATTGATAAGGCTGAACACCTTTCTGCAGAATCTAGGGGAGCTACATTTTCCCTTCTTTTCACTTTTAGAAGCTGCCCTCATTCTTTGGATCATGGCTTCCTCCTTTTTCAACCATAGACATAAAACCAGCAATGGCTGTTCAAATTTTATTCCTGATGCATTATTTTGGCACTATTTCTCCTGTTCCTCTCCATCACCTTCTAAAGATCTTTGTGTTTACTCTGGCCTCAGCTGTATAAACTAGATGAAAATATAACACCATATATGTAAAATGTGGAGAGGAGAGAAATAAAGAATATTCAAACTTAAATGATCTTCAACTTAATATGACTCCTGTATGCAGAAGATGTTTTATATAAACTTGATGTTAACCAAAAATCAAAAACCACTGTAAAGAAATGCAAAGGATAAGGAGAAAGAAATTTAAATGTAACACCAAAGAAAACCAGCAAACCAGGAGAGAGGAATGGATCAAATAAATATTCAGAAACAACCACAAAATAAGTAATAAAATAGCAATGATCTGTTTCTTTCAATAATTATCTTGAATGTAAATGAACTAAATGTCCCAGTCAAAAGACAAAGGGTGGCCAAAAGGCTTTTTAAAAAACCCAAAACCCATCTATATGCTGCCTACAGGAGACTCAGTTTAGACCTAAAGACACCTGAAGATTGGAAGAGGGGATGGAGAAACATTCATCATTCATCATTCATCATGTAATGGATGTCAAAAGAAAGCTGGATAGCAATACGCTCATTGCACAAAATAGACTTTAAGATGCTTTAAAAAGAGAAAAAGAAAGACACTATATAATGTAAAGGGGACAATCCAACAAGAAGATCTAACAATTATAAATATTAATGCACCCAGCATAGGAGCTCCCAAATCCACAAAACAGTTAATAATAAACATAAAGAAATAAATTGATAATAATACAATAATAAGAGGAGATTTTCACACCCCACTCACAGCAAGGATAGAGCATATAAGCAGGAAATGAACAAGGAAACAATGGCTTTGAATGGCACATTGAAACAGATGGACTTAACATATATTCAGAACACTTCATCCTAAAACAGCAGAATACACATTCCTCTCAAGTGTACATGGGACGTTCTCCAGGATAATTTGCATAATAAGCTAGAAAACAAATCTCAACAAATTTTTAAAAAGCGAAATCATACCATGCAACTTTTCTGACTATAACGCTATGAAACTAGAAGTCAACCACAAGAAAAAATCTGGAAAGGAGCAGCTGGGTGGCTCAGTGGTTGAGCGTCTGCCTTTGGCTCAGGGCATGATCCTGGGGTCCTGGAATCAAGTCCGGCATTGGGTTCCCCGTAGGGATCCTGCTTCTCCCTCTGCCCACATCTCTGCCTCTCTCTGTCATGAATAAATAAATAAAATCTTTTAAAAAAGAAAAATCTGGAAAGAGCACACACACATAGAGGTTATATGAAATTAAAAAGTACACGGAAACAAGTGAAAATGAAAACACGACAGTCCAAAGCCTTTGGGATGCAGCAAAAGTGGTTGTAAGAGGGAAGTATAAAGCAATACAGACCTACCTCAAGAAGCAAGAAAAATCTCAAATAAACTGCCTAGCCTTACACCTAAAGGAACTAGAAAAGGCACAACAAATGAAGCCTAAAGTCAAAAGAAGAAAGGAAATAATAAAGATTTGAGCAGAAATAAATGATATAGAAAAAACAACAGGAACAACAATAGAGAACAGATCAATGAAACCGGGAGCTGGTTCTTTGAAAATATTAATAAAACTGATAAGCCTCTAGCCAGACTTCTCAGAAGAAAAAAGAAGGGACTAAAATAAACAAAATCACAAATGAGAAAGAAAAAATAACAGAAGCCACATAAATACAAAAACTATGAGAATATTATGAAAAATGATATGCCAACAAATTGGACAACCTAGAAAAAATGGAAAAATTCCTAGAAACATATACATTACCAAAATTGAAACAGAAAGAGTAAATTTGAACAGCCCAACTATCAGCAAAGAAATTGAATCAATAATCAAAAATCGCCCACTAAACAAAATCCAGGACCAGAGAGCTTCACAGGCAAATTCTACCAAACATTCCAAGAAGAATTAATACTTTCTTAAACTCTTCCAAAAACAGAAAAGGAAGGAAAACTTCCAAATTCATTCAATCAGGACAGTATTACTCTGATACCAAAACTGGATAAAGACTCCAATAAAAAAGAGAAATACAGGCCAATATCCCTGGTAAGCATGGATACAAAAACCCAAACTATGATCAAAAAAATTCAACAAAACATTTTAAAAAATCATTTACCATGATCAAGTGGTATTTGTTCCTGGGTTGCAAAGGTAGTTCACTATTTGCAAACCAATCAACATAATTCATCAAATCAATAAGAGAAAGGATAAGAAGCATATAATCATTTCAACAGATCCATAAAAACCATTTGACAAAGTACAGCATCCATTCATGATAAAAACCCTGAACAAAGTATCTTTAGAAAAGACACACCTCAACATAATAAAGGTCTTATAGAAAACAACAACAACAACAACAAAACCATAGCTAAAATCATTTATAACGGGTAAAAACTGAGAGCTTTTCCCTTAAGGTCAATAAGAAGACAAGGATGTCCACTGTCATCTCTTCTATTCAATATGGTACTAGAAGTCCTAGCTGCTATAATCAGACGAAAAGAAATAAAAGGAATGCAAATCAATGAAGAAGTCAAAATTTCATATTTGCAAATAACATGATACTCTACATAGAAAACCTGACTCATCCAAAAATCTGCTAGAACTGATGAACAAATTCATTAAAGTTGCAAAATACAAAATCAATGTGCATAAATCAGTTGAATTTCTATAAATTAATAATGAAGCATCAGAAAGATAAATTAAGGAATCAATCCCATTTACAATTGCACCAAAAATAAGATACCTAGGAATACCTGTCCAAAGAGATAAAAGATCTGTACTCTGAAAAATACAAAACACTGATGAAAGAAATTGAAGAGAACACAAAGATGGAAAGATATCCCATCCTCATGAATTAGAAAAACAAATAGTGGGACGCCTGGGTGGCTCAGCAGTTAAAGCATCTGCCTTTGGCCCAGGATGTGATCCTGGATCCCAGGATTGAGTCCCACATCAGGCTGCCTGCACGGGGCCTGCTTCTCCCTCTGCCTGTGTCTCTGCTTCTCTCTCTGTGTGTCTCTCATGAATAAATAAATAAAATCTTTTTTAAAAAGAACAAATATTGTTAAAATATCTATACTACCCAAAGCAATCTACCCAATTAATGCAATCTCTATCAAAATAACAACAGCATTTTTCATAGAACTAGTATAGACAATTTTACAATTTGTATCAAAACACAAAAGACCCTGAACTGCCAAAGCAGTCTTGAAACAGAAAAGCAAAACTGGAGGCATCACAGTTTCGGACTTCAAGTTATATCACAGGGCTGTAGTGATCCAAACAGTATCATACTGGAAATATATATATATATATAACATAATATATATTTGTCTATATTTTTATTTATATATTTATATATTTTATATATGAATATATATAAATATATATTATATATATATATGATTTCACTCATGTGAAATTTCAGAAATAAGACACATAAACATGGCAGGAAAAAAAACAGAAAATCAAACCAGGAAACAGATTCTTAACAATAGAGAACAAACTGATGATTACTGGAGGGGAGTGGGTGAGGGGATGGTTTGAATAGGTCACGGGTATTAAGGAGGGCACTTATAGTGAGGAGCACTGAATGTTCTGTGTAAGTGATGAATCACTAAATTCTACACCTAAAACTAATATCACACTGTATGTTAACTAACCAGAACTTAAATTAACACTTGAGGGAAAAAAATGATAGGTCTTACATCCCTCCTCTCCACCACTAAAACAAGATATGGTATATAGGTGATGTATGGAATTGCTGAATCACTGTATCATCCACCAAAAGCTAATATTACACTTTAGAAAAAAGTAAAATATTACACTTTAGAAAACGGGAAAATATTGACAGATTTGGGAGTATACACATATTAAAATGAATATATCTTTTTTTAATGTCAATTTTATTTATTTATTTATTTATTTATTTATTTATTTATTTTATAATAAATTTATTTTGTATTGGTGTTCAATTTGCCAACATACAGAATAACACCCAGTGCTCATCCCATCAAGTGCCCCCATCAGTGCCTGTCACCCATTCATTTCCACCCACTGCCCTCCTCCCCTTCGACCACCCCTAGTTCGTTTCCCAGAGTTAGGAGTCTTCATGTTCTGTCTCCCTTTCTGGTATTTCCTACCCATTTCTTCTCCCTTCCCTTCTATTCCTTTTAACTATTATTTATATTCTCCAAATGAATGAGAACATATAATGTTTGTCCTTCTCCGATTGACTTATTTCACTCAGCATAATACCCTCCAGTTCCATCCACCTTGAAGCAAATGGTGGGTATTTGTCGTTTCTAATGGCTGAGTAATATTCCATTGTATACATAAACCACATCTTCTTTATCCATTCATCTTTCTATGGACACCGAGGCTCCTTCCACAGTTTGGCTATTGTGGACATTGCTGCTAGAAACATCGGGGTGCAGGTGTCCCAGCGTTTCATTGCATCTGTATCTTTGGGGGTAAATTCCCAGCAGTGCAATTGCTGGGTCGTAGGGCAGGTATATTTTTAACTCTTTGAGGAACCTCCACACAGTTTTCCAGAGTGGCTGCACCAGTTCACATTCCCACCAACAGAATAAGAGGGTTCCCTTTTCTCCACATCCTCTCCAACATTTGTGGTTTCCTGCCTTGTTAATTTTCCCCATTCTCACTGGTATGAAGTGGGATCTCATTGTGGTTTTGATTTGTATTTCCCTCATGGTCAGTGATGCAGAACATTTTCTCATGGGCATGTTGGCCATGTCTATGTCTTCCTCTGTGAGATTTCTGTTCATGTCTTTTGCCCATTTCATGATTAGATTGTTTGTTTCTTTGCTGTTGAGTTTAAGAAGTTCTTTATAGATCTTGGAAACTAGCCATTTACCTGATACGTCATTTGCAAATATCTTCTCCCATTCTGTAGGTTGTCTTTTAGTTTTGTTGAATGTATCCTTTGCTGTGCAAAAGCTTCTTATCTTGATAAAGTCACAATAGTTCATTTTTGCTGTTGTTTCTTTTGCCTTCGTGGGTGTATCTTGCAAGAAGTTACTGTGGCCGAGTTCAAAAAGGGTGTTGCCTGTGTTGTCCACTAGGATTTTGATGGACTCTTTTCTCACATTTAGATCTTTCATCCATTTTGAGTTTATCTTTGTGTATGGTGAAAGAGAGTGGTCTAGTTTCATTTTTCTGCATGTGCATGTCCAATTTTCCCAGCACCATTTATTGAAGAGACTGTCTTTGCTTCCAATGGATAGTCTTTCCTCCTTTATCGAATATTAGTTGCCCATAAACTTCAGGGTCCACTTCTGAATTCTCTATTCTGTTCCATTGATCTATGTGTCTGTTTTTGTGCCAGTACCACACTGTCTTGATGACCACAGCTTTGTAGTACAACCTGAAATCTGGCATTGTGATGCCCCCAGCTATGGTTTTCTTTTTTAAAATTCCCCTGGCTATTCGGGGTCTTTTCTGATTCCACACAAATCTGAAAATAATTTGTTCTAACTCTCTGAAGAAAGTCCATGGTATTTTGATAGGGATTGCATTAAATGTAAATACCATAATTTTAAAAGTAGACTCATTTTCTTAGAATGGAGAGGACAATGATAAAAGGAGAACAGAGATATGAATGGAATAAAAAATAAAGACAAGGTGATTCTGAAAAGAAAATATTTAGATTTTATGTTACATAGATTTATTTTTTAAGCTATCTGTTTGCTTTGGCAAATTCAAATTGGATTAACTCCAAAGCGAATTTAATCATTTGGGCAGAAAATGGTAATAGTGGCTGAAAAAAATCATATTTAATGAATTAATAGTCCCAAAAAATGATATTGTTTCTAATTAGAAAAACTTGGTTTTACTGAGATTTATATCATAGTCCAAAAGATTGATCTTATTTTTCACCTTCTGAAAATACCTTCAACCCCATCCTCCCCTCTCTCACAGCCTTTCACAGGAAGAATAACATATAAGCAAAATATGTGAAAAATATATTCAGAGAGGCAAGCCTCAGAAACAGCAGTCAGGAAAGGAAGCAAGTAGGAAAGTCTATTCACACCAGATTTTAGCCTCCTGGTGAAACAGGTATGTGGAGTGGTGATAGGTGGGAATGTGATTTGTAAAAGTTCCCCTTAATAAGACCCAATGCTGTAGCAGTTCATCAAGTGTCATTTAGTATGCTGGTTTGTATTTCAGGGAATGTAATTTATCTGCCTGAATCCATGTAATAATGAAGTATGATTCCAAGGAATATTAATTTAAATCAAGATAAATAAGTTCATTGTACATTGCACTCAAGAATGATGTATATTCAACAATAACATCTCAAGAATTTGGGCATAATGTATATCTCAAACATTTTACTAATAGAAGAAGGCATTACATTCTCAAAAAAAAAAATAGATGGAAAGCACCCACACTCGCACATGCAGAAACAATGTTAGGAATGAGCAAGAAGAAACCACTACAGATCCTAGAAACATTAAATACATAGAAGTATATACATAATAATTTTAAGTTTCAAGACTTTAAAACATTAATTGAAAAAAAAGAAAACAACAAATGTAATGAGAAATGAAACTCATAAAGCTGCAAGAAAATGGTAATAGTCTGTAGGTTTTCATCTGCATGTTAAAAATTTTCTTTATAAATGTCTTCTACCCTAGATAGCTTCACCAGAAAATTATTTCAAAGATTATAAGAAGAAAAATTCATCAGTCACCAATTCTTTATGAAGTAGGAAAAATCCAAGGCTGGATGACTGAAGGGCACCCACACCTTAGGTGTCCCCAAGAAAAGGCATGTCAGGGAGCAGAAAGGTAGCCATGACCTAGGACATGAACAGTAGGGTATAGAGGCCAGGGAAATGAAGAAAGAAACAGTTTTAGGATGTAGATTTTGACCAATATTTGTAAGTGCTAGTGATAGGGTAGTTTAAGATTGACAATTGTCTATTAGAGTCTGTAGTTACATTTTGGCAGAGGCACTTCACTTTTTTTTTAAACAAAACCTAGAGTTAGAAATGTATTTTCTGCCATGCTTTAGTACAATCATATACATATACATACAATCGATATGATTGTCTCCTATGACAATTTTATGTCTAACACTATGATGTTTTTAAAATATATTATTCTACTTATGGCTGTGATGATGTTTGGTGAAATACATTTATTTCATGGGCCATGAAATAGGCTCAATGAAGCAGTAGTTCCAGAAGCAAGCACCATGAGCTGAGAGGTGATTAAGAAATGAAAATTTCCAAATAATGAGGCTAAAAATGATATCAATACACTTGGCTGTAAGTTGAGGCAGTAGGGATAAAAAATGAGTTTCTTTCAGATATGTCTATCCCCAGGGACAAACATTGCTGTTCATAATTATTCATTCTGAGTAGTTACATGATTACTACATATGGTTACTATGCCAAAAAATGAGTACTAGAGCAAAAGAAGAAAAGAAAAAAAGAAGAGAAGAGAAAAAAGAAACACAACATAGCTAATTTTCAAATGGCCTTATTTAAAACTTCTATATAGAAATTAAAACAGCAGGATTTGGGTTAATTGCTTCCCATGGATGTTCATAAAGTGTTTCTCAAAATAAACCATACACAATAGTTTAATTTTGTTTTTTTTCTCTTTACCAAATAAGACATGTCTAACTTTTTTTCTATAGCTGATATCAAAGAAATTACTGCCTATGTTTTCTTGTAAGAATTTTATGGTTTCAGGTCTCACGTTAGCTCTTTAATTCATTTTGAGCTATGTGTATGTGTTGTAAAAAAGTGATCCAATTTCATTATATTGCATGTTGCTGTTCAGTTTTTCAGACACCATTTCACCATTTGTTGAAGAGACTATCTTTTTCCAATTATATATTCTTGCCTCCTTTATTAGTTTAGTTAGTTGTTAGTTAGTAGTTTAGATTAGTTGACCATAGAAATGTGGTTGTATTTCCAAAGTCTCTATTCTGTTCCATTGATCTATGTGTCTATTTTTTGTGCCTGTGCCATACTGTTTGGATAATGATAGCTTTGTAGTACATCTTGGAATCTGATATTGTGATATTTCCAGTTGTTCTTTTTCAAAACTACTTTGGCTCTTCAGGGTCTTTTGTGGTTCCATACAAATTTTAGGATTACTTGTTCTAGTTCTGTGAAAACTGTTGACACATTGATAGGGATTGATTTGAATCCATAGATTGCTTTGGGTAGTGTGTATGTTTTAACAAATTGGTTCTTTCAATCCATAAACATGGAATATCTTTCCATTTATTTGTGTTGTCTTCAATTTAGTTTATCAATGTTTTATAGTTTTCAGGGTACAGGTCTTTCACCTCCTTGGTTCAGTTTATTCTAAGGTATTTTATTCTCTTTGGTGTAATTGTGAGACTTTTTTCGATTTATGCTTCCTCTACCTCATTATTAACGTATAAAAATGTTATAGATTTCCGGATATTTTTTTTTCTTTGCAATTTTGCTGAATTCATTTATCAGTTCTAGTAGTCTTTGATGGGGTCTTTAGGGTTTTCTATAGTATTGTGTCATCTACAAATGAAAGTTTTTCTTCTTCCTTACCAATATGGATGCCTTTCTTTTTTCTTGTTTGATTAGTATGCCTAGGAATTCCAGTATGATGTTAAATAAAAGTGGTAAGAATAAATATTGGGACTACTCCAAAATAAAAAGTTTTTGAAGAGTAAAGGTAACCATCAGCCAAACAAAAAGGAAACCTACCCAATGGGAGAAGATATTTTCAAATGATATATCTGATAAAGAGTTAATATCCAAAAATATGTTTAGAATTTGAACAACTCAACACCGAAAAAAAAACAATTACAAAAATGGACAGAGGATCTGAACAGATATTTTTGCAGAAAAGACATGAGGATGGCCAACAGACATGAAAAGATGCTCAACATCACTCATCATCAGGTATATACAAATAAAAACTACAATGAGATTATCTGTCACAATGGTTAAAATTAACACAGGAGACAACAAATGTTGGAGAGGATGTGAAGAAAGAGGAACCCTCTTGTACTGTTGGTGGGAATGCAAACTGGTGCAGCCACTCTGGAGAACAGTGTGGAGGTTCCTCAAAATTTAAAAATAGAACTATCCTAGAATCCAGCAATTGCACTACTGGGTATTTACCTTCCAAAATACAAAAACATTAACTCAAATAAATATATGCACCCTGATGTTTATAGTAGCTTTGTTTACAATAACCAAATTATGGAAGCAGCCTAAGGGTCTATCAACTGATGAATAGATAAAGATAATGTAGTATGTGACACACACACACAGTGAAATATTACTTAGCAATAAAAAAAGAATGAAATCTTGCCATCTGTTATGACATGAGTTGAATAGTATTATGCTAAGCAAAATAAGACAGAGAAAGACAAATACCATATGATTTCATTCATATGTAGAGTTTAAGAAAGAAACACACCAAACAAACCAACGGTTCCCAGAGAGGAGTTGGGCAGGGGATGAGTGAAATAAGTGATGACATTAAGGAGTGCCTTGCTGTGATGAGCACTGAGTAATGTTTTGAATTGTTGAATCACCATATTGTACACCTGAAGCTAATAAAAACTGTATGATAACTATACTAGAATTAAAATAAAAACTTAATAAATTCAAAATGTACAATTCACAAGGAAAAAGAAGAAATTCAGGATACCCAGGAAAGAATGGAGTATTTCTTATAGTACAAATAGCTAAGAATCTAGTTTTCCCCCCCTCTTTCTGTATTTTACATGTCATTTGATTAACACTCTCTTGAGTTATTAGATTTTTAGCAAGGTAAATAAATGATTACTACTAACAAAAATGAGTTTAAAACTTGAGAAAAAAATTAAAAATTTAAGGAAATCAAAAAATAATATACAGATACTACTGTCATACAAAAAGTAATGAGTAATGAGTTTTGTTAGACAAAAAGGAAAGAAAGAAAGAAAGAAAGAAAGAAAGAAAGAAAGAAAGAAAGAAAGAAAGAAAGAAAGAAAGAAAGAAAAAAGAAGGGCTAAGACATCCCTAGAAGGACCCCAAGCTGTGTTTCCTGTCTAGCACAGTATCAGAACTAATTTAGATGTTTAAATTTACAACTTCCCTTGTCTTAAAAATGTTATGAAGCAATGACTTACTTTTCTTATCTTGAATTTGATTTTGTCTCTCAAATGTAGTCATTTCCTGCCTATAAAGGAAAGATATAATAACATGAGACAGCCCAGTCATCTGAAGCTGAAAACATACTTGAAAGAAAGGTTTCATTATTCTTAACCTAATGTCATTGGTAGATTTACAATTCAAATATTAATTAAAATTAAAAGTCTGCTTACTCCAGCTATGTCTGAAAAACCAGGAAACATAACCATAACTGATTACACTGTTGAAGGATATGTTAATTAACCTAATAAGGGGAATTCTTTTCACAAAGTATACGTATATCACATCACCACATACACTTTAAAAATTTTTAAATTTTGCTTGTCAATTATAACTCAATAAAGCTGGGGGGGGAAAAACAAAAATCTAGGAAAAGTGTGGTGCCTGGGCGGCTTAGTTGGTTAAGTATCCAACTCTTGACACCAATTCAGGTTGTGATCTCAGGGTCATGAGATTGAGTGCTGAAGTGGACCCCATCCTGGATATGCGGCCAACTTATGATTCTCTCTCTCCCTCTCCCTTTGACCCTCCCCCTGTACATTCACTCTCTCTACAAAAAAAATCTAGGAAAAGAATAAGAAGTAGAAAATAAAATTCCATATTTTATGAAACTTAAGGAATTGCTAAATTATCATACTATGTGTAATGTACCATATGTATGAAAAAAAAGTTGTGAAATATAGTAATATTTGGAACATTTTATTTATTTTTAAATAATAAATCAGAAGATCACTGTAAAACCATACTTGAATATGATAGGGTGCAAAGTCATGTTACAAAGAAGTTGGTGAATGATGAATCTGACTTGCTCAGCCAGTTCTGTGGTTGAGGATCTGACCATAAAACCCAAATCTGTCTAAATTCACGTTGTGGATTATCACCATCAACTACTGACTGCCTATTTTAAATAGTGAGACTGTGGCTAGCTTTTGCTTCCAGACTGGAAATCTCCCTGGATTTTCTTACCTTCCTTTATTATTATTATTTTTTTATTGACCTGTGCTAAAGTTTAAACTGTGTCCACCCCCAAATAAACTCCCAGTATATTGCAATGTGACTTTATTTGGAGACCGAGCCTTTCCAGAGAAAACTGATTTAGAATGAGATTGGTGAGGTGAGCTTTCATCTAATTTGAGTGTTGTCCTTATAAGAAGAGGAAATTTGGACACAGACAGGCATACGGTGAGGAAGATATGAAGACAGTCACATAAGCCAAGGTGAGAGGCCTCAGAAGAGACCCACTCTGCTAATACTTTGATCTTGTACTTAGGGCTTCCAAGATTATGAGCAAATAAATTTCTGTTATACCTCTTGGTCTGTGGTACTTCGTTATGGCAATTAAAGCAAATCAATGCAGCCTTATATAGAAATTAGTTCAGAAAATATTAAGGGTTAATACTATACTCACCCTTATCATCTTTGTTTTCTAAAGAGGATTGCCTGTAATCCCCACACCTATTTTGACTCTTCCACCACATAAGTCTTCACACATGTTAGAAGATAAAGATTAACAAATTGCCCTCCTCTCATTTCAGAACAAAGATGGACAGGAGATGACATGATAAAGACGAAACCACAAACACCTGCAACTCTCATGCAATGTTTGTTACCAAAAATACTTAGAATCAATATGAAGCAAAGAAAAAAATAAGCATTAACTCAAATAAAATAGTAGTAGATTAATTTCTCTCAGACAGTAAGAAAAATAAGGACATAGAATATCTGAAATACATAATTAATCAAGTTTCCTTAATAGATAAATTTCAACTTATGATCCTTTAAAAAAAGTCATTGGAATATTCAAAGCCTATAGGGCATAATAGACATAATACTAGTTAGCTTATACTTAGTACATACTGGTAGCACCCAAGCATGTGCTAATGAATGAATGTTAATTTTTTAAATGTTACCTTAACAACCACTATCTAAAGTTGTACTATTGGGCAGCCCCAGTGGCCCAGTGGTTTAGCGCTGCCTTCAGCCCAGGCATGATCTTGGAAACCCGGGATCAAGTCCCACCTCGGGCTCCCTGCATGGAGCCTGATTCTCCCTCTGCCTGTGTCTCTGCTTCTCTCTCTCTCTCTCTGTGCCTCTCATGAATAAATAAAATAAAATCTTTAAAAAAATAAAGTCGTACTATTTTTAATTGTAAGACTATTTTTCATAAGAAGAAATCACATTGAAAGAATATAAGTCAATTGGAGAAGGACAAACATTATATGGTCTCATTCAATAGGGGAATATAAAAAATAGTGAAAGGGAATGAAGGGGAAAGGAGAAAAAATGAGTGGGAAATAACAGAAAGGGAGACAGAACATGAGAGACTCCTAACTGTGGGAAAAGAACTAGGGGTGAGGGAAGGGGAGGTGGGAGAGGGGTGGGGGTGACTATGTGACTGGCACTGAGGGGGGCACTAGATGGGATGAGCCCTGGGTGTTATTCAATATGTTGGCAAATTGAATATCAATAAAAAATAAATTTATAAAATAAATAAATTGTATTAAATCTAAAATATATAAATAAATAAGGAATATAAGTAACTTGTTTAAAGTTGATGAACAATATATGACAAAGAACTTTGATAAAATCTGCAAGCAGAAATAACAGACACTGATAATAATGCAATAAAACCAGAATTTATTATTAAAAATATACAACACGCAGGAGGGGCTGCGCGCCCTGGGAGCAGCTCTGAGGTGGCTCCGGCCTAGGAAGAGGCTCTGCGCGGAGGGGGCTGCGTGGCCCCAGGAGCAGCTGGAAGGGGCTGGGGCGGTGGCTCCGTGGGGAGGGGGCTGCACCACGGGGAGCGCGAATTCAACAGTGCAGGTCCGGAGCACAGGGCGCGGGACACAGCCCAGGACCCAGCCTCCCCCCGGGACAAGCAGAAGCCGGGAGGGCCCAGGACAGCAAGGACGCTCCTGCCCGGAGCTGAGCAGATCAGCGGCCCCGCCCCGGAGCCTCCAGGCCCTGCAGACAGAGAGCTCTAAGTTACTGCAGGAGCTGACTCCAGGGCTCCAGAGCTGGCCCCGCCACTGCAGTTGTTCCTTCTGAATCCTCACGGGGTAAACAACTCCCAATGAGCCTCACACTGGCCTCACCAGATAAGCCGCTTAAACAACACTCACTGAGCCCTGCACCAGGCAGGGGCTGAGCAGCTCCCCCAAGTGCTAACACCTGAAAATCAACACAAAGGGCCCCTCCCCCAGAAGACCACCTAGATGGACAGGGAATAAACAAATTATTGACCAAAAGCACTGGAAAGTTCCAGGAGAAGTCAAGTGACTTACAGTATACAGAATCAAGGATATCCCCCTTGTTTTTTTTTTTGTTTGTTTGCTTTGTTTTGTCTTTTTCTTTTTCTTTTCTTCTTTCTCTTCTCTCTTTTCCCCCTTTTCCCAATACAACCTGTTTTTGGCCACTCTGCATTGAGCAAAATGACTAGAAGGAAAACCTCACCTCAAAAGTTAAGCTTGCAAATACCAAAGATAAAGAGAATATCCTTAAAGCAGCAAGAGACAAGAAATCCCTGACTTTTATGGGGAGGAGTGTTAGGGTAACAGCAGACCTCTCCAAAGAGACCTGGCAGGCCAGAAAGGGCTGGCAGGATATATCAGGATCCAAAATGAGAAGAACATGCAACCAAGAATACTTGATCCAGCAAGACTCTCATTCAGAATAGAAGGAGAGATAAAGAGCTTCCAAGTAAGGCAGGAACTGAAAGAATATGTGACCTCCAAACCAGCTCTGCAAGAAATTTTAAGGGGGACTCTTAAAATTCCCCTTTAAGAAGTTCAGTGGAACAATCCACAAAAACAAGGACTGAATGGATATCATGATGACACTAAACTCATATCTTTCAATAGTAACTCTGAACGTGAATGGGCTTAATGACCCCATCAAAAGGTGCAGGGTGTCAGACTGGATAAAAAAGCAGGACCCATCTATTTGCTGTCTACAAGACACTCATTTTAGACAGAAGGACACCTACAGCCTGAAAAGTAAAGGTTGGAGAACCATTTGCCATTCAAATGGTCCTCAAAAGAAAGCAGGGGCAGCCATCCTCATATCAAATAAACTAAAATTTACCCCAAAGACTGTAGTGAGAGATGAAGAGGGACACTATATCATACTTAAAGGATCTATCCAACAAGAGGACTTACCAATCCTCAATATATATGCCCCGAATGTGGGAGCTGCCAAATATATCAATTAATAACCAAAGTTAAGAATACTTAGATAACAATACACTTATAATTGGTGACTTCAATCTAGCGCTTTCTACACTCGATAGGTCTTCTAAACACAATATCTCCAAAGAAACGAGAGCTTTAAATGATACACTGGACCAGATGGATTTCACAGATATCTACAGAACTTTACATCCAAACTCAACTGAATACACATTCTTCTCAAGTGCACATGGAACTTTCTCCAGAATAGACCACATACTGGGTCACAAATCGGGTCTGAACCGATACCAAAAGATTGAGATCGTCCCATGCATATTCTCAGACCATAATGCCTTGAAACTAGAACTCAATCACACAAGAAGTTTGGTAGGATTTTGATGGAATCTTGTCTCACATTTAGATCTTTCATCCATTCTGAATTTATCTTTGTGTATGGTGCAAGAGACTGGTCTAGTTTCATTCTTCTGCATGTGGATGTCCAATTTTCCCAGCACCATTTATTGAAGAGACTGTCTTTCTGCCAGTGGATAGTCTTTCCTCCTTTATCGAATATTAGTTGACTAAAAAGTTTAGGGTCCACTTCTGGATTCTCTATTCTGTTCCATTGATCTGTGTCTGTTTTTGTGCCAGTGCCACACTGTCTTGATGACCACAGCTTTGTAGTACAACCTGAAATCTGGCATTGTGATGCCCCCAGATATGGTTTTCTTTTTTTAAAATTCCCCTGGCTATTCGGGGTCTTTTCTGATTCCACACAAATCTGAAAATAATCTGTTCTAACTATCTGAAGAAAGTCCGTAGTACTTTCATAGGGATTGCATTAAACGTGTAAATTGCCCTGGGTAACATTGACATTTTCACAATATTAATTCTGCCAATCCATGAGCATGGAATATTTTTCCATCTCTTTGTGTTTTCCTGAATTTCTTTCAGAAGTGTTTTACAGTTTTTAGGGTATAGATCCTTTACGTCTTTGGTTAGGTTTATTCCTAGGTATCTTATGTTTTTGGGGTGCAATTGTAAATGGGATTGACTCCTTAATTTCTCTTTCTTCAGTCTCATTGTTAGTGTATAGAAATGGCACGTACTTCTGGGCATTGATTTTGTATCCTGCCACACTGCCAAATAGCTCTATCAGTTCTAGCAATCTTGGGGTGGAGTCTTTTGGGTTTTCTAGGTACAGTATTGTGTCATCGGCGAAGAGGGAGAGTTTGACTTCTTCTTTGCCAATTTGAATGCCTTTTATTTCTTTTTGTTGTCTGATTGCTGAGGCTAGGACTTCTAGTACTACGTTGAATAGCAGTGGTGAGAGTGGATATCCCTGTCTTGATCCTGATCTTATGGGATTGGCTCCCAGTGTTTCCTATTTGAGAGTGATATTTGCTGTGGGATCTTTGTAGATGGCTTTTAAGATGTTGAAGAGTGTTCCCTCTGTCCTTACACTCTGAAGAGTTTTGATCAGGAATGGATGCTGTATTTTGTCAAATGCTTTCTCTGCATCTAATGAGAGGATCATATGGTTCTTGGTTTTTCTCTTGCTGATTTGATGAATCACATTGATTGTTTTATGAGTGTTGAACCACCCTTGTGTCTCAGGAATACATCCTACTTGGTCATGGTGAACAATTTTCATAATGTACTATTGTATCCTACTGGCTAGTATCTTGTTGAGAATTTCACAGAGGAAGACAGACATGGCCAACACGCACATGAGAAAATGCTCCACATCACTTGCCATCAGGGAAATACAAATCAAAACCACAATGAGATACCACCTCACACCAGTGAGAATGGGGAAAATTAACAAGGCAGGAAACCACAAATGTTGGAGAGAATACGGAGAAAAGGGAACCCTCCTGCACTGTTGGTGGGAATGTGAACTGGTGCAGCCACTCTGGAAAACTGTGTGGAGGTTCCTCAAACAGTTAAAAATATACCTGCCTTACAACACAGCAATTGTACTGCTGGGGATTTACCCCAAAGATACAGATGCAATGAAACGCCGGGACACCTTCACCCCGATGTTTCCAGCAGCAATGTCCACAATAGCCAAACTGTGGAAGGAGCCTCGGTGTCCATCAAAACATGAATGGATAAAGAAGATGTGGTTTATGTATACAATGGAATATTACTCAGCTATTAGAAAAGACAAATACCCACCATTTGCTTCCACATGGACGGAACTGGAGGGTATTATGCTGAGTGAAGGAAGTCAATCAGAGAAGGACAAACATTATATGTTCTCATTCATTTGGGGAATATGAATAATAGTGAAAGGGAATAGAAGGGAAGGGAGAAGAAATGGGTAGGAAATACCAGAAAGGGAGACAGAACATGAAGACTCCTAACTCTGGGAAATGAACTAGGGGTGGTGGAAGGTGAGGAGAGTGGGGTTGGGGGTAAATGGGTGATGGGCACTGAGGAGGGCACTTGACGGGATGAGCACTGGATGTTATTCTGTATGTTGGCAAATTGAACACCAAGAAAAAATAAATTTAGTATTAAAAAAATAAATATAATAAAATTTTAAGAAATTAAAAAAACTTTTAAATAATAAAATTGGTGACAAAACAAAAATAAATAAATAAATAAATAAATAAATAAATAAACAAACAAATAAAAATATACAACAATGTTTGGCATTGAAAACAATTCAGGACCACAAAAACACAAAAAGTAAAGTAAAAAAATATTTGGCAATAATACAACAACATCTGGGATACAGACACCATGGAATACTAATCATTCATCAAAAGGAATGAAATTTTGCCATTTGCAACAACATGAATGGAACTGGAGCGTATTAAAAAAGATCAGTGGGAGAAAGACAAATACCATATGATTTCACTCATGCAGAATTTTGGAACAAAACAGATGTATATAGATAAGAAGGAAAAATAAAATAAGGCAAAAAAAAGAGAGAGGCAAACCATGAGACACTTAACTCTAGGGAACAAACTGAGGGTTGCTGGAGAAGAGTTAGGTGGGCACTGGGTAACTGGGTGATGGGCATTAAGGAAGGCATGTGATGTGATGAGCATTGGGTGTTATATGCAACTGATGAATCACTAAATTCTACCTCTGAAACTAGTAATATAGGATATGTTACTTTAACTGAATTTAATCAAAAAAGAAAAAATATTAGAGGAAAAGTTATATTTGTACATGCTCTCATTTTTTAAATTTTTTTTATTGGAGTTCAATTTGCCAAGATATAGCATAACACCCAGTGCTCATCCCACCTAGTGCCCCCCTCCATGCCCATCACCCAGTCACCCCAACCCCCCAACCACCTCCCCTTCCACCACCCCTTGTTCATTTCCCAGAGTTAGGTGTCTCTCATGGTTTGTCACCCTCACTGATATTTTCACTCATTTTCTCTCCTTTCCTTTTATTCCCTTTCACTAATTTTTAAATTCCCCAAATGAATGAGACCATAAAATGTCTGTCCTTTTCTGATTGACTTATTTCACTCAGCATAATACCCTCCAGGTGCATCCACGTTGAAGCAAATGGTGGTTATTTGTTGTTTCTCATGGCTGACTAATATTCAATTTATACATAGACCACATCTTCTTTATCCATTCATCTTTCGATGGACACCAAGTCTCCTTCCACAGTTTGGCTATTGTGGACATTGCTGCTAAGAACATTGGGAAGCAGGTGTCCCAGCATATCACTGCATCTGTATCATTGGGGTAAATCCCCAGCAGTGCAATTGCTGGGTCATACATGCCCTCATTTTTAAACGAGAAAAATTGAAAAAACAAAAATTAAGTTTTGAATTGAAAGCAATTAAAACAGAAAAATGGAAAAAATCAAGGACAGCAAAAATAAGAATCTAATAAAGATAAAAGCAATGACACTGTGACATCCTGGAAAAAACACAAAGTAGAAGTCAGATTGGGGTTTCCAGGGGTTTCGGTGAGAAGAAGGTTGATAAAAGTCTTCCATATCTTGATTGAGATGGTAGTCACATGACTACATGCTTTTCTAAATTTATCAACTTACCTAAAAAGGGTGAATTTTAGTGTGCTATACCTCTGTAAACATAAATTTTAAAAAGCTAAATGACTTAAAAGAGCTCACACCATACCTTTTGTAAATATGTTTAAAATCATGAGTTAAATGATAATATTCTAATGAAAATGAAATAACCAAAATTGACTCAGGATGATGTAGATAATGTAACTTTACTCAAAGAACATCATCCTGTCAAATTAGCCAAAATGAGATTGAATTTAGTTCTAGCTCATATGTCGTATATATTTGATTTCAATTGACTCAGGTAGCCGAAACAGTTGAGATCTTCCTCATCAAATTAGTTAAATTTCTGTGAGTCCCATTCATAAAATTTGCAGCTTCTATGGAAAACAGTATGGAGGTTCCTCAAAAAGTTAAAAATAGAGCTACCCTATGGTCCAGCAATTGCACTACTAGTTATTTGCCCAAAGGATACAAAAACACTAATTCAAATGGATGAATGCATCCTGGTTTATAGCAGCTTTATCAACAATAGCCAAATTATGAAAAGAACCCAAATGTCCATCTACTGATGAATGTATAAAGAAGTGATATATAATGGAATATTACTCAGCTATAAAATAGAATGAAATCTTGCCATTTTCAATTATGTGGATGGAACTAGAGGGCATTATGCTAAGTGAAATAAGTCAGTCAGAGAAAACCACCATGTGACTTCACTCATATATGGAATTTAGGAAAGAAAACAGCAGTGCCTGGGTGGTCCAGTCAGTTAAACATCCAACTCTTGATTTTAGCTAAGGTTATGATCTCAGGATCATGAGATTGAGCCCTGGATTGGGATCTGTTTTGGACACTGAGCCTGCTTCAGATTCTCTCTCTCCTTCCCCATCTGTCCCTCTCCCCTCTGCTCACTTTCTTTCTCAAAAAATAAATAAGTAAAATATTTTTTTTAAAAAAAGAAGCAAAACATGCAAATCGGGGGTGGGGAAGAGAGAGGCAAACCAATAAACATACTCTTATCTATAGAGAACAAACTGATGGTCACCAGGGAAAGTGTGTGGGGGAATGGGGGAAATAAGTGATGGGGATTAAGGAGGACACTTATCATGATGAGAAGCGGGCATTGTAAGTGTTGAATCACTAAGTTGTTTTCTGAAACTAATATAACACTGTATGTTAACTATACTGGAATTAAAACTTTTTAAAAAGTGGATGGGGACACTTTGGAGACATTTAATTTCTCATTTAATTACTGTCTATTTGTAATAAAAACTTGGATATATTTGACAACATCAACACTTAAGTTCCTTTAAAGGGGAAGAATTGGAGAACATCACCTAACACAGATATCATTTTATACACAATAAAGCAAAAGCCAAGTTTAAACAACTTTTTGTTGCACAGAACCAGTTTGTGGAAGCCTGAAAAAAGGACCTTGTTTCAATAACATCATTTCTTCGGCTACATAATGTAAAGGAGATTAGTTACAAGAATGGCATAGCCGCCCCACTGTGCAGAGAAAATTTAAGTGAAGTACTTAGGAAATGACTGATTCCTGCAAACTTCATTTCATATCAGCAATAAATATGGGCCTTCCCTTTCATCCCTCAACCTTTCACACTTAAAGAAGGGGGCATCTCAGATAAAAACCCAGATCTTGAGATGCAATGATTAGGAAAGAGGTTGAGTGCAAAGATATGGAAATCCCATGATCAGCAAACAAGGCAGGGTTTATCTAAGCTGGGGCAAGATATCAGTGTCCAGATAGCTGTTGTTTTTCCACTCTTTTTTTTTCTTTTTTTCCACTGAGTATCTTGCAAAATTTGGGCAACAGATAGGCAAGTCAAGCAGTGGTCAAAGCCTCAAAGACCACATGGTCTATAAAGGAAGATGGACTATAAAGAGCTAATTTTTTTCCATCTCATCAATAAATGTTAGTGATAAATTTTTTTTTAAAAGTTAAACTAATATAAAGTTACTAGGTGATAGAAAGGTATAGTGGATGGTGCAGGAAATCCACTGGGTGTGGAAGCAATGTGGAGGTTCCCACATTGTATACTCAGGGATGTTTTCTGGAAGAGAGTGTCAGAACTAGAATTTTCAGAAAAAGATGCTATCAAGCACAAGCACAGAAAATAAAAACCATGAGTGGTAAAAGATTAGTGTGCACTAGGGCTCTGGGTTCAGGCTGAGCTTCATGGCTTCAAGAACATGAAATGACAGGAAGATAATGGGTGAGGGAGGAGGGTGGGGAATTAAATCAGAGAGATATGCAGGAGTCAATCCTTATAGGATTTCAGTCTTCAGTGAAGAGTTTCGTTTTTATTCTGGATGTAATGGAGAGCAATTAAAGGATCTCATGGGAAAGGCATGATGAAACTTATATTTTCCAAAGATTATTCTAAGTATGAGGAATAAGTTGGTGGTGTTGCCGTTGTAAATAGCCAACCCAAAATAAACATATTTTATTTCAGCTATATGTTTGTACTTTGTGCTTTATATAGTCAGGAAGGAATGAAACATGTGCACTAATACTCCATTTCTTTTGTTTTGAGCCTCCAGATAACCCTTCTGCCAAGTCTTAGAGGCAATCACCAAAGAATTCTATGAGTTTAGCTCTATGAGGCCTAAAATAAGATGTTGGCTCTTATGAGACAGAGATTCTCAGTCCCTTGTGAGACAGAGGTGAATCTTAGAGAAAAATGATGCAATACACTAGGTGCTTACCATTTTCTTTCCACATCTTGGTTTACATTCTTGAGCTCCTTTTGATTGTTTCTCAGGCAACTAGATGGAAACACATAGAAAAGAGATTCTTATCTCCCTTCAAATGTTTTCACCCCTTTCTCTTACCATTAAGATAAAGCCTGCTTTTCCTTGTTTGCCAAACTACCCTGTCCTTTATAACTGGCAGGAATTCACAAATACAGAAGAATGTCTATGGTCTGACATCTCCAGAAGAGGTGGGAGAGGCCAAGAATAGAGAAAGACCCTAACAGGAAGGTGTGGCTCCTCCAGTGAGCCAAAGGGACACCAGAAGCTCTTGGTTTATTCATTCCCATGAAATACTTGCACCATTAATCCTGGCCCTCTAATCCAGAGCAAGATTCTCCAAACTCTGCTGTTTGGCCATCCATACACATATACAACACTCTAATCCACACTTACATTCAGAGAACTTTGTTGTGCATATTACTCCTGGTATTTTCCCAATAATTATCATCTTCCTTATAAGCAAGCACTGAGTGATGGAATTAAGGCTAGAGAAATCAATGGTTACACAATAGTAAGATACAGACAAAAGTGAATGATTAAGTTAATCAAATTTGTCACTACACTGGTCATCCAAACAGTATTTTTTTGGAATGGTCTTTATCTGTTACTATCACACCTCCAACACTTGTCTATTCTCCTGCTTCTATGTAGGACTGAAGACAAAGTATTCCAGACTATAAGCCTCACTCTTGCTTACTGTCATTCAGAGAAGACATTTCCTTACTGACAATGATTAAAAGTTCAAGAACATGGTAAGATATTGACATATTTGGCCAGTAGGCAAAAAATAGAATCTTTTAAATACAAAGTAAATCAGATTTGAGGAAGAAGAACCCTTTTTGGAGATGAGTTCTTATGTAGAGATTTCGGGATAATATGCACAAATGATTAAATTTAGATGTTATGGTTACTTCATAGCATTGATTATAAATCAGGCAAAAGTTAATCTCAATGTCCCATGTGTTCTCTTCTGTTTTCCTAAAGTCCAGTTTTCTCAAAGTTCCTATTTTCTAAACTGGTCAATGAAAAAAGAATATACTAAAATAATTCTCCTTGAGGTTATTAATGATTCACTGATTTACCCTTCTAAGAGAGATTTGTATTTTAAAGTTAAAAACAGGAATACAAAATCCTTCACATTAAAAGGAATGTAATTAGAATTCCATGTCATTATTACTTAACATAAATGTTCACTAAATCTTGCCGTAGATAAGTAATTTTTTACTCAAGCAGAATTCAGATAACGTCAGGCCATAGGTGACGTACAAAGATTTGTTAGCTGAATTAATGAATCATCTAACACTCTGTCATTAAAACAATAGATATTAAATGAATTTTTAAAATGTATCTTGGTCAAAGTGTTGAGATAATGTGTGATTTTTGCATACTTCCTGGAATTTCCAACTTTTTTTTAACTTTCCAAATATTTGGCATTAATTTATGACTTCAAAACTCCATAGATAGGGAGGCAGGGCAAGATGGCAGAAGAACAGCGTCCCCAAGTCACCTGTCCCCACCAAATTACCTAAATAACCTTCAAATCATCCGGAAAACCTACAAATTCGTCTTGAGATTTAAAGAGAGAACAGCTGGAACACTAGAGTGAGAAGAGTTTGCACTCTATCAAGGTAGGAGAGATGGGGGTGGGGAAAGAAATAAAGAAACAAAAGGCATCCAAGGGGGAGGGGCCCTGCGAGGAGCTGGGCTAAGGCAAAGCGAATGCCCCCAGGACAGGAAAGCACCGCCAGGAGAAGCAGGAGCTTCACCAATATTCCCGGATGGAAAGGCGCTCCCAGGGAGTTGGAGCAGGATCCCAGGAGGGGCGGGGATGCCCTCAGGCTCCCTGGGACACTAACAGAGCACCAGCGCCCCAGGGAGAGTGGGCCACACCCAGCGGCCAAGCTCCCTAAAGGGCTGCAGGGCAGACCGGCTGGACCTGGGAACAGCTCAGAGGTGGCTCAGGCAGCGGCTCTGCGTAGGACAGGCAGAAGCCAGGAGGGCACAGGACAGCAAGGACGCTCCAGCCTCCAGGTGGCCTCAAGCTGAGCAGATCAGCGGCACCGCCCCCAGAGCATCCAGGTCCTTGTGGACTGAGAGCTCGTAGTTACTGCAGGAGCTGACTCTAGGCCTGGAGAGCGGACCCAGCTACTGATGTTGTTCCGCCTGGGGCCTCACAGGATAAAAAGCCCCACTGAGCTTCACAGTGGCCTCACAGGTTAAACAGGTTAAACAACTTGTACTGAGCCCTGCACCAGGCAAGGGGCTTAAGCAGCTCCCCCAAGTGCTAACACCTGAAAATCAGCACAGGAGGCCCCTCCCCTAGAAGACCGCTAGACCGACAGGGGAAAAACAAAATATTGACCAAGCAGCACTGGAAAGTTCCAGGGGAAGTCGAGGGATTTAAGTATACAGAATCAGAGGATACTCAACTTTCTTTTTTGTTTTTGATTTCTCTTTGCTTCCCCCCCCCTTTTTTCTTTTCTTCTCTTCTCTCTCTTTTTTTTTTTCTTTTTCTTTTCTTCTTTCTCTTCTCTCTTTTTCTCCTTTTCCCAATACAACTTGTTTTTGGCCACTCTGCACTGAGCAAAATGACTAGAAGGAACACCTCACCTCAAAAGAAGGAATCAGAAACAGTCCTCTCTCCTACAGAGCTGCAAAATTTGGATTACAATTCAATGTCAGAAAGCCAATTCAGAAGCACTATTATAAAGCTACTGGTGGCTCTAGAAAAAAAACATAAAGGACTCAAGAGACTTCATGACTGCAGAATTTAGGTCTAATCAGGCAGAAATTAAAAATCAATTGAATGAGATGCAATCCAAACTAGAGGTCCTAACCATGAGGGTTACCCAGGTGGAAGAACAAATGAGTGACATAGAAGACAAGTTAATGGCAAAGAGGGAAACTGAGGAAAAAAGAGACAAACAATTAAAAGACCATGAGGACAGATTGAGGGAAATAAGTGACAGCCTGAGGGAAACAAATCTACGTTTAATTGGGGTACCCGAGGGCGCTGAAAGGGACAGAGGCCCGGAATATGCATTTGAACAAATCATAGCTGAAAAATTTCCAAATCTGGGAAGGGAAACAGGCATTCAGATCCAGGAAATAGAGAGATCCCCCCTAAAAAAATAAAAACCGTTCAACACCTCGAAATTTAATAGTGAAGCTTGCAAATTCCAAAGATAAAGAGAAGATCCTTAAAGCAGCAAGAGACAAGAAATCCCTAACTTATATGGGGAGAAGTATTAGGTTAACAGCAGACCTCTCCACAGAGACCTGGAAGGCCAGAAAGGGCTGGAAGGGTATATTCAGGGTCCTAAATGAGGAAAACATGCAGCCAAGAATACTTTATCCAGCAAGGCTCTCATTCAGAATAGAAGAGGAGATAAAGAGATTCCAAGACAGGCAGGAACTGAAGAATATGTGACCTCCAAACCAGCTCTGCAAGAAATTTTAAGGGGGACTCTTCAAATTCCCCTTTAAGATGAAGTCCAGTGGAACAATCCACAAAAACAAGGACTGAAGAGATATCATGATGACACTAAACTCATATCTTTCAATAGTAACTCTGAACAGGAATGGGCTAAATGACCCCATCAAAGGCGCAGGGTGTCAGACTGGATAAAAAAGCAGGACCCATCTATTTGATGTCTACAAGACACTCATTTTAGACAGAAGGACAACTACAGCCTGAAAACAAAAGGTTGGAGAACCATTTACCATTCAAATGGTCCTCAAAAGAAAGCAGGGGTAGCCATCCTTATATCAGATAAACTAAATTTTACCCCGAAGACTGTAGTGAGAGATGAAGAGGGACACTATCTCATACTTAAAGGATCCATCCAAGAAGAGGACTTAAAAATCAATATATATGCCCCAATGTGGGAGTTGCCAAATATATCAATCAATTTATAACCAAAGTTAAGACATACTTAGATAATAATACACTTATACTTGGTGACTTCAATCTAGCACTTTCTACACTCGATAGGTCTTCTAAGCACAACATCTCCAAAGAAACGAGAGCTTTAAATGATACACTGGACCAGATGGATTTCACAGATATCTACAGAACTTTACATCCAAACTCAACTGAATACACATTCTTCTCAAGTGCACAGGGAACTTTCTTCAGAATATACCATATTCTCAAGTGCACATGGAACTTTCTCCAGAATATACCATATACTGGGTCACAAATTGGGTCTGAACTGATACCAAAAGATTGGGATCGTCCCCTGCATATTCTCAGACTATAATGCCTTGAAATTAGAACTAAATCACAACAAGACATTTGGAAAGATTTCAAACACTTGGAGGTTAAGGACCGTCCTGCTAAAAGATGAAAGGGTTGACCAAGAAATTAAGGAAGAATTAAAAAGATTTTGGAAATATTTCATACACGTGGAGGTTAAGGACCATCCTGCTAAAAGATGAAAGGGTCAACCAGGAAATTAAGGAAGTATTAAAAAGATTCGTGGAAACTAATAAAAATGAAGATACAACCGTTCAAAATCTTTGGGATACAGCAAAAGCAGTCCTGAGAGGGATATACATCACAATACAAGCATCCATCCAAAAACTGGAAAGAACACAGATACAAAAGCTAACCTTACACCTAAAGGATCTAGAGGAAAAACAGCAAATAGATCCTACACCCAGCAGAAGAGAGTTAATAAAGATTTGAGCAGAACTCAACAAAATCGACACCAGAAGTTAGGCCCAGAAGTTAGGCCCAGGACCCTAAGCAGAGAGCAGTGCCTGAAGAGTAGAATGAAAAGTGGTCTCTGCAACTGCAAATATGGAAAACCAAAACATTTCCATCTGTCTGAGTCTAAATGGCTTCATTACAACATGATTGAATTGAAACAACACCCTCTCACTGCTTTAATGGTAATAAATAAGAAAAGTCCATGGCTGTTTCCAAAGACCACCATCTCCATCAGAACATGGTAACAGATGTGTGTCAGAAAATTTATCAATTAAAAATGGTAAGTCTCAGTATTCTGAAGCAGAACATGTTGTCCTCTGCTTTCCTCAAATGAAAATTACAAATGCTTCTCCATAACAGCCAAAAATCATTTATAGAAAAACTTCTTTCCATAAAGCATAAGCACAAGTTTTAGGGTTAAAGTTTTAAGGGTACTGTCATTGTAATCAAATGATCCATAATCTAAAAGACTTGTACATGTAATCACGAAAGTAGGTAGAATGTGGTTAGTGCCATAAATGCATATAAACCATTTAGAAATCATAAAAATGTGAAAGAATAGCTCCTGGCAAAGATCAGGAAGATATGGCATTTGGCCAGGGCATTGCAGAATGAATATTTTGATGAGTAAAGAGGGTTGAAAATGTACTTTGGAGTAAGAGTTTTGATAGCCAGTGCACACAGCTTGAAATCAAACGATTAACCAGTGGTCAGATTGATGATGGTATAAGGTCCATGTGATATATTTAGGGTAGAAAGGGCAGCAAAGCATATTAATTTATGCTGCCTTTAAATCCAAATTAATTTTACTGCCTTTAAATCCCTACTTTGCACTAAGTTCTAGGGAGACCTACAGACTGCAAAGATATATTCATGGCAACAATTACCCTTGAAGGATTCTCTACTAAACAGAAAACAGTTGATTAGAGGCTCATTGCTAAGCCTGGCAGTGAAGGCAATGCCCAAATTGAGAAGAGAACAAGAAGGATGGAGTTATTAAAACAGAATATCTAAGATATTAAATTCCAAAATAAGTGGTCTACACTTCACATGTTAAGTAGTGGGAAATGAATGTACTGCTGAAACACAGGAGAATGTGATTAGACTTTTGCCATGGGTAAACCTAGTTCTGTTACACAATCAAGTGGCCAAAAGTTACATTAAGAGGTGCTCACCATCACTCATCATAGGGAAACACACATCAAAACCACCATGAGATATCATCTCATGTGTAACGGAATGGAAAGAAGAGGTATCATGTTGGCAAGGATATAAAGAAAAGGGAACCTTTTTATACTGTTGGTAGAAATGTAAATTGATCTAGCCACTAATTCTTTAATAAAAAATGGAACTACCATACAATCCAGCAATCCCACTTCTGGATACACAGTCAAAGGTAATGAAAACAGGGTATCAAAGAGATATCTGCACTACCATGTTTATTGCAAAATTGATCACAATAGCCAAGATATGGAAACAGTCTAAATGTCAGTCAAGGGATGGATGGATAAAGAAAATGTGGCAGATGATAGATAGATTATGGATGGTGATGATGATAGATAAATAGATAATAGAATATATACATATTATACTACTCAGCCATGGGAAAAAAGAAACCCTGACATTTGTGACAAAATTGTATGGCATCAATTTGAGGGCATGATGCTAAGTGAAATAAGTCAGAGAAAGACAAATATCACTTCTATGCGGAATTTCAAAAGGCTGAACTCTTAAGAACAGAGAGTAGAATGGTGGGTGTCAGGGATGGAGGTGAAAGAATTAGGGTGATGCTGTTTGAGAGCACAAACTTGCAACTAGTAGGCAGATATGCCCTGGAGATCTAACTCAAAAAACAGTGATTATTATCAACAATATTATACTGTAAATTTCAAACTTGCTAAGGGACTAAATCTGAACTGTTCCAATCACAAAAAAGAAATGATAATTTATGTGATGTGACAGAGGTGTTAGCTAACACTACCATAATAATCATATTGCAATATATAAATGTATCAAATCAACGCATTGTGCACTTTAAACTTACAAAATTTATATATCAATTATATCTTAATTTTAAAAATATAGTCTTGTTATATAACATATAAGACTGGAAGGGGTTCAGGTATGTGGATTGGAAAGTGGGGTGCTATAAAGACAATCCTTTAAGATTAAGCAAACTATAAAAAGAATAATGTCTGTTGGGGATCCCTAGGTGGCTTAGCAGTATAGTGCCTACCTTTGGCCCAGGGCATGATCCTGGAGTCCCAGGATCGGGTCCTGCATCAGGCTCCCTGTATGGAGCCTGCTTCTCCCTCTGCCTGTGTTTCTGCTTCTCTCTCTCTCTCTCTCTCTCTCTCTGCGTATATGTCTCTCATGAATAAATAAATAAAATATTTAAAAACAAAGAATAATTCTGTTAACCACATCTATTCTACAACTTCAAAAGCATTTGAATAAGATGAGGAAGGCTAAATATCATAGTGAAAGAGATTATAGGGGAAAGGAGAAAAAATAAGTGGGAAAAATTAAAGAGGGTGACAAAACATGAGAGACTGCTAACTCTGGGAAATGAACTAGGGGGGGTGAAAGGGGAGGTGGTTGGGGGGTGGGGGTTACTGGGTGACAGGCACTGAGGGGGGCACTTGATGGGATGAGCACTGGGTATTATACTATATGTTGGCGAATCGAACTCTAATAAATAAATAAATTAATAAATAAATAAAATCACCAAAGGAAGGTCCTACCTAAAAGCATTTGAGTACATTATTTTGCATACATAATTTTCAAGGACGTGTTCATTCACATGCAGACCCCATGAAGCTAATAAATGGGAAGATAAACCATATACCCAGATGAGGATAGAAAGTTATAGATTCAGGTGACTACAGACTAGGGTTCCTGGATAAAATGCAGAATGTCAAGATTTGAATTTCAGATAAACAACAAATAATTTGTTTAGTGTAGGTATGAGGCATACAATAATGCTCCAAATATTGTGTAATATTTGTGTCATATTTGTGTCATATTTATGCTTCAAAAGAAAGGTTTATCTCAAATTCAAATCTGACTTGACATCCTGTATTTTTATTTTCTAAATCTGGCAACCTACCATGGTTCCAAATTATGGCCAAAGAAGGAGTAAACTGAGGTGGTGAGGGGTGACTGTGAGTTATTAAAGAACTTAAAGAACACAGTCTTCAGGTTCAAACCTCTGAAAACATCACAGTGTAAGTGTTCCAAATGCATATACCCAGTCTCCCCCTCCCTGCTCTTCCAACAAAGGGCCCTGCCCAGAGTCAGACTCACCTGAGTTCTCTCAGGAGATAATTCCCCATTTTCTCACTGTGACTCTGTTTTTCAGCTCCTGAGTTTCACTCCACTTTCAGCAATGATGAGCACAATATGAGGCAGGACGTTTCATCTAACCACTGGCTTGTGCTCCTACCAACAGAGAGCTGCCAAGAGATGGGCATCGTAGAGAAGGCAGGAACCATTCTGAAGGGGAGGGGGGAGGAAGGCATGTGGGTTAAAAAAATAAGGCTGAAATATAAGAGAATAAATCTAACACTGCTGGTTCACTTTGCTTTCAAGGAAATTCCAGGATTGGAGAATCAGAAGAGATAGGGGATTTCCTATTCTTCAGAAATCTTATATCTCCAGAATACCAATATTTTGTCCTCTTCCAAACAAGCAAAAAGAAATCCTCTTGTAGGGAAGGCTAAAAATGAAAGAAAGAAAAGAAAACATAGAAATAAAATGTGTTTGTTCTTCAGGTTATAAAAATTAAATCAAATGTAAATGTCTCTCCTAAAAGGTCTGATACTTCAAAAAAATTGTAAGATGGGAAAAAATGGAAAAGGATATGAAAATAGAAGTGTATTGATATTATACAAGCTAGGTAAAGAAGTAACTGTTCTTCCTGCTGTTGTTCCAAGGCTAGCATTGCAAGGGGGAAGGAGACAGGGCCTGAGAGACCCATCACCACCATCTGGTGCTGTACTTCCTCCCTCACACCACCCACCAGAGCCACAGAGCACCAGCTGGCCTCCGTGATAATTTCAAGGCAGGTGATTAGCTGGCTGCTGACTCTCAGCTGTTGCTTTGGGGGGAATGAAATAGTTTATTCATATTGTCTTTCACCCAGAAGCATGCAGAACAGATGAAAACTTCTTCAGTTTCATCTAACATGAAATTGATTTGCTGAAGTCAGAAATTATATGCCATCTACCCCAATGTTTCATTTCATTTCATTTTGTTTTGTTTTGTTTGTTAACCAAATGAAGATCCCAAGCCTGAGGAAGTTTGTCAGTGCTACCCATCGCAAAGCTCTGGGTTCTCATTTCTTATTACTATTTTATATTTCAATCATAGCATGGGAAAATGTATTTGAAGCAGGAGTGACACACTCATGCTGGGTTTATGCTACTTAATTCATATTTGAGAACCTATGTATCAAACCCTGCTTCCCAAACTTTCACATTTTACCAATGTCAGAGGATTCTGTAAAGTGTTAATTCTGATTCTGTCAAGCTACGTTCAACATCCTTCCTTTCTAACAAGCTTCCAGGTGATACCACTCTTGCTATTCCTTTGAGTAACTATACAGGAGGCCAGTGGACCTCAAAGCATAGTCCCAAACCAGCAGCATCACCTTCACCTGAACTTATTAGAAATGCAAATTCTCAGGTCCTAACACACACACCTGCTTAATCAGAAACTCTGGGAGCAGAATCCTCCCATTGCCTGCTAACATTTGAGAAGGACTGCAAAGAAAAACAATCTTCCCCTTGTTCTGATTAATCATGCATAGTCATGAATCTACAAGTATTCAGTTAAGTAGGTCCTTGTTGGGTCTCAGACCCTAAATGGTAGAGATGTGGTTACTCAAAAATCTTCACTTTCTTCAGCCTCTTAAACTCTCCTTTCTGTTCACACTGGCATGAATCTATATAGAAAAAGACAAGCCTTTGATTCCACTACCAGTGTCTAACCAATGGACATCATGGAACTCATCTCCTTCTGTAGAATGAATAGGATACAAGGAAGTGAGTTTTAGCAAGCTGTACTCTGTAGGGATGGGGACAGTGATTCTTCTTTAACCACAATAAACATGCACATATACACTTTCCTTTGGACCATTAGTGCCATGTAGAAGAGACAGTAGCCCTTTTAATGCCTACCGGATGTAGGTCATTCATATCTCCCCAAGATTTCTGTCAATATTGTCTACTGGTTGCTGTTCTTTTTATCTTACTACTTAGTCTTCTGCTTATCAGCAGTTCAGGTTTTATACAAAATGTTATCCAGTAACCTTGATACTCAAAACTATCATTTCAGTTTGGGCTGTTAAAGTTAGGAATTTTGAATGGAAAAAAATCTGTAGCCAAGAATACTCTATCCAGCAAGGCTGTCACTCAGAATAGAGGAAAAATTGAGAGTTTCCCATGAAAACAAAAACTAAAGGAGTTTGTGACCACTAAACCAGCCCTCCAAGAAATACTAAGCAGACTCTTTGAATGGGAAGAAAAATAACAACAAAGACTACAAGGGAATAGAGAAAATCTGCTAAAACGATGACAAAACAAGTAATAAAATGGCACTAAATATGTATCTATCCATAATTACTCTGAATATAAATGGACTGAGGCGGGACAAGATGGTGGAAGAGTAGGGTCCCCAATCACTTGTCCCCACCAAATTACCTAGATAACCTTCAAATCATCCCAAAAATCTACGAATTCGGCCTGAGATTTAAAGAGAGAACAGCTGGAATGCTACAGTGAGAAGAGCTTACGCTTCTATCAAGGTAGGAAGACGGGGGGAAAAGATAAAGAAAGAAAAGGCCTCCAAGGGGGAGGGGCCCGCAAGGAGCCGGGCTGAGGCCGGGGCGAGTGTCCCCAGGACAGGAGAGCCCCGACCCGGAGGAGCAGGAGCTGCACCGACCTTCCCGGCGGAAAGGGGCTCGCGGGGAGGTGGAGCAGGACCCAGGAGGGCGGGGATGCCCTCGGGCTCCCGGGGACACTAACAGACACCTGTGCCCCGGGAGAGGCGCCGAGCTCCCTAAGGGCTGCAGCGCGCACGGGGGACCCGGAGCAGCTCGGGGGGCTCGGGGGCGGCTCCGCGGAGGGGGCTGCGGGGCGGGGCGAATCCAACAGCGCAGGCCCCGGAGCACAGGGCGCCGGGACACAGCCCAGGATCCGGCCTCCCCTCGGGACAGGCAGAGGCCGGGAGGGCCCAGGACAGCGAGGACGCTCCTGCCCCGACCTGAGCAAATCAGCGGCCCCGCCCCGGAGCCTCCAGGCCCTGCAGACGGAGAGCTCCGGAGTTCCTGCCGGAGCTGAATCCGGAGCTCAAGAGCTGGCCCCCTTCACTGTGGTTGTTCCTCCTGGGGCCTCACACTGACCTCACCGGATAAGCAGCATAAACATCACTCACTAAGCCCTGCAGCAAGCAGGGGACTAAGCAGCTCCCCCAAGTGCTAACACCTGAAAATCAGCACAACAGGCCCCTCCCCCAGAAGACCAGCTAGACCAACAGGGGAAAAACAAGTTATTGACCAAGCAGCACTGGAAAGTTCCAAAGGAAGTCAAGTGACTTACAGTATACAGAATCAGAGGATACTCCCGCCCTGGTTAGTTAGTTAGTTAGTTAGTTAGTTAGTTATTTGGCTTTTGGATTTCAGTTTGCTTCCCTCCCCTTTTTTCTCTATTTCTTCTGTTTCTTTTTTTTTCTTTTTTCTTTTATTCTTTTTCTTTTCTTCTTTCTCTTCTCTCTTTTTCCCCTTTTCCCAATATAACTTGTTTTTGGACACTCTGCACTGAGAAAAATGACTAGAAGGAAAACCTCACCTCAAAAGAAAGAATCAGAAACAGTCCGCTCTCCGACAGTGTTACAAAACTTGGATTACAATTCAATGTCAGAAAGCCAATTCAGAAGCACTATTATACAGCTACTGGTGGCTCTAGAAAAAAGCATAAAGGACTCAAGAGACTTCATGACTGCAGAATTTAGATCTAATCAGGCATAAATTAAAAATCAATTGAATGAGATGCAATTCAAACCAGAAGTCCTAACGACAAGGGTTAACAGGGTGGAGAACGAGTGAGTGACAAAGAAGACAAGTTGATGGCAAAGAGAGAAAATGATGAAAAAAGAGACAAGCAATTAAAAGACCATGAGGACAGATTGAGGGAAATAAATGACAGCCTGAGTAAGAAAAGCCTACATTTAATTGGGGTACTTGAGGGCGCCGAAAGGGACAGAGGTGCAGAATATCTATTTGAACAAATCATAGGTGAAATTCCTAATCTGGGAAGGGAAACAGGCATTCAGATCCAGGAAATAGAGAGACCCCCCCCCACCTTAAAATCAATAAAAACCGTCAACACCTTAACATTTAATAGTGAAGCTTGCAAATTCCAAAGACAAAGAGAAGATCCTTAAAGCAGCAAGAAACAAGAAATCCTTAACCTATTTGCGGAGGAGTATTAGGTTGACAGCAGACCTCTCCACAGAGAACTGGCAGGCCAGAAAGGGCTGGAAGGATATATTCAGGGTCCTAAATGAGGAAAACATGCAACCAAGAATACTTATCCAGCAAGGCTCTCATTCAGAAGGAAGGAGAGATAAAGAGCTTCCAAGACAGGCAGGAACTGAAAGAATATGTGACCTCCAAACCAGCTCTGCAAGAAATTTTAAGGGGGACTCTTCAAATTCCTCTTTAAGAGGAAATCCAATGGAACAATCCACAAAAACAAGGACTGAGCAGGCATCATGATGACACTAAACTCATATCTTTCAATAGTAACTCTGAACAGGAATGGGCTAAATGACCCCATCAAAGGCGCAGGGTGTCAGACTGGATAAAAAAGCAGGACCCATCTATTTGATGTCTACAAGACACTCATTTTAGACAGAAGGACAACTACAGCCTGAAAACAAAAGGTTGGAGAACCATTTACCATTCAAATGGTCCTCAAAAGAAAGCAGGGGTAGCCATCCTTATATCAGATAAACTAAATTTTACCCCGAAGACTGTAGTGAGAGATGAAGAGGGACACTATCTCATACTTAAAGGATCCATCCAAGAAGAGGACTTAAAAATCATCAATATATATGCCCCAATGTGGGAGTTGCCAAATATATCAATCAATTTATAACCAAAGTTAAGACATACTTAGATAATAATACACTTATACTTGGTGACTTCAATCTAGCACTTTCTACACTCGATAGGTCTTCTAAGCACAACATCTCCAAAGAAACGAGAGCTTTATTTTTTTTTTATTTTTTTATTTTTTTGAAACGAGAGCTTTAAATGATACACTGGACCAGATGGATTTCACAGATATCTACAGAACTTTACATCCAAACTCAACTGAATACACATTCTTCTCAAGTGCACATAGAACTTTCTCCAGATTAGTCCACATACTGGGTCACAAATTGGGTCTGAACCGATACCAAAAGATTGGGATCGTCCCCTGCATATTCTCAGACCATAATGCCTTGAAATTAGAACTAAATCCCAACAAGAAGTTTGGAAGGACTTCAAACACGTGGAGGTTAAGGACCATCCTGCTAAAAGATGAAAGGGTCAACCAGGAAATTAAGGAAGAATTAAAAAGATTCATGGAAACTAATGATAATGAAGATACAACCATTCATAATCTTTGGGATACAGCAAAAGCAGTCCTGAGGGGGGAATACATCGCAATATAAGCATCCATTCAAAAACTGGAAAGAAGTCAAATACAAAAGCTAACCTTACACCTAAAGGAGCTAGAGAAAAAATAGCAAATAGATCTTACACCCAGCAGAAGAAGAGAGTTAATAAAGATTCGATCAGAACTCAACGAAATCGAGACCAGAATAACTGTGGAACAGATCGACAAAATCAGGAGTTGGTTCTTTGAAAGAATTAATCAGATAGATATACCATTAGCCAGCCTTATTAAAAAGCAGAGAGAGAAGACTCAAATTAATAAAATCATGAATGAGAAAGGGGGGATCACTACCAACACCAAGGAAATTCAAACGATTTTAAAAGCATAGTGTGAACAGCTATACGCCAATAAATTAGGCAATCTAGAAGAAATGGATGAATTTCTGGAAAGCCACAAACTACCAAAACTGGAACAGGAAGAAATAGAAAACCTGAACAGGCCAATAACCAGGGAGGAAATTGAAGCAGTCATCAAAAACCTCCCAAGACACAAAAGTCCAGGGTCAGATGGCGTCCCAGGGGAATTCTATCAAACGTTTCAAGAAGAACCCATACCTATTCTCCTAAAGCTGTTTGGAAAGATAGAAAGAGATGGAGTACTTCCAAACTCGTTCTATGAGGCCAGCATCACCTTAATTCCAAAACCAGACAAAGACCCCACCAAAAAAGGAGAATTAGAGACCAATATCCCTGATATACATGGGTGCAAAAATTCTCAACAAGATACTAGCCAATAGGATCCAGCAATACATTAAGAAAATTATTCACCATGACCAAGTAGGATTTATTCCCGGGACACAAGGCTGTTTCAACACTCATAAAACAATCAGTGTGATTTATCATATCAGCAAGAGAAAAACCAAGAACCATATGATCCTCTCATTAGATGCAGAGAAAACATTTGACAAAATACAGCATCCATTCCTGATCAAAACTCTTCAGAGTGTAGGGATAGAGGAACATTCCTCAACATCTTAAAAGCCATCTACAAAAAGCCCACAGCAAATATCATTCTCAATGGGGAAGCACTGGGAGCTTTTCCCCTAAGATCAGGAACAAGACAGGGATGTCCACTCTCACCACTGCTATTCAACATAGTACTGGAAGTCCTAGGCTCAGCAATCAGACAACAAAGAGACATTAAAAGCATTCAAATTGGCAAAGAAGTCGTCAAACTCTCCCTCTTTGCCGATGACATGATACTCCACAAGAAAACCCAAAAGACTCCACCCCAAGATTGCTAGAACTCATACAACAATTTGGCAGTGTGGCATGATACAAAATCAATGCCCAGAAGTCAGTGGCATTTCTATACACTCACAATGAGACTGAATAAAAAGAAATTAAGCAGTCAATCCCATTTACAATTGCACCCAAAAGCATAAGATACCTAGGAATAAACCTAACCAAAGAGGTGAAGGATCTATACCCTACAAACTATAGAACACTTCAGACAGAAATTGAGGAAGACACAAAGAGATGGAAAAATATTCCATGCTCATGGATTGGCAGAATTAATATTGTGAAAATGTCAATGTTACCCAGGGCAATGTACACGTTTAATGCAATCCCTATCAAAATACCATGGACTTTCTTCAGAGAGTTAGAACAAATTATTTTCAGATTTGTGTGGAATCAGAAAAGACCCCCTAATAGCCATGGGAATTTTAATAAAGAAAACCATATCTGGGGGCATCACAATGCCAGATTTCAGGTTGTACTACAAAGCTGTGGTCATCAAGACAGTGTGGTCCTGGCCCAAAGACAGAGACATAGATCAATGGAACAGAATAGAGAATCCAGAAGTGGACCCTCAACTTTATGGCCAACCAATATTCGAAAAAGGAGGAAACACTATCCACTGGAAAAAAGACATTCTCTTCAATAAATAGTGCTGTGAAAATTGGACATCCACATGCAGAAGAATGAAACTAGCACGATACACAAAGGTAAACTCAAAATGGATGAAAGATCTCAATGTGAGACAAGATGTCATCAAAATCCTAGAGGAGAACACAGGCAACACCCTTTTTGAACTCAGCCACAGTAACTTCTTGCAAGATACATCCACGAAGGCAAAAGAAACAACAGCAAAATGAACTACTGGGACTTCATCAAGATAAGAAGCTTTTGCACAGCAAAGGATACAGTCAACAAAACTCAAAGACAACCTACAGAATGGGAGAAGATATTTGCAAATGACATATCAGATAAAGGGCTAGTTTCCAAGATCTATAAAGAACTTATTAAACTCAACACCAAAGAAACAAACAATCAAATCATGAAATGGGCAAGAGACATGAGCAGAAATCTCACAGAGGAAGACATAGACATGGCCAACACGCATATGAGAAAATGCTCTGCATCACTTGCCATCAGGGAAATACAAATCAAAACCACAATGAGATCCCTCCTCACACCAGTGAGAATGGGGAAATTAACAAGGCAGGAAACCACAAATGTTAGAGAGGATGTGGAGAAAGGGGAACCCTCTTACACTGTTGGTGGAATGTGAACTGTTGCAGCCACTCTGGAAAACTGTGTGGAGGTTCCTCAAAGAGTTAAAAATAGACCTGCCCTACCACCCAGCAATTGCACTGCTCGGGATTTACCCCAAAGATACAGATGCAATGAAACGCTGGGACACCTGCACCCCGATGTTTCTAGCAGCAATGTCCACAATAGCCAAACTGTGGAAGGAGCCTCGGTGTCCATCGAAACATGAATGGATAAAGAAGATGGGTTTATGTATATAGTGGAATATTACTCAGCCATTAGAAACGACCAATACCCACCATTTCCTTCAACGTGGATGGAACTGGAGGGTATTATGCTGAGTGAAGTAAGTCAATCGGAGAAGGACAAACATTGTATGTTCTCATTCATTTGGGGAATATAAACAATAGTGAGAGGGAATATAAGGGAAGGGAGAAGAAATGTGTGGGAAATATCAGAAAGGGAGACAGAACATGAAGACTCCTAACTCTGGGAAATGAACTAGGGGTGGTGGAAAGGGAGGAGGGCAGGGGGTCGGGGGGAATGGGTGATGGGCCTGTGGGGGGCACTTGACGGGATGAGCACTGGGTGTTATTCTGTATGTTGGTAAATTGAACAGCAATAAAAAATAAATTTCTTATAAAAAAACAATTTCTGGCTGACAATTTATTATTATTATTATTGTTATTATTATTATTATTATTACTATTACTTTATGTTAAGAATTTTAAAATTAGCCTAACTGGCCCTCATCAGGAAATTGTGGAGAATGTACCTTGGTATTAATAAAATATTTGCAAATGTAGAAGAAAATGTTCCTATGATGATGCCACTTGCCTGGAATATATCACAACCATGTGTTGTATTTCATTCAGCAGTGCTGCCCAAAAATGACCAGAAATTCTGAAGGATGCATAAGTTAAAGCTAACAGTGTTAGAGGATTTGAGGAGGTCCTTTCCATCATCCCTTTTAGAATCAAGACCTGATTGAAAACATCTGCCTAACTAATGGATGTTGTGATTTGGTTTAACAAACTGTGAGGATCAGTGGCCTCATGGTGTCTGTCCAGAAGGCAACTGTTCAATCCCTTATCAAATGTATGATTTGTGGGCAACCCCGGCTGCGACGGTTTAGCGCCGCCTGCAGCCCGGAGAATGATCCTGGAGAACCTGGATCGAGTCCTGCGTCAGGCTCCCTGCAGGGACCCTGCTTCTCCCTCTGTCTGTGTCTCTGCTTCTCTCTCTCTCTGTCTCTGTCTCTGTCTCTGTGAATAAATAAATAAAATCTGAAAAAAATGTATGATTTGCAAATATCTTTTCCCATTCACCAGGTTGCCTTTTCATTTTATTAAATGGTTTCCTTCACTGTGCAAAAGTTTTTTATTCTGTTGTAGTCCTAATAGTTGATTTTGTTTCTGTTTCCCCTGCCTTAGGAGACCTATCTAAAAAATGTTGCTGTGGCCCATGTTAGAGATGGTTTCAGGTCTCACATTTAGGTCTTCAATATATTTGGTGTTTATTTTTGTGTACTGTGTAAGAAAGTGCTCCAGTTTCACTCTTTTGCATGTAGCTGTTCAGTTTTCCCAACGCTAATTGCTGAAGAAGCTATCTTTTACTCACTGCATGTTCTTGCCTCCTTTGTCATAGATTAATCAACCATATGATTGTGGGTTTATTTCTGGGCCCTCTAGTCTATCCCATTGTCTATTTCTATGCCAATATTGGTTTCATTACTACCACTTTTTTGTAGTATTACTAATGGGTTAATATCCCAAATATGCAATGAACTTACAGAACTCAATACCAAAATAAACAATCTGGTGTTAAAAATGGGCAGAATGCCTGAATAGACATCTTGCAGAGAAGACTTCCAGTTACTCAACAGGCTTATAATAATATATTCAACATCACTAGCATCAAGGAACATGAAATCAAAGCTGCAATGATATGTCATCTAACATCATCAATAATTCGGCTATTAGTCTTTTTTATTTTTTAATAATAAATTTATTTTTTATTGGTGTTCAATTTGCCAACATACAGAATAACACCCAGTGCTTATCCCGTCAAGTGCCCCCCTCAGTGCCTGTCACCCATTCACCCCCACCCCCCGCCCTCCTCCCCTTCCACCACCCCTAGTTCGTTTCCCAGAGTTAGGAGTCTTTATGTTCTGTCTCCCTTTCTGATATTTCCTACCCATTTCTTCTCCCTTCCCTTCTATTCCCTTTCACTATTATTTATATTCCCCAAATTAATGAGAACATATTAGTCTTTTTTAAAATAACAATAATGGTAAGAATGTAACTTGGTGTAGTATGAAGTTTCCTCAAAAATTTAAAAATAGAGCTGCCATATGATCCAGCAATTCCAATTCTGGGTTTTCACACAAAGAAAATGAAAACACCAATTTGAAGAGCTATATGAAGCTCTATGCTCATTATATCATTATTTACAATATCTAAGGTATGGAATCAAGCTAAGTGTCCATTGATAGATGAATGGGTAAAGTTGTGGTGCGTACATATATATTCATATATCACATGCATAAGGGGATATTACCCAGTCATATAAAAAGATAAAATCTTGACAATTTTGACAACTTAGATGGACATTAAGGATATTATGATTAAAAAAAGGATATTATGCTAAATGAAATGTATCAGAGAGAGACAAATACCAGATTATTTCACTTATATGTGGAATATAACAAATGAAATAAATGAGCAAAACAGAAACAGACTCATAGATATAGAAAACAATACCTATTGGTTACCAGAGATGTGAGGTTTTGGAGGTGGGCAAAATAGGTGAAGTGCATTAAGAAGTACAAAATAAATATCAGGGATGTAAAGTAAACCACAGGGAATAAAGTCAATAATATTTTAATAACTTTGTATGGTGAAAGATGGTAACTGGACTCTTGTGGGGATCATTTCAAAACATATAAAAATACAAGTAACTGTGATGTATAACTGAAACTGATAGGATATTGTATCTCAATTTATTTTTTTAAGATTGTATTTTTTCTTATTCATGAGACACACAGAGAGATGCAGAGATACAGGCAGAGGGAAAATCAGGGTCCCTGTAGGGAGCCCGATGAGGGACTTGGTTCCAGGACCCCGGGACTATGACCTGAGCCAAAGGCAGATGCTCAACCACTGATCCACCCAGGGTATTATGCTAAATGAAATATATCAGACAGAGAGAGACAAATACCAGAAGATTTCACTTATATCTGAAATCTAACAAATGAAATTATATCTCAATTTTAAAAAGGAACAATGTGAAAATATGTAGTAGAATAGATTATTATTACAATTGCCCTCCTTATCAGTCCCTACATTTATTGTAATAAGTCACAGGATATGGAGCTCACCCAGATGGGGAGCTGAGCCCGCCTTATCCTGGGAGAAAAAAATCCAGCCCATAAAGAATTATTAAAGATTCTGATTTAATCCTTCCATTCTGGACAGTGGATCTAGATCCGACAGTGAAGGGTCTGAGTTCTTAAACATACATATCATGCTTTCAGTGATGCTCATGGGCTGTGGTTTCAGTTATATGTTGGTGAAAAGGCTCTTGGTGAGAAAGATGCAGAGTTTGCTACAGGATGTGGAATCCCCATACCTCTCCGTGGACCAGAGATCTGCATTCTTATCCTTTTTAAAAATTATATTTATGTTTTTATTAAGTTAGAATTGTTTTAAAATTATATTTATTTTTTAAAGATTTTTTAAATTTATTTATTCATGAGAGAGAGAGAGGCAGAGACACAGGCAGAGGGAGAAGCAGGCTCCATGCAGGGAGCCCGATGTGGGACTCGATCCTAGCATTCCAGGATCATGCCCTAGGCCAAAGGCAGGCACTAAACCACTGAGCTACCCAGGAATCCCAAAATTATATTTATTTTTTAATTTATTTTTTATTGGTGTTCAATTTGCCAACATATAGAATAACACCCAGTGCTCATCCCACCAAGATTATATTTATTTAAAGTACACAACATGATGGGGGCAATTTTTTTTGATGGGGGCAATTTTTTAAGATGGCAGAGTAGAACCGTGTGCTCACCCCATCCCATATTTTTGACCAGGTATCATCCATATACAAGTCAGTAAAAGGGAGAGTGACTGAAGATGATGGAATAGATGGCACAACTAAATACGGAAAAGCTGCACCTGAAAGGTTAGGAAGGCCAGAAGGGTGAAAGGAAGCTGCCCACAGGACAGAGGGGACTGTTCACACAGAGAGAGCAGAGATGTGAGTCCTCCCCATGGAGCTCAAAGCATAAAATACTTCATAATAATTTGTCTTTAAAATCCAGAGGGGCTGAATTCTGTGAATCTTTAAAACCAGTGGGACATGGATTGTGGAGCATTAGAAGACTGCACTGGGTGAGCCAGGAGAGCAGGTGATACCTGGGTTATGATCCTTAAAAATAGAGCAGCCTGTGCAAAGGGGCCATATAAAAAATTGCAGTTTATACAATGCTGGGGGCAAACTGGAGACAGATCTTTCATACAGAGCATGTTGGGGGTCTTTGAAAAGAAGAGCTGATAAAAATGCCACTTTACCTCTGTGGTCTTCTTCCCAATAGCATTAGACAAATTTCAATACTGGAGTATTCTATAAAATATCTGACCAGTAATCCTCAAAACAGTCAAAGTCTTCAAACATAAGGAAAGTGTGAGAAACTGTCACAGTCAAGAGAAGCCTAAAGGTACCATAACAACTAAATGTAATGTGGTATCCTAAATGAGAAATTTCAATAGAAAAAAATGATATTGAAAGGTGAAAACTCAGAAAATCTGGATAAAAACTATGGATTTTATTTTAAAATAATATATCAACATTGGTTCATTAATTGCAATAAACGCATTATACTAATATAAGATGTTAATAATAGGAGAAACTGAGCATATGATGTATGGGGACCAGCTATACTATGTAGTGCATATCTTAAACTGTTCTACAAGGGAAAGGAGGGGAACTGAGTGGGAAAAATTAGAGAGGGAGACAAACTATGAGAGACTCCTAACTCTGGGAAACAAAGGGTAGTGGAAGGGGAGGTGGGTGGGGGGATGGGGATGGGCACTGAGGAAGGCACATGATGGGATGAGCACTGGGTGTTAGACTACATGTTGGCAAATCAAACTTAAAAACAAATGAAAAAATGAAAAAAAATAAAATAAAACTGTTCTAAAAAATAAAATCTATTAAAAAAAAAGAAAAGGAGAAAGCTGGCAGGTGCCATTGGACTGTCCGCCCAGCATAAACACTGAGCCACCTGCAGGGCATAGGGCACAACACTTGTAACCTCAACCCTGGGCTCATGGCACACTCTATGAAAACTGTGCATGCCCTGTTCAGGTATTAGGTGCACAGCTGCCGCCAGACACGTACTCAGGTGCAGCACCAGGCTTACCATGCACCCTAGGCACCTCACAAACCAGGCCCAGTCGCCAGGGAGCACCATACCCAGCCTCTCACGCCCCCACTGCCCCGGGGCAAAGCCAACAGCTGCTGCTTAGGGAGATCCAGCATATGACTAGTTGCCCAACACAAAATTTTATTCATTCAGTTAGTCAATATAAAGTAATACTTAGTTTCAGATGTAGTGTGCAATGATTTATCACTTGAGTATAATACCCACTGCTCATCACATCACCTGCCCTCTGCAGGGCCTGTCACCCACTTATCCCATCTCCAACCCACCTCCTCTCCAGCATCCCTCAGTTTGTATCCTTTAGTTAAGAGTCTCTCATGGGTTGTCTCCCTCTCTGATGACTTTCCCTTCAGTTTTCCTTCCTTTCCCTTATGATCCTCTGCACTGATTCTTATATTATTCATATGAGTGAGACCATATGAAAATTGTCTTTATCTGATTGACTTATTTCATTCAGCATAATACCTTCCAGTTCCATCCACGTCGAAGCAAATGGTGCGTATTCATTGATTCTACTGGCTGACCAATATCCCATTGCATATATAGACCACATCTTCTTTATCCATTCATCTGTCCAAGGACATTGAGGCTTCTTCCACAGTTTGACTATTGTGGGCATTGCTGCTATAAACATCGGGGTGCAGGTGTCCTGACATTTCACTGCGTCTGTATCCTTGGGGTAAATACCCAGTATGCAATTGCTGGGTCATAGGATAGCTCTATTTTTAACTTCTTGAGGACCCTCCATCCTGGTTTCCAGAGTAGCTGTACCAGTTTACATTCCCACCAACAGTGCAAGAGGGTTCCCCTTTCTCCACATCCTCTCCAACATTTGTTGTTTCCTGTCTTGTAAATATTCACCATTCTCACTAGTGTGATGTGGTATCCTATTGTGGTTTCGATTTCTATTTCCCTGATGCTGAGGGATGTGGAGCATATTTTCTTGTGTCTGTTGGCCATGTGAAGATCTTTTCTGGAAAAAGTCTTATCCTATTCTGTAGGTTGCTTTAAGTTTTGTTGACTGTTTCTTTGGCTTTGCGGAAGCTTTTTATCTTGCTGAAGTCCCAATAGTTCATTTTCACCTTTGTTTCCATTGACTTTAGAGACATGTCTCATAAGAAGATGCCATGGCCAACGTTAAAGAGGTTTATAGCAGCAATGGCCACGATAGCCAAACTGTGGAAGGAGCCTCGGTGTCCAACGAAAGATGAATGGATAAAGAAGATGTGGTTTATGTATACAATGGAATATTACTCAGCTATTAGAAATGACAAATACCCACCATTTGCTTCAACGTGGATGGAACTGGAGGGTATTATGCTGAGTGAAGTAAGCCAGTCGGAGAAGGACAAACATTATATGTTCTCATTCATTTGGGGAATATAAATAATAGTGAAAGGGAATATAAGGGAAGGGGGAAGAAATGTGTGGGAAATATCAGAAAGGGAGACAGAACATAAAGACTCCTAACTCTGGGAAACGAACTAGGGGTGGTGGAAGGGGAGGAGGGCGGGGGGTGGGAGTGAATGGGTGACGGGCACTGGGGGTTATTCTGTATGTTAGTAAATTGAACACCAATAAAAAATAAATTAAAAAAAATAAAAATAAAGAGGTTGCTTCCTGTGTTCTCTTCTAGGTTTTTGATGGATTCTTAACTGACATTTAGAACTTTCATCCATTTTGACTTTGTCTTTGTGTATGGTGTAAGAAAATGGTCTATTTTCATTCTTCTGCACGTGGCTGGGCCAGCACCATTTATTGAAAAGACTGTCCTTTTTCTAGTGGATAGTCTTTCCTGCTTTGTTGAATATTACTTGACCATAGAGTTGAGGGCCCATTTCTGGGTTCTCTATTCTGTTCCATTGATCCATGTGTCTCTTTTTATGCCAGTACCACACTGTCTTGATGATCACAGCTTTGTAGTACAATTGAAATCAGGCATTGTGATGCTCCCAGCTTTGGTTTGCTTTTTCAACATTCCCTGGGTTATTAGGATTTTTCTTGTTCCAACTAATCTTAGGATTATTTATTCCAACTCTGTGAAAAATGTTCATGGTATTTTGACAGGGATTGCACTGAGTGTGTAGATTGCTTTAGGTAGCATAGATATTTTCACACTATTAATTCTTCCAATCCATGAGCATGGGATATTTTTCCATCTCCTTGTGTCTTCCTCAATTTTTTAGGGGTATTCTGTACCTTTTAGGGTACAGATCTTTTGCCTCTGTGGTTAGATTTATTCCTAGGTATCTTATGCTTTTGGTTGCAATTGTAAATGGGATTGACTCCTTAATTTCTTTCTTCAGTCTCATTGTTAGTGTATAGAAATGCCACTGATTTCTGGGCATTGACTTTGTATCCTGCCACATTTCTGAATTGCTGTATGAGTTCTAGCAATCTTGGGGTGGAGTCTTTTGGATTTTACACATAAAGTATCATGTCATCTGCGAAGAGGGAGAGTTTGACTTCTTCATTGCCAATTGTAATGCCTTTTATTTCTCTTTGTTGTCTGATTACTGAGGCTAGGACTTCTAGTACTATGTTGAATAGCAGTGGTGAGAGTGGATATCCCCGTCCTGTTCCTGATCTTAGGGGAAAGGTTCTCAGTTTTTCTTCATTGAGGAATGGTATTTCCTTTTCTTAATAATAAATTTATTTTTTATTGGTGTTCAATTTGCCAACATACAGAATAACACCCAGTGCTCATCCTGTCAAGTGCCCCCCTCAGTGCCTGTCACCCATTTACCCCTACCCCCTGCCCTCCTCCCCTTCCAGCACCACTAGTTCGGTTCCCAGAGTTAGGAGTCTTTATGTTCTGTCTCCCTTTCTGATATTTCCTACCCATTTCTTCTCCCTTCCCTTCTATTCCCTTTCACTATTATTTATATGAGAAATGGTATTTCCTGTGAGATTTTTGTTAATGGCTTTTATGTACTGAGGTATGATCTCTCTGTCCTTATATTTTGAAGAGTTTTGATCAAGAATGGATGTTGTATTTTGTCAAATTCTTTTTCTGCATCTATTGAGAGGATCATGTTTCTTTTTTTCTTAATGTGATCTATCAAGCTGATTGATTTGAGGATGTTGAACCACCTTGCATCCCAGGAATAAATCCCACTTAGTTACTTGGTCATGGTGAATAATACTTCTAATGTATCGTTGAATCCAATTGGCTTGTTTCTTAGTGAAAATTTTGACATCCATGTTCATCAGGGATATTGGTCTGTACTTTTCCTGTTCGATGGGGTCTTGGTCTGGTTTTGGGATCAAGTTGGTGCTGGCCTCATAGAACAAGTTTGGAAGTTTTCCTTCCATTTCTATTTTTGTTATGTTTTGTTTTTGAAATATATATGCTTAATTTTTTTTATTTTTTGTATATTTTTTGTTGGATTTCTATTTGCCAACATATAGTATAACACCCAGTACTCATCCTGTCAAGTGACCCCTCGGTGTCTGTCACCCAGTCACCCCGTCCCCCCGCCCACCTCCCTTTCCACTACCCCTTGTTGGTTTCCCAGAGTTAAGAGTCTCTCATGCTTTGTCACCCTCACTGATATTTCCCATCCATTTTCTCTCCTTTCCCTTTATTCCCTTTCACTAATTTTTATATTCCCCAAATGAATGAGACCATATAATGTTTGTCCTTCTCCAATTGACTTACTTCACTCAGCATAATACCTTCCAGTTCCATCCACGTCAAAGAAAATGGTGGGTATTTGTCGTTTCTAATGGCTGAGTAATATTCCGTTGTATACATAAACCACATCTTCTTTATCCATTCATCTTTCGATGGACACTGAGGCTCCTTCCACAGTTTGGCTATTGTGGCCATTGCTGCTAGAAACATCGAGGTGCAGGTGTCCCAGCATTTCACTGCATCTGTATCTTTGGGGTAAATCCCCAGCAGTGCAATCGCTGAGTCATAGGGCAGGTCTATTTTTAACTCTTTGAGGAACCTCCACACAGTTTTCCAGAGTGGCTGCACCAGTTCACATTCACACCAACAGTGCAGGAGGGTTCCCTTTTCTCCACATCCTCTCCAACATTTGTTGTTTCCTGCCTTGTTAATTTTCTCCATTCTCACTGGTGTGAGGTGGTATCTCATTGTGGTTTTGATTTGTATTTCCCTGATGGCAAGTGATGCAGAGCATTTTCTCATATGTGTGTTGGCCATGTCTATGTCTTCCTCTGTGAGATTTCTGCTCATGTCTCTTGCCCATTTCATGATTGAATTGTTTGTTTCTTTGCTGTTGAGTTTAAAAAGTTCATTATAGATCTTGGATACTAGCCCTTTATCTGATACGTCACTTGCAAATATATTCTCCCATTCTGTAGGTTGTGTTTTAGTTTTGTTGACTGTTTCTTTGGCTGTACAGAAGCTTTTAATCTTGATGAAGTCCCAATAGTTCATTTTTGCTTTTGTTTATTTTGCCTTCGTGGATGTATCTTGCAAGAAGTTACTGTGGCTGAGTTCAAAAAGGGTGTTGCCTGTGTTCTCCTCTAGGATTTTGATGGAATCTTGTCTCACATTTAGATCTTTCATCCATTTTGAGTTTATCTTTGTGTCTGGTATAAGAAAATGGTCTAGTTTCATTCTTCTGCATGTGGATGTCCAATTTCTCCAGCACCATTTATTGAAGAGACTTTCCTTTCTCCAGTGGATAGTCTTTTCTGCTTTGTCGAATACTAGTTGACCATAGAGTTGAGGGCCCAGTTCTGGATTCTCTATTCAGTTCCATTGATCTAGTCTGTTTTTGTGCCAGTACCACACTGTCTTGATGACCACAGCTTTGTAGTACAACCTGAAATCTGGCATTGTGATGCCCCCAGCTATGGTTTTCTTTTTTAAAATTACCCTGGGTATTCAGGGTCTTTTCTGATTCCACACAAATCTAAAGATGATTTGTTCCCACTCTCTGAAGAAAGTACATGGTATTTTGATAGGGATTGCATTATATGTGTAAATTGCCCTGAGTATCATTGCCATTTTCACAATATTAATTCTTCTATTACATGAGCATGGAATATTTTTCCATCTCTTCATGTCTTCCTCAATTTCTTTCAGAAGTGTCCTGTAGTTTTTAAGGTATAGAATATTTATCTCTTTGGTTAGGGTTATTCCTAGGAATCTTATGCAAAACCTTATTCCTTTGTTGATCTTCTGCTTAGATTATCTGCCCATTGCTGAGAGTGGAGTGTTGAAGTCCCCTACTATTACCATCTTGTTATTGATGTGTTTCTTTACTTTGGTTATTAATTAGTTGATATAATTGGCTGCTCTTAAACTAGTAGGGTGAATATTTATAATTGTTAAATCTTCTTGTTGGACAGACACTTTCAGTATGATATAGTGTCCCTCTTCATCCCCTACTATAGTTGTTGATGTAAAATCTAATTTGTCTCATATGGTCATTGCTACCCCAGCTTTCTTTTGAGGTTCATTGGCATGATAAATAGTTGTCTATCCCCTCACTTTCAGTTTGGGTGTCTTTACATCTAAAATGAATCTCTTGTAGACAGCATATGGATGAGTCTTGCTTTTTCATCCATGATACTCTGTGTCTTTTGACTGGAACTTTTAGCCCATTTACATTCAGAAAACCTATTGAAAGTAAAAAATTTAGTGCCATTGCATTACCTGTAAAGTCCTTGTGTTTGTAGATTATCTCTGTTTCTTTCTGGCCCATGTTATTTTTGGGGCCTCTCTTCACTTACAGGGTCCCCTTAATATTTCTTGCAGAGTTGTTTTGGTGGTCACATAATATTTCAGCTTCTGTCTGTCCTGGAAGCTCTTTCTCTCTCCTTCCATTCCTAATGACAGCCTTGCTGTATAAAGTATTCTTCGCTCCATGTTTGTCTCATTTAGTACCCAGAATATATCATTCCAGCCCTTTCTGGCCTGCCAGGTCTCTGTGGATAGGTCTTATGCCAGTCTTATATTCTTAGCCTTATAGGTAAGGAACCTTTTGTCTCAAGTTGATTTCCAGATTTTCTCTTTATCTCTGACATTTACAAGCTTTATTATTATATGTCAGGGTGTTGATCTATTTTTTATTGATTTGGGGAGGTGTCTTCTCAACCTCTTGGACATGAATGCTTGTATCCATCCCCAAATTAGGGAAGTCCTCAGCTATGGTTTGCTCAAATATATCTTCTGGCTCTTTTTCTCTTACTTCACCCTCAGGCACCCCAATAATTCTGATATTTCCTCATTTTATAGCATCACCGATTTCTTGAAACCTCCCTGCATGATACATTAGTTGTTTTTCTTCTTTTTTCCTCAGCTTCCTTCCTTTCCATACACTTGTCTTCTATGTCACCTACTCTTTCTTCTGTCTCATTTACCCTCGTTGTTAAAGAATCCAGTTTAGACCTCATCTCAGTTACAGCATTTTTTATTTTATTTTTTTAATAATAAATTTATTTTTTATTGGTGTTCAATTTGCCAACCTACAGAATAACACCCAGTGCTCATCTCGTCAAGTGCCCCCCTCAGTGCCCGTCACCCACTCACCCCCACCCCCTCCCTCTTCCACTTCCACCAACCCTAGTTCGTTTCCCAGAGTTAGGAGTCTTCATGTTCTGTCTCCCTTTCTGATATTTCCTACCCATTTCTTCTCCCTTCCCTTCTATTCCCTTTCACTATTATTTATATTCCCCAAATGAATGAGAACATATAATGTTTGTCCTTCTTCGATTGACTCATGAATAAAGAAGATGTGGTTTATGTATACAATGGAATATTACTCAGCCATTAGAAATGACAAATACCCACCATTTGCTTCAACGTGGATGGAACTGGAGGATATTATGCTGAGTGAAATGAGTCAATCAGTTACAGCATTTTTGTTTTAGCCTGATTAGATCTGATTTCTATACTAAGAGATTTTCTAGTGTCTTCTATGTTTTTCTCAAGCCCAGCTAGTAACTTTGTAATTGTTATCCTGAATTCCATCTCCTGCATTTTACTTAAATCCATATCTATAATGGCTTTGGCAGAGAGTATTAACTCTGTTTATTCTTTTTGTTGTGTGTGTATAATATTTATTTTTCACAAATTATTCCAAAAAATAGAAATAGAAGAAAAACTTCAGAACTCATTCTACAGGGCCAGCTTTAACCCTGTTACCAAAACTAGATTTAAAATTCCACCAAAAAAGAGAAATATAAGCTAATATCTTTGATAAACATGAATGCAAACATTCTCAATAAAATTCTAATAAATCAAATACAATTAATTTTAAAATAATCATTCACCATGGTGAAGTGGGATTTATTCCCAGGTTATAAAGTGGTTCAATATTTGAAAATCAGAGTATGTGATACGTACCATTAATAAAATAAAGGATAAGAATCATAAGATCTTCCTAATACATGCAGACAAAGCATTTGACATAGTAAAATACACATTCATGATAAAACCCCTCATCAACTGCAATATAATAAGCACATAACCTCACATTTTTCCCTAGCCCTAAACATTATTTTGTCTCTAAACCTAGCCCTAATCCTAGATCTTAGGGGGGGGGAAATGATTTGGAATATATATAATAGAATATTACTCAGCCCTAATGCAATCCCTATCAAAATACCATGGACTTTCTTCAGAGAGTTAGAACAAATTATTTTAAGATTTGTGTGGAATCATAAAAGACCCCGAGTAGCCAGGGGAATTTTAAAAAAGAAAACCATATCTGGGGGCATCACAATGCCAGATTTCAGGTTGTACTACAAAGCTGTGGTCATCAAGACAGTGTGGTACTGGCACAAAAACAGACACATAGATCAGTGGAATAGAATAGAGAATCCAGAAGTGGACCCTGAACTTTATGGGCAACTAATATTCGATAAAGGAGGAAAGACTATCCATTGGAAGCAAAGACAGTCTCTTCAATAAATGGTGCTGGGAAAATTGGACATCCACATGCAGAAGAATGAAACTAGACCTCTCTCTTTCACCATACACAAAGATAAACTCAAAATGGATGAAAGATCTAAATGTGAGACAAGATTCCATCAAAATCCTAGAGGGGAACACAGGCAACACCCTTTTTGAACTCGGCCACAGTAACTTCTTGCAAGATACATCCACGAAGGTAAAAGAAACAAAAGCAAAAATGAACTATTGGGACTTCATCAAGATAAGAAGCTTTTGCCCAGCAAAGGATACAGTCAACAAAACTCAAAGACAACCTACAGAATGGAGAAGATATTTGCAAATGACACATCAGATAAAGGGCTAGTTTCCAAGATCTATAAAGAACTTATTAAACTCAACACCAAAGAAACAAACAATCCAATCATGAAATGGGCAAAAGACATGAACAGAAATCTCACAGAGGAAGACATAGATATGGCCAACATGCATATGAGAAAATGCTCTGCATCACTAAAAAAGAATGATATCTTGTCATTTGCAACAACATGGGTGGAGATGGAGAGTATTATACTAAGTGAAATAAGTCATAGAAAGACACATACTGTATTACATCACTTATATGTGTAATTTAAGAAACAAAACCAAGAATAAAAGGGGGAAGAGAGAGAGAGAAAGAGAGAGAGAGAGAGAAGCCAAGAAACAGACCCTTAACTATAGAGAACACACTGATGGTGACCAGAGGGAATATGGTGGGGGGATAGGTTAAATACATGGACTTACCCTGATGAGGACAATGACATGGACTTGCCCTGATGAGCACAGGGTGTTGTGGGAAGTGTTGAGTTACTATACTGCACAACTGAAACTAATATAATACTGTATATTAACTAACTGGAGTTAAAGGGAGAAGAAATGGGTAGGAAATATCAGAAAGGGAGACAGAACATAAAGACTCCTAACTCAAAAAAAAAAAGACTCCTAACTCTGGGAAATAAACTAGGGGTGGTGAATGGGGAGGAGGGTGGGGGGTGGGGGTGAATGGGTGACGGGCACTGAGGGGGGCACTTGACGGAATGAGCACTGGGTGTTATTCTGTAGGTAGGCAAATTGAACACCAATAAAAAATAAATTTATTATTAAAAAAATAATAAAAATAAAAAATAAAGATTTAAAAATAAAAGGCTCTACTCCAGCTTTCACCACTCAAAAAGAATATACAACTTGATGATTTGATATACATATACATTGTAAAATGTTCACTAAGATGAAGCAAATTATCCCACCTATCACTCCACATGGTGACCTTTTATAATGAGAACATTTAACATTTACTTTCAGCAAATTTCAAATATACAATGCAGTATTATTAATAACCACTATTCTGTGCATTAGATACTCAGAACTTAAATATCTTCCCCAAATGAATGAGACCATATAATGTTTGTCCTGAAAAGATACAGAACATGAAAGACTCCTAACTCTGAGAAACAAACTAGGGGTCATGGAAGGGGAGGTGGGTGGGGGGGTGGGGGTGACTGGGTAATGGGCACTGAAGTGGGCACTTGACAGAATGAGCACTGGGTGTTATTCTATATGTTGGCAAATTGACACCAATAAAAAATACATTAAAAAAATAACTTAATATCTAATAAGTTTGTATCCATTGACCAATATCTCTCCCCATTTTTTCCCACTCCCCAGCTTCTGGCAGCCATCATTTAACTATTTCTTTAAGTTTGAATTTCGTTCTTTCTATCTTTCTTTCTCTTTTTCTTTCTTTCTCCTTTTTCTTTCTGTCTTTCTACATATAGATTAGATTATAAAAAATATTTTTCTTGCTCTGTATAACTTATTTCACTTAGCATAACCCCTTCCAGTTTCACCCATATTGTTTCAAGTGGAAGAGTCTCATGATTTTTATGGCTGAAAAATGTTCCAATATATATTCTTCATCCATTAGTCCTTCAAGAGATACCTGCTGTTTCCGTATTTTGGTTATTCTGAATATGCTGCAATAAGCATGGGAGCATGGGTATTAGCCGATAGATACATAAAAAGGTGCTTAATACCACCAGTAATCAGGAAATACAAATAAAGACCCCAATGTCATGTCATACCTGCTAGAATGCTTATATTCTTTTTTTATAAATTTATTTTATTGGTGTTCAATTCGCCAACATATAGAATAACACCCGTGCTCATCCGGTCAACTGCCCACCTCAGTTCTCATCACCTGGTCACCCCCATCTTTCGCCTACCTCCCCTTCCACCACCCCTAGTTTGTTTCCCAGAGTTAGGAGTCTTTCATGTTCTGTCTCTCTTTCTGATATTTCCACTCATTTTTTCTCCTTTCCCCCTTATTCCCTTTCACTATGTTTCATAATCCCCAAATGAATGAGACCATATAATGTTTGTCTTTCTCTGACTGACTTATTTCACTCAGCATAAGATCCTCCACTACCATCCACGTCAAAGCAAATGGTGGTGGGTATTTGTCATTTCTAAAGGCTGAATAATATTACATTGTATACATAAACCACATCTTCTTTATCCATTCATCTTTCGGTGGACACCAAGGCTCCTTCCAAGTTTGGCTATTGTGCACATTGCTGCTATAAAAATAGGGTGCAGGTCCCAACATTTCATTGAATCTATATCTTTGGGGTAAATCCCCAGCAGTGCAATTACTGGGTCGTAGGGCAGATCTATTTTTAACTCTTTGAGGAACCTCCACACAGTTTTCCAGAGTGGCTGCACCAGTTCACATTCCCACCAACAGTGCAGGAGGGTTCCCTTTTCTCCACATCCTCTCCAACATTTGTTGTTTCCTGCCTTGTTAATTTTCTCCATTCTCACTGGTGTGAGGTGGTATCTCATTGTGGTTTTGATCTGTATTTCCCTGATGGCAAGGGACGCGGACATTTCCTCCTGTGCTTGTTGGCTATGTCTATGCCTTCCTCTATGAGATTTCTGTTCATGTCTTTGCCCATTTCATGATTGGATTGTTTGTTTCTTTGCTGTAGAGTTTAATAAGTTCTTTATAGATCTTAGAAACTAGCCCTTTATCTGATACGTCATTTGCAAATATCTTCTTCCATTCTGTAGGTTGTCTTTGAGATTTGCTGACTGTTTCTTTGGCTGTGCAAAAGCTTCTTATCTTGATGAAGTCCCAATTGTTCATTTTTGCTTTTGTTTCTCTTGCCTTCGTGGATGTATCTTGCAAGAAGTTACTGTGGCCGAGTTCAAAAAGGGTGTTGCCTGTGTTCTTCTCTAGGATTTTGATGGAATCTTGTCTCACATTAAGATCTTTCATCCATTTTGAGTTTATCTCTGTGTATGATGCAAGAGAATTGTCGAGCTTCATTCCTCTGCATGTGGATGTCCAATTTTCCCAGCACCATTTATTGAAGAGACTGTCTTTTTTCCAATGGATAGTCTTTCCTCCTTTGTCTAATATTAGTTGCCCATAAAGTTGAGGGTCCACTTCTGGATTCTCTATTCTGTTCCATTGATCTATATGTCTGTTTTTGTGCCAGGAGCACACTGTCTTGATGACCACGGCTTTGTAGTACAACCTGAAATCTGGCATTGTGATGCCTCCAGCTATGGTTCTCTTTTTTAAAAATTCCCCTGGCTATTAGGGTCATTTCTGATTCTACACAAATCATTTTTTTTAATATTTTATTTATTTATTTAGGATAGTCACAGAGAGAGAGAGAGAGAGAGAGGCAGAGACACAGGCAGAGGGAGAAGCAGGCTCGATGCACCGGGAGCCCGACGTGGGATTCGATCCCGGGTCTCCAGGATCGCGCCCTGGGCCAAAGGCAGGCGCCAAACCGCTGTGCCACCCAGGGATCCCTACACAAATCATTTTTAATACTAAATTTATTTTTTATTGTGTTCAATTTGCCAACATACAGAATAACACCCAATGCTCATCCCATCAAGTGCCCACCCCAGTGCGTATCACCCAGTACACCCACCCCTAGCCCTCCTCCAATTCCATCACCCCTAGTTTGTTTCCCAGAGTTAGGAGTCTTCCATGTTCTGTCTCCCTTTCTGAATATTTCCCACTTATTTTTCTCCTTTCCTCTTTATTCCCTTTCACTATTATTTATATTCCTCAAATGAAGGAGACCATATCATGTTTATCCTTCTCTGATTGACTTATTTCACTCAGCACAATACCCTCCTGTTCTATACACATCGAAGCAAATGGTTCTACACAAATCTTAAAGTAATTTGTTACAACTCTCTGAAAGTCCATGGTATTTTGATAGGGATTGCATTAAACGTGTAAATTGCCCTGGGTAACATTGACATTTTCACAAGATTAATTCTGCCAATCCATGAGTATGGAATATTTTTCCATCTCTTTGTGTCTTCCTCAATTTCTTTCAGAAGAGTTCTATAGTTTTTAGGGTATAGATCCTTTACATCTTTGGTAAGGTTTATTCCTAGGTATCTTATGCTTTTGGGTGCAATTGTAAATGGGATTGACTCCTTAATTTCTCTTTGTTCAGTCTCATTGTTAGTGTCTAGGAATGCCACTGACTTCTGGGCATTGAGTTTGTATCCTGTCACACTGATAAATTGCTGTATGAGTTCTAGCAATCTTGGGGTGGAGGCTTTTGGGATTTCTCTGTACAGTATCATGTCATCGGGGAAGAGGGAGAGTTTGACTTCTTCTTTGCCAATTTGAATGCCTTTTATGTATTTTTGTTGTTTGATTGCTGAGTCTAGGACTTCCAGTACTATGTTGAATAGCAGTGGTGAGAGAGGAGTCCCTGTCTTGTTCCTGATCTTAGGGGAAAGGCTCCCAGTGTTTCCCCATTGAGAATGATATTTGCTGTGGGCTTTTCATAAATGGCTTTTAAGATGCTGAAGAATGTTCCCTCTATCCCTACATTCTGAAGAGTTTTGATCAGAAATGGATGCTATAGTTTGTCAAATGATTTCTCTGCATCTACTGAAAGGATCCAATGGTTCTTGTTTTTTTCTCTGGCTGATATGATGAATCACATTGATTGCTTTACGGGTGTTGAACCAGCCTTGTGTCCCGGGGATAAATCCTACTTGGTCATGGTGAATAATTTTCTTAATGTACTGTTGGATCCTATTGGCCAGTATCTTGTTGAGAATTTTTGCATCCATGTTCATCAGGGATATTGGTCTATAATTCTCCTTTTTGGTAGGGTCTTTGTCTTGTTTTGGAATTAAGGTGATGCTGGCCTCATAGAACGAGTTTGGAAGTACTCCATCTCTTTCTATCTTCCCAAACAGCTTCAGTAAAATAGGTATCGTTTCTTCTTTAAACGTTTGATAGAATTCCCCTGGGAAGCCATCAGGCCGTGGACTTTTGTATCTTCGGAGGTTTTTGATGACTGCTTCAATTTCCTCCCTTGTTATTGGCATGTTCAGGTTTTCTATTTCTTCCTGTTCCAGTGTTGGTAGTTTGTGGCTTTCCAGAAATGCTTCTACTTCTCTAGATTGCCTAATTTATTGGCATATAGCTGTTCATAATATGTTTTTAAAATAGTTTGTATTTCCTTGGTGTTGGTAGTGACGTCTCCTTTCTCATTTATGATTTTATTAATTTGAGTCTTCTCTCTCTCTCTTTAATAAGGCTAGCTAATGCATTATCTATCTTTCAAAGAACCAACTCCTGGTTTTGTTGATGTGTTCCACAGTATTTCTGGTCTCAATTTCATTGAGTTCTGCTAGAATCTTTATTAACTCTCTTCTTCTGCTGGGTGCAGGATCTATTTGCTGTTTTTTCCCCTGCTCCTTTAAGTGCAAGGTTAGCTTTTGTATTTCAGTTCTTTCCAGTTTTTGGATGGATGCTTGTATTGCGATGTATTTCCCCTTCAGGACTGCTTTTGCTGCATCCCAAAGATTTTGAACGGTTGTATCTTCATTCTCATTAGTTTCCATCAATCTTTTCAATTCGTCCTTAATTTCCTGGTTGACCCTTTCATCTTTTAGCAGGGTGGTCCTTAAACTCCACGTGTTTGAAATCCTTCCAAACTTCTTCTTGTGACTTAGTTCTAATTTCAAGGCATTATGGTCTGCGAATACGCAGGGGATGGTCCCAATCTATTGGTATCGGTTAAGACCTGATTTGTGACCCAGTATGTGGTCTATTCTGGAGAAAGTTCCATTTGCACTTCAGAGGAATGTGTATTCACTTGTGTTTGGACGTAAAGTTCTATAAATATCTGTGAAATCCATCTGGTCCAATGTATCTTTTAAAGCTCTTGTTTCTTTGGAGATATTTTGCTTAGAATACCTGTCGAGTATAGAAAGCGCTACATTGAAGTCACCAAGTATAAGTGTAATACTATCTAAGTATGTCTTAACTTTCGTTATTAATTGATTGATATATTTGGCAGCTCCCACATTCGGGGCATATATATTGAGGATTGTTAAGTCCTCTTGGATAGATCCTTTAAGTATGATATAGTGTCCCTCTTCATCTCTCACGACAGTCTTCGGGGTAAATTTTAGTTTATCTGATATAAGGATGGCTACCCCTGTTTTCTTTTGAGGACCATTTGAATGGTACATGGTTCTCCAACCTTGTATTTTCAGGCTGTAGGTATCCTTCTGTCTAAAATGAGTCTCTTGTAGACAGCAAATAGATGGGTCCTGCTTTTTTATCCAGTCTGAAACCCTGCGCCTTTTGATAGGGTCATTAAGCCCATTCACATTCAGAGTTACTATGGAAAGATATGAGTTTAGTGTCATCATGATACCTGTTCAGCCCCTGTTTTTGTAGATTGTTCCATTGGACTTCTTCTTAAAGGGGAATTTTGAGAGTCCCCCTTAAAATTTCTTGCAGAGCTGGTTTGATGATCACATATTCTTTCAGTTCCTGCCTATCTTGGAAGCTTTTTATCTCTCCTTCTATTCTGAATGAGAGCCTTTCTGGATAAAGTATTCTTGACTGCATGTTCTTCTCATTTAGGACCCTGACTATATCCTTCCAGCCCTTTCTGGCCTGCCAGTTCTCTGTGGAGAGGTCTGCTGTTAATCTAATATTTCTCCCCATATAAGTTAGAAATTTCTTGTCTCTTGCTGCTTTAAGGATCTTCTCTTTATCTTTGGAATTTGCAAGCTTCACTATTAAATTTGAGCGGTTTTGATTGATTTTGGGGGGGGGGACTTTCTCTATTTCTTGGATATCAATTCCTGTTTCTCTTCCCAGATTAGGAAATTTTTCAGCTATGATTTGTTCAAATACATATTCTGGTCCTCTGTTCCTTTTGGCACCCTCGGGAACACCAATTAAACATACATTTTTCTTTCTGAGGTTGTCATTTAATTCCCTTAATCTATCCTCATGATCTTTTAATTTTTTGTCTCGTTTCTCCTCAGTTTCCCTCTTTGCCATCAACTTGTCTTCTATGTAACTCACTCTTTCTTCCACCTTGTTAACCCTCGTTGTTAGGACCTCTAGTTTGGATTGCATCTCATTTAATTGATTTTTAATTTCTCCCTGATTAGATCTAAATTCTGCAGTCTGAAGTCTCTTGAGTCCTTTATTTTTTTTTCTAGAGCCATCAGTAGCTTTATAATAGTGCTTCTGAATTGGCTTTCTGACGTTGAATTGTAATCCAAATTTTGTAAGTCTGTGGGAGAGAGAACTGTTTCTGGTTCTTTCTTTGAGGTGAGTTTTTCCTTCTTGTCATTTTGCTCAGTGGCCAAAAACAAGTTGTATTTGTGAAAAGGAGAAAAAAGAGGAGAGAAAGATGAAAATAAAAAGAAAAAAAAAAGAGGAAAAAAAAGAAAAAAGAAAAAGTAAAAAGGAGGGAAGCAAACAGAAAGCAAAAGCAAAAAACAAGGGGGAGTATCCTCTGATTCTCTGTGCTATAAATCCCTCGACTTCCCCAGAACTTTCCAATGCTGCTTGGTCAATAATTTGTTTTTCCCCTGTCGGTCTAGTTGGTTTTCTGGGGGAGGAACCAACGTGATTTTTCAGGTGTTAGCACTTGGGGGAGCTGTTCAGCCCCCTGCTTCCTGCAGGGCTCAGTGAAAGGTGCTTAACCTGTTTATAGGGTGAGGCTACTGTGGGGCTCAGTGGGTGTTGTTTACCCAGTGAGGTCCCAGGAGGAACAACCCCAGTGGCGGCGGCCAGCTCTGGAGCCCTGGAGTCAGCTCCGGCAGTAACTCCAGAGCTCTCCGTCTGCAGGGCCTGGAGGCTCCAGGGCGGGCCCGCTGATCTGCTCAGCTGGGGCAGGAGCGTCCTTGCTGTCCTGGGCCCTCCCGGCCTCTGCCTGTCCCGGGGGGAGGCCAGATCCTAGGCTGTGTCCCCGGCGACCAGTGCTCCCAGGCCTGCGCTGTTGGAATCGCGCTCCCGGTGTAGCTCTGTCTGTGCGGAGCCTCTGCCGGAGCCGCTTCAGAGCTGGTCCTGGGGCTATGCAGCCCCCTCCTCGTGGAGCTTCCGCCCGAGCAGCCTCCAAGCTGCTCCCGGGTCCAGCCGTGCGCTTGTTGCTCCTTTAGGGAGCTCGGCCGCAGTGTGTGGTGGCTCTCCCTGGGGCGCAGGTGTCTGTTAGTGTCCCAGGGAGCCTGAGGGTATCCCCGCCCCTCCTGGAATCCTGCTCCAACTCCCTGTGAGAGCCTTTACATCTGGGAAGATTGGTGAAACACCTGCTTCTCCAGGACGGAGCTTTCCTGTCCTGGGGGCACTCCCCGTGGCCTTAGCCCGGGTCCTCGTGGGGTCCTGTCCCCTTGGATGCCTTTTGTTTCTTTATTTCTTCCCCCTGCTCCTGCCCCATCTTCCTACCTTGATAGAAGCCCGAACTCTTCTCACTGCAGCATTCCAGCTGTTCTCTCTTTAAATCTCAGGCCAAATGCGTAGGTTTTCAGGATGATTTGAAGGTTATCTAGGTAATTTGCTGGGGACAGGTGACTTGGGGACCCTTCTCTTCCGCCATCTTGCCCCACCTCTGAATATTTATTTTCAAAAAGACAAGAGATAACAAAAGCCAGTGAGGATGTGGAGTGAAGGAAACTCATGTGCACTGTTAATGGGACTGCAAATCAGTACAGACATTGCCGAAAACAGTATGGGGATTCCTCAGCATTTTTAGTTTAAACCTCAATTAATTCAATAGAACCTGATCAGTTATTAAGCAAAGCAATGAAAAAATTAACCAAGCCAAGAAGTGTCCTGTTTTTGTTTTCCACAAACTTCCAGGTTCCTTTGATGGGATGTGTGGTATGCATTTTAATCTGCATATCAAAACTTTTCTACTTTCTACTTTCTTTTGTATTTCTGTGGGTAGACTGAATCCTAGTCAGTTACTAAACTGTTTCAGAAAAGGTGTTGGGCAAACAGCGTGGGTGTTTGTGTGTGTATATGTGTATGAGTGTGTGCCACTGTGCACACAGTTATTTTGCATCTTTGCCTAAGTAAAGGCTGTTTTCTCAAGGGAAGGTGTTTATCAGGGAAGGCTGTGTCTGGAAGGGATGTAAAGGATGCCAGTTTGAGAGAGGATCTGTGTAATACTGTTTCTATATTGCATAAATAGGAGCTTTAGATCTGGTCAGAGCTAACTGAAATAAAGCTGGGTGCTTTCAGCTATAGGATTAATAAGTTCCAGAGATGTAATATACAACATGGTGATTCTGGTTAACAATCCTGTTATATATTCAAAATGTGCAAAGAGAATAAATCTGTTTCCAGCACACTCATAGGAGAAAGGGGAGGTGGTGGGTAGATCAATTATCTTCATTGGAGGCATCATTTCACAGTGCATACGTATGTAAACATATCACTGTGTACACCTCAAATATATATAATATTTGTCAACCACACCTCAATAAAACTGAAAAAAGAGGGTCGGGGGAAGAACTTAAGTGAGTTCTTAAATCACACTGGGGGGCATTGCCCATAACTCTGAAATTTTAGAATTGAAGAATCACAGTGCTTTGAACTGAATCATGACTCCCCATTCATGTGTTGAAACCCTAATTCCAGTACCTTAGAATGCATATTTAAAGACAATATTTTTTAAAGAAGCAGTTAACTTAAAATAAGACCATTAGGGTGGAACCCAATCCAAGTGACTGGTGTCATAAAAAGAGGAGATTTGGACACACAGAGAGACATCAGTGATGCACAAACATGTGAAGACACAAAGAGACGTTACCATCAAGTCTAGGAGAGGTCTCTTCAGATAAATGGTCTCTAATGGCACCTTGATATTTACAGAACTCTATCTTCCAGGACTGTGAGAAATAAACTTCTATTGTTTTAACTACTCAGGTTGGTTTTGGGTTTTTTTTTTTTTGTATTTTGTTATATCAGCCTCATCAAACTAATACGTATGTTTCCATCACAGTTTGCCACATACACATTCATTCACAAGCACAAACACAAAAAAAGGAAAAATGAAAAGTATATATCTTTTACCCAAGAGAGGAGTCGCCTTGGGGATTAGGATTTCAACTATAATTGGGGGGGGGGGGCTGGAATTCTGTCCATAATACCATCCAAATGAAGATACAGTTCAGGGAGTTAGCCATAGAAATCTGAAGTTTGGCATAGAGGTGCTGGCTACAGATGTAACTTGGAAAGTCTCCAGGATTTACTATTTGAACTCATTGGACTAGATGAGGTCACTAAAGGAGTGTGTGAAATAGAAAAAGAATGTTACTTAGGAGTGCAAATTTACGTGCAGTTCTTGCTCTGCATTTAGTAGCCATCTAACCTTTAAAAAAAAGATTTTATTTAAATTCAATTTGCCAACATACAGTATAACATCCAGAGCTCATCCCATCAAGTGCGCTTCCAGTACCCGTCACCCAGTTCCCCATTCCCCCACCCACTTCCCCTTAGTATCCATAGGACCTTGAACAAGACCACTCAAAACCATACTGGCCTCATCTTTAACAGGGCACTCATAATAGATATTTAAAGAGTTTAACTAAGAGTAATCTGAATAATTTAGGGATAATCCAAAAGTCAGATAAAATTATTATTGGTGTAAAATGACTCATTGGAGTAAATTATGTCACAGACATATTCCAATGCCTGTATCCCTGTGTTATATGAAAAGCATTATTGTCATCATTAACAGAATAGATCTGGAATCATTCATTCATTGAATAAGAATAATAATGATAATAATAATGTATTAGATGTCAACATGCCAGGTACCAAATCAAGGTATAAATTGGGACAATGGAGAATATAATAGTAACCAGGTTAGACACAGGTCTTACCTTCACAGGGTTTAAAAATTAAAATTATATTCTACAAATCTTTTAATGTGCATATCAAAAAACAGAAGACAAGTAAATTTAAGAGGCTTGACTAATAGCTAGAACTAGCTAGTTGCAGTTCAATGTGCAAATCTAGGCTTGACAAATTATAAAGGCGAAATTCTTAGTAATTATGCTCACCCAAATCTTTACACAAATTGAAGAGTAAATGAATAATGATGCAATTAGGGACCAGTGCTGAAGAAGAAGAAATACTATCCAATGAAGTTTTTCCAAATATATGTAAAAGTGTATAGCTATCAGCTAGACATTGAAGAAAAGAAAATTGCAGACCAATGTACTTTATTAATGTAGATACAGAAATCCTCAAAAAAATAGCTAATCAAATCCTGCAGAGCATATTAAAAGCATTATACATGATGACTAAGTGAGATTTAGTATAGTAATGCAAGGACCATTCAACATGCAAAAATAAATTCATGTATTTCAAGAAGGAAACTGCTTCAACATGATAAGGTAGTAGTTTAAAAACCCACATCTAACATCATACTCTATTGTAAAAAACTAAGATTACTCTCTAAAATCAGGAACAAGTCAAGGGCATCCACCAATATCACTTCTGTTCAACATTGTGCTGAAGTTCTAGACGAAGGAATTAGGCAAACAAAAGAAATAAAGACTCTCAAAAAGAAAAGAGTGTAATAAAATGATCTCTACTCACAAATGGCATGATTTTTAATGTATCCAAACCTGGAGAATCACAAAACTGTTAGAGCAAATAAATGAATTCACCAAAGTTGAAAGACTCTCCATCAAAACACAAAATACACAAAATAGTTTTTGTACACTAGCCATAAACAACCCCAAAATGAAATTAACAGAGTAATTCTATTTACAATAACATGGGAGGAAGAAAATAGTTAGGAATAAATTTAAGTATGTTTAAGATTTCTACATTGAAAACAATAAACTATTGATGAAAATATTGAAGACTTAATAGACGTTCATGTCTATGAATGGGAAGACTTAATATGGCTAAGATGGCAACACTCCTCAAAATGATACATGGATTTAATTCAATTCCTATCAAAACCCCAATATTTTTTGTTCTCATCATTGCAAAAATAGAAAAGCCAATTCTGAAATTTATATTTAATTACAAGGAACCCAGAACAGCCAAAACAATATGCAGAGGGGGGACCCAAATTCACAGACCTCAATTTTCCACTTTCAAAACTTATTACAAATCTATAGTAATCAAAATTGTGGTACTAACATAACAATAGATCAGTGGTACAGAAATAGAAGTACGGGGGGGAGGGGCAAGATGGCGGAAGAGCAGGGTCCCCAAGTCACCCGTCCCCACCAAATTACCTAGATCACCTTCAAATCATCCTGAAAATCTATGAATTTGGCCTGAGATTTAAAGAGAGAACAGCTGGAATGCTACAGTGAGAAGAGTTCACGCTTCTATCAGGGTAGGAAGACGGGGAAAAAGATAAAGAAAAGGCCTCCAAGGGGGAGGGGCCCCGCGAGGAGCCGGGCTGAGGCCGGGGCGAGTGTCCCCAGGACAGGAGAGCCCCGTCCCGGAGGAGCAGGAGCTGCACCGACCTTCCCGGGGGAAAGGGGCTCGCGGGGAGGTGGAGCAGGACCCAGGAGGGCGGGGATGCCCTCGGGCTCCCGGGGACGCTAACAGACACCTGCGCCCCGGGAGAGTGCGCCGAGCTCCCTAAGGGCTGCAGCGCGCACGGCGGGACCCGGAGCAGCTCGAGGGGGCTCGGGGGCGGCTCCGCGGAGGGGGCTGCGGGGCGGGAGCGCGAATCCACCAGCGCAGGCCCCGGAGCACAGGGCGCCGGGACACAGCCCAGGATCCGGCCTCCCCCGGGACAGGCAGAGGCCGGGAGGGCCCAGGACAGCAAGGACGCTCCTGCCCCAGCTGAGCAGATCAGCGGCCCCGCCCCGGAACCTCGAGGCCCTGCAGACTGAGAGCTCCGGAGTTACTGTGGGGGCTGAATCCAGGTCTCCAGAGCTGGCCCCGCCACTGGGGCTGTTGCTCCTGGGGCCTAACGGGGTAAACAACCCCCACTGAGCCCTGCACCAGGCAGGGGGCAGAGCAGCTCCCCCAACTGCTAACACCTGAAAATCAGCACAGCAGGCCCCTCCCCCAGAACACCAGCTAGACTGACTGACAACTTCCAGGGGAAGCCAAGGGACTTAAAGTACACAGAATCAGAAGATACTCCCCCGTGGTTCTTTTTTTTTTATTTTTTATTTTTATTTTTTTTTATTTTTGATTTGTTTCCTTCCCCCAACCCCCTTTTCTTCTCCTTCCTTTCTTTTTCTTTCTCTTTTTCTTCTTTTTTTTCGGTTTTTTTCTTCCTTTTTTTTCTCTTTCTCTTTTCTTTCCTTCTTTCTCTCCTCTTTTTCTCCTTTTCCCAATACAACTTGCTTTTGGCCACTCTGCACTGAGCAAAATGACTAGAAGGAAAACCTCACCTCAAATGAAAGAATCAGAAACAGTCCTCTCTCCCACAGAGTTACAAAATCTGAATTACAATTCAATGTCAGAAAGCCAATTCAGAAGCACTACTATACAGCTACTGGTGGCTCTACAAAAAAGCATAAAGGACTCAAGAGACTTCATGACTGCAGAATTTAGATCCAGTCAGGCAGAAATTAAAAATCAATTGAAGGAAATGCAATCCAAACTAGAAGTCCTAACGACGAGGGTTAATGAGGTGGAAGAACGAGTGAGTGACATAGAAAACAAGTTGATGACAAAGAGGGAAACTGAGGAAAAGAGACACAAACAATTAAAAGACCATGAAGATAGATTAAGGGAAATAAACGACAGCCTGAGGAAGAAAAACCTACATTTAATTGGTGTTCCCGAGGGTGCCGAAAGGGCCAGAGGGCCAGAATATGTATTTGAACAAATTCTAGCTGAAAAGTTTCCTAATCTGGGAAGGGAAACAGGCATTCAGATCGAGGAAATAGAGAGATCCCCCCTAAAATCAATAAAAACGGTTCAACACCTCGACATTTAATAGTGAAGCTTGCAAATTCCAAAGATAAAGAGAAGATCCTTAAAGCAGCAAGACACAAGAAATCCCTGACTTTTATGGGGAGGAGTATTAGGGTAACAGCAGACCTCTCCACAGAGACCTGGCAGGCCAGAAAGGGCTGGCAGGATATATTCAGGGTCCTAAATGAGAAGAACATGCAACCAAGAATACTTTATCCAGCAAGGCTCTCATTCAAAATGGAAGGAGACATAAAGAGCTTCCAAGACAGGCAGCAACTAAAAGAATATGTGACCTCCAAACCAGCTCTGCAAGAAATTTTAACGGGGACTCTTAAAATTCCCCTTTAAGAAGAAGTTCAGTGGAACAGTCCACAAAAACAAGGACTGAATATTTATCATGATGACACTAAACTCATATCTCTCAATAGTAACTCTGAATGTGAACGGGCTTAATGACCCCATCAAAAGGCGCAGGGTTTCGACTGGATGAAAAAGCAGGACCCATCTATTTGCTGTCTATAAGAGACTCATTTTAGACAGAAGGACACCTACAGCCTGAAAATAAAAGGTTGGAGAACCATTTACCATTCGAATGGTCCTCAAAAGAAAGCAGGAGTAGCCATCCTTATATCAGATAAACTAAAATTTACCCCAAAGACTGTAGTGAGAGATTAAGAGGGACACTATATCATACTTAAAGGATCTATCCAACAAGAGGACTTAACAATCTTCAATATATATGCCCCGAATGTGGAGCTGCCAAATATATAAATCAATTATTAACCAAAGTGAAGAAATACTTAGATAATAATACACTTGTACTTGGTGACTTCAATCTAGCTCTTTCTATACTCGATAGGTCTTCTAAGCACAACATCTCCAAAGAAACGAGAGCTTTAAATGATACACTGGACCAGATGGATTTCACAGATATCTACAGAACTTTACATCCAAACTCAACTGAATACACATTCTTCTCAAGCACACATGGAATTTTCTCCAGAATACACCACATATTGGGTCACAAAACGGGTCTAAACCGATACCAAAAGATTGGGATCGTCCACTGCATATTCTCAGACCATAATGCCTTGAAATTAGAACTAAATCACAACAAGAAGTTTGGAAGGACCTCAAACATGTGGAGGTTAAGGACCATCCTGCTAAAAGATGAAAAGGTCAACCAGGAAATTAAGGAAGAATTAAAAAGATTTATGGAACCTAATGAGAATGAAGATACAACCATCCAAAATCTTTGGGATGCAGCAAAAGCCATCCTAAGGGGGAAATTCATCTCAATACAAGCATCCATTCAAAAACTGGAAAGAACTCAAATACAAAAGCTAACCTTACACATAAAGGAGCTAGAGAAAAAACAGCAAATAGATCCTACACCCAAGAGAAGAAGGGAGTTAATAAAGATTAGAGCAGAACTCAACGAAATCGAGACCAGAAGAACTGTGGAACACATCAACAGAACCAGGAGTTGGTTCTTTGAAAGAATTAATAAGATAGATAAACCATTAGCCAGCCTTATTAAAAAGAAGAGAGAGAAGACTCAAATTAATAAAATCATGAATGAGAAAGGAGAGATCACTACCAACACCAAGGAAATACAAACGATTTTAAAAACATATTATGAACAGCTATATGCCAATAAATTAGGCAATCTAGGAGAAATGGACGCATTCCTGGAAAGCCACAAACTAACAAAACTGGAACTGGAAGAAATAGAAAACCTTAACAGGCCAATAACCAGGGAGGAAATTGAAGCAGTCATCAAAAACCGCCCAAGACACAAGAGTCCAGGGCCAGATGGCTTCCCTGGGGAATTTTATCAAACGTTTAAAGAAGAAACCATGCCCATTCTCCTAAAGCTTTTGGAAATATAGAAAGAGATGGAGTACTTCCAAATTCGTTCTATGAGGCCAGCATCACCTTAATTCCAAAACCAGACAAAGACCCCACCAAAAAGGAGAATTACAGACCAATATCCCTGATGAACATGGATGCAAAAATTCTCAACAAGATACTGGCCAATAGGATCCAACAATACATTAAGAAAATTATTCACCATGACCAAGTAGGATTTATCCCTGGGACACAAGGCTGGTTCAACACCCGTAAAACAATCAATGTGATTCATCATATCAGCAAGAGAAAAACCAAGAACCATACGATCCTCTCATTAGATGCAGAGAAAGCATTTGACAAAATACAGCATCCATTCCTGATGAAAACTCTTCAGAGTGTAGGGATAGAGGGAACATTCCTCGACATCTTAAAAGCCATCTATGAAAAGCCCACAGCAAATATCATTCTCAATGGGGAAGCACTGGGAGCCTTTCCCCTAAGATCAGGAACAAGACAGGGATGTCCACTCTCACCACTGCTGTTCAACATAGTACTGGAAGTCCTAGCCTCAGCAATCAGACAACAAAAAGACATTAAAGGCATTCAAATTGGCAAAGAAGAAGTCAAACTCTCCCTCTGCGCCGATGACATGATACTCTACATAGAAAACCCAAAAGTCTCCACCCCAAGATTGCTAGAACTCATACAGCAATTCGGTAGCGTGGCAGGATACAAAATCAATGCCCAGAAATCAGTGGCATTTCTATACACTAACAATGAGACTGAAGAAAGAGAAATTAAGGAGTCAATCCCATTTACAATTGCACCCAAAAGCATAAGATACCTAGGAATAAACCTAACCAAAGATGTAAAGGATCTATACCCTCAAAACTATAGAACACTTCTGAAAGAAATTGAGGAAGACACAAAGAGATGGAAAAATATTCCATGCTCATGGATTGGCAGAATTAATATTGTGAAAATGTCAATGTTACCCAGGGCAATATACACGTTTAACGCAATCCCTATCAAAATACCATGGACTTTCTTCAGAGAGTTAGAACAAATTATTTTAAGATTTGTGTGGAATCAGAAAAGACCCCGAATAGCCAGGGGAATTTTAAAAAAAAAACCATAGCTGGGGGCATCACAATGCCAGATTTCAGGTTGTACTACAAAGCTGTGGTCATCAAGACAGTGTGGTCCTGGCACAAAAACAGACACATAGACCAGTGGAACAGAATAGAGAACCCAGAAGTGGACCCTGAACTTTATGGGCAACTAATATTCGATAAAGGAGGAAAGACTATCCATTGGAAGAAAGACAGTCTCTTCAATAAATGATGCTGTGAAAATTGGACATCCACATGCAGAAGAATGAAACTAGACCATCTCTTGCACCATACACAAAGATGAGCTCAAAATGGATGAAAGATCTAAATGTGAGTCAAGAGTCCATCAAAATCCTAGAGAAGAACACAGGCAACACCCTTTTTGAACTCGGCCATAGTAACTTCTTGCAAGATACATCCACGAAGGCAAAAGAAACAAAAGCAAAAATGAACTATTGGGACTTCATCAAGATAAGAAGTTTTTGCCCAGCAAAGGATACAGTCAACAAAACTCAAAGACAACCTACAGAATGGGAGAAGATATTTGCAAATGACATATCAGATAAAGGACTAGTTTCCAAGATCTATAAAGAACTTATTAAACTCAACACCAAAGAAACAAACAATCTAATCATGAAATGGGCAAAAGACATGAACAGAAATCTCACACAGGAAGACATAGACATGGCCAACACGCACATGAGAAAATGCTCCACATCACTTGCCATCAGGGAAATACAAATCAAAACCACAATGAGATACCACCTCACACCAGTGAGAAATGGAAAATTAACAAGGCAGGAAACCACAAATGTTGGAGAGGATGCAGAGAAAAGGGAATCCTCTTACACTGTTGGTGGGAATGTGAACTGTTGCAGACACTCTGAAAACTGTGTGGAGGTTCCTCAAACAGTTAAATATATACCTTCCCTACGACCCAGCAATTGCACTGTTGGGGATTTACCCTAAATATACAGATGCAGTGAAACGCAGGAACACCTGCACCCCGATGTTTATAGCAGCAATGTCCACAATAGCCAAGCTGTGGAAGGAGCCTCGGTGTCCATCGAAAGATGACGGATAAAGAAGATGTGGTTTACGTATACAATGGATTTTTACTCAGCTATTAGAAATGACAAATACCCACCATTTGCTTCAACATGGATGGAACTGGAGGGTATTATGCTGAGTGAAGTAAGTCAATCAGAGAAGGACAAACATTATATGGTCTCATTCATTTGGGGAATATAAATAATAGTGAAAGGGAATATAAGGGAAGGGAGAAGAAATGTGTGGGAAATATCAGAAAGGGAGACAGAACGTAAAGACTCCTAACTCTGGGAAACGAACTAGGGGTGGTGGAAGGGGAGAAGGGCAGGGGGTGGGAGTGAATGGGTGACGGGCACTGGGGGTTATTCTGTATGTTAGTAAATTGAACACCAATAAAAAATAAATTAAAAAAAGAAATAGAAGTACAGAATAAACTCATACACCTATGGCAATCGATTTTCTTTTTTTGTTCAATGATATTTTTTGAAAGTTGCTGTTTTCTTGAAATAAAACATTTGGCACAGCATTATTTTATAATTAGCAAATATTTGTTATTGAGAGAGTAGAATTACTGAATTAGGTGCTTTTTTTGAATTAGATCCTTTTTATTTAAGTTATGTAATAGTAGAAACGTCTTGGTAAAAATTTTTTTTAATTTATTTTTTTTTTAATTTTAGACAAGGGTGTCAAGACCATTCAATGGGGGAAAGAATAGTTTCTTCAGTAACTAGTGCTGGGCCAAATACATATATACCTGTTAAAGAATGAAGCTGAGCCCCTATCTTACATCATATTAAAACTAACTAACTAAATAAATAAATAAATAAATTCGCCGAGGGACCTAATTGTAAGGGCTAAAATTTAAAAACTCTTGGAAGACTATGGAGAAGAAATACTTCATGAGTCTGGATTTGGTAAAACTCATAAATTCAATGGATGTGGCATTAAAAAGTTTCCTAAATATGACACCCCAAATTATGAAGCAAAATGAAAATAGACAGATTGGATTTTGTGAAAAAAATTCTTTGTCAAAGGACACTATGGAAAAAGTGACCAAGAAAACAGCACACAGATAAAAGAAACTGTTTGCAAATGATCTATCTATAAAGTATCTAATAATCAGAATATAAAAAGAACTAATTTCTTAACTAATTTCTTAACAACAAAAAGACAAACAATGCAATTAAAAGTGGGCAAAGAACCTGATTAAATACTGCTTCAAAAAAGATAAAGTGACCAAAAGTACATGAACAGATGCACAATATCAATCTTTAGGGAAGTACAAATCGAAACTAGAAGGAAATGTGACTTCACACCCACCAGGATTATTACAAAAAAAAAAAAAAACCTTAAGTGGAAAATAAAAAGTAGTGGTGAAGATGTGGAAAAATCAGAACATACAATGCAGTGCTTATAGGAATATCAATGATGTGTCACTGTGAAAAGTTTGACAGTTCCCCCATAAATTAATCACAGAGTTCTCATATGTCCCAGTGAGTCCAATCCTAAGTGTATACCTGAAATAATTGAAAACAGGCATTCAGACACAATTTGTAGAGAAATGTTCAGAAAAACTCAATTCACAATAGCTGAAGGTAGAAATAGCCAAAATATCCAACAAATACACCCAATATACATCAGCAAATAAATAGGTAAATATAATATGGCGAAGGCACACAATGGAATAATATTCAGTTACAAGAGTGAGCAAAACATATGCCATAATGTGGATGAGCAAGACATATGCTAAGTGAAAGAATCCAAACATAAAAGGCCACAAAACATATTATTTCATTTATGTGTAATATCCACAATAGGTAAATCCTTAGGGACAAAGCAGATCAGTGGTTGCCAAAGCCTGGAGAAAGAAAGCAAATGAAGAGTGACTCTGTCACGGCTACATCTGGAGCAACAAGAAAGTTCTGCAACTAGATGTTGGTGAGGGCTGCACTGCCCTGTGAACACCCTTAATTTCACTGATTTGTATACTTAAAAAATTATTATGATGCTAAATTAATGTTATGTGTATTTTACCACAAGAAAAATAGGCTCATTTTTAAAGAAAATGTATCAGTTCATTGCTGTGGTGGACACCAATAATTATATGATTGAATTTTAAAGAAAATCTATAGCAACATGTGCCAAAATTGTAATGAGCAAATACTTCAGGCTCTGTCCTCCACTGTGTGATAAATCTTTCTGTAGAGAGGTTTGATTCTATGTTTTGTAAACAGTGTTTGGCAGTAAAAACACTTACAATAGTGTTTTATTCATAAAAGAAATCAATTAGTTTGGTTACAATGAAATTGTAATTATTCAAAAGGGAAAAACAAATCCCCAAAGCTTCTTTCCTTGCAATTTCAATCCCCTGACATATACATCACCCTCTGCTTCCCTCCTGAATGCTCCAGAAGATAAAACAAGTGTCTTGTGATTAGACATTTTTTACAACACACTAGATCCTTTGAGAGTTGGCATATATTTCTCTTCCTGGAAACACTGAGAGTCATCCTCACTCTTTTTGTTAACAGTTTTCATAGGAAAAAAGTGTTTCTTTCTAATGTAAGCCTATTCTGATTTTAAAACTTAAAAATGTGTTCTTTAGACATGCATTTGAACAGAATCTAAGACTTCTGCCACCAAAGACGGAGATTTCCAATATTTTTAGGGCTTCTCCAAATCCATTGCTACTTCCCTACTTTTTAATGCCACATCCATTGAATTCATGGGTTTTACCAATCTTTGAAGGAAAATATTCCCCATTATTCAACATTTCCACTCTCCATAGAGGGAGGTGCTGCAGCTAGCCCACCATCTGTAAGTGACATTCTTGGATTTGTTTGCTTGTTCATTTGTCTGTTTGTGGTTTTTTATGATATTTAAGATGAATTGGGATCAAAGTTTCTGGTAATTCCAGTTAAAGTTGATGAACAGTGATCCATTTCAATAATCTGATTTGTTCTTCTGGATGTCTGGTATTTTGTCAGGTTACCTACAGCCAGAAGAAGAGTTTGTGACTGCATAATTGACTTAAAATGTGAACTCAAAACATTTTCACAACTGTCACTATGTTATCTTTCTTTGTCATAGTACCACAGGACTTGGGGCGAGGTCACATTTTCAAGAATGATTATTGTGACTGCGTTGGTGATTCTCTGCAAATGAGCAAACCTCCTTTGCTGGTAGCGTTATTTTCATACTAAGAATCTGAATGTCTTGGGTGTAGCTCAAGCTCACCCCAGCACTGATCAGCTCTGGTACTTTGGGTAAACCATGAACATTTCTAGAAATAGATCATATCACCACAAAGGTCCTTACTTCCTCAGAAACTCTACTGAACTGTTATCTCCATGACTGACCTTATGGTGGCCATCTCTTGATATTCATACATTTTCTTCATAAGTGAATCTACAAATTTTCCAAATCTCCATGGAGGGGACACATCCTCAGGGGACATAGAGTTTTGAGTTTTGTCCTTTACTTTTCCATGTTCTCATTCACTCATCTAAGATGATTCTCTGTGTGGGGTGATCACCTCATCGTGTCGTGGCTCAGATGCACATATCTGACCAAGATACCCTTGGTGACTTCTCTCTCACACCCACATTAGGAAGCCACCCATGTCCTTGTGGCTCTCTATGCTTCCCCAGTTTGCAGGAGGTCACAATCTATTTCCCAGATGCTTTTTCAGAGCATCACTGCTGCTCTGCTCTCTGATTTGCAAACCAGACAACTGTCTCAGTTCTATGGCTCTGTGAGGTCCACACTGGTTTCTGTGCATAAATTTTGGCAAATGCCTGAAGCTCTCTGAGCCCCATTTTTACATGTGCATGATGGAAACTCTACAGGTACTTTGAAAATCTGTGAATAAACATGTGTGTTCAAATTCTATTTAACTTGGTCAACTTCCAGTTTTAGAGATGAGCAAGTTTCATTCCCTGGGATTTTGAAAGGGATCGTTGAGTTTATAGCTGCTCTGTTCTTCATACTTGCATGATTTCTAATTATAATGCACTTACTCTTCCTTTTAAAAGACAAGGAAGAAATATATTAATGTTTTTGTAAGAAAGACTTCAGAACTTTTCAAGGACATCTGAAGCACACTGAAGATGTCCATGTTTCTCTATGGGGATTTCTAGCTTCTTGCGTGGTCTGAAGGTTTGCTTTCTTCATCCTGCATAAGAAGAAGGAATAATGTCAGCAGTACGTGACTCTGGCAGTTCCAAGAGTTCCTTCCTGACAACACTACTGTGAGATTACACTGAGCATTCCTTAATGATGCCTTCATATTACTCTGGTTCTTCTGTCACTATAACCATGTACACATTCTAGTGACCTGTTTCACAGTTTGCTCATTCAGTGACTATTGATTGAGGGATAGTTGTGTATCAGTACTGGGCTAGGCATTGCAGAGACAGAAGCAAACAGAGTAAACTTTCTGAAAGTTTCCAGAAGTCCGTGGAGTTTAAACTCTAGCAGAGGTACAAACATAGTAACTCAGACTAGCGTGTTTGTCCTATAGTGATAAGTACTATGAATAAAAATAAAGCAGAAAAGGAAGAAAGGGAGCTGGGAGGAGTTTCAATACTAAGTAGCACCTTTGCTTCATTGTATGGAAGTACTGAATCATTATATTGTTCACCTGAAATTAATATTACACTGTAGGTTAACTAACTAGAACTTAAATAAACACTTTGAAAAATAATGCTTTTGCTTCAATGAAAGATTCCTTTTGAAAAACAACCTGAAGGAGGTATGAAGTTGAGCTGTGGATGGATGTCTTGGGGGAAAGGCACTGCAAGCCTTGCTCTAGGAAAACAGGAGTGCTAAGCAGTGGAGCAATATGATCATATTGTATCCTAATGTAATTTTCCGGCTGCTATGTTGAGAATACTCTGAAGGGAACTAAGGCAGAAAGCAAAAAGACAAGTTAGGATATTAGATTTATCACAGCATAGCCCAGGGTGGTAGCAGGGAGGCTGAAGAAGTGATGGAATCTGAATTTAATGATAAAGCAAAAATTTGCTGATTGTGGGATTTAAGAGTAAGAGAAATGATATGATGGACTCCATGTGCCCATTAACTGGAGAATGACTACCACCAGCATGATTTTAGTGCCTCTGTAGTGTTTCATCACATGAAATGCCATCTTTTACCCAAGAAAAACCTCATCACTAAACATTCAGGTTGACTCCAGATGTTGCTACTAGAAGCAATGTTTCAATAAAATAATCAGTGCCAAGAACTTTACATGAATGTCCATTTTCTGCTAGGTATGCATATTTTCATGTCTCTCCAAAATGGCCTTCAAGAAGATGATGCAACATCATCCATGGAGCATTTGAGTAGATGCTTTCAACAAAATAAGTATAAAATTATGTTTGAAGTTTGCTAACTGATATAATCACTTGGGGCTTCATATTCTGTGCCCCTACCCCCATTCACCACAGGTGGCCTTTTTGCCCCACTCCTGGCTTCACATGATGATGGGAATAGCCAATGTAAGTTCTCCAGAAGTCTTTGTACTCCTGGGCTTCTCTGCACGACCCTCCCTAGAATCCATCCTCTTCATCATTGTCTTAGGGTTTTACGTGGTGTCTATCTTGGGCAATGGCATCATCATTCTGGTTTCCTGCATGGATGTGCACCTCCACACGCCTATGTACTTCTTTCTTGCTAACCTCTCCTTCCTTGACATTAGCTTTACCACAAGCATTGTCCCACAACTTCTGGTCAACCTCTGGGGACCACAGAAAACCATAAGCTACGGAGGGTGTGTGGTCCAATTCTATATCTCCCACTGGCTGGGAGCGACTGAATGTGTCTTCTTGGCAGTCATGTCCTACGACCGCTATGCTGCCATCTGTAGGCCACTTAATTACACCATCATCATGCATCCACAGCTTTGCCTCAGCTTGGCCCTCGCCTCATGGCTTGGGGGTCTGACCACCAGCATGGTGGGCTCCACACTCACTATGCTCCTGCCGCTCTGTGGGAACAATCGCATTGATCACTTCTTCTGTGAGATGCCCCTCATTATGCAATTGACTTGCGTGGACACCAGCCTCAATGAGGTGGAGATGTATGTGGCCAGCTTTATCTTTGTTGTCTTGCCCCTGGGTCTCATCCTGGTCTCATATGGCCACATTGCCTGGGCTGTGATGAAGATCAGGTCAGCAGAAGGACGGAGAAAGGCCTTCAACACTTGCTCCTCCCATGTGGCAGTTGTGGCTCTATTCTATGGGAGCATCATCTTTATGTATCTCCAGCCAGCCAAGAGTAACTCCCATGAACAGGGCAAGTTCATAGCCCTCTTCTACACTGTGATCACCCCGATGCTGAATCCCTTGATTTACACGCTCAGGAACAAGGATGTGAAGACGGCTCTCAGGCACATTGTGTTAGAGAAGTGCTGTGGCTTTGCAGGGCCATGGGGGCATATTTAGACACTTTAGTAACTAGTGAGGAGAAAGAGAAGATTGAAATATATCAAAATTGATTGGAGTGGCAGGATACTTGGGATGTAGTTTCTGTTCCAATGTTGCTGGAGTTCAAGGTAGATGACAATCTGATATGAGTGTGCTCATACATCATTTCCAAGCCAAGGCAAAGAGAAAGTATTTTACTATTTGTTACTAAACCTATTGTTTTGTTAGCCATTTATATTGTTATATACATGTAATATATATGCTAATTCTCCTATTGTTAATTGCCTGTATAATTATATATGTTCATTGTTATTTTGTTAATTGTTTATACTAATTGACTTTGGATATGACTAATCTGTGTGAAGTTTTTTTTCATTTTTTTCCTAATATTTGTAACAATTCCACAAGGCAAATATTATTAATTTGATAAAGGTTAAGCAATCACAAAACTATTAAGGGCTTATGCTGAGATCTAATTCTAGATCTATCTATCCATACACATGTTCACCATTTTGCCTGCAATCTTTTGTGATATAATCCTTCGTGGTCTTTGTGCCTAATGACACAGTTTCCAGGGCTCTTGGGATTTCTTGAGTGATTTGGGTGAGAGGTATATCTTTAGTTATTCATAATGAGGCCATTTCCATCATACCTTATTTATTCCAATGAGGTAACTCAAAGCAGGGCCTGCAGATAGCTTCAGGATAGAGGCTGGTGACCAGAGAAACCAACCATGTGATTAGAAGGTTGGAACCTTTAGACCTTCCCTTACCTTCAGGAAAGGAAGAAGGGCTGAAGGCTGAGTTCAATCACCAATGACCAATAATTTAATCAATCATGGCTACTAAATGGAACTTCCTTAAAACTCCTAAATGATGGTGTTTGGAGATTTAAGTGCAACACCCCAAACTCCACAGTAATAGATATCCACTAGGGAACTTTCCAGACCTCACCTCATGTACATCTTTCATTGGTTGTTCTTATTTTATATTTTATAATAAATCAGTAAGTGCTTCCCTGTGATTTGTGAAACATTTTAGCAAATTATTAAAGTTGAGGTAAGGATCATGGGAACCCTTTCTTTATAGCCATTTGGTCATATATGTGGTGGCAACCTGGCACTGACAACTGCCTTCTGAACTGAGGCAGTCTTGTTGGGACTGAGCACTCAAACCTCAGGAGTCTGTGCTAACTCTGGGTATTAGTGTCAGAATTTCATTTAATATAGGTGTCCAGAGAGTTGGAGAATTGACTATTGGTGTGGAAAAGTCTCACACATTTAGTGTCAGAATTGTTGGGAGTAAAACAGTCCATATCCCTTCAGTAGTAGGAGTTGGAAAATGCAAACATCTCAGGAGTAGAACTGCAATTGATTGCCAGTACATCAGCAGTTTCATCAATAATATACTGCACTGATTTATCTCTAACTACTGAATTACTGATTTTACTGTTCAACTATATACCTTCCTGTTTCAATATATGTAAAGATGTTTTCATTCATTCATTAGTACATTTGCTTACTTTACTCACATGTCCAAGCATGCACTCATTCTTTTTTTAACACTTATTTATTTCAGAGAGAGAGGGAGTACCTTGTGAGTAGGGGGAAGAGCAGAGGGAGAGAGAGAGGGAAAATCTCAAGCAGACTCCTCAATGATCATGGAGCCAGACGCCAGGCTCAATTCCAGGACCCTAAGATCATGACCTGAGCTGAAATCAAGACTCAGACAATTAACTAACTGAGCCACCCAGGAACCCCCATTCCTTCATTCTTAAAATGAGACCCATTTCTGGTTGTTATAAAAATGAGCACACCACACTACCCTAAGACAGATAAATCAAGTTCACAGAGCAGTCATTGACTTTATTGATTTAAATCTCAAAATAGTGTTGTAAAGTTGATGATGTTGCCATTTTAGAAATGAGAATATTCTGATCAGACAGAAAAGATGGCATTCATTTGTGTTTTAGCCTTGGATTAAGGGGAGGAATCCACAAAATCATGTACTTGCAACAATATTTTCACAGTTATTCTTTAGGTGGCCTTTCCCCTTGAGATTCACACCTCCAGAAAATGTCCCTCCACTTCTCTGAATTAAACACATTTCTAAATGTGACATATAGATTCTCATATGGTTAATACCAGCATATATTGGGAAATCTGGGTCTTAATATACACAGATAGAGCATTGGTGTTGATAACGGCCCAGCTTTATCAACGATTGCCTCCTTAAAACAGCTTCATTGCTAATGGAAGTGAAGAGTCTACAGGTCTGTAGAAAATGAGAACCAATGATTCACACATGTATATATTTATTGTAAACATAAAATAAGATTATAAAAAATTTGTAAAACCAAAAAGTTACCTGCATTCTATCCACATATTGATGGTTTTCCATATTTTCTTCTACCCAGTTCCCTTGTTTGCTCATTCACAAGCAAGGATTAGTACAGTACAGGTATAACTTTCTATTTCCTTTACCAATGGTAATGACAGCCATCACAGCTGACATACGTAGTTGATGACAGCTGACATACCTGAAGTCATAGCTGCTTAGTACTGCCAGGTACATTTCTAAACAACTTATCTGGCTTCGCTCATCTAATTTTCACACTAAAGTGATTAATTAGGCATCATCATTGTCCTTGTTTTATTTTTATTTTTTTAAGATTTTATTTATTCATGAGAGACACAGAGAGAGACAGAGACCAGGCAGAAGGAGAGGCAGGCTCCCTGCGGGGAGCCCGATGTGGAACTCGATTCCCGGGATCATGATCTGAGCCAAAAGCAGATACTCAACAGCTGAGCTACCCAGGTGCCCCTGTCCCCGTTTTATAAATGAGGAAACTGAGGCCCAAATTAACAGAACGTAGATTCAGGAAGCTCATATTTTAATCCAGGCAGTTTCAGAGTGCCCTGCTTCTTCTTGAGTCCTTTATTCATTAAATGACATAAAAATGTTCACACTAGCACAGTCTCATGATGTTTTTGGAAATAATGCATGACAGTCTAATCAGTAGGTATTCTTTAGTTTCCACGTATTTCTATTTGTAGACATTTAGGCTATCTTTATGTTTTGCTATGTTATGGGATATATGAAGGTTTCTTTTTTATTGAATTATTTTCTTAAAATACTCCATGGGATATTTATTATTGTGAAAAATATCACAAGAATTGCATTTTTTTTCACAAACATTGGCCACATACTGGCAGTTGGGGAGGGAAATAGATTGTGGATATAATTCCATTTACTTCACAAATATGCCTTAAAAAGTGAAATCCACATGCATACCAAAATTACATCATATCTATTTGTTTTCATTGATTCTCTATTTCATATTGTACCACTCTATGCTTCTCTATAAAGCACTTCAGGTGCCAGGATCAAGAGTGGTACTCAGGTAACATGTCTGCCTCTGACGTGAAAAAAGAGTGCCACTCCTCTTTATTTATTAAGGTAATGGAAACCAAAGCTGTCTTCCAGATAACCTGCCATCCCACCTCAGCTATGAGGAAGAATGGAAATGAGTCTGGATTTGAGCCAGAGGACCTGGGTTTATAATCAAACTGGTCAGGCAATTACTGGAAAATTGTGTTAATCAGGGTCCCCTTGAGAAACAGATATAAAATTGGGTCATTTGAATGATATTTAATAAAGAGAAAATCATCTGTAGTGTGGGCAGACTGCAGAGAAATTTCCAGGGGTAGTATCTTAACTGGGGCTAGTCCCGGTGGAGACCATGATTACTTGTGGACAAAGGCAAGAGGACAGCAGCAGTTACAGGAACCCGAAGACAGAAGGGCTGTGTGGTGTCAGATGTTCAGGAGGAGCTATTATTTTTAGGGAAGAGAAACATACAGATGTGGCACTCCCAATAAGAAAGAGCAGGGGTCACTGTGTTGACCTAACTCTACTCCCTCTTTTCTACCTCCTATTATGGCCCCCCACTAGCTGAATATAACCACAAGCTAAAGGCTACAGTCCCACTGGTGTTATCTCTGCAGGTGGAACACAGAGCAAGTTGGACAAAGTAGAGGGTGAAGCTCCTGGGGCAGAGTCCATCTTCATTGCTCTTCCTCTCTCTACTGGTCTCTAATTTAGGTGAAAGTTCACATCTCCAACTTCAGGGACATATAAACAGCTACTATATCACAAGAAGTGATCAATTCAGGAATAAATTCTTGGAGACCTAAAATATTAGCCACCACCATTGTTTTTCACATAACTTAGTAGGATAGAAGGGAGGGCAATAATTTAACTTAAAACATAGCTGCTAACAATCCCCATTACTCATGAGAAGTATAAGATAAGAGCTTTTAGTCACAGCTTTTTCTTTCACCATCCAAACCATGTTCCCCTAACTTCTTTTCAGCATCTTAACTAGAAAGGGATTCTTTACCTGGTGAGGTGAACCATAACTTCATCCTTTTTAATTCCTGTGGGATTTTAGTATTTGATATCTTAGCTTTGTTGGAATGTTGTATTTTTCCTTGTGCAGGACTATTGGGCACCAGAAGTTTCTTCCCCAATTATTTCTCCTTGCAACATTCTAAAACAGCAATGCAAGTTTGATAGATGATAGATGATAGATGACAGATAGATGATAGATAGATAGATAGATGATAGATAGATAGATATAGATAGATAGATGATGATGATAGATAGATAGATAGATAGATAGATAGATAGATAGATAGATGATAGACAAAGACAGACAGCCTGGGTGGCTCAGCGGTTTAGCGCCAGCTTCAGCCCAGGGCATGATCCTGAAGACCCGGATTGAGTCCCATGTCGGCTCCTTGCATGGAGTCTGCTTCTCCCTCTGCCTGTGTCTTGGCCTCTGTCTGTCTCTCATGAATAAATAAATAAAATCTGTTAAAAAGATAGATAGATGGATAGATAGATAGGTAGATAAGAAATAAACATAGGCACAGAGAGAGGGAGGGGAAGGGAGGGAAGAAAGGAAGGATAGAGAAGAGAGATTAATCTTAAGGAATTGGCTCATGTGATTTGGAGTTTGGCAAATCCAAATTCTGCAGGACAGGCCAGCAAGCTGGAAATTCTGGCAGGAGTTAATGTTACATCTTGAATCCAGAGGCAGTCTGACGTCAGAATTTCCTCATCCTCAGGGAAACTCATTCTTTTCTCTTAAGGCCTTCATTGCATGGATGACATCCACCTATACCTTAGAAGATAATATACTTTGTCTATTGATTTAATGTTAATCATATTTTTTTTAATTTATGATAGTCACAGAGAGAGAGAGAGGGGCGAGCAGAGACAAAGGCAGAGGGAGAAGCAGGCTCCATGCACCGGGAGCCCGACGTGGGATTCGATCCCGGGTCTCCAGAATCGCGCCCTGGGCCAAAGGCAGGCGCCAAACCGCTGCGCCACCCAGGGATCCCTGTTAATCATATTTTTAAAAAAATATCTCTATAGCAACGTCTAGGCTGGTGTTTGAACAAAAACTGGGTTTAATAGTCTAGCCGAGGGGATACATCAGATTAACCATCATACTCACCAAGCCCAAACTTTAAGTGACATTCTCCAAGCAAAACTTTTCAACTAGACTATGATGTATAACAGTGAGTGAAGACACTCTCATCTCACTCATTGGTTCCTGGATCCAGGTGTCAAGTTATGGGGAAGATGGCCTCACACACTGACTGCAGGCTTTGGGCATTTACTGCTCCTGTAGGAAAGCAGTGATTATCTGTGCAGTATCATTTCTCAGCTTGTCCCATATCTGAACCTTACTGGTCCATTCCATCAATCTCTCCAGCTTGCTGCTTCTGAACACTAAAGTATGAAGTAAGAATCATAAATTCCAATGGTGACCCTAATACCACTCTCCCTTTGTTTTAAAATGTGTTCCCTGGACACAGGTGGTATTGTACGAGATGCCGTGGTGATGGTTAAGGCATTGTGAAAGTCCATTCTGTATGTGGTTAATGCCGGAAAGACAAAACTGCGCCCAGAATATTTTTGTATCTGTATAACAGCAATCATTACTTAATCTATGATAAAAAGAGTCTAATGCAATACACATGGTACAAGTGGAGCCCCTAGAGCCCTGTGAATGTGCTGAATCAGAGGCTAACCTTGGTTTCCCCACTTGCATAGTGGGTCTCCTTGCATACTGCTTGCTGTGAAGATCATGATGAATTTAAGCATGCAGAGCCTGGAAATGAAGATACACTGACCACAGGAACACGAGATGATGGAAATGTGTTTCCACTTCATCCCTCAGTGGACTGATCTGGGCTATATTTGTATTTGGGTGTTTTTATCACACCAAACAATTCCCTGACACAAACTGAGTGTTATAATTTAACCCAGTTTGTCTACTCTACCCAGAGATACCATCAGACCCCCCAGGTTAAGAGCTCAGTCCCAGACTGTCCCCACTTTATTTTTTTTTTTTGTCCCCACTTTAGATGTCAATTGCAAGTCCAGGTGTCTTACACTGTGCTTCTGACCCACCAGCTGTAAATCAGAGGTTCCCATAACTCCCGACTCAGGTTTGATTACTTTACTATAGTGGCTCACAGAACTCAGTTTACTTATTAGATTACTTGTCTATTCAAAAGGATATTAAATGATATAAATAAATAGCCAAGGCCTCCAAGGGGGAGGGGCCCCGCGAGGAGCCGGGCTGAGGCCGGGGCGAGTGTCCCCAGGACAGGAGAGCCCCGTTCCGGAGAAGCAGGAGCTGCACCGACCTTCCCGGGCGGAAAGGGGCTCGCGGGGAGTTGGAGCAGGACCCAGGAGGGCGGGGATGCCCTCGGGCTCCCGGGGACAGTAACAGCAACTGCGCACCCAGGAGAGTGCGCCGAGCTCCCTAAGGGCTGCAGCGCGCACGGCGGGACCCGGAGCAGCTCGGGGGGCTCGGGGGCGGCTCCGCGGAGGGGGTGCGGGGCGGGAGCAGTTCGGGGGGCTAGGAGGCGGCTTCGCGGAGGGGGCTGTGGGGCGGGAGCAGCTGGGGGGCTCGGGGGCGGCTCCGCGGAGGGGGCTGCGAGGCGGGAGCAGCTCGGGGGGCTCGGGGGCGGCTCCACCGAGGGGGCTGCGGCGCGGGAGCAGCTCGGAGGGGCTCGGGGGCGGCTCCGCGGAGGGGGCTGCGGGGTGGGAGCGGCTCGGGGGGGCTCGGGGGGCGGCTCCGCGGAGGGGGCTCCGGGGGGGGGAGCAGCTCGGAGGGGCGCGGGGGCGGCTCCGCGGAGGGGGCTGCGAATCCACCAGCGCAGGCCCCCAGCACAGGGCGCCGGGACACAGCCCAGGATCCGGCATCCCCCCGGGACAGGCAGAGGCCGGGAGGGCCCAGGACAGCAAGGACGCTCCTGGCCAAGCTGAGCAGATCAGCGGCTCCGCCCCGGAGCCTCCAGGCCCTGTAGACAGAGAGCTCCATGGTGACTGCAGGAGCTGACTCCAGGGATCCAGAGCTGGCCCTGCCACTGCGGTTGTTCCTCCTGGGGCCTCACGGGGTAAACAACCCCAGTGAGCCCTGCACCAGGCAGGGGGCAGAGCAGCTCCCCCAAGTGCTAACACCTGAAAATCAGCACAACAGGCCCCTCCCCCAGAAGACCAGCTAGACGGACAAGTTCCAAAGGAAGTCAGGGGACTTAAAGTATACAGAAGCAGAAGATACTCCCCCGTGGTTTTGGGGTTTTTTGTTTGTTTGTTTGTTGTTTGTTTGTTGTTTGTTTGTTTTTTGATTTCTGATTGCTCCCCCACCCCCTTTTTTCCCTTTCTTTCTTTTTCTTCTCTTTCTTCCTTTTTTCTTCCTTTCCTCTTTTTTCTTTTTCTCTTTTTGTACCTTCTTTCTCTCCTCTCTTTTGCTCCTTTTCCCAATACAACTTGTTTTTCGCCACTCTGCACTGAGCAAAATGACTAGAAGGAAAACCTCACCTCAAAAGAAAGAATCAGAAACAGTCCTCTCTCCCACAGAGTTACAAAATCTGGATTACAATTCAATGTCAGAAAGCCAATTCAGAAGCACTATTATACAGCTACTGGTGGCTCTACAAAAAAGCATAAAGGACTCAAGAGACTTCATGACTGCAGAATTTAGATCCAGTCAGGCAGAAATTAAAAATCAATTGAAGGAAATGCAATTCAAACTAGAAGTCCTAATGATGAGGGTTAACAAGGTGGAAGAACGAGTGAGTGACATAGAAGACAAGTTGATGGCAAAGAGGGAAACTGAGGAAAAAAGAGACAGACAATTAAAAGACCATGAAGATAGATTAAGGGAAATAAACGACAGCCTGAGGAAGAAAAACCTATGTTTAATTGGGGTTCCCGAGGGCGCCGAAAGGGCCAGAGGGCCAGAATATGTATTTGAACAAATCATTGCTGAAAACTTTCCTAATCTGGAAAGGGAAACAGGCATTCAGATCCAAGAAATAGAGAGACCCCCCCCTAAAATCAATGAAATCCGTTCAACACCTCGACATTTAATAGTGAAGCTTGCAAATTCCAAAGATAAAGAGAAGATCCTTAAAGCAGCAAGAGACAAGAAATCCCTGACTTTTATGGGGAGGAATATTAGGGTAACAGCAGACCTCTCCACAGAGACCTGGCAGGCCAGAAAGGGCTGGCAAGATATATTCAGGATCCTAAATGAGAAGAACATGCAACCAAGAATACTTTATCCAGCAAGGCTCTCATTCAGGATAGAAGTGGAGATAAAGAGCCTCCAAGACAGGCAGGAACTGAAAGAATATGTGACCTCCAAACCCAGCTCTGCAATAAATTTTAAGGGGGACTCTTAAAATTCCCCCTTAAGAAGAAGTTCAGTGGAACAATCCACAAAAACAAGGAATGAATAGATATCATGATGACACTAAACTCATATCTGTCAATAGTAACTCTGAACGTGAACGGGCATAATGACCCCATCAAAAGACGCAGGGTTTCAAACTGGATAAAAAAAAACAGGACCCATCTATTTGCTGTCTACAAGAGACTCATTTTAGACAGAAGGACACCTACAGCCTGAAAATAAAAGGTTGGAGAACCATTTACCATTCGAATGGTCCTCAAAAGAAAGCAGGGGTAGCCATCCTTATATCAGATAAACTAAAATTTACCCCGAAGACTGTAGTGAGAGATGAAGAGGGATACTATATCATACTTAAAGGATCTATCTAACAAGAGGACTTAACAATCCTCAATATATATGCCCCGAATGTGGGAGCAGCCAAATATATAAATCAATTATTAACCAAAATGAAGAAATATTTAGATAATAATACACTTATACTTGGTGACTTCAATCTAGCTCTTTCTATACTCGATAGGTCTTCTAAACACAACATCTCCAAAGAAACGAGAGCTTTCAATGATACACTGGACCAGATGGATTTCACAGATATCTACAGAACTTTATATCCAAACTCAACTGAATACACATTCTTCTCAAGTGCACATGGAACTTTCTCCAGAATAGACCACATACTGGGTCACAAATCGGGTCTGAACCGATACCAAAAATTGGGATCATCCCCTGCATATTCTCAGACCATAATGCCTTGAAATTAGAACTAAATCACAATAAGAAGTATGGAAGGACCTCAAACACGTGGAGGTTAAGGACCATCCTGCTAAAAGATGAAAGGATCAACCAGGAAATTAAGGAAGAATTAAAAAGATTCATGGAAACTAATGAGAATGAAGATACAACCATTCAAAATCTTTGGGATGCAGCAAAAGCAGTCCTAAGGGGGAAATACATCGCAATACAAACATCCATTCAAAAACTGGAAAGAACTCAAATACAAAAGCTAACCTTACACATAAAGGAGCTAGAGAAAAAAACAGCAAATAGATCCTACACCCAGGAGAAGGAAAGAGTTAATGAAGATTCGAGCAGAACTCAACGAAATCGAGACCAGAAGAACTGTGGAACAGATCAACAGAACCAGGAGTTGGTTCTTTGAAAGAATTAATAAGATAGATAAACCATTAGCCAGCCTTATTAAAAAGAAGAGAGAGAAGACTCAAATTAATAAATTCATGAATGAGAAAGGAGAGATCACTACCAACACCAAGGAAATAAAACGATTTTAAAAACATATTATGAACAGCTATATGCCAATAAATTAGGCAATCTAGAAGAAATGGACGCATTCCTGAAAAGCCACAAACTACCAAAACTGGAACAGGAAGAAATAAAAAAACCTTAACAGGCCAATAACCAGGGAGGAAATTGAAGCAGTCATCAAAAACCTCCCAAGACACGAAAGTCCAGGGCCAGATGGCTTCCCAGGGGAATTCTATCAAACGTTTAAAGAAGAAACCATACCTATTCTAAAGCTGTTTGGAAAGATAGAAAGAGATGGAGTACTTCCAAATTCGTTCTATGAGGCCAGCATCACCTTAATTCCAAAACCAGACAAAGACCCCACCAAAAAGGAGAATTACAGACCAATATCCCTGATGAACATGGATGCAAAAATTCTCAACAAGATACTGGCCAATAGGATCCAACAATACATTAAGAAAATTATTCACCATGACCAAGTAGGATTTATACCCGGGACACAAGGCTGATTCAACACTCGTAAAACAATCAATGTGATTCATCATATCAGCAAGAGAAAAACCAAGAACCATATGATCCTCTCATTAGATGCAGAGAAAGCATTTGACAAAATACAGCATCCATTTCTGATCAAAACTCTTCAGAGTGTAGGGATAGAGGGAACATTCCTCAACATCTTAAAAGCCATCTACGAAAAGCCCACAGCAAATATCATTCTCAATGGGGAAGCACTGGGAGCCTTTCCCCTAAGATCAGGAACAAGACAGGGATGACCACTCTTACCACTGCTATTCAACATAGTACTGGAAGTCCTAGCCTCAGCAATCAGTCAACAAAATGACATTAAAGGCATTCAAATTGGCAAAGAAGAAGTCAAACTCTCCCTCCCTCTTCACCAATGACATGATACTCTACATAGAAAACCCAAAAGCCTCCACCTGAAGATTGCTAGAACTCATACAGCAATTTGGTAGCATGGCAGGATACAAAATCAATGCCCAGAAATCAGTGGCATTTCTATACACTAATAATGAGACTGAAGAAAGAGAAATTAAGGAGTCAATCCCATTTACAATTGCACCCAAAAGCATAAGATACCTAGGAATAAACCTAACCAAAGATGTAAAGGATCTATACCCTCAAAACTATAGAACACTTCTGAAAGAAATTGAGGAAGACACAAAGAGATGGAAAAATATTCCATGCTCATGGATTGGCAGAATTAATATTGTGAAAATGTCAATGTTACCCAGAGCAATTTACACGTTTAATGCAATCCCTATCAAAATAGCATGGACTTTCTTCAGAGAGTTAGAACAAATTATTTTAAGATTTGTGTGGAATCAGAACAGACCCCGAATAGCCAGGGGAATTTTAAAAAAGAAAACCATATCTGGGGGCATCACAATGCCAGATTTCAGGTTGTACTACAAAGCTGTGGTCATCAAGACAGTGTGGTCCTGGCACAAAAACAGACACATAGATCAATGGAACAGAATAGAGAACCCAGAAGTGGACCCTGAACTTTACGGTCAACTAATATTCAACAAAAGAGGAAAGACTATCCACTGGATAAAAGACAGTCCCTTCAAAAAAAAAAAAAAAGACAGTCCCTTCAATAAATGGTGCTGGGAAAATTGGACATCCACATGCAGAAGAATGGAACTAGACCACTCTCTTTCACCATACACAAAGATAAACTCAAAAGGGATGAAAGATCTAAATGTGAGACAAGATTCCATCAAAATCCTAGAGAAGAACACAGGCAACACCCTTTTTGAACTCAGCCACAGTAACTTCTTGCAAGATACATCCACGAAGGCAAAAGAAACAAAAGCAAAAATGCACTATTGGGACTTCATCAAGTTAAGAAGCTTTTGCACAGCAAAGGATACAGTCAACAAAACTCAAAGACAACCTACAGAATGGGAGATGATATTTGCAAATGACATATCAGATAAAGGGCTAGCTTCTAATATCTATACAGAACTTATTAAACCCAACACCAAAGAAACAAACAGTCCCATTATGAAATGGGCAAAAGACATGAAAGAAATCTCACAGAGGAAGACATAGACATGGCCAACATGCACAGGAGAAAATGGTCCCCATCACTTGCTATCATGCAAATACAAATCAAAACCACAATGAGATACCACCTCACACCAGTGAGAATGGGGCAAATTAACAAGGCAGGAAACAACAAATGGTGGAGAGGATGCGGAGAAAAGGGAACCCTCTTACACTGTTGGTAGGAATGTGAACTGGTGCAGCCACTCTGGAAAACTGTGTGGTGGTTCCTCAAATAGTTAAAAATAGACCTGCCCTACAACCCGGCAATTGCACTGTTGGGGATTTACCCCAAAGATACAGATGCAATGAAACGCCAGGACACCTGCACCCCGATTTTATAGCAGCAATGGCCACAATAGCCAAACTGTGGAAGGAGCCTCGGTGTCCATCGAAAGATGAGTGGATAAAGAAGATGTGGTTTATGTATACAATGGAATATTACTCAGCTATTAGAAATGACAAATACCCATCATTTGCTTCAACGTGGATGGAACTGAAGGGTATTAGGCTGAGTGAAGTAAGTCAGTCGGAGAAGGACAAACGTTATATGTTCTCATTCATTTGGGGAATATAAATAATAGTGAAAGGGATTATAAGGGAAGGGAGAAGAAATGGTTGGGAAATATCAGAAAGGGAGAAAGAACATAAAGACTGCTAACTCTGGGAAACGAACTAGGGATGGTAGAAGGGGAGGAGGGCGGGGGGTGGGAGTGAATGGGTGACGGGCACTGGGGTTATTCTGTATGTTGGTAAATTGCACACCAATAAAAAAAATAAAAAAAATAGCCAGATGAAGAGATATAGATACATAGGGTGAGGTACAGAAGGGTCCCAAGCACAGGAGTTCTGCACCCATGGAGTTTGGAGTGCATCATCCTCACAGCATATGGATGAGTTTTTGTTCACCAACCCAGAAGCTCCCAAACCCCTTTCTTTTGAGCTCTTATGGAGGCTTCTTTATCTAGGCATTACTGATGAAATCATTGTCCATTAGTGATTAACTCAAAACCCAGCCAATCTCTCCACCCCAGATGTCAGGGCAGGATTGGAAACTGAAAGTTCTAATTTTCTAATCATGTGAGTGAGTCTCCTGGCAATGACCCTGGTCTGGTGTTTATCAAGAGATTTTCCAAACGTCATTTCATTATCATAAGCTCAAGTGTGGTTGAAAGGGATACTTTTTTAATGTAGAAATAACAAATGGCAGCCATTCAAACTTTACCACTGTAAATATCTCAGGAAGCAAGAGGAAAAAATAATATTATAATGAATGATTATTGCTCTAATCACCGACAAAATTAGAAGGATTTGAGGAGTTAAATGCCAGAAATTATGGGCTATTGACTAAGACCAATATATATGTTTCTTATTATATCATAATATCACTTCACTCAGCTATCTGGCCCCCATGGGATGGAGCACCAGTCACTCTTAGTTATGGCCAAATCCATCTTTGTCCTTGCCCTATATCCCTGCTCTGGGGGATCCTAGACTATCTACACTGGGCACAGCTTCTGCCTTGAAGATACCCAGACTAAGGTGATTTCCTCAATCTTAGTACACCAATTTGTCTTTCAGCTTGGGCAGAACATTGTGTAAAATGTCAGGAGGCAGATGGTATCAAAAATTTGAAGGTTAAAAATTATAAACACCCTCAGCATAGCAAGCTCCTCATTCCAAGAGAAGAATGCAAGACTTGAGAAACCAAACCAGAGTAAAGCAGGCTTGGACTTCCTGGCAATTTGGGTCACTAACAAGATCATGGATGTATTTTTCATATCAATATATGCGGTGCACATGTATCATGAAAACCCAATCACCAAGGGCATTTCCCATTGTTCATAATTAAAAATGAAGCTACATTCTATTTACATGTGTCATAACCCTTGCAAACTCAACTAGTAGTTCTAGATGATGGGTCTTAGAATACTGAAGCAAATAACATTCATATGTTTATATGCCTGACAAAGTTCAACATCCATTCTTGATAAAAACTCAAAGTGGATTTAGAGGGAAAACACTTCAACATAATAAAGGCCATATAGGAACAAGTCAAAGGGAAGGGGTCAAGATGGCAGAAGAGTATCTGTCCCCACCAACTTACCTAGATAACTTTCAAATCATCCTGAAAACCTACAAATTCGGTCTGAGATTTAAAGAGACAACAACTGGAGTGCTACAGTGAGAAGAGTTGGCACTTCTATTAAGGAAGGAAGACGGAAAAAAAATAATAAAGAAATAAAAAAGCATCCAAGGGGGAGGGGCCCCCATGAGGAGCCGGGCTAAGGCCACGCAGTGAGTGCCCCCAGGACAAGAGAGCCCAGGCCGGAAGAAGGAGGAGCTTTACCAATCTTTCCGGACAGAAAGGCCCTTGCACAGAGCTCAGGCAGGATCTCGGGAGGGGCAGGGATGCCCTCAGGTTCCCAGGGGCACTAAAAGAGGAACTGCGCCCCGGGGGAGAGCGCACCACACACCGTGGGCCGCTACCAAAAGGGCTGCAGTGCACACCCCACAGGGCCTCGGGAGCAGCTCCCCAGCTGCTTGGGCAGCGGCTCCTCGCGGAGAGGGCTGCGGGGCTGCGGGAGCGCAATTCAAGTGGCACAGGCTCAGGAGTCCAGGGCACTGGGGGACACAGCACAAGATCTGGTGCTCCCCGCAGGAGAGGCAGAGACCGGGAGGGCCTAGGACAGCAAGGACGCTCCTGCCGCAGGGCAGCCCCTAGCTGTGCAGATTGGCGCCCTCCCCGGAGCATCCAGGCCCCTGCAGACTGAGAGCTGCGGTAGTTACGGTAGTTACGGGGAGCTGATTCTAGGGCTGTACAACTGGCCACCGCAACTACTGTTGTTCCTCCTGCTGTCACCTGTACCTGGGACTGAGCAGGAGCCTCACAGGATACACAGCTTGCACTCAGCGGTGCACCTGCCAGGAAGCTGGGCAGCCCCCCAAGGTGCACACACCTGAGAATCAGCAGAGAAGGCCTACCCCTCAGAAGACCAACTAGAAGGACAGGGAAAAGCAAGTTATTGACCAAGCACCACTGGAAAGTTCCAGGGGAAGTCGAGGGATTTACAGTATATAGAATCAGAGGATATTCCCTCTTGGTTTTTGTTTTCTGTTTGCTTCCCTACGCTTTTTTTTTTCTTTTTTTATTTTCTTTTCCTTTTTTGTTTCTCTTTTTCTCCTTTTTCCAGTACAACTTGTTTTTTGCAACTCTGCACTGAGCAAAATGACTAGAAGGAAAAACTCACCTCAAAAGAAAGAATAAGAAACTGTCGCCTCACCCACAGAGTTACAAAATTTGGATTACAATTCAATGTCAGAAAGCCAATTCAGAAGCACTATTATAAAGCTACAGGTGGCTCTAGAAAAAAAGCATAAAGGATTCAAGAGACTTCCAACACTGCAAAATTTAGATCTAATCAGGCCGAAATTAAAAATCAATTAAACGAGAGGTAATCCAAACCGGAGGTCCAAACGATAAGGGTTAACAAGGTAGAAAAACCAGGGAGTGACATAGAAGACAAGTTGATGTCAAGGAGGGAAACTGAGGAAAAAAGAGAAAAAGAATTAAAGATCATGAGGATAGGTTAAGGAAATAAATGAAGCCCCAGGAAGAAAAATCCACGCTTAATTGGGGTCCTGAGGGTGCCAGAAGCGACAGAGGTCCAAAATATGTATTTGAACAAATCATAGCTGAGAATTTCCCTAACTTCACAAGATAGGCAGAAACTGAAAGAATATGTGACCACCAAGCCGGCTCTGCAAGAAATACTAAGAGGGACTCTGTAATGGAAAGAGGAAGTCCAAGGGAAAAATCCACAAAAAGAGGGACTGAATAGATATCATGATGACACTAAATTCATATCTTTCAATAGTAACTATGAACGTGAATGGGCTTAATGACACCATCAAAAGGCGCAGGGTTTCAGACTGGATAAAAAAGCAAGACCCATCTATTTTCTGTCTACAAGAGACTCATTTTAGATATAAGGACACCTACAGCCTGAAAATGAAAGGTGGGAAGACCATTTACAATTCAAATAGTCCTCAAAAGAAAGCAGGGGTAGCCATCCTTATATCAGATAAACTAAAATTTATCCCGAAGACTGTAGTGAGAGATGAAGAGGGACACTATATCATACTTAAAGGATATATCTAAGAAGAGGACTTAACAATCATCAATATATATGCCCCAAATGTGGGAGCTGCCAAGTATATCAATCAATCAATAACCAAAGACACACTTAGATAATAATACACTTATACTTGGTGACTTCAATGTAGTGCTTTCTCCAATCTAAAGGTCTTCTAAGCACAACATCTCCAAAGAAACAAGAGCTTTAAATGATACACTGGACCAGATGGATTTCACAGATATTGACAGAACTTTACATCCAAACGCAACTGAATACCGATTCTTCTCAAGTGCACAGGGAACTTTCTCCAGAATAGACCACATACTGGGTCACAAATAAGGTTGGAACTGATACCAAAAGACTGGGATTGTCCCTTGCATATTTTCAGACCATAATGCTTTGAAATTAGAACTAAATCACAAAACTCTTGAGAGTGTAGGGATAGAGGGAACATTCCTCAGCATCTTAAAAACCAGATCTACGAAAAACCCACAGCAAATATCATTCTCAATGGGGAAACACTGGAAGCATTTCCTCTAAGATCAGGAAGAAGACAGGGATGTCCACTCTCACCACTACTATTAAACATAGTACTGGAAGTCTTAGCCGAAGCAATCAGACAACAAAAAGATATAAAAGGCATTCAAATTGGCAAAGAAGTCAAACTCTCCCTCGTTGCCGATGACACCATACTCTACACAGAAAACCCAAAATCCTCCACCCCAAGATTACTAGAACTCATACGGCAATGTGGCAGTGTGGCAGGATACAAATTCAATAGAAGTCAGTAGCATTTCTATACACTAACAAAGAGACTGAAGAAAGAGAAATTAAGGGGTCAATCCCATTTACAATTGTACCCAAAATCGTAAGATACCTAGGAAAAAACCTAACCAAAGAGGTATAAGATCCATACCCTAACAATGACAGGACACTTCTGATAGAAATTGAGGAATACTCAAAAAGATGGAAAAATATTCTATGCTCATGGATTGGAAGAATTAATATTGTGAAAATGTCAATGTTACCCAGGGTAATTTACACATCTAATGCAATCCCTATCAAAATACCATGGACTTTCTTCGCAGAGTAGGAAGAAATCATCTTAAGATATGTGTGGAATTAGAAAAGACCCTGAATAGCCAGGGGAATATTAAAAAAGAAAAGGATAGTTGGGGGCATCACAATGCCAAATTTCAGGTCATACTACAAAGCCCTGGTCATCAAGGCAGTGTGGTACTGGCACAAAAAACAAACACATAGATCAATGGAACAGAATAGAGAACCCAGAAGTGGACCCTCAACTTTACGGTCAACTAATATTCAACAAAGGAGGAAAGACTATCCACTGGATAAAAGACAGTCCCTTCAATCAATGGTGCTGGGAAAAATGGACATCCACATGCAGAAGAATGGAACTAGACCACTCTCTTACACCATACACAAAGATAAACTCAAAATGGATGAAAGATCTAAATGTGAGACAAGATTCCATCAAAATCCTAGAAGAGAACACAGACAACACCCATTTTGAACTTGGCCACAGTAACTTCTTGCAAGTACATCCATGAAGGAAAGAGAAACAAAAGCAAAAATGATCTATTGGGACTTCATCAAGATAAGAAGCTTTTGCACAACCAAAGAAATAGTCAACAAGGGGATCCCTGGGTGGCTCAGCGGTTTAGCGCCTGCCTTTGGCACGGGGAGCAATCTGGGTGCCCGGGATCGAGTCCCACGTCAGTCTCCAGGCATGGGCCTGCTTCTCCCTCCTCCTGTGTCTCTGCCTCTCTCTCTCTCTCTATGTCTATCATAAATAAATAAATCTTAAAAAAAAGAAAGAGTCCACAAAACTAAAAGACAACCTACAGAATTGGAGAAGATATATGCAAATGACATATCAGATAAAGGACTAGTATCCAAGATTTATAAAGAACTTATTAAACTCAGCAGCAAGGAAACAAACAATCCAATCATGAAATGGGCAAAAGACATGAACAGAAATCTCACAGAGGAAGACATAGACATGGCCAACATGCACATGAGAAAATGGTCCCCATCACTGGCCATCAGCGAAATACAAATCAAAACGACAATGAAATACCACCTCACACCAGTGAGAATGGGGAAAAGTAACAAGGCAGGAAACCACAAATGTTGGAGAGGATGCGGAGAAAAGGGAACCCTCCTGCACTGTTGGTGGGAATGTGAACTGGTGCAGCCACTCTGGAAAACTGTGTGGAGGTTCCTCAAAGAGTGAAAAGTATATCTGCCCTAGACCCAGCAATTGCACTGCTGGGGATTTACCCCAAAGATACAGATGCAATGAAATGGCGGGACATCTGCACCCCAATGTTTATTTTTAATTTTTTTATTTTTTTATTTTATTTTATTTTTTTATTTATTTTATTTTTTTATTATTTTTTATTTTTTAATTTTTTAATTTTTTTAATTTTTTTATTTTTTATTTATTTTATTTTATTATTTTATTTTTTTACACCCCAATGTTTATAGCAGCAATGTCCACAATAGCCAAACTGTGGAAGGAGCTTTGGTGTCCATGGAAAGATGAATGAATAAAGAAGGTGTGGTTTATGTATACAATGGAATATTCCTCAGCCATTAGAAACGACAAGTACCCACCATTTGCTTCAACGTGGATGGAACTGGTGGGTATTATGCTGAGTGAAATAAGTCAGTCAGAGAAGAATAAACATTATATGGTCTCATTCATTTGGGGAATATAAAAAATAGTGAAAGGGAATAAAGGGAGGAGGCGGGGCAATATGGCCGAAGAGTAGGTTCCCCAAGTCACCTGTCCCCACCAAATTACCTAGATAACTTTCAAATCATCCTGAAAACCTACAAATTCGGCCTGAGATTTAAAGAGAGAAGAGCTGGAATACTACAGTGAGAAGAGTTCATGCTTCTATCAGGGTAGGAAGATGGGGGGGGGGGAGAAATAAAGAAACAAAAGGCATCCAAGGGGGAGGGGCCCACAAGACAGCAAAGCCCCGCCCGGGAGAAGCAGGAGCTTCACCAATCTTCCCAAATGGAAAGGCACTCACAGGGATTTAGAGCAGGATCCCAGGAGGGGCAGGGATGCCCGCAGGCTCCCAGGTACACAAACAGAGGAACTGCACCCCGGTGAGAGCCGCGAAACCCCGTGGTCGAGCTCCATAAAGGGCTGCAGCGCACCTGGCTTGACCTGGGAGCATCTCGGAGGCAGCTCAGAGCAGAGGGTCCACGCAGAGGGAACTGTTGGCCGGGAGCGGGATTCCAACAGTGCAGGCCCAGGAGCCCAAGGTGCCAGGGGACACTGCCCAAGATCCGGCGCTCCCCCTGGACAGGTAGAAACCAGGAGGGCACAGCACAGCAAGGACACTCCTGCCACCCGGCGGCCGGAGCTGTGCAGATCAGTGGCCCCCGCCCCCCGGAGCATCCAGGCCCCTGCAGACGGAGAGCTCAGGTAGTTACTGCAGGAGCTGACTCCAGAGCTGGAGAGGTGGCCGCTGCTGCTGTTGTTGTTCCTCCTGGGGCCTCACAGGATAAACAACCCCCACAGAGCTTCACATTGGCCTCACAGGTTAAACAGGTTAAACAACTTTCACTGAGCCCTGCACCAGGTAGGGGGCTGAGCAGGCCCCCCCCCCCCCCCCCCCCCCCCGCCCCAAGTGCTGACACCTGAGAATAAGCACAGCAGGCCCCTCCCCCATAACAAGCTTGACCAACAGCAGAAAAACAAACTATTGACCAAGCGGCCCTGGAAAGTTCCAGGGGAAGTAAGGGATTTACAGTATACAGAATCAGAGGATACTCCCCCTTGTTTTTTGTTTTCTGTTTGCTTCCCCACCCCACCCCCCTTTTTTTCCTTTTCTTCTCTGCTTTTTTCCTTCCTCCTTTTTTTCTTTTTCTTTTCTCCTTTCTTTTCTCTCTTATTCTCCTTTTCCCAATATAACTTGTTTTTGGCCACTCTGCACTGAGCAAAATGACTAGAAGGAAAACCTCACCTCAAAAGAAAGAATCAGAAACAGTCCTCTCACCCACAGAGTTACAAAATTCCACTTGGTCATGGTGAATTATCTTCTTAATGTATTGTTGGATCCTACTGACTAGTACCTGGTTGAGAATTTTAGCTTCTGTGTTCATCAGGGATATTGGTCTGTAATTCTCCTTTTTGGTGGGGTCTTTGTCTGGTTTTGGAATTAAGGTGATGCTGGCTTCATAGAACGAGTTTGGGAAGTACTCCATCTCTTTCTATCTTTCCGAACAGCTTTAGTAGAATAGGTATTGTTTCTTCTTTAAACGTTTGATAGAATTACTCTGGGAAGCCATCTGGCCCTGGACTCTTGTGTCTTGGGAGGTTTTGGATGACTGCTTCCATTTCCACCCTGGTTATTGGCCTGTTCAGGTTTTCCATTTTTTCCTGTTCCCATTTTGGTAGTTTATGGTTTTCCAGAAATGTGTCCATTTCTTCAAGATTGCCTAATTTATTCGCGTATAGCTGCTCTTTTAAATCTTTAAAATTATTTGTATTTCCTTGGTATTGATGATGATCTCTCCATTCTCATTCATGATTTTATTAATTTGAGCCTTTTCTCTCTTCTTTTTAATAAGGCTGGCTAATGGTTTATCTGTCTTATTAATCTTTCAAAGAACCAACTCCTGGTTTTGTTGATCTGTTCCACAGTTCTTCTGGTCTCTATTTCATGGAGTTCTCCTGGAATCGAACTCCGTGGGAGAGAGGACTGTTTCTGATTCCTTCTTTTGTGGTGAGTTTTTCCTTCTAGTTATCTTACTCAGTGCATGCGGCCAAAAACAAGTTATACTGTGCACCCAGGCGGAGGCCTGCAGAGCCGGCTGCCAGGCGCCTGTAGCGCCGGAACCCCCGGGCATGGAGTGCAGCCACGCAACGTCCTGCATCGGCTGTTCCTGGCGTCAATATTAATATATCTAAGAAATACCTTCAGAGCAACATCGGTACAGGTTTTTGACCTATTACCTGAGTATTATGGCCTAGTCTGATTAACACATAGAGTTCACCATAACAGACATGAATTAGTTCCTAGAAGTAATTGAAATTAATTTCATTAATTTTTACAACTTAGACTGTCATTCTCACCTTTTACTATAAGTCTGAGAAAAAATATTGCAAAGTAAACTATATCTTGCCATTAAATCTTAAATTGTTCCTATTTCAGAATTGTCAGAAGGTGAAAATACATGAGTTAATGCAGTACAGATCCATTTTCATCATAATTAGCATCATATCACCATCATCACCATCATCATCATCATCATCATCACCACCTACCCTGGCAAACTCTCCTACTATGCAGCTCTGGCTCCATGCCTTTCCACCCTCTGGCCATTCACATGCTACCATACCACTATCTCCTTTTTAAAAAAAGTTTTTTTTAATTTTTATTTATTTATGATAGTCACACAGAGAGAGAGAGGCAGAGACACAGGCAGAGGGAGAAGCAGGCTCCATGCACTGGGAGCCCGACGTGGGATGCAATCCCAGGTCTCCAGGATCACGCCCTGGGCCAAAGGCAGGCGCCAAACCGCCGCACCACCCAGGGATCCCCCCACTATCTCCTTCTATGACCCGTTCTTTAATTAGTAAGAAAGGTATCCCTAAAAAGAGAGACTCTTGCTTACTCTCTCTCAAATAAAAAAATAAAACTTTAAAAAAATATCTAAGTCTTATTCATTTAAAACTTTAAAAAAAGGAAAAAGAAGAATGAGAGAGAGATGAACCAGGAAACAGACTATTATCTACAAAGAACACACTGATGGTGGGGGGGAGAACAGGTGACGGGGAAGAAGGAAGGCACTTGTGATGAGCACCAGGTGTTGTATGTAAACAATGAATCACTAAATTCTACACCTGGAATGAATATTACACGCATGTACCTAAGTGAAATTTAAATAAAAACTATTTTTAAAAAGGAGGAAAAAAGAGTATTGGTGGGGGGAGGGAGGAATTGTATCCCTATTTCCTCCCCGTGCAAATGTACTGCCTGCTTGCGAGCTTGTTCCAATAAAGACTATCTGGGGCAGGGACTTACAAACTGTCAATGGTTCACTGAGAAAAACATTTGATAAACACAGATGACCCGCCCCATCCTCTATGGAACCTCCTCTTCCCTTTCATGCAAACATAACTCCCTTTTATAATTTTTTAGAGATTTTATTTACTTATTAATGAGAAACACAGGCAGTGAAGCAAGCTCCTGCAGGGAGCCCGATGCGGGACTGGATCCTGGGACCTGATTAATTGTTTTGTTGATGGGACGATCAAGAAGTGTCCTGTGACCTTGTTTGGAGGTTCTAGCAGGGGAGCGCAGCTACTCGTATACCCTTGACAGAAGAATGGTCCTCCTCTATCGGGGATGGTAGTCCTCTTCGAACGAGCGGGCAGCTTTGGGAGGGACACACATGGAGCGGTGAGGGAGGAAGGAGACACCCGCCTAGCCAGCCAGATCAGCCAAATCAACCCTGGCAATCAATGAGGTGACAGATGTTGCAGCTAGATCGCCCTCACATCCTGTTTATAGCAGCAATGTCCACAATAGCCAAACTGTGGAAGGAGCCTTGGTGTCCATCGAAAGATGAATGAATAAAGAAGATGTGGTTTATGTATACAATGGAATATTCCTCAGCCATTGGAAACGACAAATACCCACCATTTGCTTCAACGTGGATGGAACTGGAGGGTTTTATGCTGAGTGAAGTAAGTCAGTCGGAGAAGGACAAACATTATATGTTCTCATTCATTTGGGGAATATAAATAATAGTGAAAGGGATCATAGGGGAAAGGAGAAAAAATGAGTGGGAAATATCAGAAAGGGAGACAGAACATGAAGACTCCTAACTCTGAGAAACGAACTAGGGGTGATGGAAGGGGAGGTGGACGGGGGGTCGGGGTGACTGGGTGATGGACACTGAGGTGGGCATTTGACGGGATGAGCACTGGGTGTTATTCTATATGTTTGCAAATTGAACACCAATAAAAATAAATTTATTATTAAAAAAATAAAAAATAAAATAAAAATAAGTGTCCTGTGACCTGCACTTCTAAAGAAGTGCTGTTCTTAACGAGGCTGCCATCACTTATTGCACAGAGGCAGGAGTGCACAGAGGTGACAGCAGAGTCTCCAGGAGGGTCAAGGACTTTTGCTACAAAAGGACACCGAGAATGCAACACCTGTACCTCAAAATACCGGTCACAGCCTCACAGTTTTTCTGCCACAGTGTCTCCTTCTCGAGATCTGACTTAATAGTGCCAGCATAGTATTCTGGGATGGACAGGGAGTCTGTTCAATGGCAAGCACGGATGCCAGGCCTGTAGTCGGGGAGCCCTGGACCTGCCACAATCACAGTCCAGCGTCCTGCTGACCCTGCACACGGCCTCTGCATCAGACACTCCGTGGATTCTACGGATCAGACAGCTGCAGCCCAGCGCAGGAATGGCCACCGGGGTCAGCTCGGTCCAGTACTGGGGATGCCCTCCACGGTCAGCTCGGTCTGGCACCTGGGATGCCTGCAGTGGTCAGTGAGGTCCAGCGCCCCATATGCAGCTGTCTCTCCCCAGCACCTTCCACATTGCCCCCTGCACGTCTTTGTTTCTCAGCATGTAGATGAAAGGATTCAGGGTGGGGGTTGCCAGACGGTAGAACAGAGTAAGAAACTAGCCCTGGTCCTGGCTTTCTACATTCCCAGGCTGCATTTACATGGAGATGCTGCTGCTGTAGAAGAGGGACACCAGCGCCATGTGGGATGAGCAGGTGTTGAAGGCCTTGCGTCTGCCAGCTGCAGACCGGATGCCCGCAACCTTGACGGCAATGTAGCTGTAGGACACGAGGATTGTGGAGAGAGGCACTAGCACGATGGGGATGGCCAGGAAGAAAGCCAGGCCTTCCACATGTCTGGTGTCCATGCACGAGATGCGGATGATGGCTGACATCTCACACACAAAGTGGGTGATGCGGCGCTGACCACAGAGGCCCAGGGACATCATCAGTGGGGACATGAGGATGGAGTTGACCATCCCACTGAGCCATCCAAAGGCCGCCAGCTGCAGGCATAGCTGGGGGTGCATGATGGCCATGTAGTGCAGTGGCTTGCAGACGGCCACAAAACGGTCATAGGCCATTATAGACAGGAGAATGCACTCCGTGCCTCCTACAGACAGGAAGGCAGAGAGCTGGATGACACAACCCACGTAGGTGATGGTCTTGCTTGAGCCCCACAGGTTGATCAGTATCTGGGGAATGCTGCTAGTGGTGTAGCACATGTCCAGGAGGGAAAGATTGCAGAAGAAGAAGTACATGGGCACGTGCAGTCAAGAGTCCATCACTGAGAGGAAGATGATGCTCGAGTTGCCCTTGATGGCCAGAAGGTAAAAAACCATGTTAATGAAAAACAGAACCATCTCCAGTTTTTGGCTGGTCAGAGAAGCCCAGCAGAATGAAGTCTCCTGTGGAGATCGCATTACCTCTCTCCATCACTCTCAGCCTGAGAAGCCTGTGTGGAGAGGTTAGCAGGTGCCTGTCACTCCTGCAGGAAATAGTGCCGCCCTACTTGTCCTGACGTTGGATGCATTCATAGTGCCAACTTCTAATGCTGGAACTTGCTGGACCTGGGTCTCGCACCTGCCCATCCCTGAAATTGTAGTGGGAGGTGCTAAAAAATATTTGCCTGTAATGGATGAAAGCTATCAATTTTGCCTCAATATCTTATAATATGGTTAAATGACATAAGCACATAGATATTTTAAAAACATAAGTTTTATTAATATAATTAGGAATTAAGTAATTTTGAAAAAAAAAGGGGGGGACGCCTGATGGCTCAGGGGTTGAGCATCTGCCTTTGGCGAATTGTGTGATCCCTGGCCCAGAATCAAGTCCCACATCAAGCTCCCTGCATGGAGTCTGCTTCTCTCTCTGCCTGTGTCTCTGCCTCTCTCTGTGTCTCTCATGAATGAATAAATCAAATCTTATTTTAAAAATTAGATAAAAGAGCAGAGGCAGAGCAAGATTGTGGAAGAGTAGGATCCCCAAGTCACCTGTCCCCACCAACTTACCTAGATAACTTTCAAATCATCTTGAAAACCTACGAATTCGGCCTGAGATTTAAAGAGAGAACAGCTGGAATGCTACAGTGAGAAGAGTTTGCGCTTCTATCAAGGTAGGAAGATGGCGGAAAAAAATAAAGAAGTAAAAAAAGCATCCGAGGGGGGGGCACAAGGAGCGGAGCAAAGGTGGTGTGTCGAGTGCCCCCAGGAAAGGAAAGCCCAGTCCGGAAGAAGCAGGAGCTTTACAAACCTTCTCAGACAGAAAGGAGCTCGCAGTGAACTCAGGCAGGATCCCAGGAGGGGCAGGGATGCCCCCAGGCTCCCAGAAGCACTAACAGAGGATCTGCGCCCCAGGGAGAGCACGCCACACACCACCAGCAGAGCTCCCTAAAGGGCTGGAGTGTGCACCCGGCGGGGCCATGGGAGCAGCTGAGGCGGCAACCTCAGCAGTGGCTCCAGGCGCACCAGGTTGCCGACCCGGGAGTGCAATTCCAGTGGTGCTGGCCCCGGAGCCCAGGGCACTAGAGACACAGCCCAACATCCAGCACTCCCCCCAGGACAGGCAGAGGCCAGGAGGACACAGGATAGCAAGGATGCTCCTGCTGCCAGGCAACTCCGAGCTGTGCAGATCGGCACCTCCCGACTCCAGAGCATCCAGGCCCCTGCAGACTGGAGGCTGCAATAGTTACTGCAGGAGCTGACTCAAGGGCTGGTGAGCTGGCTGCCGCCACTGTTGTTGTTCCTCCTTGTGTACCTTGTACCTGGGACTGAGCAGGGGCCTCACAGGATAAATAGCTCCTACTAAGCCGTGCACCTGGCAGGGGGGCTGGGCAGCTCCCCCAGGTGCACACACCAGAGAATCAGCACAGCAGGCCCCTCCCCCAGAAGACCAGCTAGAAGGACGGGGAAAAGCAAGTTATTGACCAAGCAGCACTGGAAAGTTCCAGGGGAAGTCAAGGGATTTACAGTATATAGAATCAGAGGATACTCCCCCTTGTTTTTTGTTTTCTATATTTGTTCAGCCCCGTATTTTTTTTCCTCTCTTTTTCTGCTTTTTCCAGTACAACTTGTTTCCAGCCACATGCACTGAGTGAAATGACTAGAATGAAAAACTCACCACAAAAGAATCAGAAACAGTCCTGTCTCCCACAGAGTTACAAAATTTAGACTACAATTCAATGTCAGAAAGCCAATTCAGAAGCACAATGATAAAGCTACTGGTGGCTCTGGAAAAAAGTATAAAGGATTCAAGAGACTTCATGACTACAGAATTTAGATCTAATCAGGCCAAAATTAAGAATCAATTAAATGAGATGCAAACCAACTGGAGGTCATAACAACGAGGGTTAACAAGGTAGAAGAACGAGTGAGTGACATAGAAGACAAGTTGATAGCAAGGAAGGAAACTGAGGGAAAAAAGAGAAAAACAATTAAAAGATCATGAGGATAGGTTAAGGGAAATAAATGACAGCCTCAGAAGGAAAAATCTACGTTTCAATGGGGTTCTGGGGAGCAACAAAAGAGACAGAGGTCCAGAAAGTGTATTTGAACAAATCATAGCTTAGAACTTCCCTAACTTGGGAAGGGAAAGAGGCATTCAGATTCGGGAGATAGAGAGATCTCCCCTAAAATCATAAAAATCGCTCAACGCCTCAACATTTAATAGTGAAACTTGCAAATTCCGAAGATAAAGAGAAGATCCTTGAAGCAGCGAGAGACTAGAAATCACTTTATGGGGAGATCTTTATGGGGAGAAATATTAGATTAACAGCAGAGAATAGCTAGAAGGACAAGACCTGCCAAAGAGACCCGGCAGCCCAGAAAAGGCTGATAAGATGCATACAGGGTCCTAAATGAGAAGAACAAGCAGCCAGGAATACTTTATCCAGCAAGGCTCTCATTCAGAATAGAAGGACAGATAAAGAGCTTCCAAGATAGGCAGAAACTGAAAGAATATGTGACCACCAAACCAGCTCTGCAAGAAATACAAAGGGGGACTCTGTAAAAGAAAGAGGAATTCCAAGGGAATAATCCACCAAAACAGGGACTGAATAGACATCATGATGACACTGAATTCATATCTTTCAATAGTAACTCAGAACGTGAACGGGCTTAATGACCCTATCAAAAGGCGCAGGATTAAAGACTGGATAAAAAAGGAAGACCCACTATTTGATGTCTAAAAGAGACAAATTTCAGACATAAGGACACCTCCAGCCTGAAGATAAATGGTTGGAGATCCATGTACCATTCAAATGGTCCTCAAGAAACCAGGGGTCACCATCCTACATGAGATGAATTAAAGTTTATCCTAAAGACTGTAGTGAGAGATGAAGAGGGACACTATATCATACTTAAAGGATCTATCCAACAAGAGGACCTAACACATGAATATTTCTGTCTCGAATGTGAGAGCTGTCAAGTATATCAATCAATTAATAGCCAAAGTTAAGATATACTTAGATAATAATACACTTATACTTGGTGACTTGAATATACTGCTTTCTACCAACGACAGATCTTCTAAGCACAACATCTCCAAAGAAACAAGAGCTTTAAATAATACACTGGGTCAGATGGATATCACAGATATTTACAGAACTTTACATCCAAACACAACTGAATACACATTCTTCTCAAGTGCACAGGGAACTTTCTCCAGAATAGACCACATACTGGGTCACAAAGCAGTATGACACCAAAAGATTGGGATCAAACCCTGCAAATTTTCAGACCATAATGCTCTAAAACTAGAACTAAATCACAAGAAGAAGTTTGGAAGTATTTCAAACACGTGGAGGTTAAGGACCATCCTGCTAAAAGATGATAGAGTCAAGCAGGAAATTAGAGAATAATTAAAAAGATTCATGAAGAATGAGAATGAGAATGAAGACACAACCATTCAAAATCTGTGGGATACAGCAAAAGCAGTCCTGAGGGGGAAATACATTGCAATACAAGCATCCATCAAAAAACTGGAAAAAACTCAAATACAAAAGCTAACCTTGCACCTAAAGGAGCTGGAGAACAAACAGCAAATAGATCCTACACCCAGCAGAAGAAGAAAGTTAATAAGGATTCGAGCAGAACTCAATGAAATAGAGACCAGAAGACTATGGAACAGATCAACAAAACCAGGAGTTAGTTCTTTGAAAGATTAATAAGATAGATAAACCATTAGCCAGCCTTATTAAAAAGAAGAGAGAAAGGACTCAATTTAATAAAATCATGAATGAGAAAGGAAGGATCACCAACAATACCAAAAAATACAAATAATTTTAAAAGCATATTATGAGCAGCTATACACCAATAAATTAGGCAACCCAGAAGAAATGGACACATTTCTGGAAAACCACAAACTACCAAAACTGGTACAGGAAGAAATAGAAAACCTGAACAGGCCAATAACCAAGGAGGAAAATGAAGGAGTCATATAAAACCTCCGAAGACTCAAAAGTCCAGGGCCAGATGGCTTCCCAGGGGAATTCTATCAAATGTTTAGAGAAGAAACCACACTTATTCTACTAAAGCTGTTCGGGAAGATAGAAAAAGATGGAATACTTCCTAACTCGTTCTATGAAGCCAGCATCACCTTAATTCCAAAACCAGACAAAGACCCCACCAAAAAGGAGAATTATAGACCAATATCCCTGATGAACACAGATGCTAAAATTCCAAACCAGGTACTAGTCAGTAGGATCCAACAATACATTAAGAAGATAATTCACCATGACCAAGTGGGATTTATCCCTGGGATGCAAGGCTTCTTCAACACTCCTGAAGCAATTAATGTGATTGATCATATCAGCAAGAAAAAAAACAAGAACCATTGGATCCTTTCAGTAGATGCAGAGAAATCATTTGACAAACTACAGGATCCATTCCTGATCAAAACTCTTGAGAGTGTAGGGATAGAGGGAACATTCCTCGACATCTTAAAAGCCATCTACGAAAAGCCCACAGCAAATATCATTCTCAGTGGGGAAGCACTGGGAGCCTTTCCCCTAAGATCAGGAACAACACACGGATGTCCACTCTCACCACTGCTATTCAACATAGTACTGGAAGCCTCACCAGACAACAAAAAGAAATAAAAACCATTAAAATTGGCAAAGAAGAAGTCAAACTCTCACTCTTTGCATATGACATGATACTGTACCTAGAAAACTCAAAAGACTCTAACCCAAGATTGCTAGAACTCATACAGCAATTCAGCAGTATGACAGGATACAAAATCAATGCCCAGAAGTCAGTGGCATTTCTATACACTAACAATGAGACTGAAGAAAGAGAAATTAAGGAGTCAATCCCATTTACAATTTCACCCAAAAGCATAAGATACCTAGGAATAAATCTAACCAAAGAAGGATCTATTCACTAACAACTACAGGACATTTCTGATAGAAATTGAGGAAGACACAAAAAGATGGAAAAACATTCCATGCTCACGGATTGGAAGAATTAATATTGTGAAAATGTCAATAATACCCAGGGAAATTTACACATTTAACACAATCCCTATCAAAGTACCATGGGCTCTCTTCACAGAGTTGGAAGAAATCATCTTATGATTTGTGTGGAATCAGAAAAGACCCCAAATAGCCAGGGGAATATTAAAAAAGAAAACCATTGCTGGGGCCTCACAATGCCAGATTTCACATCGTACTACAAAGCTGTGGTCATCAAGACAGTGTGGTCCTGGCACAAACACAGACACATAGATCAGTGGAACAGAATAGAGAACCCACAAGTGGACCCTCAACTTTATGGTCAACTAATATTCGACAAAGGAGGAAAGACTATCCACTGGAAAAAAAACAGTCTCTTCAATGAATGGTGCTAGGAAAATTGGACATCCACATGCATAAGAATGAAACTAGACCACTCTCTTACACCATACACAAAGATAAACTCAAATTGATGAAAGATTTTAATGTGAGACAAGATTCCATCAAAATCCTAGAGCAGAACACAGGCAACACCCTTTTTGAACTTGGCCACAAGTTCATCCATGAAGGCAAGAGAAACAAAAGCAAAAATGAACTATTGGGACTTCATCAAAATAAGAAGTTTTTGCACAGCAAAAGAAACAGTCAACAAAACTAAAAGACAACCTACAGAATGGGAGAAGATATTTGCAAATGACCTATCAGATAAAGGACTAGTATCCAAGATCTGTAAAGAGCTTATTAACCTCAACACCAAAGAAACAAACAGTCCAATCATGAAATGGACAAAAGACATGAAGAGAAATCTTACAGAGGAAGACATAGACATGGCCAACACACACATGAGAAAATGCTCCACATCACTTGCCATCAGGCAAATACAAATCAAAACCACAATGAGATACCACCTCACACCAGTGAGAATGGGGAGAATTAACAAGGCAGGAAACCACAAATGTTGGAGAGGATGTGGAGAAAAGGGAACCCTCTTGCACTGTTGGTGGGAATGTGAACTGGTGCAGCCACTCTGGAAAACTGTGTGGAGGTTCCTCAAAGAGTTAAAAATTGATCTGCCCTATGACCTAGCGATTGCACTGCTGGGGATTTACCCCAAAGATACAGATGCAGTGAAACGCCGGGAAACCTGCACCCCGATTTTATAGCTAATGTCCACAGTAGCCAAACTGTGGAAGGAGCCTCAGTGTCCATCGAAAGATGAATGAATAAAGAAGATGTGGTTAATGTATACAATGGAATAGTACTCAGCCGTTAGAAACGACAAATACCCACCATTTGCTTCGATGTGGATGGAACTGAAGGGTATTAGGCTGAGTGAAGTAAGTCAATCGGAGAAGGACAAACATTATATGGTCTCATTCATTTGGGGAATATAAAAAAATAGTGAAAGGGAATAAAGGGGAAAGGAGAAAAAATGAGTGGGAAATATCAGAAAGGGAGACAGAACATGAAAGACTAAAGACTCCTAACTCTGGGAAACGAACTAGGGGTGGTGGAAGGGGAGGTGGGTGGGTGTTGGGGGTGACTTGGTGATGGGCACTGAGCGAGGCACTTGATGTGATGAGCACTGGGTGTTATTTTATATGTGGGCAAATTGAACACCAATAAAAAATAAATTTATACAAAAAAAGAAAGATGAATGGATAAAGATGTGGTGTATGTATACAATGGAATATTACTCAGCCATTAGAAAGGACAAATACCCACTATTTACTTCATTGTGGAGCGACCTGGAGGGTACTATACTGAATGAAATAAGTCATTGTGAAAAGGACAAACATTATATGGTCTCATTCATTTGGGGAGTATAAAAATTAGCAAAAGGGAATTAAGGGGAAAGGAAAGAAAATGAGTGAAAATATCAGTGAAGGTGACAAAACATGAGAGACTCCTAACTCTGGGAAATGAACAAGGGGCAGTAAAAGGGGAAGTGGGCAGGGGGTTGGGGTGACTGGTCATGAGGGAGGCACTTGGCTGGAGGAGTACTGGGTTTTATGCTAAAGGTTGACAATTTGAACTCCAGTAAAATAATTTAAGATAAAATTAGAAAAAATGAAGCAAATAATTTTGGCAGAATCCACTAACTTTGAGCCAAATTACCCTCTAAAATTGGTAGGGGTAGCTTCAATTAATATGATCAATTCTCATGTTTCCATGACTATAAACAACTGGGGAAAAAGTGTATTGTTGTCTTTCTGTGGACCAGATCCTGCAGGAATTGACAAGATGAGAGATACCATCTATTTATATAATACTTAAATTATCTATAGCAGACAGGAAAGTAACAACCTGGAGGACATTGAAATAAGGGAGTCCTGAATTTACTTGACTCTGAATTGTTAGTGGTTTGGTACAATCTCTGAACCCGGTGATTAAGGTTGAGTTATCTAATAGATTATACAAAGGTTAGGGGACTTTCTTCCCTGACATGTGCATTCACAAAATGAGCATAAAATGAGGGACGTTCTTTTGCACATTCAGGTCAACATCATAACAATGCCCTGAGGTCAGTTAAGGGAAATAGTAAGGATCATCATGCAGGGATATTTTTGGAGCAGGTTTGGGAGATTTGGGCAGGGAAGAGCTGTTAATCTGCATGGCTTCAGTAAAAGTGAACTAAATATTTACATCTTTGAATAAACACCAATCAGATATTTGCTTGTGAACTCCTGTAACATTCAGAAATTAACAGAACAAGATGTATGTCCTCCATATGGACAATTAAATGCTAGCTATAGGATATAGTTTCCTGCCATCAAGTTGTTTAGGGTTGACAAGGACCAAGCTGCTGGACAGGTTAGAATACCATATACACAGAGTTTATAAATCCATGCCTGCCATCCCCGCAGCTCTCCCCCTGCTGGGGGGCATGTCCACTTACAGTCCAGTCAGAAAGGGCTATAGACCCTAGACTCAGAAAAAAGCTATCATCTGAAGTGAAGCCATACACAAAGGACAATTAGAGCCAATAAACTTGAGTGCTTGCTTCGGCAGCACATACACACACACACACACACAACAAAAAAAACCTTGAATATTTTAGACAAAGTAGCTTAAGAGAGAGCTTGGAAACAGTATATTGGAGGAGGGGCAAGATGGGGGAAGAGTAGGGTCTCCAAATCACCTGTCTCCACCAAATTACCTAGAAAACCTTCAAATTATCCTGAAAATCTATGAATTCGGCCTGAGATTTAAAGAGAGAACACCTGGAATGCTACAGTGAGAAGAGTTCCCGCTTCTATCAAGGTAGGAAGATGGGGAAAAAGATAAAGAAAGAAAAGGCCTCCAAGGGGGAGGGGCCCGCGAGGAGCCGGGCTAAGGCCTGGGCGAGTGTCCCCCGGACAGGAGAGCCCCGTCCCGGAGAAGCAGGAGCTGCACCAACCTTCCCGGGTGGAAAGGGGCCCGCAGGGAGTTGGAGCAGGACCCAGAAGGGCGAGGATGCCCTCGGGCTCCCGGGGACACTAACAGACACCTGCGCCCCGGGAGAGTGCGCCGAGCTCCCTAAGGGCTGCAGCGCGCACAGCAGGACCCGGAGCAGCTCGGAGGGGCTCGGGCGGAGGAAGAGGCTCTGTGCGGAGGGGGCTGCCCGGTTCCAGGAGCACCTCGGGGGAGCTCGGGCCGCGGCTCCGCGGAGGGAGTTGCGGGGCCAGAGCGCGAGTCCAACAGTGCAGGCCCCGGAGCACAGGGCGCCGGGACACAGCCCAGGATCTGGCATCGCCCCGGGACAGGCAGAGGCCGGGAGGGCCAGGGCAGCAAGGACGCTCCTGGCCCGAGCTGAGCAGATCAGCAGCCGCCCCAGAGCCTCCAGGCCCTGCAGACGGAGAGCTCTGGAGCTACTGCAGGAGCTGATTCCAGGGCTCCAAGGCTGGCCCCGCCACTGCGGTTGTTCCTCCTGGGGCCTCACGGGGTAAACAACCCCACTGAGCCCTGCACCAGGCAGGGGGGGCAGAGCAGCTCCCCTAATGCTAACACCTGAAAATCAGCACAACAGGCCCCTCCCCCAGAAGACCAGCTAGACGGACAACTTCCAGGAGAAGCCAAGGGACTTAAAGTACACAGAATCAGAAGATACTCCCCCTTTGTTCCCTTTTTGTTTTGTTTTGTTTTGTTTTGTTTTGCTTTTTGATTTGTTTCCTTTCCCCACCCCCCTTTTTTACCTTTCTTTTTTTTTCTTTCTCTTTTTCTTCTTCTTTTTTTTTTTTTCGTTTTTCTCTTCCTTTTTTTTCTCTTTCTCTTTTCTTTCCTTCTTTCTCTCCTCTCTTTTTCTCCTTTTCCCAATACAACTGGCTTTTGGCCACTCTGCACTGAGCAAAATGACTAGAAGGAAAACCTCACCTCAAAAGAAAGAATCAGAAACAGTCCTCTCTCCCACAGAGTTACAAAATCTGGATTACAATTCAATGTCAGAAAGCCAATTCAGAAGCACTACTATACAGCTACTGGTGGCTCTAGAAAAAAAGCATAAAGGACTCAAGAGACTTCATGACTGCAGAATTTAGAGCTAATCAGGCAGAAATTAAAAATCAATTGAATGAGATGCAATCCAAACTAGAAGTCCTAACGACGAGGGTTAATGAGGTGGAAGAAAGAGTGAGTGACATAGAAGACAAGTTGATAGCAAAGAGGGAAACTGAGGAAAAAAGAGAAACAATTAAAAAACCATGAAGATAGATTAAGGGAAATAAACGACAGCCTGAGGAAGAAAAACTTACGTTTAATTGGTGTTCCCGAGGGCGCCGAAAGGGACAGAGGGCCAGAATATGTATTTGAACAAATTCTAGCTGAAAAGTTTCCTAATCTGGGAAGGGAAACAGGCATTCAGATCCAAGAAATAGAGAGATCCCCCCCTAAAATCAATAAAAACGGTTCAACACCTCGACATTTAATAGTGAAGCTTGCAAATTCCAAAGATAAAGAGAAGATCCTTAAAGCAGCAAGAGACAAGAAATCCCTGACTTTTATGGGGAGGAGTATTAGGGTAACAGCAGACCTCTCCACAGAGACCTGGCAGGCCAGAAAGGGCTGGCAGGATATATTCAGGGTCCTAAATGAGAAGAACATGCAACCAAGAATACTTTATCCAACAAGGCTCTCATTCAAAATGGAAGGAGAGATAAAGAGCTTCCAAGACAGGCAGCAACTAAAAGAATATGTGACCTCCAAACCAGCTCTGCAAGAAATTTTAACGGGGACTCTTAAAATTCCCCTTTAAGAAGAAGTTCAGTGGAACATTCCACAAAAACAAGGACTGAATAGATATCATGATGACACTAAACTCATATCTCTCAATAGTAACTCTGAATGTGAACGGGCTTAATGACCCCATCAAAAGGTGCAGGGTTTCAGACTGGATAAAAAAGCAGAACCCATCTATTTGCTGTCTACAAGAGACTCATTTTAGACAGAAGGACACCTACAGCCTGAAAATAAAAGGTTGGAGAACAATTTACCATTCGAATGGTCCTCAAAAGAAAGCAGGGGTAGCCATCCTTATATCAGATAAACTAAAATTTACCCCGAAGACTGTAGTGAGAGATGAAGAGGGACACTATATCATACTTAAAGGATCTATCCAACAAGAGGACTTAACAATCCTCAATATATATGCCCCGAATGTGGGAGCTGCCAAATATATAAATCAATTATTAACCAAAATGAAGAAATACTTAGATAATAATACACTTATACTTGGTGACTTCAATCTAGCTCTTTCCATACTCGATAGATCTTCTAAGCGCAACATCTCCAAAGAAACAAGAGCTTTAAATGATACACTGCACCAGATAGATTTCGCAGATATCTACAGAACTTTACATCCAAACTCAACTGAATACACATTCTTCTCAAGTGCACATGGAACTTTCTCCAGAATAGACCACATACTGGGTCACAAATCGGGTCTGAACCGATACCAAAAATTGGGATCGTCCCCTGCATATTCTCAGACCATAATGCCTTGATATTAGAACTAAATCACAACAAGAAGTTTGGAAGGACCTCAAACATGTGGAGGTTAAGGACCATCCTGCTAAAAGATGAAAGGGACAACCAGGAAATTAAGGAAGAATTAAAAAGATTCATGGAAACTAATGAGAATGAAGATACAACCATTCAAAATCTTTGGGATGCAGCAAAAGCAGTCCTAAGGGGGAAATACATCGCAATGCAAGCATCCATTCAAAAACTGGAAAGAACTCAAATACAAAAGCTAACCTTGCACCTAAAGGAGCTAGAGAAAAAAACAGCAAATAGATCCTACACCCAAGAGAAGAAGGGAGTTAATAAAGATTCGAGCAGAACTCAACGAAATCGAGACCAGATGAACTGTGGAACAGATCAACAAAACGAGGAGTTGGTTCTTTGAAAGAATTAATAAGATAGATAGACCATTAGCCAGCCTTATTAAAAAGAAGAGAGAGAAGACTCAAATTAATAAAATCATGAATGAGAAAGGAGAGATCACTACCAACACCAAGGAAATAAAACGATTTTAAAAACATATTATGAACAGCTATATGCCAATAAATTAGGCAATCTAGGAGAAATGGATGCATTCCTGAAAAGCCACAAACTAACAAAACTGGAACTGGAAGAAATAGAAAACCTTAACAGGCCAATAACCAGGGAGGAAATTGAAGCAGTCATCAAAAACCTCCCAAGACACAAGAGTCCAGGGCCAGATGGCTTCCCAGGGGAATTTTATCAAACATTTAAAGAAGAAACCATACCTATTCTCCTAAAGCTGTTTGGAAAGATAGAAAGAGATGGAGTACTTCCAAATTTGTTCTATGAGGCCAGCATCACCTTAATTCCAAAACCAGACAAAGACCCCACCAAAAAGGAGAATTACAGACCAATATCCCTGATGAACATGGATGCAAAAATTCTCAACAAGATACTGGCCAATAGGATCCAACAGTACATTAAGAAAATTATTCACCATGACCAAGTAGGATTTATCCCTGGGACACAAGGCTGGTTCAACACCCATAAAACAACCAATGTGATTCATCATATCAGCAAGAGAAAAACCAAGAACCATATGATCCTCTCATTAGATGCAGAGAAAACATTTGACAAAATACAGCATCCATTTCTGATCAAAACTCTTCAGAGTGTAGGGATAGAGGGAACATTCCTCGACATCTTAAAAGCCATCTATGAAAAGCCCACAGCAAATATCATTCTCAATGGGGAAGCACTGGGAGCCTTTCCCCTAAGATCAGGAACAAGACACAGATGTCCACTCTCACCACTGCTATTCAACATAGGACTGGAAGTCCTAGGCTCAGCAATCAAACAACAAAAAGACATTAAAGGCATTCAAATTGGCAAAGAAGAAGTCAAACTCTCCCTCTTTGCCGATGACATGATACTCTACATAGAAAACCCAAAAGTCTCCACCCCAAGATTGCTAGAACTCATACAGCAATTCGGTAGCATGGCAGGATACAAAATCAATGCCCAGAAATCAGTGGCATTTCTATACACTAACAATGAGACTGAAGAAAGAGAAATTAAGGAGTCAATCCCATTTACAATTGCACCCCAAATCATAAGATACCTAGGAATAAACCTAACCAAAGAGGTAAAGGATCTATACCCTAAAAACTATAGAACACTTCTGAAAGAAATTGAGGAAGACACAAAGAGATGGAAAAATATTCCATGCTCATGGATTGGCAGAATCAATATTGTGAAAATGTCAATGTTACCCAGGGCTATTTACACGTTTAATGCAATCCCTATCAAAATAGCATGGACTTTCTTCAGAGAGTTAGAACAAATTATTTTAAGATTTGTGTGGAATCAGAAAAGACCCCGAATAGCCAGGGGAATTTTAAAAAAGAAAACCATATCTGGGGGCATCACAATGCCAGATTTCAGGTTGTACTACAAAGCTGTGGTCATCAAGACAGTGTGGTACTGGCACAAAAACAGACACATAGACCAGTGGAACAGAATAGAGAACCCAGAAGTGGACCCTGAACTTTATGGTCAACTAATATTCGATAAAGGAGGAAAGACTATCCATTGGATAAAAGACAGTCTCTTCAATAAATGATGCTGGGAAAATTGGACATCCACATGCAGAAGAATGAAACTAGACCACTCTCTTTCACCATACACAAAGATAAACTCAAAATGGATGAAAGATCTAAATGTGAGACAAGATTCCATCAAAATCCTAGAGGAGAACACAGGCAACACCCTTTTTGAACTCGGCCACAGTAACTTCTTGCAAGATACATCCACGAAGGCAAAAGAAACAAAAGCAAAAATGAACTATTGGGACTTCATCAAGATAAGAAGCTTTTGCACAGCAAAGGATACAGTCAACAAAACTCAAAGACAACCTACAGAATGGGAGAAGATATTTGCAAATGACATATCAGATAAAGGGCTAGTTTCCAAGATCTATAAAGAACTTATTAAACTCAACACCAAAGAAACAAACAATCCAATCATGAAATGAGCAAAAGACATGTACTGAAATCTCACAGAGGAAGACATAGACATGCCCAACAAGCACATGAGAAAATGCTCCTCATCACTTGCCATCAGGGAAATACAAATCAAAACCACAATGAGATGCCACCTCACACCAGTGAGAATGGGGAACATTAACAAGGCAGAAAACCACAAATGTTGGAGAGGATGCGGAGAAAAGGGAACCCTCTTACACTGTTGGTGGGAATGTGAACTGGTGCAGCCACTCTGGAAAACTGTGTGGAGGTTCCTCAAACAGTTAAAAATATACCTGCCCTACGATCCAGCAATTGCAGTGTTGGGGATTTACCCCAAAGATACAAATGCGATGAAACGCAGGGACACCTGCACCCCGATGTTTATAGCAGCAATGGCCACGGTAGCCAAACTGTGGAAGGAGCCTTGGTTTCCATCGAAAGATGAAGGGATAAAGAAGATGTGGTCTATGTATACAATGGAGTATTACTCAGCTATTAGAAATGACAAATACCCACCATTTGCTTCAACGTGGATGGAACTGGAGGGTATTATGCTGAGTGAAGTAAGTCAGTCGGAGAAGGACAAACATTATATGTTCTCATTCATTTGGGGAATATAAATATTAGTGTAAGGGAATATAAGGGAAGAGAGAAGAAATATGTGGGAAATATCAGAAAGGGAGACAGAACGTAAAGACTGCTAACTCTGGGAAACAAATTAGGCGTGGTCGAAGGGGAGGAGGGCGGGGGGTGGGAGTGAATGGGTGAAGGGCACTGGGGGTTATTCTGTATGTTAGTAAATTGAACACCAATAAAAAATAAATTAAAAAAAAAGAAAGAAACAGTATATTAAGGGTGCAGCCTATCTGCAGCTCTCCCAGGGCAAATGCATACCAAGAGCAAAAACAGGTCAGTATGAATTGCAATCTTGGAAAATATAACATTGACACAAGGAATCTTTTTCTTTTCTTTTCTTTCCTTTTTTTGGGGAGAAGAATTTTTACATTAAAAAATTTTTAAAAATTAAAAATTAAATTTAAAAACCACATTGTAATGAGACATAACATTTGATTTGTAATCATCATACATAAAGGGACAACATTTTAATTTTTCTTATTTTTAATTTTTGGCTGAAGACAAAGGTTTATTATCTATTTAGTTAGTTACTTTAAAACAACTCATTGTAAGAGCAACATGTCTGTTACAGAAAAATAAGAAAGCAATGACCATTAAAGAAAAAATAAGTGCATAATCCCATCTACTCATAGACAATAATTATTGATAAACTTATGTATATACTTGTTTCCTCTTTCTTCTTCCAGATTTTTAGAGCTTGTATATTATATATATACACATATATGTATACATACATATACATACATATACATATATATACACAAATATATGAATCATATATACATATATATTTCGGCTTTACTGAGGTACACAGTTGGAATATAAACTTGTAAGATATTTAAGGTGTACATTGTGGTAATTTGATACATGAGTACACCAGGAAATGAGCCCTGCATCTAACTCATCCCCACGTTCATCACCTCACGTGTTCCTCGTGTGTGCATGTGTGCACGTGTGCAGGAACACTTGGGTTCCACTCTTTCAGCACAAGGAACCACTCGCTACTTGCCCCGTGCATTCACTCACTGCTTTGCTCCAGTCTGATATCTTAAAGATAGTAAGCCAAAATCCATGATCTCAGCAGGGTTTTGTCAACCAAATACCTGTGGGTTTGGTTAATGACAGAGATATTCCTGGGCTCAATTGCCATTGGGTCACCTGAACATTAGTCCATTTGGACCCTAGTGACCTCATCAAGGTGCAAAAGTCCTTATAATGCTGCCATTCCTATTCATGATCAATCAATATGTTACTTTTTTTAAGATTTTATTTATTTATTTGAGAAAGAGGGAGAGTATGAGCAGGGGAAGGGGCAGAGGGAGAGGTAGACTCCCCGCTGAGCCAGGAGCCCAATGCACCTGCTTGATCCCAGGGCCCCGGGATCATGACCTGAGGCAAAGGCAGTTGCTTCACTGACTGAGCCACCCAGAAGCCCCCCAAATCAATATTTTAAAGGTGTATTTACATACTCACCACAGAGCAAGAGAGTCTCTACCATTAGCAGACAGGGGGATGTTTCCAACTGTGTAATTCCTCTGACAAAGGTCTAGAGAAGCTTTACCCAGTTCACATGCCATCATTATTAACTGTTCCCATGTAGGAGTGGTGGCATTGCAGATGGGGTGGGATTATTACAAGGGGGAAGACCTTTGTGACCTCAGGAGAAGAGGTAAGCTGCACATTCCCCAATGGCAGCACACTTCACGAGGAGCCATGGGAAGTGGGGCTGAGAAGTCCATGTGACCAGAGGACAGTCAGCACACCCGAGAGGTCACATGTTTAGGGGAAGTCCCTTGAGGGATTTCAGATCTATATGCTCATGTCCTCTGCCACAGGACACAGTTCATAATGCCAGATTTGCTGTTTGCTGGAACTTCCCAAATGACATATTAGTTTGCATTGGTTGCTCTGAAATTCATCTTAAAACAAAGACTACGAAATATCGAGAAAAGTGGCATAGAAATCTAGAAAGTGCATCACACATCTGAAAAATACATTTGCCTCACCATCCACCTCCCTGATTAACTGTTATAGCAATGGCTTCTGAGTCAGGTTTGTGTGAGCACAGCAGGGCTTAAAGCCTTTTGTCCTGAGATCTGAGATGTTGATCCACATACCCCTTGGGTCCCAGTGTCACCATGAAAACTGGTTTCTGCTCACAAGAAAATATGAGTGACCATATCACAGGGTTTTTCAGAACATTCCTTAAAATACTTGTATTTAAAGCACTCAAATGCTTTTTTTATAAAATGAAAATCAGAATATTTGTTAGGAAAAAATAACAAAATAATTCTGAAAATATACATATGTAAAACTTACAAAGCTTCTCATTCTAGGTATTCTAGGTATTCTAGGTATTCTAGGACAGTGTCCTGGGAGCCCATGATCTCAGACGAAATACACTTGCCGGGAGGTCTTTTTGGGTAACATTTCCCCTACTGCGGCACTGTTGTTACTTATACTGACCTGCACCAAGTTCTCAGAAGACACGATGAGTAGATCTGGGATGAGAGGTTATCCCTGGATTGATGATGCCCCTTCCCAGAGTCACCACCTTGTGCCAATGGAGCAGGTGGTAGAGGGGGGGAGCCAGGGCAATCCTCCAAGAGGAGCCATGATCAAGGCTCACTGGGTTTGGAAGAGGAGGGTCAATTAAGTTCATGGGCTACAGAAAATCAGCAGCAGATCTCTTAGTCGTCCTGCTGTTGTGGCAGATCCTCAACAACCTGCTCCTGTCTCCGTTGTCTGCATTTTAGCAATGCCTGTGTTCCAAGTTTGGAAGGGAAACCTGGAGGTCTGGCGAGTTCCTCAGATGCAACACAAAACAAGGCAAAAGCAATCACCTAGACCTTCATAGGAAGTGATTCTCCCATGGGAGATGGCCAATAGAAATAGAAGCCGATGCCCTGATCAAGGATCTGCAGTCTGCAGTTCTCTTAGAAAAAAACAAACTGCAAAACCACTTACGGCAGGATTTTTTAATACTTTGTACATTGTATGAGGCATGGTTCCTTGACTATTGCTGTATAAATAACATTAACGGATTCCATTTATTGCTAGTGGCATAAGTGCATACGCAGATCATTGGGGGGGGATGCACCCATGAGCTCCTCCCTGAGACAGGTGTTGGGTGGGTAATTTGGGGACCAAAGAAGATAACAAGGTTTTCTGAAAGAAATGTGAACCAGGAAACCCCTGTTTAGCTAAAATAGCATATATCTAGGGAACAGAGTAACAAACTGGTTGCACAACTAGATTATTTGACCAAATCAATATTGGCATTGGATTTAATATTACTTTTCACATTTAGCTTGGAAATGAAGAGAGAATGTAACATGAACTGTCTCTGAAATACTGATCCAGGGGAGGAAGTAAGTATTCAGGGTAATGACAGTCTCCATGAGGAGAAGGCTGCACTCCAGAGCCTTGGAGATGGAGTGATGAAAGTCTGCTACCCCAGAAAAGCTCATCCTTCCCCTTGTTGCCCAGAGCGAGGGCCCACAGTGGTTGCTCCACCCCTATACCAGTGTTCCTCTCACACCTGCCACTGGAGGGAGTTTTAAGGCTTTTCCAGTGGTTACAAAATTAGCATCAAGTCCCTGGAGATTTCTTGGAAAGAGCTTAAGTTGTTTATGCTATTAGATAGTCCGTGTTCCTAAGTCTTCTTCTATCCTCTAGAAACATAAGACCCTAAAGGGAAACAACTCTCAAGAGATCGATGTGGAAGAAGTAGGGGAAGGCAAGTCATGTAAACAGTCTTACCTCAGACAGCTCACTAAGATGACTCAGATTTAGAGATGAGAGAGGAGAGGACTTGTCCTTCTAAATATTAATTAATCAATTGCAAAAAAAACAAAAAACTGAGTACCTGTGTACCTGGAGCCACAAAATAATTTGACTGACATTTCTACTATATTTGAAAATATTGCATTGCATTTAAACAGGAAATATTAAAAGCACAAATGCTTATTTGAACGATCTGTAATTCTGACCCAGGACTCAACACCTTGAGTAATGCCTAGGATGGAAAAATTCGTGAGGCAGAGTGGCTGTCTTCTACATTCACACACACAATTATTGATGATTAGCATGAGTTACCAAGAAGATTGCCATGATTAGCAAATTAGGTTTCACAAACTTGGCCCAGACTGATGAAAAAATAAAGAGAATGTAATCATTATCTTAATAAAAACAATGGTGAGAGGGATCAGTTTTTAGTTGGATTGTGAAAAAGGTCTTTCACATGGAAGAGCAGATAATTAAATAGGAGAGAGAGGGTCGTGCCTTTACAAAAATAGTAATTGGCAAGCAATGTAAATAAACTTAACTTTCTGCCTTTCATGAGAAAACAATGCAAGATGTTTTTGTTTCTGTTTTAGGAGCTGGGCATGATTCTAAGCAATTTGAGCACTCACCATATCCTCACCCAGTGGTAGAACATGGAAAGGCCAGGCATTGGATCCCTATGGGTTTGGATTCATTTCCAGACTCTACCACCCACAAGCTGTGTAACTGTGGACAGACTAGGTTTCCTCCCATCCTTTAGTCTCTGCTTCCACCTTCTTTGGGGATTCACAATGGCATCATACATTTAGGTACCCAATGAGGACATGAAAGGATGTTCAACCTCAGTAGATATTAGGAAAATCCAAGCCATGATGAAATGTCATTGCACATCTATTCGTCTGAGACCAGCACTACCAAGTGCTGATGGGGTTGGCAACTGGAATTCTTATACATTGATTGTAAAAATGCAAAATGGGATAACATTCTGGAAAATGGTTTTTCACTTTTTAAAATAAACATATACTTATCCTATGACCCTGTAGTTCCACTCCTGAGTGTTTAACCCGGAGAAATTAAATATTATGCTTCTTTGGAATCTATATTCAAAAGTTCATAGCACCTCTATTTATAATTACCCAACACTGGAAACAACCTAAATATCCTTCAATCAGTGAGTGGATAAGCAAACTAATAGTCACAATGCAATTCTCCTCATTAAAACATAGAAAGTAGCACTGACACAACAATTTGTATAAATCTCAAAGACATTCTGCTTAATAAAAAGAAGCCAATCTTAAAACCAACCCAAGTACTTGATGGGATGAGCATTGGATGTTATACTATATGTTGGCAAATTGAATTTAAATTAAAAACAAAACAAAACAGCGACAACTGAGTGGCTCAGTGATTGAGATTCTGCCTTTGGCTCGGGGTGTGATACCAGAGTCCCGGGATTGATTCCCACATCAGGCTCCCTTCATGGAGTCTGCTTCTCCCTCTGCCTATGTCTCTGCCTCTCTCTGTGTATCAAATACATACATACATACATACATATATACATAATATATTTTTAAAAAAACAACCAAGATACCTTATCATTTTATTTGTAGACTGTTCAAAACTCAAAAAGACAATAATATGGTGATTTTCAAAGTTTAGGTTTGGGAAGACTGTAAATGAAGGCATAAGACAAGGAAGTTTGGGGGTGGTGATAAAACTGTCTTATATTCTGATCTTGATGGTAGTTACATAAATCTATATATGTGTGCAAAATTCATAGAACTGTTCACCAAAACTTAGTGACTTTATGACAAATTTAAAAAAATAAATTTTAAAACAATCCAAATAAAGTTTTTTTTCATGTATTAGGGATTCTTTGTCTTATTCAAAAAGCTACTGGTGTGGAAATGTTGAATTTGGAGCAAATGATCAAGAAAGAACTGTTGAGGCATTTTTGCTACAAAAAGGTGGTTTCATTAAAGCATGAGACAGGACCCATGGGCAGGAAGAGATGCAGTAGGGTTGTGAGGACTGACTGATTATATAGTTCAAGTTGAGAGGGGGTTAGGGAGAGCATGGGTCTTTAAGGAGTTTTGGAAGCAAGTTTTCCAGGACCTTGAGAGGGCCAGGTGTTGTTGGAAAGGTCATTCATTACCGTCTAATAAAACCTGAGTCATGAGATCCTTCAGATGCATATCGATCAGTCATATGTTTGAAGGATGATCACCAACACATATTTTGGGAGGTAGAAATAAGGAAGTTTCCAAAGGAATTTCTATGTGTTACAGACTCACAGGATCCTGGAGGTTGGGATAATGTTAAGCTAAGATTGCCTTTTGCCCTTGACAAAATATTACCATCAAGGCAGCTGAGTTCGCAAAGGAAGGTCACTCCTCCTGTTTCAAGGATTTGTCAATGGGCTATAAGTTGTAAAGAAATTTATTTTTTTTCTTTTGCCTTTGCTTCCCACATCAGCTATCAAGTAGAAATGATTTTCAAATTTTAGATTCATTCTTCTGTCTGGAATATAGTATTTCCAATGCCATTAGGATATGAAAAACAGAAATAAGGGCCTAGAAAATTCAAGACAACGCATTTTAAAGACATATTTTTTAACCTGGATGATCTTAATCCTCCTATTTCCTTTGCCTGAATGGACTGGAAAAATGGTGCTTTGTTATGTCTAATTATGTCTCTATTAACAAAACAGTGGAGTGGGATGATTAATCCAAACAACATAAGGAATTTAAAAGAATGAATTTAAACAGGACAGTTTGAACCTCTTACCCATAGTAGTTTGGCCTACAGATGCGTTTCCCACTCCCAGAAGAGGCAGGACTCCAGGGGTCAAACTGTCTCCAACTTTGCACAGCACAGTAAAGTTTCAAATGGGTTGACCTGTGATATGGATCTCTCACTGCGTTTTCATCACTTCCACCCAGGCCTGTGGTTCCTTCGATGGAGATGACAAGGAGGCCCCACTACCAGTTGTCACCTCAGGGGCCCTGCTCAGACATGATTGCACCAAACTTAATGACTCACTTCCACAGCTGGGGGGTCTATTAGCAAAAGCTTAATGAGGGCGAGCCCTTCTGTGCCAGCAGCTCCTTCCTCAAAGGGCAGAACTAATCTGACATAGGTATTTTTATGGGATTTTTTTCTTAAAATAATGAATTTTGAAATCCTTCCTTCTGATTTGGGAGAGAACTATGCTGTAAGTCGTGTTATTGAAGTCATGCTCTTCAGCCACCAGCACCAACATGTTCCTTCTACATCCAGAAAAACACAGCAAACACCAGGCATTGAGACTAAAGTATTCTCTGTTGCCCATTGCTCATTTCCAATCAGATCCCCAGTCTTGAGTCTATTTCTCTAACATCTCCAAAATCCAATTTCTATCCTTCATCTTCACCCATTTCCTTCACCAAGTTCTCATAACTTCTCATTTGGATTATTGATGCTTTTCCTCCTTTTCTTTCCTATATTATGCTTTAAATTGCAGCAAATGATCTGCCTACAATATACCCTATTGATGTCACTCTCTTTCCTAAGTACATTAATTTCCTTTCCATGGTAGGAAAAATAAAATATTCAGTTCCCCAACTGAATATTCATCAAGACCTGGCTCTGGTGCACACAACCATTATTTTACTCACTACTATTCCCCTGAGGGATCCCATGTCCAAATACCTCAAACTACTGAACCCAGGACACATTGCATCCTCTCCTAGCTTGAGCACATGATTTTTGTTCTTTTCCACATCACCTTCTTTCCATTTTTCTACTTCTTAAATTATTCAGCTTTCAAACACCGAACAGTGATCATCTCCTACAGAAAATCAAACTTCAACAATCAAGTAAAGTGCCCAGCCCATTCACCCCGTAGCACATTATCAACATCAATCAGTTTACACTGTCCTTTTCTTTGTGTTTCATACTTGTATCTCCATCATCCCAGGGTCATGTGTGGTATGTCACAGATCCTCAGGAAATACTTGGTGGTTGAATAAGAAAAGGTGAACAAAATGCCAAATAACTAAATAAATGAATGATTATTAATCATTTTAATACCCCCAATTATTTTCTCAAAACCAGAGTTTTGGTATATCAGATATAGTGTCACACAAATAGTAATTTCAAATTATAAAATGGGAGGTTATAGTACAGCTTGCTTGTGTCTTATATACCATTCTTTAGTCTTATTATGGATCAACGTATTTTACAAAGGATTTATTATGTATTTGTCACTGTGCCAAGTATCCTTTTGGGTGAAATAGTAGAAAAATACATTGCTTCTCCCTAAGAATTTTAAATTATATGCAAGTTGGTCTCTGCAGATATATGTGTGACTAAGAGGCTGCCCCATATGCAAATCCTCCTGGAATCTGAAGTCTTTCTTCTTCCAAAGGTGACATAGGGTCACATCCATCAGCCCTGCACTCAGTGACCACAGAGCATATTTGGAATTCTGTTTTCTTCATCCTCCCAAAGCAAATCACATCTAGATGGAAGGGGCCCATGCTTAGATATGTAAGAGATTCATATTTTCTTGTAAGAAGATCCCACAATTGCAGGAAGAATAGTGGCTTTGGCGAAAATATGGTTCGTACTCGTAGGCCTTGATTAAATGTCTTTGATTTGAGAGGAAAGACCCAGATCTTGTCAGTGTTGAAAAGCTTATTATAAACCTTCGAGGAATTTTCAAGTCTGTCCAAGTTATAAGCTGTGGTGATGCCTTAGAATTGGTAATAGAATCCCAAGTTTGATTGCATACTTACATTAGAAACACCAACAAATCTTTTGTTATTAAAAATCAAATATTAGAGATGAATCTTCAGGGATTCTTATTAATAAGCCTGAAGGACAAGATTAATACAGATTTGGATCATCTGGAGAAGAGTTGTGAAGGCAACAAACCTAAGCAGTCCTGGTAAAATAGATTGTCAAAGACAAAGGCAAAGGCAGAAAGAATAAGGACAGCAGAGCTGGCCCATGTCCCTACTCCACAGGCCTCCCTCCTTCCCTCTCACACTCTGGCCCTGGCCCTCATGCCCAGGAGAGCAAAGTGCAGCCTCAACCAGCAGAACTGGGTTTTAGCCTTCAGGCCATCACTGGGGCATCATTCAGCTTCCTCTGGCTTTGCTACACAGGAGTTGGTGATGTTTCCTTAATGAAGTGACTTCAGAACAGATAAATGAGATAACACTGTCTGGTCATTTCAGTATGAGAGGTTAAGACATGGAGGGTTGTAACCATGGACGTGCTTTCCCTCACTAATCTACTTCTATCCTTCTCACATCTCATGCTCTCAAACTTGAGTCATTGGGGTCTGACTCAGAATCATTTGACAATGTCAGTGCCAACCCTGGAAACAGTAATTCAACCCCAAATGAAGCCTCTTCTGGTAAACCCTCTTAGGCTCAGCTTTCTTATCTAGAGAATATTAATAGTGTTTACTTCTCAGCAAATATTAGCTCAGATAACATAAGGAAAGCTTAGCATAGTGCCATAGACAATGTTCAATAAATTCTACTTGTTACTATCTTGTAAACATTAAACTGTGAAAGAATAGATAAGGAGAAGGGGCCAAAAAATCATCATAGAGGGAGATGCCTGAGTGGCTCAGTTGGTCAAGTGTCCAGCTCTTGATTTTAGCTCAGGTCATGATCTCAGGACTGTGAGATTGAGCCCCTTGTTGGGCTCCATCCTGGACATGGAACCTGTTTTGGATTCTCTCTGCCTCATCCTCCCCACCCCACTGTCATGCTCTCTCTAAATTAGTGAATTAATTAATTTTAAAAATCATTATAGAGGGAGGGACAGCTGCCAAAGAAATATTTTCTTAACTTGACTGATAGGATTTGAATATCTACAGAAAATATCAACTGTGTCAAAAGGAATAAAGGAGAATCGCAGTAGCAAGAACTTATTTTTACTACTCAAGCTGTAGGTAGAGAAGGTTGTTTGAATCTTTTCTGTTTTTATTAAAAGCAGGTCAGACAGAGAAAGGCAAATATCACAGGATTTCATTTATATGTGGAATCTAAAAATCAAAACAAATGAACAAACAAAACAGAAACAAACTCATAAATACAGAGAACCAACTGGTGATTGCTAGAGGGGAGTTGAGTGGGGGATGCATGAAATAGGTGAAGTGGATTAGGAGCATAAACCTCAGTTATAAAATAAATAAGTTATGGGGATGAAAAGTTCAGCCTAGGGAACACAGTCGATAATATTGTAATAACTTTGTAATGTGACAGGTGGTAGCTACACTTGTGGTGAGAAATGAGTAATGTACAGAATTGTCAAATTACTATGTTGTACATGGGAAATGAACATAACATTGTATGTCAACTATACTTCAATATAAAATAAATAAACAAAGCAGGAAAGACCAACTCAAGCTAACTCAATGTAAATGTAAGTGGAAGTGACTATAAAAATATGAGTGATCTTGGGATACCTTGGTGGATCAGTGGTTGAGCACCTGCTTTTGGCTCAGGTCATGACCCCAGGATCCTGGGATCAAGTCCTGCATTGGTCTCCCCACAAGGATCCTGCTTCTCTCTCTCTCTTCCTGTGTCTCTGCCTCTTTCTGTGTGTCTCTTGTGAATAAATACATAAAATCTTTAAAAAAAAATATGAGTGATCTCACAGGAATTTAAGGCAGGACCAAAGCACAACCAGACCTTTTCATGAGAAAAGCAGATTGAAGTGAAACACAAGATCTTGCTTCCTTCTCCTGCCTGCCCTGGCCAACTTCATTTCCTTATACCACTGGCTGAGTTATCCAGGTACTTTACTGTCATGTACACAACTGGTTTAGAGAACCACAGTCTTATTTCTAACTGGCTTTTTTCTACATGACAATGTGTCTGCTTTGGGCCTTCCTTGCCATATTAATTCCTCACATAATCATTTCTAAATTTATCAGAAAGTAATTAACTTGAAGTTCAGCTCATTTTTCAACCCATATCACATCTGTAAGAGGCTACTCACTAGGAGTTCATCATGCTAAACTGGGACCATATTCTTTGATTGGAGCTTCAAGTAAAGCATGGAGATATCCCAGGATGAAGATCATGGACTCTGGAGCCAGATGCTCTGGGATCAGAACCTATCTCCAGCACTTGCAAGCTGCATGGTCTATTTTGAGTCACAGAACCTCTTTGTGTTTTCATCTCTTCTCAGGGTAATTTTAAGGATCCAAGTGAGAAATATGGGGCAAATGTTTATGAGTGCCTGGCACATGGTAAACCAGGCAAGTTTTAGACATTGATTTTTAGCAGACATTAATAACCATTAACCATTAATTTTAAATTGAATTCCTATTATTTGCTTTACACATTGACCAAGCCACTTTCTGATCATTTTGCTTCCCCACATACCTACAGAACAGGGATAAAATCTACTGTTCAGAGTCTAGAAGAGATGGTATAATTATAATTAAAAGATAGTTTCCCATCATCATTAAGTAGCACATTGCCTTTCTGGCTCTATTGAAGTTGGCTACACTCTGTATCCCTGAGCCTGTTCAGCTAGGGGGCACTGTGTCCGAAGGCGGGATCTCAGCTTCTAAACCACAGCACATCCCAGTGCAAATCCAAATGTGGTGGATCTGCTGGCCTCAGGTAAATATTCCTCTGGTCAAATTTCACCTTACATAAAACCTTTACCTTACATAAGGCCATTTACTCTGCCTCTACCACCATGAACAACTCTCTCAGATTGAAATATTTATTTCCATATAATGTACTTACTTTCTGCTCTTTTCAAATTTTTTTATAAATCACCAGAATTCCATGACTTCTAGCTGTTCCAATTCGGCTCTGTGGTCAAATCTTTATCACTATTTCATCTACTCTCTTCTTAATTTTACTCTTTGCCATATCATATTTTATTATATTAGTACTTTAGTCCAGTTTCCTTCCTCTTGATGAAATTCGGAGGGACCATCTCTGAGTTAGTTTCTTAAGTCCTTAAATCACTGGCCAGTTCATAGATGGGTCAATTCCCCACCCCATCTCCTGAAGCTCTCTTTTCCACTAACTATAAATAAGGGTAAGATTTGGTTGAAGCAAAATTTGCCCACTGCTGCAGTGTCAATACTGGTACAGCTGTCATGGATCTGACTGGCAGTGTATCTGATGCTACCTGGGTGACTCCTTGAGCTTAAAATGGAAATTTAAATGCTTTTTTTAAAGATTTTTTTTTTTGAGACAGTGAATGTGAGTAGGGGTAGGAGCGAAGGAAAAGGATCTCAAGCAGATGCCTCACTGAACATGGAGCCCAACACAAAGCTCATGACTTTGACATCAGCAACTGAGCTGAAATCATGAGTTGGAAGCTTAACTGACAGAGCCACCCAAGCCCCTCTAAATGTTCTTTTTTTAATCAAAAATCAAGGCCATATTTGGCTACCAAAGAGTTCAGAATTTAACTGCATGGAACCTAAAATAACAAAAGGCAGCTGGTGAGCTGGATAGCTCAACTGGAAGTAGGAAATATTTGACAGACACTAAGCTTCCCTGTGTTCTGACACATTACTTGCAAATGGAGTAAAAAAAAAAATCCTTCCATACGTCCTGGGATCATCTTTATAATATAGCAGGATGACAGAAGCAAATGAATTGAACATTATTCTCAATATATCCAGAACATTTTGTTGAATGACTTTGACATAATTTCTCCATTTCCAGCTAGGTATTTTATCATAGATGTCACCTCCACCATAAGCCCAACAGCTTGAACTCATATTCTCTACTACTAATGAATCAGCACACTTACCTGAGTCTCTACCACCCACACCCCCCACATTTATACTAGGGTACTAAGAAAACAACAAAGTCCTCTGCGGGGGTAAAAGGGAATGTATTTACCTAATATAAAAGAAGTAAGTGAAGGGTGTTTCTTATACCTAAGAGAAAGCATTTTTCACCTTGCAGGTATTGGGAGAGAACATACTAAAGGCAATTTTCATTAAAAACTAGATCAAAATAATAAAATTAAATCTATTCCAAAAGGAAAAGACTGATAATGGCTGTGGTATACAGACAGAAAGGACACATAGAAGATCCACTTGCCTCATACTTGACATTTCTCACCTCATTTAACCTCTACTACAATCTTGTAAACTGAGGATGTTCTCCCCTATAATACAGATTAGAAATGCTGAACTTCAAGAGATACTAGTAAGATGATAAATCAATTCCAGACCCAGATATGGGTGATGTCTCCCAGGCTTTGTTTACAGCATGATTCATGTCCAGTGAAGATGGTCATACATTCAGCATGCTCTACACCAGGATTCCTAGTTGATGTAAGGAGTTGGATTTAAATTATTTCGAAAACAATAATTTCCAAATCTTGCTATCATCAGTGATACCTAGAAATCATTTCTAAAACAGAGCGGCCTAGAACCCATACCTGGAGTTAATGATGCAATGAATCAAGGAGGGCACCCATTGTCATGAGCACTCACTGGGTGATGTATAGAATTGTTGAATCATTATACTGTACACCTGAAACTAATATAACACTGTATGTTAACTAAAACTAAAATAAAACTTAAAAAGCCAAATAACAAAAACAAAAACAGGAATCTCCTCACTTAAGAAAAAACAACCTACGTCTAGGACGGAGTATTATGATTTGACTGATGTTGTCTCAACGACCTCTGAAAACCACCAGAGTCATAAATAAAGGAGTTTCAAGAGGAGGCTACTAGTGGCGTCTTGCTTTTATTTTTTTTTATTTTTTATTTTTTTTTGGTGTCTTGCTTTTATTTGATATCTCATGATGTAATCTGTAGACTGTGTGCTTTGAATTGGTGCTACCAGTGGATGAAGCCCAAAGATGGATAAAAGGCAAGTAAAGGAGAGATTTCCTCAAGTACACCTTTAAATGAAAGGGAACCATTTCACATCCATAGAGCCTGGGATGAGGTCACACTCAAAATTATCATGTCTGGCTGTGTTCACTGTACTCTGAAAGTTCACTCTCCACATCATCACGTACACATCCAAGAGACAGACTCCAGAACAGCATCCATGACCCCAGAAATCATTCCTCTCACTTAGGCTTCCCTGGCCCCCTTCTCACCCTTCAGGAGCCTCCTCATCACCCCCTTTACATCCTTGTTCCTCAGCGTGTAGATCAGGGGGTTGATACTGGGAGTGATGATGGTGTAGAAGAGGGTGAGGAACTTGCCTTGGTCTTGGGAGTAGCTATTGGCGGGCTGCAGGTACATGTAGATGATGGTCCCGTAGAAAAGGGAGACCACCATCAGGTGGGAAGAGCAGGTGTTGAAAGCTTTCTTGCACCCTGCTGCTGACTTGATCCTCAGCACAGTGGCTGCAATCATGCTGTAAGAGATGAGGATCAGGGAAAGGGGCACCAGGAGAAGGGCAACACCCAGGGCAAAGGCAAATGCTTCCACCAGCATGGTGTCTTCACAGGACATGGCGATAAGAGCAGGCATCTCACACAGAAAGTGGTCCACCATATGGTGCCCACATCGGGAGAGTTGCATGGTCTGGGGACACATGACAAAGGAATTTAGAAAGCCACAGAACCAGGACACAGTCACCAACTGCAGGCAGAGACGTGGATGCATGATCACAGTGTAGTGCAGGGGCCGGCAGACAGCCACGTAGCGGTCATAGGACATGACAGCTAGGAGAACACACTCGGTTGAGCCCAACACCATGTAGATGTAGAGCTGGGCCACACAACCATGGTAGGTGATGGTCTTCTCTGGACCCCAAAGGTTCCACAGCAACTGGGGGACAATGCTCGTCGTAAAGCAGAGGTCCAAAAAAGAAAGGTTCCCAAGAAAGAAGTACATGGGTGTGTGGAGCCTGGCATCCAAGATTGACAAGAAGATGATGGCACTGTTGCCCAAGAGGGTCAGGATGTAGAAGACCAAGACAAAAGCAAAGAGAATTATCTCTAGTTGAGGACGGTCAGAAAAGCCCACCAAGATGAATACTTGCTGGTAGCTGTCATTGTCTCTTGCCATAATCTTTGCCAGCTGTTATGGAAAAACAAGAAAGCATTGGATAAGACAGCAAGTGGAGACTCTACTCAGCACTTTCCAGTTTCCATGTGTGGGGCTGTAAAGTTAGGAGAGTTATTTGCTCTTCCATACTTTCTTAGCACACACTTATTGATACTCATTGTATGCAAAGCAGTCTAATTCTCCTGGAAGATAGAGGATAAATGAACTCAGAAGCTGCCCTCCTTACTGAATGATGTTCATAAATAATGGGAAAAAAAGAGAAAGTAAAAGTTGTCTAAAGGATTTGTTAAAAAGATGAGTGTGTTCAAATTATTCCCAATTGATCAAGGAAGCCCCCACAGAAGAATTTATGTTCAGGGACACTGATGTACCTGAGAAGGTTGTTTCTTGTTTTGGTTTTGTTTTCCAAATAACAAGAATTTTACATGTGGCAGATTAAGCAAAATGTGTCTCAAGAAGGGAAAGTGGTACATGCAGAAACACAAAAACCAAAGTCACAGATGATGTCCAGGGAGTTCACAAATATGCACATCGCACAATTCCTTAACAACACATAATTTTATTGAGGTTAAACATAACGTTGGACACTCACTATCAGAAAAAGTTGAGATGACAGATTATACCCTGCCTCTGTACAGGCACATGTAGATACATGTGAAACCCCATGAGTTTCTCTCTCCATGCCTTAGCATCTGTTTGTACACATTTCAAGTCCCCTCTCAGACCGCACAGCTCTGTGGCCCTGGTGGCATCAGCACTTGCCTGCCCAGAATGTGTTTAGCTCTTCATGTGTCCCACAACTCATGCCAAGCACTTGGATGGAGCTCAGCCTTACAGCACTAGTGCCCAGCAGGCTTGTGTCAGCCATGGGGATGGCAAATTCGAGTAGCTGTTAAGAAATGGCTTCATGCAACATGCATGAAGGAAGCAGTGGGAACCTGAGAACGGAAACATTCTGAAGTGTGTGTGTCTCCGTGTGGCTGCTGTCATCACCTGTCTACCCTGACAGTGGAGAAGCTGTGAACTTTACTCAGCTGGGGCTGCAGCCAGGAATTCTGCATGTTCCCTTTACTGCTCCAGGCATAGGACCCCCAGGAGAGCCCCCTGAAGACACAGAAGTCACAGAATAATGATAAGCAGCAGCAAGCCAAAGACTGCGAGACCTCACGACATCGCCTGGGTGCTCAGGAAGATGTTCCCACACACACTCTGCTGGTGGTGGTTGGGAAAACAACTGGCATTCTTATATCCACAGAACCATCACAGCTTCATTCAAGCTCAAGAGACTCAGTAAAGGGGTCCCATGAGTGGTGAGGAGAAACACAACACAAATAGCTCATTGCAAAGTCATCATATTAATTTCTTTATAATATTTCTATTCTAGGTGACATTTGTCAATGATATATCCTTCATTCCAAGATGACCGGCTGCTCATTCTTATGTCCAATATCCAGCGGCTCTCCTCTGTGTCATCCCTACAGGTATGTTAAGTATAAACCACTATACTTGGTTCTTTCATGTGCATTAGCTCTGATCCCTAGTCTGAACGATGAAACTACAAGGAATGGAGCTGCTGGAAATGGATATTGATGAAGGATAGAGCTAATCCCACAACTGTAGCACTTAGTGAGCACACAATGTTCAAGTGTGTACCCATTCTGACAACTTTGGTCCAAAGATCTGAAGTTGCATGGATGCATGGGGCTTGATTCTCTGAAGGAATCTGCACTGACCCACAGTAGGGAGGGAACTTGCCGAATGATATTCTGTGTCCACTGAGTGGGACTTAGTACCACGCAGCACAGCTATTTTTTTTGTCTGTGTTAGGTACACAGCACATCCTTAAAGCCAGCATTCTTCACATTTACAATCATTTAGATGTTTCACAGAGCCTTTCCACCTATGGGTCTGGGCCATAACAGCCCTGCAAGGTGCACAGGCCAAGTTTTAGGATCGTGGTTTGGAGAGGTCCAAGAGCAGACCACATCTGCACCACAGCTTCTATCAGAGCAAGGACCATAATGCTGTCACTCACTACACGTTAGCTTGAACTTCCCAGTCTTCCTCCCTCCCCCGTTCTTATCATGTTAACCTTGTTTAGAGGTGGTCATTTCCTACTGCTCCCACCACTGATGTACATCCAGGCCCAATGATAAAACCTATCATTATGGAGAAAAGCTCGTGATCATTGTCCACATTGCCAGGGAAGCATTGCAATGCTTGATTTGTCACCATGCAAAAGCAGAACAACACAGAGTTGTTCTGTTCAACTGGCTGTCATTTCATTGGGGAAACCAGAAAGGATGATCTGATGCACGTGTATCAAGGTCAGAGGATGCCTTCAGATTGGCCCCGCTGGGAATGGGGAAGGTTCCACCCATCAAAGATCCACTTTGTTAGAATTTGGTGCAGTCATCTCTGAATTGGATGCAGTAACCGTGTTCCAAACTGCAATTAGCATGCAAAGTAGCATTCAGAAGACTTATTCAGGTGCCCTGACAGATATAAACCTTAAGAGAACTATCACACAAGACAATTATGCACCCACAGATGAGGGACCAAAAATACAGAAATGAAACTCATCGCTACAGCAAAGCTCTATCCACACCCTCACTCTTGTTTTCCCCAGAATGTGGAAGACCTAAGAGTCTGTCCACCCTCCTTACGTCAATTCCAGAGATCAATCTGGAGTTTTCTTGGGGAGAAGGCAGCTAATTCTGCCCCCTTTTTAGTTCCTGGATCTCCCAGCAGAAATTCCAACAAACACTCTGATCGGAGATTGAGCACAGAGGTGTGTCCCATCCAAGTGTTAATGAATCTTTAAGTGGCACAGCGTGGATGAAAGCTAACCAGGGGCTGAAGCTCTCCAGACCAGCCTGAGGTGGCATCTCCTCTGCAGCTAAGTGGGGAGTGGCATCAGGCCAATTTCAAATTGGCATGTTTTATGTCACACATGTATATAATGGTTCCCTAGGGCCAAGGAGGTGGTAAATGACCCCCAAGGATAAAGGGAGGCACACTGTTTCTAAGAGCTTTGAGAATTGGCATAGGCAGAGGATGGGATCACTGGGTGACAGGCACTGAAGAGGGTGCACAATGAGATGAGTACTGGGTGCGACACCATATTTTGACAAGTTGAATTTAAATTTTAAAATTAAAATTTAAAAAATAATAATAAAGAATTTACATAAATGCCATTTTATTGGTGCCTACTAAGAGGATGAAAAGACAAATGTAATACCCTGTCACCTTGGGAATTTGGAATAGTCTGGGGGCTTGAGGGCAGATAACAGCTTGTTTACAGAGCTAGAGCATTAGGGACTGGGGTTGTCATTCAGAGGTTTGTCCCATTTCCCAGGTAGAAAGGCCTCCAGGGGGCATCATGGAAAGTTCTCAAACAAGGAACTCCGGTTTTCTGGAAGAGAGAATTTATTTCTGAGTTTCATGTAAAAATACATGTAGATCAATTTCTTCATTTGGTTCTGGACTCACAGAATGAAGACCATGAAACTGTAGGGAGACAAGCAACTCCAAATAGTTGGATCTGCGCCCTCTGCCATGGGAAAGAATGGAGTTAGGGGACACTCTCGGGCCAGCATTGCCCTGTTGAGACACCGAGAGCAGCTTCACTTCTTCGACTACACTCAGTGGAGAGGCCCCCTTCTAAGTGCAGGGCGCCACATGGTCAGGACACTGTTGGGCCAGTCCAGTCCAGCTCAGATGACCTGACCATGTCCATCTGCCCTGTTTATAGTCACTGTGCATATGTCTTTCCAGGTGCCAAGGCTGTCTTTTCTTGCCTCTCAGACTCCCAAACACTCGATGGAAATGTTAGCCTTCTACTCAACTGGCAAAAATAATCTGACTGAGACCATTTATTTAGCTTGTAGCTCATTAAATTGGCAGTGGCGCTACCCACTGCATGAGGACAGGGATCTCTGAGAAGTAAAACATGGAATAGATCAGATTTTACTGGGTCTGAGCTGCTCACACTTCATCGACTAAAAACAGTCTTGCACACACCTTCAAAAAGCATGACTTCTAATATTACATATAAAGGGTTGAATCTCCAGATATGCTGTGACTTCCTCAGGGTCAGGTCACCAGTGGGTGGTGACTCCCAACCGAGGATCAGCTCCCTCAGACCTTCTGAACTTACACTCTGTGACATCGAATAAAATGCAACTGATGCTCACTGAGGTGGAAGGTAATCAGCAATTAGATCCAAGCTGTGGCTTTTCCACCTGCAAATCTCAAGTTCAAGCCCTCTTTCTAAGGAATAAAAAAATAAAAATAAATAAAACTTTTTAAAAAAGGAATAAAAATATGTGTCTGCTGTACAAGATCCCTTGTGTTCGTGGACTTTGGAAATCAGTAGTCCTACCTAGAACTGGAGATATTTTTTGCATCTGAACCTTGGTATGACACATTTTCCTTCTGCAGCACTGGAGTTGGGCATTTTTTCCTTGATTCGGAATTTCCCTTTATTAAAGGGGTAAAGTCCATCACAGTGAAGTCTGTCACAGAAAAGGGATGTTCAGATACCTGGCGGCTATCCAAGCCATAAATTATCTTCTCTTATTTCAGCATTATATGAAGCTTTTAAACACATTATTAGGCAACCGGAGAATAGTAACCTACATTCTTCACATAGATAACAAATATTGCTAATTTTTTTTGATCATTCTAAAGTCTGGGCTACATTTGTGGATTTGTGTGTACATGTTTAAGTGTAGCTCTATATTTTTTTTTCCTGGAATAATCCACAACACTTGGTCTATGCTATTTCCTTGTACAAATAGATTGAGATTCACATAAAATAGTTGAACTTTGGGCACCAACAATTTTGATACAGTCTTACAATTGTCAACGAATCTGCTTAATTCCTGTGCAGTCTGCATCTGGACATTTGGACACTTGTATTTGTTTCCATTTGGGTATGTATGTGAGATCTTGGCAATTAAGTATTTAAGATTCCTGTTATCGAATGTAAAATTCTTAAAAGCACAATCTTATACATATTTAGAAATTATAGGGATGCCGGGGTGGCTCAGCAGTTGGGCATCTGCCTTCAGCCCAGGGCATGACCCCAGGGTCCTTGGGATCAGGTTCCGCATCAGGCCCCATGTATGGAGCCTGCTTTTCCCTCTGCCTGTGTCTATCCCTCTCTCTGTATCTCTCATAAATATGTGAAAAAAATTCTTTAGCAAAAAAAAAAAAAAAAAAGAAGAAGAACTTACAGGAATTTTAGATATCATTTGGTCCTTGAACAGTAAAAACAATAATGAGACAAAGAAAGCGTCAGGGAATTGTCTGATACCTGGCCACTCGGCCTGGCCCTGACTCTTCTTATAGGAAGCTGCTTATAAGCAAGTACTTATTGTATCCAGGCCAGTGGAAGCCTAAGATCAGCATTATCAGCTAACTTCGCAGTTTGTTAAAATTCCAAATACTATTTTTTGTCTATTAAATGCACCTTCATTTCTTCCAGCTTTATTTTTTAAAATTTTTTTGCAGTTCAATTTGCCAAAATATAGCATAACACCCAGTGCTCATCACGCCAAGTGCCCCCCTCAATGCCCATGACCCAGTCACCCAAATCCCCTGCCCACCTCCCTTTCCACTACCCCTTGTCCATTACCCACAGTTAGGTGTCTCTCATGTTTTGGCACCCTCACTGATATTTTCATTCATTTTCTCTCCTGTCCCCTTTATTCCCTTTCACTAATTTTTATATTCCCCAAATGAATGAGACCATATACTGTTTGTCCTTTTCCGAATAACTTATTTCCCTCAGCATAATACCCTCCAGTTCCATCCCCATCGAAGCAAATGGTGGGTATTTGTCATTTCTAATGGCTGAGTAATATTCCATTGTTTACATATACCACATCTTCATCGATTCATCTTTCGATGGACACCGAGTCTCCTTCCACAGCTTGGCTATTGTGGACATTGCTGCTAGAAACATCGGGGAGCAGGTGTCACAGCATTTCACTGCATCAGTATCTTTGGGGTAAATCCCCAGCAGTGCAATTGCTGGGTTGAGGGGCAGATCGATTTTTTTTTAATTTATTTTTTATTGGTGTTCAATTTACCAACATACAGAATAACCCCCAGTGCTCATCACCCATTCACTCCCACCCCTCGCCCTCCTCCCCTTCTACCACCCCTAGTTCGTTTCCCAGAGTTAGCAGTCTTTACGTTCTGTCTCCCTTTCTGATATTTCCCACACATTTCTTCTCCCTTCCCTTATATTCCCTTTCACTATTATTTATATTCCCCAAATGAATGAGACCATATAATGTTTGTCCTTCTCTGATTGACTTACTTCACTCAGCATAATACCCTCCAGTTCCATCCATGTTGAAGCAAATGGTGGGTATTTGTCATTTCTAATAGCTGAGTAAAAATCCATTGTATACGTAAACCACATCTTCTTTATCCGTCATCTTTCGATGGACACCGAGGCTCCTTCCACAGCTTGGCTATTGTGGACATTGCTGCTATAAACATCGGGGTGCAGGTGTTCCTGCGTTTCATTGCATCTGTAGCAGATCGATTTTTAACTCATTTAGGAACCTCCACACAGTTTTCCAGAGCAGCTGTACCAGTTCATATTCCCACAAGCAGTAAAAGAGGGTTGCCCTTTCTCAACATCCTCTCCAACATTTGTTTCCTGTCTTGTTAATTTTCCCTATTCTCTCGGGATCCCTGGGTGGCGCAGCGGTTTGGCGCCTGCCTTTGGCCCAGGGCGCGATCCTGGAGACCCAGGATCGAATCCCACATCAGGCTCCCGGTGCATGGAGCCTGCTTCTCCCTCTGCCTGTGTCTCTGCCTCTCTCTCTCTCTCTGTGACTATCATAAATAAATAAAAATTTAAAAAAAAAATTTCCCTATTCTCACTGGGATGAGATGGTATCTCATTATGGTTTTGATTTGTAGTTCCCTGATGGCCAAGGAGGCAGAGCATTTTCTCATGTGCTTGTTGTCCAAGCGTATGTCTTCCTCTGTGAAATTTCTGTTCATGTCTTTTGCCCATTTCATGATTGGATTGTTAGTTTCTTTGCTGTTGAGTTGAATAGTTCTTTATAAATGCTGGATACTAGCCCTTTATCTGAAACGTCATTTGCAAATATCTTCTCCCATTCTGTAGGTTGTCTTCTAGTTTTCTTGACTGTTTCTTTTGCTGTGCAAAAGCTTCTTATCTTGATGAAGTCCCAATAGTTCATTTTTGCTTTTGTTACCCTTATCTTCATGGGTGTATCTTGCAAGAAGTTGCTGTGGCCAAGTTCAAAAAGGGTGTTGCCTGTGTTCTGCTCTAGGATTTTGATGGAATCTTGCCTCACATTCAGATCTTTCATCCATCTTGAGTTTATCTTTGTGTATGGTGAAAGAGAGTGCTCTAGTTTCATTCTTACGCATGTGGATGTCCAATATTCCCAGCACCATTGATTGAAGAGACTGTCTTTCCTCCAGTGGATAGTCTTTCCTGCTTTGTCAAATATCAGTTGACCATAAAGTTGAAGGTCCACTTCTGGATTCTCTATTCTGCTCCATTGATCTATGTGTCTGTTTTTGTGCCAGTACCACACTGTCTTGATGACCACAGCTTTGTAGTACAACCTGAAATCTGGCATTGTGATGCCCCCAGCTATGGTTTTCTTTTTTAATATTCCTCTGGCTATTTGGGGTCTATTCGGATTCCACACAAATCTCAAGATGATTTGTTCCAACTCTCTGAAGAAAGTCCATGGTATTTTGATAGGGATTGCATTAAACGTGTAAATTGCCTTGGGTAACATTCACATTTTCACAATATTAATTCTTCCAATCCATGAGCATGGAATATTTTTCCATCTCCGTGTGTCTTCCTCAATTTCTTTCAGAAGTGTTCTGTAGTTTTTAGGGTGTAGATCCTTTACCTCTTTGGTTAGGTTTATTCTTAGGTATCTTATGATTTGGGTGCAATTGTAAATGGGACTGACTCCTTAATTTCTCTTTCTTCAGTCTCATTGTTAGGGTAGGGAAATGCCACTGACTTCTGGGCATTGATTTTGTATCCTGCCAGACTGCCGAATTGCTGTATGGGTTCTAGTAATCTTGGGGTCGAGTCTTTTGGGTTTTCTATGTAGACTATCATGTCCTCTGCGAAGAGGGAGAGTTTTACTTCTTCTTTGCCAATTTGAATGACTTTTATTTCTTTTTGTTGTCTGATTGCTGAGGCTAGGACTTCCAGTACTATGTTGAATAGCAGTGGTGAGAGTGGACATCCCTGTTGTGTGCCTGATCTTAGGGGAAAAGCTCCCAGTGTTTCCCCATTGAAAATGATATTTGCAGAAAGGGAGTCAGAACATGAAAGACTCCTAACTCTGGGAAATGAACTAGGGGTGGTGGAAGGGGAGGTGGGCGGCAGGTGGGGGTGACTGGGTGATGGGCACTGAGGTGGGCACTTGATGGGATGAGCACTGAGTGTTATTCTATGTTGGCAAATTGAACACCAATAAAAAATAAATTTATAAAAAAAAAGAAAATGATATTTGCTGTGGGCTTTTTGTAGATGACTTTTAAGATGCTGAGGAATGTTCCCTCTATCCCTACACTCTGAAGAGTTTTGATCAGGAATGGATGCTGTATTTTGTCAAATGCTTTCTCTGCATTTATTGAGAGGATCATATGGTTCTTGTTTATTCTCTTGTTGATATGATCTATCACATTGATTGCTTTACGAGTGTTGAGCAGCCTTGCATCCCAGGGATCAATGCCACTTGGTCATGGTGAATAATCTTCTTAATGTACTGTTGGATCCTAATGGCTAATATCTTGTTGAGAATTTTTGCATCTGTGTACATCAGGGTTATTGGTCTATAATTCTCCTTTTTGGTGGGGTCGTTTTCTGGTTTTGGAATTAAGGTGATGCTGGCCTCATAGAATGAGTTAGGAAGTCCTCCATCTCTTTCTTTCTGAACAGCTTTAGTAGAATAGGTATGGCTTCTTTAAACGTTTGATAGAATTCCTTTGGGAAGCCACCTGGCCCAGGACCTCTTTGTCTTGGGAGATTTTGATGACTACTCTAATTTCGTCCCTGGTTATTGGCCTGTTCAGGTTTTCTATTTCTTCCTGTACCAGTTTTGGTAGTTTGTGCTTTTCCAGAAATGCATCCATTTCTTCTAGATTGCCTAATTTAATGGCGTATAGCTGCTCATAATAAGTTTTTAAAATCGTTTTGTATTTCCTTGATATTCGTGGTGATCTCTTCTTTCTCATTTATTATTTTATTAATTTGAGTCTTTTCTCTCTTCTTTTTAATAAGGCTGGCTAATCGTTTATCTATCTTATTAATTCTTACAAAGAACCAAATCCTGGTTTTGTTGATCTGTTCCACAGTTCTTCTAGTCTCTATTTCATTGAGTTCTGCTCTAATCTTTATTAATTTTCTTCTGCTGCTGGGTGTAGGATCTATTTGCTGTTTTTTCTCCCACTCCTTTAGGTGCAAGGTTAGCTTTTGTATTTGATTTCTTTCCAGTTTTTGGATGGATGCTTGTATTGCGATGTATTTCCCCCTCTGGACTGCTTTTGCTGTATCCCAAGGATTTTGAATGGTTGTATCTTCATTCTCATTAGTTTCCATGAATTTTTTAAATTCGTCTCTAATTTCCTGGTTGACCCTTTCATATTTAGCAGGAAGTTCATTAACTTCCACGTTTTTGAAATCCTTCCAAACTTCTTCATGTGGTTTAGTTCTAGTTTCAAAACATTACGGTCTGAAAATATGCAGGGTATGATCCCAATCTTTTGGTGTCGGTTAAGACCTGCTTTGTGACCCAGTATGTGGTCTCTTCTGGAGAAAGTTCCCTGTGCACTTGAGAAGAATGTGTATTCAGTTGCGTTGGATATAAATTTCTGTAAATATCTGTGAAATCCATCTGATCCACTGTATTATTTAATGTTCTTGTTTCTTTGGAGATGTGTTTAGAATATCTATCAATTGTAAAAAAGTGCTGTATTCAAGTCTCCAAGTATAACTGTATTATTATCTAAGTATGTCTTAACTTTGGTTATTAATTGTTTGATATACTTGGCAGCTCCCACATTTGGGGCATAAGTATTCATGATTGTTAGGTCCTCTTATTGGATAGATCCCTTAAGTATAACATAATTTCCCTCTTCATCTCTTACTACAGTCTTTTATTTATCTCATATGAGGATGGCTAACCCTGCCTTCTTTTGAGGACCATTTGAATGGTAAATGGTTCTCCAACCTTTTATTTTCAGGCCATAGGTGTCCTTCTGTCTAAAATGAGTCTCTTGTAGACAGCAAATAGATGGGTCTAGCTTTTTTATCCAGTCTGAAACCCTGTGCCTTTTGATGCGATCATTAAGCCCATTCACGTTCAGAGTTACTATTGAAAGATATGAGTTTAGTGTCATCATCATACCTATTCAGTCCCTGTTTTTGTGGATTATTCCCTTGGAATTCCTCTTTCTTTTACAGATCCCCCCTTAATATTTCTTGCAGAGCTGGTTTGGTGGTCACATATTCTTTCAGTTTCTGCCTATTTGGAAGCTCTTTATCTCTCCCTCTATTCTGAATGAGAGCCTTTCTGAATAAAGTATTCTTGACTGCATGTTCTTCTCATTTAGGACCCTGAATATATCGTGGCAGCCCTTTTTGACCTGCCAGGTCTCTGTGGAGAGGTGCTCTTAACCTAATACTTCTCCCCATAAAGGTTAGGGATCTCTTGTCTCTTGCTGCTTTAAGGATCTTCTCTTTATCTTTGGAATTTGCAAGTTTCACTATGAAATGTCGGGGTGTTGAAGAGTTTTTATTGATTTTAGGGGTGATAATGCTTTAGGGGGGATAAAGCACCAAGGATAATGTTTTTTTCTAGAGCCACCAGTAGCTTTATAATTGTGCTTCTGAATTGGCTTTCGGACACTGAATTGTAATCCAAATTCTGTAACTCTGCGGGAGAGAGTACTGTTTCTGATTTTTTCTTTTGTGGGGAGTCCTTCCTTCTAGTGATTTTACTCAGGGCAGAGTGGCTAAAAATGAGTTGTATTGGAAACAGGAAAGAAAAAGAGAAAAAAAAGGATGGGAAACAAACAAAAAACAAGGGGGGGTATCATCTGATTCTATACAGTGTAAGTCGCTAGACTTCCCCTAGAACTTTCCAGTGCTGCTTGGTCAAGAACTTGCTCTTCCCCTGTCCTTCCAGCTGGTCTTCTGGTGAAGAGCCTGCTGCTGTGATTCTCAGGGGTGTGCACCTGCGGGAGCTGCTCCCCCCTGCCAGGTGCAAGTGGGAGCTGTTTATCCTGTGAGGCCCCTGTTACCTGGTGGCCCCACTCTGTCCCAGCCACAAGGTGACATCAGGAGGAACAACAGTGGCGGCGGCCAGCTCTCTAGCCCTGGAGTCAGCTCCTGCAGTAACTACCGCAGTATCCCAGTCCACAGGGGCCTGGATGGTCCAGGGGCACGCGGGGCACTGATCTGCACAGCTCCAGGCCACTCGGTGGCAGGAGCATCCTCGCAGTCTTGTGTCCTCCCGGCCTCCGCCTGTCCCAGGGGATCGCCTGATCCTGGGCTGTGTTCCCTGGTGTCCTGGGCTCCAGGGCTTGCACTGCTAGAATCACGCTCTCCAGGTTGTGCTGCCCCCTCTGCATGGAGCTGCTGCCTTAGCCACGGCCTGGGCTGCTCCTGGGGCCCCACCAGACGGGCGCTCCAGCCTTTTAGGGAGCTCAGCCTGTGGTGTGTGGCACACTCTCCCCCAGGGCACACTTCCTCTGTTAGTGTCCCTGGGAGCCTGAGGACATCCCTGCCCCTCCTGGGATCCTGTCTGAGCTCCCTGAGAGTGCCTTTCCATCTGGGAAGATTGGTAAAGCTTCTGCTTCTCCGAGACTGGGCTTTCCTATCCTAGAGGCTCTCACCCCCCGGCCTTAGCCTGGCTCCTCATGGGGCCCCCTCCCCCTTGGATGCTTATTTATTTTGTTATTTTCCATCTTCCTGCCTTGATAGAAGTGCAAACTCTTCTCAATGTAGCATTCCAGCTGTTCTCTCTTTAAATCTCAGGCCGAATTCATAGGTTTTCAGGATGATTTTAAAGTTATCTAAGTAAGTTGGTGGGAACAGGTGACTTGGGGACCCTACTTTTCTGCCATCTTGCCCTGCCTCCCTTCTCTTCCAGGTTTAATGAGATATAACTGACATAAAGCATGTGCAAGTTCGGAGTGCACATCGTGATGACCTGACATACGTATGTACTGTGAAACGGTGACCATAATGGGGTTGACTGGTACCTCCATCCTCCCATATGATTAACTTTATGTGCTTGTGTGTGGTTCTACTCTCGTAGCATCTTTAAAATGCAATGCAGTTTTGTTACCGACAGTCATCGTGCTCCGTATTAGAGTCCCCAGAAGTTATTCTTGTTTTAGGGGTAACTTTGTACTCTCTGGCCTACGTCCTTCTCCCCCATCCCAACCCCCCACTGCCCCTTGCTGTTTCTTTGCCTCTGTTTCTAGAGTATGGCTTTTGTTGTCATTGCTTTTTAGATGCCACATGTAAGTGAGATCACACATTGTCTTTCTCTGCCTGATTGATTTCATGGGGCATAATGTTCTCAAGATCCATCTATGATGTCACATTGGCAGGAGTTCCCTTTTTCTAATGGCCAAATAATATCCCATTGTGTAGTTATGTGATACTCTCTATATATTACATAACAGAATATTATTAGATTGGGATATATATTGCATTCCATATACATAGACCATCCGTCCACTGATGAACAGTCAAGTTGTTTTGACGTTTTGTCTACTGTGGATAAAGCTGGAATAAACCCGAATGTGTAGATTTCTCCTTGAGTAGCAATCTCATTTCCTTCGGATATATACACAAATGTGCAATTAAAGGATCATATGTTAGTTCTATTTTTATTTTTTTAAACCTGTACACTGTTTTCTGTAGAAACTAAACCAGTTTGCATTCCCAGCAACAGTGCATGAGGGCCCCCTTTTCTCCACATCCTCTCCAACACTTGTTACCTCCTGTCTCTGTGACTTTAGCCATCCTGATAGGTGTGAGGTGGTGTCTCATGGTTTTGATGTGTATTTCCCTTATGATAAGTGATGTGGAGCACCTTTTAATGCACCTGTCAGCCATCTGGATGTCTTCTTTGGAAAACTGTCTGTTCAGGTAGACCATCTGCACATATTTTAAACAGGTTATTTGGCTTTTTGTTTGTTGCTTTTTGTCTTTGGAGGTTCTGAGGAAGCATTTTGGATTTTTTTGTATGAATTCTTTATATATTTTGGATATTAACTTCTCATCAGATAAATGTCTGCAAATATTTTTTTCCAGTCTGTAGATTGCCTTTTCTTTCTATTGATTGTTTCTTTTTGCTGTGAAGAGGCTTTTCAGTTTGATGTAGTTCCACTTGTTGATTTTTCCCTTGTTACTTATGCTTTCTTATTTAAAAAGAGTTTATTTATTTATTTGATAGAAAGAGAAAATGAGTGGTGAGGAGCAGCAGGAGGAAAGGGAGGAGCAGACTCCCCCTGAGCAGGAAGTCTAATATGAGCTCCATCTCAGGACCCAAGCTCCATCATGACCTTAGCCAAAGGCAGACGCTTCACCAACTGAGCCACTCAAGGACACTGATGCACTCAGTGTCATATCCAAAAAGTATTATTGTCAAGACCAATATCAAGGAAATTTTTCCTAATGTTTTTTCATAAAAATTTTATAGTGTCAGGTCTCCCATTTTATGTCTTTAATCCATTTCAAGCTATTTTTTTCTAAATGGTATAAGTTAGAGATACAATTCCATTCTTTTGCATATGATTACCTAATTTTCTGAACACCTTTTACTGAAGAAATTATCTTTTGTCCCCACCGAATATCCTTTACTCTCTTGTCAGTTATCAGCTGAATGTGCATGCAGATGTTTATTTCTGGGCTCTTGATATATTCAATTGGTCTATGTGTCTATTTTTACAACAATTCTGTACCATTTTTATTAATACAGTTTACAATCGGTAAGTGTAATGACTTTCTCAAGATTGCTTTGGCTATTCATGGCCCTTTGTGCTCGCATATAAATTTAGGATTGTTTGTTCTGTTTGTGCAAAATTCCATGGGAATTCCAGTAGGGATTGCATCAAATCTATGGATGGTTTTCAGTAATACAAACATTTGAATAGTGTTAATTCTTGAAATCCATGAACCATGAATTCTACCGTGGAAAGATAGCATCTTTCCCTTTATTTTTATTTTCTTCAATTTATTTTATTTCTTATGGTTTAAGGATACAGATCTTTCACCATCTTGGTTACATTTATTCTTCAGTATTTTATTATTGTTAATGCTATTGTAAGTGGGGTTGTTTTATTTATTTTTGAAATATTTTATTGTGAGTATATAGAACTGCAACTGATTTCTGTATGTTGATTTTGTATCCTGCAACTTCATTGATAAAATTCCAAATTATTTTTTAAAGACTTTATTTATTTATTCACAAGAGACACAGAGAGGCAGAGACACAGGCAGAGGGAGAAGCAGGCTCCCTATCGGGAGCCTGATGTAGGACTCGATCCCAGGAACCCGGGATCATGACCTGAGCTGAAGGCATGCTCAGCTCAACTGCTGAGCCACCCAGGAGTCCCTAAAATTCCAAATTCCTGAGCTGCATTTCAAAGTTGCTGAATCAGAAATTCTGAGTGGGGCTCAAGAATATGTATTTTAATAGACTCTCCAGGTGGGGCCCAAGAATGGTAAGTTTGAAAACCACTGCTCTATGCCCATATCTCTTTACCCTTAAAGCCTCCTTTAAGTGAGATTGTAATGTATGAATAATAACCTAAAGATATATCAGAAAGAAAGATTTAAATCGGATCAATTAAACAGGTTGTATTGGGAAATTTTATTATCCATGTGAGATTTCTGTGTGGTTTGAAGTATGAAGTGTATTTTTATCAACTCTAAATTCAAAGTTTCTTATATATGTCTTGGAGAGAATATCAGTTAATATCAGTTGATGTAAGTTAATAGAGTGAGCTATAAATTACTATTTCCTTTTCTTGAGATGTTCCTGAAGAGAGGAAGATTTTGAAGCAACTCATAAAGAGAGCATTACCTCATGCCTCTACCTGGAAAACCTGGTTAGTTGAGAAGGAAGGTAATCAGAAAAAGGTCACAGAAGCCCCCTAGCTCAGGATGGAATATCCTTAAGAGAAGAATAATGTGAAACAGCTAAATTGTCCAACAATTTTTGGTTATTTTGCTGTAAAAGCTTTAAAAAAGGACCAACTGGGGTTTCAGTTCCAGCTTTTCTTCTCAATAGCTTTATAATTTTGACGAGTTGTCTAACCTCCTTAAGTTTCCATTTTTGTCAGTAAGATGGAAACATTAATAAAACGTAATTCAAGTGATTATTGTGATGATGAGATTACAACATAATTCCATGTGAAATATTTCTCACAAGGAGTACCTGGGTTGCTCAGCTGGTTAGAGATGTCATGACTCCTGGTTTCAGCTCAAATTGTGATCTTGGGGTTGTGATATCGAGCCCCATGTCAGACTCCAAGCTCAGTGGGGAGGCTGCTTAAGGTTCTCCCTCTCTTTCTGCCCCTCCTCCTGCTATCTTTCACTGTCTCAAATAAATAAATAAATAAATTTTAAAGAAAAATAAAATGTTTCTCACAATGCTCACACATAGTGAAAATCCCATTAGTTATCAATCACTGGTAAGTCATTTTGTGCTTTAGTCTGGGCTAATCTTCATAAAGAAAAAGGTGATAAAGGTGGACCAAGCTATGCCTTCTCCCACATGGTGCTCACTGGGGAGAAGCCGAGTTCCAAGAACCCAAGTTCTTGACATCCAAGATGGCATCTAGAAATGAGAATGGATTATGACTTTCTTTGATGACCCATCAGTAGATCCTAAACATTGGTTTTTGTAGTTATTGCTAATCACATTCTCTTTTGCATCTTGTTTGCCTCTGTAATACCATTCTGACTCAATTCATCCCCCAAATTACATCTCCCTCCCACTCCTCCATTCTCTTTTTCATTCATTCTTCCTGCATTCTCTTGGGAGAGTGGGCAAAGAAATAGAGGTAGTACATACTTAAAATCCTATATTTAACTTTTTCATTAGAATGTGTCATACATAGAGAAATAGGCTTACATCATAAAGTGGACACCCCCATGTAAACACCCAAGGGAAGAAAGAGAAAGAGAGGAGGGAGGGATTGAGGGAGGAAAAAAAGAAATTTCCAGCACCCCAAAGCCCCTTCATGAACCATTCCCTTTCACCCGCTCAAAGGCAAATGTTATCTGTTCTGTGACACTATTAGACTAGTTTTTCTTTCTTTTAAATTTTACATAAGTGTAACCATACAGCACATATATTTTTATTTCTATATTATTTTGCTTTTCATTGTATATAGTATCCATTTCATGAATACAACATACTTCATTTGTTCACGTCCTTGTGGATAGTTATCAGGTTGCTTCCAGTCTGGGATGGTTACTAAGAAGGTTATGAGTATTACTGTACATAGTTTTTGATATAGATGTGCACTTACATCTGATAAATATATACCTAAGAGTAAACTCATGATCTTAGAAAGTGCATATGTTCAAACTTACTAAGAAAAATGCCCAGTAGTTTTTTTTCAAACTATCTTAACAATTATGTTCCCACCAACAGTGAGTGGAGTTCCTGTGCTCTACTTCTCCCCCAGTGGGTATTTGTCAAGGCTTAACTTTCAGGCTACGTACATGTTAGTGGCACCTCAGTGTGTTTTAAGATATATGTCACTGATTACTAATGAGTAGCACATCTTCTCCTATACTCACCATTTGTACATCCTCTTTTAATAGGCATTAAAGTTTAATACTTAATAGCTTTTAAGTATTTTGCCCATTACTCTATTGGATTGCTACATTTTTGTTTCTTTATTTGCAGAATATTTTTAGAGAGAGAGTGCAGGGGGCAGAAGGGAAAAAAAGAGTCTCAAGCAAAATACATGCTGAAGCATGGAGTCCAATGTGAGACTTGATCTGACCTGAGCCAAAATCAAGAGTCAGATGTTTAACTGACTGAACCACACAGGCATCCAATAGGTACTATTTTACAAATAGGGTAGAAATTTTTAATGTGCTCTGGCTATTATCTCTTTGCTAGTTATGCATATACAAATATTTTTATCCAATTTGATGCATGCCTCTTCATTTTTCAATGTAATCTTTGGATGTAATCCTTAAACTAGAAAGGCAAAATACCAAAACAACTTTGAAATAAATAAAATGGGAAGAATCAGTCTACCTGATATCAAGATTTATTCAAGGTATAGTAACCAACTCTAGGAATTATTAGAGAAGGGATAAACACAGAGATCAATAAGACACAATAGAAAACCAAGAAATAGGCTGATACAAAACATGGCTAACTAATTTTTCACAAAAATGAAAAAACAAATCAATGGAGGAAAAGTACCCTCTTCAATGAGAGTTGCTAAAACAACTGGACATTCACAGGCAAAAAAAAAAGTCTTTTTAAGTCACACACATCTTATACAAAAGTTATAGATTATAAACTCAAATACAAACAGATCACAGATCATACAGAAAGTTCTTACACTTGGTAACAAAAGTACAGTCCATAAATGAAAAATTAGTAAATTGGGCTTAATCCAAATTAAAACTTTCATTCAGTAAAAGATCTCATTAAGAGAATGAAAATACAAGCCACAGACTGGGAGAAAATATTACAGTATGCATAAATAACTCTTAAATACCAACAATAAAACACCTAATTAATCCAAATGGGTAAGGCAAAACCAAGTGATGTCACCAAGATGGCTGGGTAGGAGAACGAAGATGAATTCTTCCCACAAAGATCAACAATCAGAAGCTATCCACAAACAAATACAGATTCTTGAGAACTATGGAGTCCACTTAAGGAGTTTCAGCTACAGAGTGGAACAAAATAACCTTAGAATAACTGAAAACCCCGAAGTCCCCACTTCCTAGTGCAATCACATTGGGCATTAGCCTCCAACATTACAATTATTTTTTTTGGTGGGAGGAGAAATAAACATGAGACCATAGCATTATTTTCATTTGTATATTTTTTATTCCCTTTTGATTTTCCTTTATTTGATATGTCATTCGCAAATATCCTCTCCCATTTCACAGGTTACCTTTTAGTTTTAGATTGTTTCTTTCACTGTGCAGAAGCTTTTTATCTTCATGAAGTCTGAATGGTTCATTTTTTGCATTTGTTTCCCTTGCCTCCAGTGACATGTCTAGAACAAGTTGCTGTGGCTGAGTCAAAGAGGTTGGCTCCTGCCTGTGTTCTCCTCTAGGATTTTGATCGTTTCCTGTTTCACATTTATATATTTCATCCACTCTGAACTTATTTTCTATTTCAGCCAATGTATTATTCCAAAATGCATTTTTGAAGTCCTATCCACACAACATGATGATATTAGGAGGTGTAGATGTTGGGAAATGTTAACCTATGAGGGTGGAACCTCCAAAAATAGGATTAGGGCCCTCCTAAAGGAGACCCCACAGAGCTCCTTAGCCCTTTCCAGCAGGTGAGGACACAATGAGAAATCTGCAGGAAGAAAAGAATCCTCAATCAACCATGCTGGCACCCTGCTCTGAGACTTCCAACAGCCAGAAGTGTGAGAAGTAAATGTGTGGTTAATACATTACCCAGTCTGTAGCATTCTGTTTGTAGCATTTTTTTGTTTTATTTATTTATTCATGATAAACACAGAGAGAGAGGCAGAGACATAGGCCGAGGGGGAAGCCTGATGCACCACTCGATCCCAGGACCTGGGGTCACATCCTGAGCCAAAGGCAGATGCTCAACCACTGAACCACCCAAGTGCCCCTATAGCATTTTGTTATAGCAGACCAAATGCACAGAGATGGACAAGATGCCAAAACTTAGGAGATACAGCAAAAACAGTTCTAAGAGGGAAGTTCACAAGAAAAACAAAACAGGAGGGAGGGGCAAGATGGCGGAAGAGTAGGGTCCCCAAGTCACCTGTCCCCACCAAATTACCTAGATAACCTTCAACTCATCCTGAAAATCTAAGAATTCAGCCTGAGATTTAAAGAAAGACCAGCTGGAATGCTACAGTGAGAAGAGTTCGCGCTTCTTTCAAGGTAGGAGGACGGGGGGAAAAGATAAAGAAAGAAAAGGCCTCCAAGGGGGAGGGGCCCGCTGGGGAACCAGGCTGAGGCCGGGGCGAGTGTCCCCAGGACAGGAGAGCCCCGTCCCGGAGAAGCAGGAGCTGCACCAGCCTTCCCGGGCGGAAAGGGGCTCACAGGGAGTTGGAGCAGGACCCAGGAGGGCGGGGATGCCCTCGGGCTCCCTGGGACACTAACAGGCACCTGCGCCCCGGGAGAGTGCGCCGAGCTCCCTAAGGGCTGCAGCGCGCACGGCGGGACCCGGAGCAGCTCGGGGGGGCTCGGGGGCGGCTCCACGGAGGGCGCTGCGGGGCGGGAGCAGCTGGGGGGCTCGGGTGGAGGAAGAGGCTCTGCGGAGGGGGATGCCGGGTGGGAGCCAAATCCAACAGCGCAGGCCCCAATGCACAGGGCACCGGGACACAGCCCAGGATCCGGCCTCCCCCGGGACAGGGAGAGGCCGGGAGGGCCCAAAACAGCAAGGACGCTCCTGCCCCGAGCTGAGCAGATCAGCGGCCCCACCCTGGAGCCTCCAGGCCCTGCAGACGGAGAGCTCCGGAACTACTGCGGGGGCTGACTCCAGGGCTGCAGAGCTGGCCCCCTCCACTGTGGTTGTTCCTCCAGGGGCCTCACGGGGTAAACAACCCCACTGAGCCCTGCACCAGCCAGGGGGAAGAGCAGCTCCCCCAAGTGCTCACACCTGAAAATCAGCACAACAGGCCTCTCCCCCAGAAGACCAGCTAGAGGCACAAGTTCCAGGGGAAGTCAGGGGTCTTAAAGTATACAGAATCAGAAGATACTCCCCCGTGGTTTTTGGGTTTTTTGTTTGTTTGTTAGTTTGTTGTTTGTTTGTTTGTTTATTTCTGATTGCTCCCCCACCCCCCTTTTTCCCTTTCTTTCTTTTTCTTCTCTTTTTTCCATTTTTTCTTCCTTTCCACTTTTTTCTTTTTCTCTTTTCGTTCCTGCTTTCTCTCCTCTCTTTTGCTCCTTTTCCCAATACAACTTGTTTTTGGCCACTCTGCACTGAGCAAAATGACTAGAAGGAAAACCTCACCTCAAATGAAAGATTCAGAAACAGTTCTCTCTCCCACAGAGTTACAAAATCTGGATTACAATTCAATGTCAGAAAGCCAATTCAGAAGCACTATTATACAGCTACTGGTGGCTCTACAAAAAAGAATAAAGGACTCAAGAGACTTCATGACGACAGAATAGATCCAATCAGGCAGAAATTAAAAATCAATTGAATGAGATGCAATCCAAACTAGAAGTCCTAACGACGAGGGTAATAACAAGGTGGAAGAACGAGTGAGTGACATAGAAGATAAGTTGATGGCAAAGAGGGAAACTGAGGAAAAAAGAGACAGACAATTAAAAGACCATGAAGACAGATTAAGGGAAATAAACGACAGCCTGAGGAAGAAAAACCTACGTTTAATTGGGGTTCCCGAGGGCGCCGAAAGGGCCAGAGGGCCAGAATATGTATTTGAACAAATTCTAGCTGAAAAGTTTCCTAATCTGGAAAGGGAAACAGGCATTCAGATCCAAGAAATAGAGAGACCTCCCCCTAAAATCAATTAAACCCGTTCAACACCTCAACATTTAATAGTGAAGTTTGCAAATTCCAAAGATAAAGAGAAGATCCTTAAAGCAGCAAGAGACAAGAAATCCCTGACTTTTATGGGGAGGAATATTAGGGTAACAGCAGACCTCTCCACAGAGACCTGGCAGGCCAGAAATGGCTGGAAGGATATATTCAGGGTCTTAAATGAGAAGAACATGCAACCAAGAATACTTTATCCGGCAAGGCTCTCATTCAAAATGCAAGGAGACATAAAGAGCTTCCAAGACAGGCAGGAACTCAAAGAATATGTGACCTCCAAACCAGCTCTGCAAGAAATTTTAAGGGGGGGCTCTTAAAATTCCCCTTTAAGAAGAAGTTCAATGGAAAAAAAAAAAAAGAAGAAGTTCAATGGAACAATCCACAAAAACAAGGACTGAATAGATATCATGATGACACTAAACTCATATCTGTCAATAGTAACTCTGCACGTGAACAGGCTTAATGACCCCATCAAAAGGCGCAGGGTTTCAGACTGGATAAAAAAACAGGACCCATCATTTTGCTGTCTACAAGAACTCATTTTAGACAGAAGGACACCTACAGCCTTAAAATAAAAGGTTGGAGAACCATTTACCATTCGAATGGTCCTCAAAAGAAAGCAGGGGTAGCCATCCTTATATCAGATAAACTAAAATTTACCCCGAAGACTGTAGTGAGAGATGAAGAGGGACACTATCTCATACTTAAAGGATCTATCCAATAAGAGGACTTACCAATCCTCAATATATATGCCCCGAATGTGGGAGCTGACAAATATTTAAACCAATTAATAACCAAAGTGAAGAAATATTAGATAATAATACACTTATACTTGGTGACTATAATCTAGCTCTTTCTACCCTCGATATATCTTCTAAGCACAGCGTCTCCAAAGAAACGAGATCTTTAAATGATACACTGGACCAGATGGATTTCACAGATATCTACAGAACTTTACATCCAAACTCAACTGAATACACATTCTTCTCAAGTGCACATGGAACTTTCTCCAGAATAGACCACATACTGGGTCACAAATCGGGTCTGAACCGATACCAAAAATTGGGATCAAAAAAAAAAAAAAGGGATCGTCCCCTGCATATTCTCAGACCATAATGCCTTGAAATTAGAACTAAATCACAACAAGAAGTTTGGAAGGACCTCAAACAAGTGGAGATTAAGGACCATCCTGCTGAAAGATGAAAGGGTCAACCAGGAAATTAAAGAAGAATTAAAAAGATTCATGGAAACTAATGAGAATGAAGATACAACCATTCAAAATCTTTGGGATGCAGCAAAAGCAGTCCTAATGGGGAAAATACATCACAATACAAGCATACATTCAAAAACTGGAAAGAACTCAAATACAAAAGCTAACCTTACACCTAAAGGAGCTAGAGAAAAAACAGCAGATAGATCCTACACCCAGCAGAAGAAAAGAGTTAATTAAAATTCTAGCAGAACTTAACGATATCGAGACCAGAAGAACTGTGGAACAGATCAACAGAACCAGGAGTTGGTTCTTTGAAAGAATTAATAAGATAGATAAACCATTAGCCAACCTTATTAAAAGAAGAGAGAGAAGACTCAAATTAATAAAATCATGAATGAGAAAGGAGAGGTCACTACCAACACCAAGGAAATACCAACGATTTTAAAAACATATTATGAACAGCTATACGCCAATAAATTAGGCAATCTAGAAGAAATGGACACATTCCTGGAAAGCCACAAACTACCAAAACTGGAACAGGAAGAAATAGAAAACCTGAACAGGCCAATAACCAGGGAGGAAATTGAAGCAGTCATCAAAAAACTCCCAAGACACAAGAGTCCAGGGCCAGATGGCTTCCCAGGGGAATTCTATCAAACGTTTAAAGAAGAAATCATACCTATTCTACTAAAGCTGTTTGGAAAGATAGAAAGAGATGGAGTACTTCCAAATTTGTTCTACGAGGCCAGCATCACCTTAATTCCAAAACCTGACAAAGACCCCACCAAAAAGGAGAATTACAGACCAATATCCCTGATTAACATGGATGCAAAAATTCTCAACAAGATACTAGCCAATCGGATCCAACAGTACATTAAGAAAATTATTCACCATGACCAAGTAGGATTTATTCCCGGGACACAAGGCTGGTTCAACACCCGTAAACAATCAATGTGATTCATCATATCAGCCAGAGAAAAACCAAGAACCATATGATCCTCTCATTAGATGCAGATAAAGCATTTGACAAAATATAGCATCCATTCCTGATCAAAACTCTTCAGAGTGTAGGGATAGAGGGAACATTCTTCAACATCTTGAAAGCCATCTACGAAAAGTCCACAGCAAATATCATTCTCACTGGGGAAGCACTGGGATCCATTCCCCTAAGATCAGGAACAAGACAGGAATGTCCTCTCTCACCACTGCTATTCAACATAGTACTGGAAGTCCTAGCCTCAGCAATCAGACAACAAAAAGACATTAAAGGCATTCAAATGGGCAAAGAAGAAGTCAAACTCTCCCTCTTCACCGATGACATGATACTCTACATAGAAAACCCAAAAGCCTCCACCTGAAGATTGCTAGAACTCATACAGCAGTTTGCCAGTGTGGCAGGATACAAAATCAATGCCCAGCAATCAATGGCATTTCTATACACTAACAATGATGCTGAAGAAAGAGAAATTATGGAGTCAATCCCATTTACAATTGCATCCAAAAGCATCAGATACCTAGGAATAATCCTAACCAAAGAGGTAAAGGATCTATACCCTCAAAACTATAGAACACTTCTGAAAGAAATTGAGGAAGACACAAAGAGATGGAAAAATATTCCATGCTCATGGATTGGAAGAATTAATATTGTGAAACTGTCAATGTTACCCCGGGCAATTGACACATTTAATGCAATCCCTATCAAAATACCATGGACTTTCTTCAGAGAGTTAGAACAAATTATTTTAAGATTTGTGTGGATTCAGAAAAGACCCCGAATAGCCAGGGGAATTTTAAAAAAGAAAACCATAGCTGGGGGGCATTACAATGCCAGATATCAGGTTGTATTACAAAGCTGTGGTCATCAAGACAGTGTGGTCCTGGCACAAAAACAGACACATAGATCAATGGAACAGAATAGAGAACCCAGAAGTGGACCCTGAACTTTATGGTCAACTAATATTCGATAAAGGAGGAAAGACTATCCATTGGAAGAAAGACAGTCTCTTCAATAGATGGTGCTGGGAAAATTGGACATCCACATGCAGAAGAATGGAACTAGACCACTCTCTTTCACCATACACAAAGATAAACTCAAAATGGATGAAAGATCTAAATGTGAGACAAGATTCCATCAAAATCCTAGAGGAGAACACGGGCAACACCCTTTTTGAACTCAGCCACAGTAACTTCTTGCGAGATACATCCACGAAGGCAAAAGAAACAAAAGCAAAAATGAACTACTGGGACTTCATCCAGATAAGAAGCTTTTGCACAGCAGAAGATACAGTCAACAAAACTAAAAGACAACCTACAGAATGGGAGATGATATTTGCAAATGACATATCAGATAAAGGGCTAGTTTCCAAGATCTATAAAGAACTTATTAAACTCAACACCAAAGAAACAAACAATCCAGTCATGAAATGGGCAAAACACATGAAGAGAAATCTCACAGAGGAAGACCTAGACATGGCCAACATGCACATGAGAAAATGGTCCCCATCACTTGCCATCAGGAAAATACAAATCAAAACCACAATGAGATACCACCTCACATCAGTGAGAATGGGGAATATTAACAAGGCAGGAAACCACAAATTTTGGAGAGGATGTGTACAAAAGGGAACCGTCTTGAACTGTTGGTGGGAATGTGAACTGGTGCAGCCACTCTGGAAAACTGTGTGGAGGTTCCTCAAAGAGTTAAAAATCGACCTGCCCTATGACCCAACAATTGCACTGCTGGTGATTTACCCCAATGTTACAGATGCAATGAAACACCGGGACACCTGCACCCCGATGTTTATATCAGCAAAGTCCACAAAAGCCAAACTGTGGAAGGAGCCTTGGTGTCCATTGAAAGATGAATGGATAAAGAAGATGTGGTTTATGTATACCATGGAATATTACTCAGCCATTAGAAAGGACCAATACCCCCCATTTGCTTCGATGTGAATGGTTCTGGAGTGTATTATGCTGAATGAAATAAGTCAATCGGAGGACAAACATTATATGGTCTCATTCATTTGGGGAATATAAAATATAGTGAAAGGGAATAAAGGGGAAAGGAGAAAAAATGAGTGGGGAATATCAGGGAGGGAGACAGAACATGAGAGACTCCTAACTCTGGGAAACGAACTAGGGGTGGTGGAAGGGGAGGTTGGCATGGTGGTGGGAGTGACTGGGTGATGGGCACTGAGGGTGGCCCCTGAGAGAATGAGCACTGGGTGTTATTCTATATGTTGGCAAATTGAACACCTATAAAAAAATAAATTTATAATAATAAAAAAATTAAATAGAAAAAAAACAAAAAACAGTAACTAAAATTGTAAATAAATAAAACCTGCAGAATCAGGAAGCCGATATATAGATATATGTAGTCGCTATTACAGGTTCATTGTTTTCACCAATACTGAAGACTCATCAGTACACATATCCTATTATTTTTATTATTTTTATTTTTTCATATCCTATTTAAATACTGAAACTGGAGCCACTAGTGAAGGAAGATCAATTCAGGAGGCACTAAAGACAGTCACCCAGAGTTTTACTTCTGAAAAAGGAATCTATACACCTTTTTCAGTGTGTCTTCTCCTCTCCAATCTAAATTTACCTTATTTCCAAAAAATGCAGTGAGTTGCAAAAAAAAAAAATTATCCTAATAAACTTCTGTGATAACTTGCAATTGTTATGTGACAACTCTGTGTCAGGACCCATCCTTCTAAAATTTTTAATATAAAATGAAAATTAGGTAGTATGAGAAGTACGAACAGATTAGTAAGAGGAATGCACTGGAGCAATATGGCACTCAGGGCTTCTAAGCTACACTACACAGTACCTGCCACTCTGGCCTATTCCAAGGACAACTGCAACTTATTGAAGGGTAAAACAATCATGATGGCATCGCGGGATAAAAGAATTGAGGGTAAAAGCTTACCCCCACAACTAATGGTGGGCTGAGTTTGGGAAGTGCTAAGTTTCAGATATTGGTGGGACACTCCAGAAAAAAAATCCTATAAAAGATAGGGATTTTAAAATGAAATTATGAATTTTGAAAATTCATAGCCTACAGATAAGATTGGAGATAACACCATTTTGGAAAGAATGTTGCAGAACACAATGGGGAATTTAAAAGATGAGATGAAAAGAAGGAAAAGATGAAACAAGGGAGAGAAAGATGAAAGAATAAAGAGTAAAATTAGTGAAAACTAGGAAGACCAGAGTTAGAAGAAATAAGAGGAAACAGAATTGCACAAAACAAGACTCCAGCTGATGGCCTCCTCCCCAGAGAAAGAGTCTGTACTGTTACATAGCTGTAATCACCCTCCAACTCTATCCTGTCTATCCAAGCATCCAGGGTTCTTCACTGGACTGAACTAAAAGGAAACATGATGCAGTGATTCCTTTTTTTTTTTTTTTTTTTTTTTTTTGGTAGGCATGTCAGCTTTCTTTTAATAAAAACAAAAATAAAAAAAATAAAAAATAAAAACAAAAATAGTCATTGTCATCTAGTTAAATAAGTCTCTTGTATAGAGTGTTCCAGTTATTGAAAAAGGGCCCTTAAAAAACCCAACTGCCTAAATCTTTTTTTTTTTAATTTTTTTTTTATTTATGATAGTCACAGAGAGAGAGAGAGAGAGAGAGAGAGAGAGGCAGAGACATAGGCAGAGGGAGAAGCAGGCTCCATGCACCGGGAGCCAGACGTGGGATTCGATCCCGGGTCTCCAGGATCGTGCCCTGGGCCAAAGGCAGGCGCTAAACCGCTGCGCCACCCAGGGATCCCCCAACTGCCTAAACCTTAAACCCTACCCCCTCTTGCCCCATAATACATGTTTGAGGGAAGTCATTTAATGTGCAAATTGGCAAAAACAAATGTGGAGGAGGGGACTTCTTGAAATGACATGCCCGATCAAACATGATGCAGTGATTCCTTTAAAGACTTTTCTGAGAGAAATGTGCCACATTGAAAGGATTACATGTCCCTTTCTTGATCGCATGAGAACACTGTGCTTTATTAATAGACTGGGAGAGAGAAACAGGATGTGGAAAGGGAGAGACAGACACACGCACAGAATGAGGGAGAGACTAAGAGAGAAGGGAAAACAGAAGAAAGAAGAGACAGGAAGGAAGAGAGAGGGATGGAGCACAGGCATAGACACAGAAGAGGGGTTAGATAGAGATGACAGTGGCTAACACTTCTGTAGACCTCATTGTGTGATATAGGATGATGAAGAGAAGATACTAGGTTGACAGATGATGATGGATAGGTAGATGACATAAATGGATGATAGATGATAGATATCCATTACAGGTAGGTTATACATATATATATATACATTATAATAAGTGATAGATGACATTAATGGGTGATTGATAATAGAGATAGATAATAGAAATAGATGATAGATGATAGATAGATAGATAGATAGATAGATAGATGATAGATAGATAGATAGATAGATAGATAGATAGATAGATGATAGATACAGGCAGACCTATTTATATAAAAATTCTTTTTAAGTTTTTCAAAGAATCATGTAAGATGAGGACTATTTTTGTGCTCACTTTTTTTTAAGATTTTATTTATGTATTCATGAAAGACAGACAGAGAAAGGCAGAGACATAGGCAGAGGGAGAAGCAGGCTCCCTGTGGGGAGGCTGATGCGGGACTCAATCCCTGACCCCCAGATCATGCCCTGAGCCAAAGACAGACGCTCAACTGCTGAGCCACCCAGGTGTCCCTGTGCTCACTTTTAAATGAGTAAATCAAAATGTGAAAAGGTTAAGTGACTTGGCCATGTCACAAGTGACTGAGACTCAAGTATTCACTGCATTCAACCACTACACTATACAACAGAGTTGAGCACAGAGAGAAATTTAACCTAATTGGACTGAAGAAAAAAAATCAGATAGTGTTTCCTTTCATTTCTTTTTAAAGAAATGTGCCAGATTCAAAGGGTTGCATGCCACTTTCTTTTTGCCATGAGAGAAATATGTCATAAAGACTTGGGCTGACTGGGCTCAAGGAAGAGTTTCTCATCATATTTAGGATATCCCAACCCTATCCCTACTTCAGTATCAACTGCTAAGCAGTATTTATACAGAATTACACCCATCTTTTAAGAACTTCTCATAACAATTAGAAAGATTTTCCCAACATAGTTGAAGTTTTCAGGATGGTGTTTGTTGAAACACAACAGTCATGCCCATCCTCTAAATTGTGTGTGTCTCTCCCTCCAGTCAGACATAAGGTGGGTACCATGGAAGGAAAAAAATGTGTTTCCCCAGCATAACTGTGTTGTCGGGCTTCTCAGACTATCCATGGCTAGAAATGCCCCTCTTTGGAGTGGTTCTGGTGTCTCACATCCTTACCGTGATGGGGAACAGCTCCATCATATTTCTTACTTTTTTTTCTTTTTTTTTTTTTTTTGTTTTTGCTCCATCATATTTCTTTCCATGGTGGAATGCAGACTCCAGACCCCCATGTACTTCTTACTGGACAATCTCTCTGTGCTAGACCTCATGTCACCTGTACCATAGTACCCCAGCTGCTGGCCAATCTCGGGGGGCCAGAGAAGACAATTGCTTCCTGGGGCTGCATCACCCAGGCCTATCTCTTCCACTGGACAGGATGCACTGAATATACCCTGTTGGCAGTAATGGCTTTTGATCACTATGTGGCTATTTACAGGCCTCTCCAGTACACTCTCATCATGCAGCCCCAGGTGTGTGTGCAACTGGCAGGTGCTGCCTGGACCAGCATTCTACATGTACCTCCAGCCTCCTGCCAATAGAACCCAGGCCAAGTTAATGTCCTTCTTCTACTGTCTTATCACCCCATTGCTCAACCCACTCATCTACACCTTGAGAAACAAGGATGTGAAGAAAGCGTGGAAGAAGATCCTACAACTCCAGAGTGAGGTAAAATCCTAAAAAGGATGGAAGTCATTAAAAAAGCCAAATAATCTCTATCTCCTGGGCCAACCACATGCACAACTCAGTAAATACTGGTAGGTCTGTTTCCAAATGAGTGTCCACAAGCTCCAAGGAAAGAGTCCCCATCTCTCTCAATGTCAACCACCCAATGTTTAGAGAAACTTTCAGCTAGAAAGTGCTCAGTTCTGAAATCTCAAGGGGACCAATCTTGCTCCTTTTTGACCCTCCCCAAATGTCTTGTTCTTGGTGGGAAGAATGAGTTTACACATCTGTAGAAGGGCAAGCAACACTCTCTCTTCAAATCCCATTCTATAAAAGCTCCCTTTTATCAGAGAGCATTTGAGAAAAATTGCTGAAAAGCTTTTGTACAGATCCCAACAAGACTTTTAAATAAGAATTCATTGGATTCATCACATCTCATACCCAAACCATTGTAATCTCTCCTGTCTCTGAGCATCTCAGGTGATCTCTCCTTTCACAAATACTTTATCATCCTATCTATAACTTACCATATTCTTACCTCATTGGTGTCCTCACCATCCATCTTCAATTATTCATTTAAAAAAAACAATTTTAGGCACATCTGGCTGGCTCATTCAGTGAAGCATGGGACTCTTGATCTTGGGTTTGTAAGTTTAAGCCTCATGTTGGGGGTAGAGATGACTTAAAAATAAAATATTTTAAAAAAAGAGAAAGAAAGAAGAGAAAGAAAACATCCTCATAACAAATTTCTTACACTTCTTTCAATTAATTTATGACAGATATGATTCAATATGCCTTTATGTTTCCTAAATATGTATAAACCAATTCCCTCATTTGTCTAATTTCCCTATCACTATATGCTTTTGAAGATTTGAGACAGATTTCTATTATATACTAGCCAAAAAATATTAGGCTTTAAATTCCCAAGGCATATCTAACATACAGCAGGGGTTGAATGAAAGTTTGAACCAAGAGTAGAGTGCAAAGGTAGTCCCCACTTATTGGGGATCAAAAGCACATAACGTCCTCACCAAGCTTGTTTTAGACATTTGCCAGAGCTCTGCGCAACTCCTTTGTGGGGTGATGCCTACTTTTGATCTCTTGTAATGAAGATCTACCGATGCCAGTTAATAGACTTGAAACAGTTTAATACTAACACCTTATTTTCTTTCCAGGATATTATTTGAAAGCACTTATTACCTAAACTTAATTTAAGACCCTCCTTTCCAGAATGAAACTAGACCACTCTCTTTCACCATACACAAAGATAAACTCAAAATGGATGAAAGATCTAAATGTGAGACAAGAGTCCATCAAAATCCTAGAGGAGAACACAGGCAACACCCTTTTTGAACTCGGCCATAGTAACTTCTTGCAAGATACATCCATGAAGGCAAGAGAAACAAAAGCAAAAACGAACTATTGGGACTTCATCAAGATAAGAAGCTTTTGCACAGCAAAGGATACAGTCAACAAAACTCAAAGACAACCTACAGAATGGGAGAAGATATTTGCAAATGACGTTTCAGATAAAGGGCTAGTTTCCAAGATCTATAAAGAACTTATTAAACTCAACAGCAAAGAAGCAAACAATTCAATCATGAAATGGGCAAAAGACATGAACAGAAATCTCACACAGGAAGACATAGACATGGCCAACAAGCACATGAGGAAATGCTCCACATCACTGGCCATCAGGGAAATACAAATCAAAACCACAATGAGATACCACCTCACACTAGTGAGAATGAGGAAAATTAACAAGGCAGGAAACAACAAATGTTGGAGAGGATATGGAGAAAGGGGAACCCTCTTGAACTGTTGGTGGGAATGTGAACTGGTGCAGCCACTCTGGAAAACTGTGTGGAGGTTCCTCAAAGAGTGAAAAATAGATCTGCCCTATGACCCAGCAATTGCACTCCTGGGGATTTACCCCAAAGATACAGATGCAATGAAACGCTGGGACACTTGCACCCCGATGTTTCTAGCAGCAATGTTCACAATAGCCAAACTGTGGAAGGAGCCTCGGTGTCCATTGAAAGATGAATGGATAAAGAGGCTGTGGTTTATGTATACAATGGGATATTACTCAGCCATTAGAAATGACAAATACCCACCATTTGCTTTGCTGTGGGTGGAACTGGAAGGTATTATGCTGAGTGAAATAAGTCAATCAGTGAAGGACAAACATTATATGGTCTCCTTCATTTGGGGAATATAAAACATAGTGACAGGGAATAAAGGGGAAAGGAGAAAAAATGAGTGGGAAATATCAGAAAGGGAGACAGAACATGAGAGACTCCTAACTCTGGGAAACGAACTGGGAGGGGGGAGGTGAAAAGGGAGGTGGGTGGGGGGTGGGGGTGACTGGGTGAAGGGCACTGAGGGAGGCACTTGATGGGATGAGCAACGGGTGTTATTCTATATGTTGGCAAATTGAACACCAATAAAAAATAAATTTATTTAAAAAAATAAATTTATTTAAAAAAATAAAAAACAACCAAACTAACAAACAAAACCAACTCATTTTACACTTGCAACAAACTATGAAAGTGAGGACTATGGCTTCCTACACTTTCCTGGTCACACGAGTAAAGCACAGAGAGGTTAGGTAATCTTCTCAGAGACACATAGACAGTGAGTGACTGACCATGGGGTTGAACCTGTGCCTTGGCCACACTCTAACTGAAATACATGCTACATAAGTTACTTTTGCACTCTGGCTTTATGGCCACACCTGCCCAAAAGAGTTAAAAAATACAGTCTCATTCCTCATTATTGGCTTATTCCTTTTGGCCTTCTAAGATTTGCCATTAATTGCAGATATTCCAAGCTCACACACTACATCAATTACCAGCTAACCCCTTAGACACTAATTAACCAAAACATCAGGGATAACTTCTCAGCAGAGGAAGACAAGGTTTTACTCTCAGTGTCTGGGGAGAAAAAGCAGAGCCCTTATAGAAATGAATGGAAGGAATGAGGTCAAGAGTAACCTCGGGGTAATTTTAAAAGTAGGGGGCATGACACAGGGATGGCTTGTCACCTAAGAAACGTATCTTCAGAAGTAATATCTACTGCATAAACATAAGAGCTAGCTGCTCCACGGTATCAGTCTCTGCAGGCCTTCCAGGCACCATAGCTAGAGCAGATCCGCAGAGCTCCTCATTACCCAGAAAAAGTCCAGAAAGCAGAACATCCCCAGTGAGCAGATTCTCCTTCTTGCCTGAGAATAATATCTCCACACTTGCTCAGAGGGTGAAACTCAGGTGAGGACAGGGTCTCAGCAGCCTACTCAGAGCAAACAGGTTGTGTCTTCCTAGAATACAAAGAGCATTCCCAATGACTCCATCCCTAAACACCCCTCCCCAGCTAAGACCTCCACAAGCTAATAAAGCCTCCATTCCTTAATGGAGCCCTCTGAGGAAGCCAAGGAGCCATGGAAGTAGGTGGTTAGTGGACAGTAAGGGGACATGAGATGGAGGACAAGTGAGTCAATGTATAGCAGCCATTTATTAAGCAGCATGTGTAAAATTGTGTACTTCAAGCTATAGGCATACCAGCTGTCCAGTACTCATTAGAAGAGAGGATGTTGCTCATAGTATGTGAGGACCCGGAACCTCAGTTCTACTGCAGCTCAGTATTTTTTAAGACTTATTTATTTTTATTTTTAAATATTTATTTATTCATGAAAGACACAGACTGAGAGGCAAAGACACAGGCAGAGGGAGAAGCAGGCTCCTTACAGGGAGCTGGATGTGGAACTCAATCCTGGATCCCAGGAGATGGAGATCATTTCCCCTGAAATCAGCCCCCCAACCGCTGAGCCACCCAGTTGTCCCCAGGCTTCTTTTTCTTAGAGACAAGTTGAGAGCTGCCTTCAAGGAATCCTTGTGTCTTGGAGTTATGTACAGTGCATTTCCATTGGCCTCCACAGCAACTGTTGTCTTAGATTCTAACTCCCTTATGTTAGAGGTTGTCAGAAGCTGCATGCAAGGAATCCTTGTTTCTCAGAGTGCAGTAGGCCGCATTTCCATGAGCCTCCACAGGTACATTGATCTAGAGTCTAAGGCAAGGAGGTGAGAGGGTAGTAGAAAACTGCTTTCCAGGAAGGATGGTTGCTGACAGGACACTATGTAGCATTTCCATAGGCCATCCAAAACTGTCGAGTTGTTTCATTCCTAGGTAACTGGATGAGTTAACGGTATTTCTGCTCTTGAGACCTGAATCTTAGAAAGACAACTCCAGTGTGAACGTGAGTAATGAGTGGATAAGAGGGGTCCAGGGGATGGTTCTGGCCAAGGACAGCTGAGGCAGAGACACAGATAGCATGTGCTGCAACATTAGGCTAGGAAGGCAATAGGACAATGTTGCTGGTGACATATGGCCAATGTGGAATGTTGTCAGAAATATGCTGAGCACTGCAAGTCAGGGTGCAGAGGCAGCCAGGAAGGTGCTGGACTGAAGTTGGAAGAACAGCTGACTAGGTAAATTAGGGATGCTCCCATGACTGGTGTCAAAAAGATTAGACGTCAGGGAGGAAGTGACAGCTAGAGACACAGGTCTGGAAGGACTCTGCTGAGTGTGACTGTGGTAGACATGGAAATCACTGGGTTCATCCAGGGAGGCAAGGCAGTGCCCTGGGGAACACCTCTATTTGGGTGATAGGAAGGGGGAAGGAGGTCCAGGGAGTCCAGATGCAAAACAGTTCCAAGTGGACAGGGCAGGACCACAAGGCATCAGATGCAGAGAGAAGAGGGCCAAGGTTGGGCTGATGCACAGCTCTGCAGTCAGCCCACTGGGTGTGTGTGTCCATGCATGCCCAGCACACTGACCTAGAAATTAGTGTCTCCCCTCACCCTTTTCTCCTGGATGACATTACTCTCCTGTTTCTGTCATCCTCTACTGTCTCACTGATGTGTGTGAATGCTGTCCCTGCTTTTTAAAAAACAAAGTACTAAACAGAATAGTGTTAAGAGCAAGAGGTTAGCTTTCAGTCTTGGCTTTATCACGTGTTGCTATGTAAGCAATCTACAGTACACCAGTTGTCTTCCCCAAGCCACTCTGCTCAACAGCAAATGGGGGTAAAAACATCCCCCTCACTGAGTCAGGAAAGTCCTAAGGAACCACAGCATCTGGCTCAGAGGGAGTGTTTAATAATCTGCATTCATTATGAGGTGTGACCCATACCTACCCTCTATCTTTCTCAATTCGTCATCCTTGTATATCTTTCCTCACTATCCTTGCAATGCTTCTTTTCTCGTCTGGTGTAGACTCTGAGAAGACACTTTGGAATCAGAAATCTAAGAAAGGAAATGGTGTGATCTTGAAAGGTGGACAAACGCAATTTTGCCCCGCCCAGATCATTGAATCGAAAATGGTGTCCTGAGCTCCCATTAGAGATAAAACAACTGTGTTCTATAAGAGTCTCCCTAGGAGTATTTCCCATAGGATAGTGGGAGCAGTGTAAAAACTGGCTGTTCCACCAGAATGTTGGAAACAGTATGCAGTTTTGAGACAACAAAGGGAGAAAGGTAGTTTGCACGTACGTATCCATTGAAACCCCAGAGGTGGAGCTGTTTTCAAGGAATATCAGGATTCTTAAGAATGCAGGACTTGGAGGGGAGGGTGGCACTTCATTATTGAAGCAGTGCTGAATAGATCTCCATGAATTTCATAGTTTATGCATAAAGCACCTAATAAGAAACTTAGAACTAATCCTTCATAAATAACCTGTACTCGGGATTTAATTTCTTCTCGGTCCTATCATGCATCATATCATCACCTATCTCGGTCCTATCATGCATCATCACATATCTCGGTCCTATCATGCATCATATCATCACATCACATCATCACATATCTCATCACACATCACACATCACACATCACACATCACATCATCACATATCTCGGTCCTATCATGCATCATATCATCACCTTCATGAACTTGAGGGTGTGCAGTCCTGGGAGGAGTGTAGGAGGTGGGGGCTGGTGGAGTTCAGTGGAAAGGACCCATGAATCAGCAGGTGGTAACCCAATTGCTTCCTAAAAGCTACAGAATCCAAAAACCAAATCAGCTGTAATTTTTTATTGCAATAAGAAGCAGTGCTTGGCAAAAAAAAAAAAAAAAAAAAAAAATGTTCAAGAAACCTAAATGTCACTAAAACTGCCCAATAAATGTGAACTCTGGAAGTAATCTGACCCTTCAGAGACAACTCCAGGGACTGCAGTTCTTACATGGTCCAGATCTTTCTCATTCTGCTTAAAACCCGACACTCTGGGATCTTATTAGGTGTCATGACCAAGTCAACAGCTAAAATGACTTAGCTCCTTCACTCCAGGGTCTCAGAGGATCTTGGATTGTTCCTTTTTTTTCCTTTTTTTTTTTACTGCAAAGTGCATAAGAGTTCTGCCTATGTGGGAGCTGCCTTGAGACAGAGACCAGCGTGTGCAGAAAGCCAGAGATCACCTCTTTGTGGTGACAGAGCCAGATGTAAACCTTAGCAGGTAAGTCGAGCATGTTCCTCTCTTGCTTTCTGCTATTTCTCATCCTCTTTCTACCACCACTTCCAAAAGGCAAAGCAAGAAAACCAAAATGGTCAATTCCCTCTTCATGAATTTGTAGAGAGAAATCAAATATTGTAATAGTGGTGGAAGATATAACAGACTTTGACCAAACTGGAAGAAAATTCTTGTTTATTTTTGGTACGCTTCCCCAAACACCATGCCACCTTACCAGCCCCAGAACTTGGCAGTTGAAGCAAGTATTTTCTCCCCACATCACAGATGGAGAAACCGAAGTTCAGAGATTAAATGACATAGTCAAGGTCATAGAACAGGAGGCAGAGCAAACACATGGGCAGCTGCTCTGCCTCTTGGTTCTGACTTCCCTGCATCTCAGGGTCTCCATGGAGGTGATACAGGATGCAACTCTGTTGCATCATCCATGAGGAAAACTGACTGCTGTTCTCAGGTTCTGTTCGCTTTGACTCATCACAGGCACCAGAGGATGTCTCGGCATGAGAGGTGAAAACCAGAGCTTCTTGGGGGGTCCCCCCAAGGACTTCATCCTTCTAGGTGTTTCTGACAGGCCATGGCTGGAACTCTTTCTGTATGTGGTCCTGCTGGTGTCCTACCTTCTGGCCATGTTGGGGAACATTGCCATCATCCTGGTGTCCAGACTGGACCCCCAACTCCACAGCCCTATGTACATTTTTCTCAGCCACCTCTCCTTCCTGGACCTCTGTTACACCACCACCACTGTCCCACAGATGCTGGTCAACATGGGCAGCACCAGGAAGACCATCAGCTTCGGTGGCTGCACAGTACAGTATGCAATTTTCCACTGGCTGGGATGCACTGAGTGCATTATCTTGGCTGCCATGGCCCTGGACCGCTACGTAGCCATCTGTGAGCCGCTGCAGTATGCCATTATCATGTACCACCCTCTGTGCCAGAAGCTCGTGGCTGTGGCCTGGCTCAGTGGCTTTGGCAACTCCCTTGTTCAGGTGGTCCTGACAGTACAGCTGCCTTTCTGCGGGAGGCAGGTGCTGAACAACTTCTTCTGTGAGGTGCCAGCCATGATCAAGCTGTCGTGTGCTGACACCACCATGAACGATGCCATGCTGGCTGTACTTGTGGCCTTCTTCGTGCTGGTGCCCCTAGCTCTCATTCTTCTCTCCTATGGCTTCATTGCACGCGCGGTGCTCAGGATCCAGTCCTCCCGGGGAAGGCGCAAATCCTTCGGGACTTGTTCCTCTCACCTGGTGGTGGTCTCCCTCTTCTACCTGCCTGCCATCTACATGTACTTACAGTCCCCTTCCAGCTACTCCCAAGAGCAGGGTAAGTTTATCTCCCTCTTCTATTCCATAATCACCCCCACCCTCAATCCCTTTATCTACACCCTGAGGAATAAGGATGTGAAAAGAGCTCTAAGGAGACTCCTGTCAAGGACCTGGAGGTTTTGCAGGAGGCTCTGAGATGTGACTGTCTCCATGAGTGACAGAAGCCTGGGCACCCAAACAGCACAGGTCTTAGGACAGATTCAAGAGCCCCTCAAGTCCCTGTCCCAACATTTCACCTTCTGTGTGGTCATGGTGCCTGAAATCCCACTTCTTCCAGTAGTCTTTGTTCTGAGAGGCCATTTGTTTTGGGGAATCATTTAAACAGAATTGGTGTTCAATAAGCATGTGTCAAATTATTTCATTTCTAGTTTCCTAATTCTTGCCCCTTTTATCTTCCTATTTTTTTCTTATTTCTCTCCCATTTGTCTCTTTCCAATCTTCCCTCTTCCATTTTCATTACTTCTATCTATGTATAATGTGAAACTGAATCAATATCTGATATTATGTATACTAAATTTGCCTCCTTATATTTGAATTCCATAAATTCTATATAACTTTATTTCTCCAAAAACAAAGAGGATTACTTTGTTTTTTAGATGATTCTTTTTTTCCAAAGTCTAAGTTTTCTTCTTTAGGAAATTTCCCCTCCATTGGTTAGAAATAAGCATATTCATTATGGATGTATAAGGCTCTATATTAGGTTTATGGGTACAAACCAAAATAGCATATCTAAAAAAACAAATAATGCTCTAGTTGAGAATACAAGATATATAAATACAGTCAAAGCTAAGGACACTAAGACCTTAAATAACAAGCTCAAGGTCATTGCAACAACTAACAAGGCCCCCAAGATGCAGGTACTAGATTAAGTGTGCTTACGCATGCCATCTTGTTTAAAATGATGTAATCACTTTCATATTTTTCCTTTGTCGTTTAAGAATTTGATTCTTGGAGAGGTTGCCATAGCTTGGCCATACCTACTCTAGTACCTGAGGAACTGAGCCCAGCTCAAAGTCCATACTGGCTGCCTCATTTAGTAGAACAGAGCCACGATGCTAGGACTCTATATTTGCATTTTTGTTATGTTTTGTATTTATTTATATTTAATTTATGCATTTTCATCCTGATGCCACACATATGCCAGACACTAACATAACCTAGCAGAGAAAATATAGGAACAACAACAAATGTATGACAATCAGGACAAAAGGAAAATTAAAGAAGTCTTTCTGACAGTAAAAAGCAAAAAGAAAATATAAATTACAAAACTATAGCATGTGAAAGAACCATTACTATTCCCATTTCCCTGGGCTGCTACAGCAGCCCTTGAATAATAACGGATAGCCCTTTAGAACTGCCTTAGTGACATGCATACTGATATATAAAAGCCTCCTTTTCTGACTTTTCCTAGTGGCATAGGTCCAAGACAGAGTTCAGGGAAAGCAATATAGCATACACGTGAAGACCTTAGTCCATCTGTCTAGCTATGTAGTGATACGACCTGATTTTAGAACACATTTGAAAGGACTGAGGACTGTTTCTCAAAATAGGTGGCTAGAGGTAAAAATGCTATTTTAGATCTTCCACGGTGAGACCGTAAGAAATCTGCTGGTGTCCAGCTAATACAGTTTTTCTGGGTCTGTGAGCCACCAGGTGAAAAGGCTAACAGCCCTAAGGTGGCCATGCCGAGGAGACTATAGGTGGATGCTCTCACCTGCAGCCTGGCCTCCACCAGGCTTCCCCCAGTCCTGCCACATCTGAGAGGAGGTATCCTAGTGCCTCCTGCCCAGCCTGCCCATGAGTTCAGTTATGCCTGGTGACCTTGGTACCACAGCACAGAGCAGAAGAACCTCCCAGCTGAGCCCTGCCCAAACTCCCAGCCCACAAGATGGTGAGATTTAATAAAACAGTTGCTATCCTAAACCACAGGGTTTGGAGATGGTATGGCAGGCAGCTGGAACACTGGGGACTGCTAGAAGAATCCACATCAGAGTTACATGAAAGCACAAAGTAAACAGGGTGAACTTTCCAGAAACATGGATAGTCTTTGACACATGAACAGATGTTTAAATAATTGAACTGATAATGAAAGGAAAGCATTTCCATTATAATAAACTGACATAACAGATAGAAAAATGTAGATTAATTTTTATCATACAACCCAAGACTTCAAATATTCTGCATGCTTTGGTGTGCTGCTCTATATATTATGGTAAGTTTCCTGAAATTCACTTTCCTCTGTGTTTCTGAGTACTTTGTGGAAAAGTGTGAGAAACACTCAAGAAGAAAACAGGATAGGGTGTGTGCTTTCCAGGTACTCTTCCAAAAATGCCACTTTGCCAGGAAAGTTTTGGAAATCTATTGGTTGTATTATGATGATAGACTGTTTTGGGGGAAGGGTGGGGTTTGTTAAATTAATTTTATTAGGCTCCATGATCAATTGCCTCAGTGCAACATCCTATCACTATACATTAAAAAAAAAAAATAACTTCACACACTCAACAAAATTTCAGTTGGTAAATGGAAATAAACAACTGAAAAGTCTTTATGAACCTCACACACACAATAAATATCTGGCTAGCTGAAATTATCTATCACGTAGCATGTAGATATAAAAGGTCTCTGCTAGTTTGTCAAATGCAAAGGCTAGCAATCATTTAGCTGCCATTTCTCCAGGAGGCTTTCAGATGGACAGAGCATGGGTGCAGTGATGCCCACAGTGCAAGACGGCAGAGGGCTCAATGTAGACTTGGTCTTCATGCTGGGATTGACACCCACAGCTGCTAGGTTCCAATCCGTAGTAACTTAGACTTTGTGTGACAATAGCAGAAAGACTTTTATTCTTTAAGGTGAATAAACTCAATTACCTTTGGCGAATGTTATACCCATCTTACCTGTTTAATATTGTGTTTCCAACTCAAAGAGTTGGCCCTGTCCTTTACCCAGGGCAGCTCCTGATAAATACTTGTCATGCCAAAGTCAGCTGGAAAGCTCTGAATTCCTTGGCCACGAGTGAAGATTCAAAATTGGCATTATCTTCAAAACATATCTAGGATATTTAAAATTTTTTATAATGTCAAAAAGAAAAACATGGGAGATGTTTAATATAACTTAAGATAATCATAATGTTCTATTTACCATTTGCACAAATTCCTAATTCTATGGGTTGGTAGTTACCCATCCTCATCCACACCAGACCCAGTGTTACCAAGCTGAAGCCACAAAAGGTTTCCAACAGGAGAAAACACTGTTTTTGCAACATGCAAAAATCCTAGAATCTTTCTGATAGGTTTAAACTACTCTTGCAAGAAAGGTAACATTTTTAATTATTTTACTGCACTTCAGCTTTTAGCAACAAGATCTTTTAAATGGTTTCTTGTGATAATTAGATGCATGATCACGAGAATCAATGTGATAACTGGTTAAAACTCAAGCAAGGATCTGTAATCATCATTAATTGGGTGCTATAGTCAACGTGGCCTGGCATCCACCTTCTCAAGGTGTCCACCTGAGTAGAGGGCTCTTCAACAGAGAGAAAGCCAAGATCTTCCTCAAGAAAACTTGATAATAACACTCTAAAAATTTTATTGACACCGTAGAGGATCTGCCTTTGGTCAGTAAAGGTATCTCACACACTAAATAGTGTTTGTAAAAGATTCAGGTAGTTGAAAATGTATTAATAATAAATTAAATTTTTTTATTTTTTTGTGTATTTTTATTGGAGTTTGATTTGCCAACATATAGTATAATATCCAGTGCTCATCCCATCAAATGCCCCCCTTAGTACCTGTCACCCAGTCACCCCATCCCTCCGCCCACCTTCCCTTCCACTACCCCTTGTTCATTTCCCAGAGTTAGGAATCTCTCAGGTTTTGTCACCCTCTCTGTTTTTTCCCATTCATTTTCTCTTCTTTCCCCTTCAATCTCTTTCACTATTTTTATATTCCCCACATGAGTGAAACCATATAATGTTTGTCCTTCACTCAATGACTTACTTCACTCAACATAATGCCCTCCAGTTCTATCCATGTTGAGCAAATGGTAGGATGTTCTTTAATATCCACGTATTTGAGCTTCTTCCAAATTTCTTCTTGTGAATTGAGTTCTAGCTTTAAAGCATTGTGGTCTAAAAATATGCAGGGGAAAATCCCAATCTTTTGGTATTGGTTGAGATGTGATTTGTGACCCAGTAGGTGGCCTATTCTGGAGAAAGTTCCATGTGCACTTGAGAAGAATGTGTATTCAGTTGCATTTGGACATAAAGTTCTGTAAATATCCATCTGTAAATATCCATCTGTGATATCCATCTGGTACAGTGTACCATTTAAAGCTCTTGTTTCTTTGGTGATGTCATTTGCAGAAAGTGCCATGTTGAAGTCTCCCTGTATTAGTGTATTATCTAACTATATCTTTACTTTGGTTATTAATTGATTGATATACATGTCAGCTCCCACATTAGGGGCATAAATACTCATGATTCTTAAGTACTCTTGTTGGATAGATCCTTTAAATATGATACAGTGTCCCTCTTCATCTCTTCTACAGTCCTTGGGATAAACTGTAATTTATCTGATATGAGGATGGCTACCCCTGCTTTCTTTTGAGGACCATTTGAATGGTCCTTTCATTGTCATGCTGGAGGTGTCCTTAGGTTTAAAGTGAGTCTCTTGTAGACAGCAAATAGATGGGTCCTGCTTTTTTATCCAGTCTGAAACCCTGCGTTTTTTGTTGGGGTCATTAAGCACATTCATGTTCAGAGTAACTATTGAAATATATGAATTCAGTGTCATCATAATACCTATTCAGTCCCTGTTCTGGGGTTATTTCTTTGGGCTTCCTCTTTCTTTTACAGGGTCCCCCTTAATATTTCTTGCAGAGCTGGTTTGGTGATCACATATTCTTTCAGTTTCTGCCTATCTTGGAAGCTTTCTGGCCTGCCAGGTGTCTGTAGAGAGGTCTGCTGTTAATCTGATCTTTCTCCCCATCCCGAGTTAGGGATTTCTTGTCTCTTGCTGCTTTAAGGATCTTCTCTTTATCTTTGGAATTTGCAAGCTTCACTATTAAATGTCGAGGTGTTGAGCGATTTTTATGATTTTAGGGGAGATCTCTCTATCTCCTGGAATTGAATGCCTGTTTTCCTTCCCAGATTAGGAAAGTTTTCAGCTATGATTTGTTCAAATACAGATTCTGGACCTCTGTCCCTTTCAGCACCCTTGGGAACCCCATTTAAACATTGATTTTTCTTCCTCAGGCTGTCACTTATTTCCCTTAATCTATCCTCATGATCTTTTAATTGTTTGTCTCTTTTTTCCTCAGTTTCCCTCTTTGCCATCAACTTGTCTTCTATGTCACTCACTCATTCTTCCACCATGCCTCCGCCATGTAGGTCAATTAAAATACTCTATTTTTTTAATTAAAAACTAGATTTAGGTAGTTGATTGACCAGATTGTGTTGTTACAGGGTCATCAGTCATTGGGACGTGTATGTAAAAGAGAACATTTACTCTCATCTTTCTTGGCACTCATTCTGACATTAATTATTTAGCAGAGCCAAACATCTAATTATACCACCCCCATGTTTTCATGATTTAAAAAAAAATCAAGGGTCACCCGGGTGGCTCAGTGGTTGAGCATCTGCCTTTGGCTCAGGTTGTGACCCCAGGGTCCTAGGATCCAGAGCCACATCTCAGCTCCCTGCAGGGAGCCTGCTTCTCCCTCTGCCTGTGTCTCTGCCTCTCTCTGTCTCATGAACAAATAACTAAAATCTTCTGAAAAAAACAAAAGCAGGATAGCCCAGGTGGCTCAGCAGTTTAGCGCTGCCTTCAGCCCAGGGCCTGATCCTAGAGACCCAGGATCGAGTCCCACGTTGGGCTCCCTGCATGGAGCCTGCTTCTCCCTCTGCCTGGGTCACTGCCTCTCTCTCTCTCTCTCTCTCTCTCTCTGTGTGTCTCTCATGAATAAATAAAATAAAATCTTTAAAAAAACAAAGCAAAGTCAAGTGTACCCATTTTTTAAATTATCTTAAAGAATTACTACTATCTTTCATGTTTTCCTCATTAACCATCCTCAGATGTTTTTAAAAAATAATATGATCAGTTAAGTACACAAATTTGACCATATCTTTCTTTATTTTTTATTGCATTATAATTAATGTAGTGCTGTATTAGCTTCAGGTGTGCCCCGTAGTGAGTCAAGTCCATACCTTTCTCAGTGCTCAGCAAAGTGAGCATTATATTATCACCATCACCTATTGCTCTTCCCCTCTGGTACTCAGAAGTTTGGGCTCTGTAGTTGAGTCTGTGTTCTGTTTCTTCTCTTTTACTTTGTTCATTTGTTGTTGTTGTTGTTTTTTATAATAAATTTATTTTTTATTGGTGTTCAATTTGCCAACATACAGAATAACGCCCAGCGCTCATCCCGTCAAGTGCCCCCCTCAGTGCCTGTCACCCATTCGCCCCCACCCCCCGCCCTCCTCCCCTTCCATCACCCCTAGTTCGTTTCCCAGAGTTAGGAGTCTTCATGTTCTGTCTCCCTTTCTGATATTTCCCACACATTTCTTCTCCCTTCCCTTATGTTCCCTTTCACTATTATTTATATTCCCCAAATGAATGAGAACATACAATGTTTGCCCTTCTCCATTTGACTTACTTCACTCAGCATAATACCCTCCAGTTCCATCCACGTTGAAGCAAATGGTGGGTATTTGTCGTTTCTAATGGCTGAGTAATATTCCATTGTATACATAGGCCACAGCTTCTTTATCCATTCATCTTTCGATGGACACCGCGGCTCCTTCAACAGTTTGGCTATTGTGGACATTGCTGCTAGAAACATCGGGGTGCAGGTGTCCCGGTGTTTCATTGCATCTGAATCTTTGGGGTAAATCCCCAACAGTGCAATTGCTGGGTCGTAGGGCAGGTATATTTTTAACTGTTTGAGGAACCTCCACACAGTTTTCCAGAGTGGCTGCACCAGATCACATTCCCACCAACAGTGTAAAAGTGTTCCCTTTTCTCCGCATCCTCTCCAACATTTGTGGCTTCCTGCCTTGTTAATGTTCCCCATTCTCACTGGTGTGAGGTGGTATCTCATTGTGGTTTTGATTTGTATTTCCCTGATGGCAAGTGATGCAGAGCATTTTCTCATGTGCGTGTTGGCCATGTCTATGTCTTCCTCTGTGAGATTTCTGTTCATGTCTTTTTCCCATTTCATGATTGGATTGTTTGTTTCTTTGGTGTTGAGTTTAAGAAGTTCTTTTTTTTCAGTTTTTTTTAATTTATTTTTTATTGGTGTTCAACTTACTAACATACAGAATAACCCCCAGTGCCCGTCACCCATTCACTCCCACCCCCCGCCCTCCTCCCCTTCCACCACCCCTAGTTCGTTTCCCAGAGTTAGCAGTCTTTACGTTCTGTCTCCCTTTCTGATATTTCCCACACATTTCTTCTCCCTTCCCTTATATTCCCTTTCACTATTATTTATATTCCCCAAATGAATGAGAACATATAATGTTTGTCCTTCTCCGACTGACTTACTTCACTCAGCATAATACCCTCCAGTTCCATCCACATTGAAGCAAATGGTGGGTATTTGTCATTTCTAATAGCTGAGGAATATTCCATTGTATACATAAACCACATCTTCTTTATCCATTCATCTTTCGTTGGACACCGAGGCTCCTTCCACAGTTTGGCTATCCTGGCCATTGCTGCTATAAACATCGGGGTGCAAGTGTCCCCGCGTTTCAGTGCATCTGTATCTTTGGGGTAAATCCCCAACAGTGCAATTGCTGGGTCGTACAGCAGGTATATTTTTAACTCTTTGAGGAACCTCCACACAGTTTTCCAGAGTGGCTGCACCAGTTCACATTCCCACCAACACTGTATGAGGGTTCCCTTTTCTCCGCATCCTCTCCAACATTTGTTGTTTCCTGCCTTGTTAATTTTCCCCATTCTCACTGGTGTGAGGTGGTATCTCATTGTGGTTTTGATTTGTATTTCCCTGATGGCAAGTGATGCAGAGCATTTTCTCATATGCATGTTGGCCATGTCTATGTCTTCCTCTGTGAGATTTCTGTTCATGTCTTTTGCCCATTTCATGATTGGATTGTTTGTTTCTTTGGTGTTGAGTTTACTAAGTTCTTTATAGATCTTGGAAACTAGCCCTTTATCTGATATGTCATTTGCAAATATCTTCTCCCATTCTGTAGGTTGTCTTTGAGTTTTGTTGACTGTATCCTTTGCTGTGCAAAAGCTTCTTATCTTGATGAAGTACCAATAGTTCATTTTTGCTTTTATTTCTTTTGCCGTCGTGGATGTATCTTGCAAGAAGTTACTATGGCCGAGTTCAAAAAGGGTGTTGCCTGTGTTCTTCTCTAGGATTTTGAGGGAATCTTGTCTCACATTTAGATCTTTCATCCATTTTGAGTTTATCTTTGTGTATGATGAAAGAGAGTGGTCTAGTTTCATTCTTCTGCATGTGGATGTCCAATTTTCCCAGCACCATTTATTGAAGAGACTGTCTTTCTTCCAATGGATAGTCTTTCCTCCTTTATCGAATATTAGTTGCCCATAAACTTCAGGGTCCACTTCTGAATTCTCTATTCTGTTCCATTGATCTATGTGTCTGTTTTTGTGCCAGTACCACACTGTCTTGATGACCACAGCTTTGTAGTACAACCTGAAATCTGGCATTGTGATGCCCCCAGATATGGTTTTCTTTTTTAAAATTCCCCTGGCTATTCGGGGTCTTTTCTGATTCCACACAAATCTTAAAATAATTTGTTCTAACTCTCTGAAGAAAGTCCATGGTATTTTGATAGGGATTGCATTAAACGTGTAAATAGCCCTGGGTAACATTGACATTTTCACAATATTAATTCTGCCAATCCATGAGCATGGAATATTTTTCCATCTCTTTGTGTCTTCCTCAATTTCTTTCAGAAGTGTTCTACAGTTTTTAGGGTATAGATCCTTTACCTCTTTGGTTAGGTTTATTCCTAGGTATCTTATGATTTGGGGTGAAATTGTAAATGGGATTGACTCCTTAATTTCTCTTTCTTCAGTCTCATTGTTAGTCTAGGAATGCCACTGACTTCTGGGCATTGATTTTGTATCCTGCCACGCTACCGAATTGCTGTATGAGTTCTAGCAATCTTGGGGTGGAGGCTTTTGGGTTTTCTACGTAGAGTAGTATCATGTCATTGGCGAAGAGGGAGAGTTTGACTTCTTCTTTGCCCATTTGAATGCCTTTAATGTCTTTTTGTTGTCTGATTGCTGAGGCTAGGACTTCCAGTACTATGTTGAACAGCAGTGGTGAGAGTGGACATCCGTGTGTTGTTTCTGATCTTAGGGGAAAGGCTCCCAGTGCTTCCCCATTGAGAATGATATTTGCTGTGGGCTTTTCATAGATGGCTTTTAAGATGTCGAGGAATGTTCCCTCTATCCCTACATTCTGAAGAGTTTTGATCAGGAATGGATGCTGTATTTTGTCAAATGCTTTCTCTGCATCCAATGAGAGGATCATATGGTTCTTGGTTTTTCTCTTGCTGATATGATGAATCGCATTGATTGTTTTACGGGTGTTGAACCAGCCTTGTGTCCCAGGGATAAATCCTACTTGGTCATGGTGAATAATTTTCTTAATGTATTGTTGGATCCTATTGGCCAGTATCTTGTTGAGAATTTTTGCATCCATGTTCATCAGGGATATTGGTCTGTAATTCTCCTTTTTGGTGGGGTCTTTGTCTGGTTTTGGAATTAAGGTGATGCTGGCCTCATAGAACAAATTTGGAAGTACTCCATCTCTTTCTATCTTTCCAAACAGCTTTAGGAGAATAGGTATGGTTTCTTCTTTAAACGTTTGATAAAATTCCCCTGGGAAGCCATCTGGCCCTGGACTCTTGTGTCTTGGGAGGTTTTTGATGACTGCTTCAATTTCCTCCCTGGTTATTGGCCTGCTCAGGTTTTCTATTTCTTCCTGTTCCAGTTTTGGTAGTTTGTGGCTTTCCAGGAATGCATCCATTTCTTCTAGATTGCCTAATTTATTGGCGTATAGCTGTTCATAATATGTTTTTAAAATCGTTTGTATTTCCTTGGTGTTGGTAGTGATCTCTCCTTTCTCATTCATGATTTTATTAATTTGAGTCTTCTCTCTCTTCTTTTTAATAAGGCTGGCTAATGATTTATCTATCTTATTAATTCTTTCAAAGAACCAACTCCTGGTTCTGTTGATGTGTTCCACAGTTCTTCTGGTCTCGATTTCGTTGAGTTCTGCTCGAATCTTTATTAACTCCCTTCTTCTCTTGGGTGTAGAATCTATTTGCTGTTTTTTCTCTAGCTCCTTTATGTGTAAGGTTAGCTTTTGTATTTGAGTTCTTTCCAGTTTTTGAATGGATGCTTGTATTGCGATGTATTTCCCCCTTTGGACTGCTTTTGCTGCATCCCAAAGATTTTGAACGGTTGTATCTTCATTCTCATTAGTTTCCATGAATCTTTTTAATTCTTCTTTAATTTCCTGGTTGACCCTTTTATCTTTTAGCAGGATGGTCCTTAACCTCCACGTGTTTGAGGTCCTTCCAAACTTCTTGTTGTGATTTAGTTCTAATTTCAAGGCATTATGGTCTGAGAATATGCAGGGGACAATCTCAATCTTTTGGTATCGGTTCAGACCCGATTTGTGACCCAATATGTGGTCTATTCTGGAGAAAGTTCCATGTGCACTTGAGAAGAATGTGTATTCAGTTGAGTTTGGATGTAAAGTTCTGTAGATATCTGTGAAATCCATCTGGTCCAGTGTATCATTTAAAGCTCTCGTTTCTTTGGAGATGTTGTGCTTAGAAGACCTATCGAGTATAGAAAGAGCTAGATTGAAGTCACCAAGTATAAGTGTATTATTATCTAAGTATTTCTTCACTTTGGTTAATAATTGATTTATATATTTGGCAGCTCCCACATTCGGGGCATATATATTGAGGATTGTTAAGTCCTCTTGTTGAATAGATCCTTTAAGTATGATATAGTGTCCCTCTTCATCTCTCACTACAGTCTTCGGGGTAAATTTTAGTTTATCTGATATAAGGATGGCTACCCCTGCTTTCTTTTCAGGACCATTCGAATGGTAAATGGTTCTCCAACCTTTTATTTTCAGGCTGTAGGTGTCCTTCTGTCTAAAATGAGTCTCTTGTAGACAGCAAATAGATGGGTGCTGCTTTTTTATCCAGTCTGAAACCCTGCGCCTTTTGATGGGGTCATTAAGCCCGTTCACATTCAGAGTTACTATTGAGAGATATGAGTTTAGTGTCATCATGATATCTATTCAGTCCTTGTTTTTGTGGACTGTTCCACTGAACTTCTTCTTAAATGGGAATTTTAAGAGTCCCCCTTAAAATTTCTTGCAGAGCTGGGTTTGGAGGTCACATATTCTTTTAGTTGCTGCCTGTCTTGGAAGCTCTTTATGTCTCCTTCCATTTTGAATGAGAGCCTTGCTGGATAAAGTATTCTTGGTTGCATGTTCTTCTCATTTAGGACCCTGAATATATCCTGCCAGCCCTTTCTGGCCTGCCAGGTCTCTGTGGAGAGGTCTGCTGTTACCCTAATACTCCTCCCCATAAAAGTCAGGGATTTCTTGTGTCTTGCTGCTTTAAGGATCTTCTCTTTATCTTTGGAATTTGCAAGCTTCACTATTAAATGTCGAGGTGTTGAACGGTTTTTATTGATTTTAGGGGGGGATCTCTCTATTTCCTGGATCTGAATGCCGGTTTCCCTTCCCAGATTAGGAAACTTTTCAGCTAGAATTTGTTCAAATACATATTCTGGCCCTCTGGCCCTTTCGGCGCCCTCGGGAACCCCAATTAAACGTACGTTTTTCTTTCTCAGGCTGTCGTTTATTTCCCTTAATCTATCTTCATGGTTTTTTAATTGTTTCTCTTTTTTCCTCAGTTTCCCTCTTTGCTATCAACTTGTCTTCTATGTCACTCACTCTTTCTTCCACCTCATTAACCCTCGTCGTTAGGACTTCTAGTTTGGATTGCATCTCATTCAATTGATTTTTAATTTCTGCCTGATTAGCTCTAAATTCTGCAGTCATGAAGTCTCTTGAGTCCTTTATGCTTTTTTTCTAGAGCCACCAGTAGCTGTATAGTAGTGCTTCTGAATTGGCTTTCTGACATTGAATTGTAATCCAGATTTTGTAACTCTGTGGGAGAGAGGACTGTTTCTGATTCTTTCTTTTGAGGTGAGGTTTTCCTTCTAGTCATTTTGCTCACTGCAGAGTGGCCAAAAGCAAGTTGTATTGGGAAAAAGAGAAGAATAGAGGAGAGAAAGAAGGAAAGAAAAGAGAAAGAGAAAAAAAAGGGAAGAAAAAAAACACGAAAAAAAAAAAAGAAGAAAAAGAGAAAGAAAAAGAAAGGAGAAAAAAAGGGGGTGGGGGAAGGAAACAAATCAAAAAGCAAAAGAAAACAAAACAAAAACAAAACAAAACAAAACAAAAGAAAAAAGAACCACGGGGGAGTATCTTCTGATTCTGTGTACTTTAAGTCCCTTGACTTCCCCTGGAACTGATCCGTCTAGCTGGTCTTCTGGGGGAGGGGCCTGCTGTTCTGATTTTCAGGTGTTAGCACTTGGGGGAGCTGCTGTGCCCCTGCCTGGTGCAGGGCTCAGTGGGGGTTGTTTACCCCGTGAGGCCCCAGGAGGAATAGCCCCAGTGGCGGGGCCAGCTCTGGATCCCTGGATTCAGTTCCGGCAGGAACTCCGTCTGCAGGGCCTGGAGGCTCCGGGGCGGGGCCGCTGATCTGCTCAGCTGGGGCAGGAGCGTCCTTGCTGTCCTGCGCCCTCCCGGCCTCTGCCTGTCCCGGGGGAGGCCGGATCCTGGGCTGTGTCCCGGCGCCCTGTGCTCCGGAGCCTGCGCTGGTGGATTCGCGCTCCCGCCCCGCAGCCCCCTCCGCGGAGCCGCCCCCGAGCCCCCCGAGCTGCTCCCGCCCCGCAGCCCCCTCTGCGGAGCCGCCGCCCGAGCCCCTCCGAGCTGCTCCTGGAACCGCGCAGCCCCCTCCGCACGGAGCCTCTTCCTCTGCCCGAGCCCCTCCGAGCTGCTCCGGACCCCGCCGGGTCCCGCCGTGCGCGCTGCAGCCCTTAGGGAGCTCGGCGCACTCTCCTGGGCGCGCAGTTGCTCTGTTACTGTCCCCGGGAGCCCGAGGGCATCCTCGCCCTCCTGGGTCCTGCTCCAAGTCCCCGCGAGCCCCTTTCCTCCCGGGAAGGTCGGTGCAGCTCCTGCGTCTCCGGGACGGGGCTCTCCTGTCCTGGGGACACTCGCCCCGGCCTCAGCCCGGCTCCTCGCGGGCCCCTCCCCCTTGGAGGCCTTTTCTTTCTTTATCTTTTTCCCCGTCTTCCTACCTTGATAGAAGCGCGAACTCTTCTCACTATTGCATTCCAGCTGGTCTCTCTTTAAATCTCAGGCCGAATTGATAGATTTTCAGGATAATTTGAAGGTTTTCTAGGTAATTTGGTGAAGACAGGTGACTTGGAGACCCTGCTCTTCCGCCATCTTGCTCCTCCCCCCAAGAAGTTCTTTATAGATCTTGGAAACTAGCCCTTTATCTGATCCATCATTTGCAAATATCTTCTCCCATTCTGTTTTTGTTTTTTATATTCTGCACAAAAGTGAAATTATTCATATTTGTCTTCCTCCGACTGACTTATTTCACTTAGCCGAGTGCTCTGTGGGTCCCTTCTTGTTGTTATGAATTGATCTCATTCTTTTTCATGGCTGCATATTAATTCACAAAGATATATGTGCCCCTATGTGTAGTGCAGCCTTATTTACAGCAACCAGGACACAAAGGCAATCCAAGTGTCCTTCCATAGATGATACGTATGTATCATCTACCATTCAGCCCCCAACCCCCAAGAGTGCACAAAGCCTTCCTTGACAAACTGTAATTAATTGTCAAAAATCCTCATGGTGGGGTGCTGGGTAGTTGGCTACATGTCTGATTCTGGGATTCATGGGTTTCAGCTCAGGTCAGGATCTCAGGGTCCTGGGATTCTTCAACCGAGAGTGTGCTGCAGATTCTCTCTCCCTCTCCCTTAAATAAATAAATCTTTTAAAAAATTCTGTTTCCTGTTTCCTTACTCCTAACTTCCAACACCTCATTTAATCATCTCTTGACACACACACTTGATTCTCAAAAAAAAAAAATTTTTTTTTTTTTTTTACACCCATGCTCTCTACTAAACAGTACTGTGCCAGCTCTGTGGCTATGGTCTTTGGATATCAAGTTGAGCGCCCTATACACACTCTGCTTCATGATGACAAGTTGGGGCCTGGGCAACAAAAATGATGCTCTCAGTCAGCTGCGTCCTGGGAGCACGTCCAGTGGGAGCCAGGCTGTGGGAGACAGGACTTTCTCTGCCGGCTGTGGTCTGCCCATCCACATGTTCTCCACAAGCCTGCCTCCCGCCAGGCCACGGCTGAGTCCCCTCTGCACACCTGCAAGCTCAGCCTTTACGGCCTTCAGGGGTGGACACCCCACAGTCCAGAGGCATTCCCTCCAGCCCTCCTCCAAACACCTGCTCTGGTAAAGCCAGCTATCATTTGCTGATCTCATGCCCCCCACCCCCACCCCGAGACACCTTACGTCGTCGTTCTCCTCTGATAGCCAAGCCCTAACTGACAGTCCTTACATTAAGTTCCCTCAGCTAAAACACTGGTCTAGGGCAGCCTGGGTGGCTCAGCAGTTTAGTGCTGCCTTCAACCCAGGGCGTGATCCTGGAGGCCCAGGATCGAGTCCCACCTCAGGCTCCCTGCATGGAGTCATTTCTCCCTCTCCCTCTGTCTGTGTCTGTGTCTGTGTCTCTGCCTCTCTCTGTGTCTCTCATGAATGAATAAATTAAAAAAAAACACTGGTCTAGGCTCTGTTGCTGGCTGTGCTCTGAGACACCCGTATGTCACTCAGATGCTGCCATCACTGCTCCAGTTACCGAAAGGCAGGACTCCTACCTGACAACTCCTTAGTTAGAATGCGTTGCACAGTCTCAGGGCAGAAAGGCACTTAATGCAAAGGAGTTCTTGCTGCCAGAGCCATTCCTGTGCTCCAGGCAGCAATGCCCTGAGTCCCAATGAGGCTCATGTTAAGGTAATTCTCAGCACAGATAAACAACGTACCACAAAGTCGAAAACAGATGCCTTTTTTTCCACTCATGGTCACAGAATGAACTTTTCTACCCTGGGAGCTGGGCTCCAGGGGTGCCATTCCCAACAAAGTCCCCCAATCCTTGGAGAACGTTGCCCACTAGAACGGAAACTGAAACTGAGCCTTTAACCTGCGACCCTGCTCCTGAAATTTGCCCCTCAAAGGTGATGAGAGGAGAGAGGAAAATAAACTTCATTGTACCCCACGCAGTGCTCTGAAGGCAATAGTAGGCTTTTTAAATCTCAAAGTAAGAAAATGACACACATATAATCATCCCTCGAAGTTTTGCACAAAACGGAGAGTAGAGTGACTAGCCCATGGCAACGAGGCGAGTGCTTGGGACCCTACATGCTTGCTGACCGATTATTCACCCCAGTCAGGTGTCCGATCATGCAATCCAGTGTAGACACTAGCTGAGGAGTTACCACAGAACTCATAGGACCACCCCCCCACACACACACACTTCAAAGGCTGGTCGCAAATCTCAAGGGCCACCTACAGTTTTGAATGATTTACCTATAAATTCTGAGCTGCCCACAGCCCACCCTTCAGGTGCAGTGATCTGCAAGAACTCACAGAGCACACTGAAACATGTTATGCCTGTGATTACCACATAACTTGGAAACAGCCAAAACCAGAGAGATGCACAGGGTGGGGTCAGCTTCAGGGAAGGGAATGCAGAGCTTCCAGGCGCCACCCTCAGGGGGAGAGTGCATCACTTTCCTGCACATCAGTGCATGTAGCTCTGTGAGACCTGGATGCCTGGAGTTCTCACGGGGGTTTATCACGCAGGCATGTACTTGTGACATTGTGATTGGCCTAGTCCATCCCTCGTGCCCTCCCCAGAGGTGGAGGAGATGAAGCTGAAGGTCCTCAGTGCTTAGTCTTTCTGGTGGGCCAGCCCCTCCCTTGAAACCCTGCAAAGATACCACATGAGTTACATTCGCATAGACCCAGGTCTGGTTGAAAGAGGCTTTTTCCCATCACTCAGAAAATCCAAAGGGTTTTTGAAGCTCTGTGCCAAGCACTGGGAACAAGGATCATATATACACATTTTTTATTTTACCTCCAACACTGAGTACAGAAGCCTCATATCATTCACTATAGTGACTTCATATAAAGGGAACTAGAAGTTCCAACCATGGGGGACGTGAAGAGCATCCCTGGGGGACCCAATTTATGCCAGCCTGGAGCATGAGAACTGCAGCTGGAACAGAGTAGCACAGGTGCGGTGGGATAGAGGGGAGACATCCAGGCCCCGAGGCCCCATGAGTAGTGCATCAGTGTGTTCCTGATGCTGGAAGGTCAACACCAGAGCTGAAGGGTTGCAGTATGTCCTAGGAGCTCAACAGTCTCCAAAATCAGTGCCTTGGACACAGGAGCAGGGTGAGGTCAGCTTCGGGCAGGAGCTCACAGAGATCTCTGGTTCAACAACCTGCAAGGCCCCAGGACCTTGGTTTCCTGCATCCTTCATGCTTGGCTCCCACTAGGCACAGACTGAAGGAAATCCATAATCTATACTTTCTCCAAAGGTCTTGGCAGACCTGAGGCCTCATGGGCCCGCCCCTGCTCAGGCTGCATTCCCTACATGGCCACTGTGTTGCTCCAGTTAGACAACTGAGTCTGATGTGCAGAGAGGGAGGCTGAGGACACCATCTGGAGCTGTTGCGTCACAGCTTTCCACCAGGTCTGCATGCCAGACTTGAAAGGCAACCGCTTGTCCAAGAAAGCAGCATTTCTTTAAAAAGAAAAAGGAAAAGAAAGCCTTGCAAACACCTGTCATTGACCGCTGGTGCTGTTTCCAATTCTTAGCAACTTTGGAAATGTAAATCATGGATGTCGAATTGCCTTCATGAGGGCAACAGCATTTATCAAAGGCGGTGAGTCACCCTCAGAGAAATCCAATTAAACATCCGGATTTCAAATGATCCTGCTTTTTTAAATGTATTTATGTATTTATTTATTTAAAGATTTTATTTATTTACTCATGAGAGACACAAAGAGAAAGGCAGAGACACAGGCAGAGGGAGAAGCAATCTCCTTGTGGGGAGCTCGATACAGGACTCAATCCTAGGGCCCTGGGATCATGCCCTGAACCAAAAGCAGATTCTCAACCACTGAGCCACCCAGGCATCCCGAGGACTATTTCAAATGATCCTGCTTTGCATTCTGCTATCAATACAGTTTCTACTCTGGGCCCCTTCAGCGTTTGGGCCTCCTGTGCTTTTTCTGCTACCTACTGAGTCTCCGCCAGTGTGCTAGGTCCTCTCCTAAACTTACCTTCCCCACTCCCACGGCCACCTCTCATGCTCATACAGTACTAGCAGCAGCTATCATTCACCTGAGCACATACACAGGTCGGGAATGGGACCTGGTACTACCTCATTTCTGTAGGGCAGGTATTATCATTCCTAACTTTATCTAAGACTCAAAGAGGTTAAGTAAATCATCCAAGATCACACAGCTGGCAAAGCATGAAAGTAAGATTGAGGGCACCTGGGTGGCTCAGTGGTTACATGTCTGCCTTTGGCTTAGGGCATGATCCTGGGGTCCTGAGATCAAGTCCCACATCAAGCTCCCTGTAGAAAGTCTGCTTCTCCCTCTGCCTGTGTCTCTGCCTCTCTCTGTGTGTCTTTCGTGAATCTTTAAAAAATAAATAAATACATAATAAACAAATAAATAAATTTTAAACAAATAAATAAATTTTAAATAAAATCTTTAAAAAAGAAAGAGAAAGAATAAAAGAAAGAAAAAGAAAGAAAGAAGAAAGAAAGAAAGAAAGAAAGAAGAAAGAAAGAAAGAAAGAAAGAAAGAAAGAAAGAAAGAAAGAAAGAAAGAAAGAAGAAAGAAATTGAAAGAAGGCAGTCTGACTCCAGAGCCCTAACAACTGCCACCATGACACACTGGCTAGAGATGTTACCCAGATATTATTGCCTCATTCTGCCCCAGGACCCCCATCCTTTGCCCCATCCCTGCATTTGGGAGCCTCTTCAAATGCTTTCAACAAGTGGCAGTTCCAAGATGTGGACTTCCCAGGGGATGACTTCAGCTCCATCCCATAATTTCCATTAGCTGGCCAAACCACCTTGACATTGCAATGTCTTTGAGATGGGTAATAGGAATTCCCCCCAGTATTTTGTGTAAAGCTTAAGTAAAATTCTGGTAGAATAATAAGTACTTAAACTATAAAAACGGGAGGTAACGGGGAATAAAAGGGGTTGTGTGAGGTTGGAGGTGCTCAGGAAGGCATGGTGGCAAGCCTCAGGCACAGCGCCAGAAAGCAGTGTTTCATTTTACTATTTTTATTTAATTTTTAGACATTTATTTATTTATTCATGAGAGACACAGGGAGAGGCAGAGACACAGGCAGAAGGAGAAACAGGCGCCCTGCAGGGAGCCTGATGTGGGACTCGATCCCAGGACCCTGGGATCATGCCCTGAGCCAAAGGCAGATGCTCAACCACTGAGCCACCCAGGTGCCCCAGAAAGCAGCATTTTAAACACAAGCTGCATGCAGGGAACAGTGGAGCCACCCCCACTGCTAAGGGGCAGACAAGTGTCAGAGCCAGAAGGAGGAGAGCCTCCCAGGTGTGGCATGGACCCACCCTCCCTGCAGGTACCGAGTGGATGGGGCTCCAGCTTCAGTGCCGGCAAAACAATGGCCCTGACCATGCAGACCCCTGGTCTCCCTCTTGTGTACCTGCTCCACAATTATGCTACTTCCAACCGCCAGACAATGAGGTCCCTTTCCCGACCTTCTACTAAGCTTCACCGGTCTATTTAACCAATGTCACCAGGGTATTTTTACAGTTTTCAAGAGAGGTAATCACCATAGAACATTTCTTGTATAAGTTTAAGGTGTGCAACATAATTTGATATATGTCTGTATTTCAACATGATTATAGTAAGGTCACTTAACACCCAGCACCACACATACTTAAAGTTTTTTGCTTGAAATAAACACTTTTAGGATCATTGGTTCCGGTACTTTGAAGTGTACAACACAGGGCTGTGAACCTGTCACCACGTTGTGTGTTATGTCCCAAGGCTCATGATGCATCACTGGAAGCTCTGCCTTCTGACTACTAGGTTTAGTTGCTCTGGCTTGACCAATGTTCTAACACCCCCTCAGCTCCTTTCTGCGCTTTAAATGTGTCTCCCAGGGCCCCTAGGTGGCTCAGTCGGCGGAGCATCTGCCTTCTGATCAGGTCATGATCTCAAGATCCTGAGATCAAGGCTGAGTCAGGCTCCCTGCTCAGCAGGAGAGGCTCCCTGCTTCTCCCTTTCCCTCTGCCCCTCCCCCACTCGTGCTCTCAAACTCCGTCAAATAAATAAAATCTTAAAAAAAATTAAAAAACAAAGTGTGCTACCTGAATGATTTCATGTGTACACACATGAGAACATTAGATCGAAACCGATATACACACAGTGTGTATTTGTCAATCCTTCCTCAGTCAAGCAAGGAGAACATCTGCCCCTGCCTCCCGCCCCACCTGAAACATACCCTGGGGTCCATTGGCAATGATCCTTGGTGACTGTTCCTCCCCATGGAAGGTGACTAGGGATGGTAGAGACCAAGGCCGTGGTCCCTGCTCATGTGCACCAGCACACGGCACTACAGAATTCCTGTCACCTGAATACATGAGCTCAGTCCTGCCCGTCATGTTCCACCATCAGGATCCAAACACACTGACAACTGGAGCTCAGTTCACACTTCCTCATGTGAAGCAGGATGGTGAGGACTCCCACCTCCCAGGCTGACCCTGGTTCACGCTGGTGAGGACACCCACCTCCCAGGCTGACCCTGGTTCACGCTGGTGAGGACACCCACCTCCTAGGCTGACCCTGGTTCATGCTGGTGAGGACACCCACCTCCCACCCTGATCCTGGTTCCTGTACTTAACACAGTACTTTCATGTTGTATATACATAAGAAACAAAAGGAAGTAAATGTGAAGCCCATGGAATGTACCAAATATTGACAACATCATGTATTGAACACTGGTGCTTACATACATCTTTTATCAAATCACTAAGGAATATATATTTTTACACAATGAGAGAGTATGATTTGGAGAAGTTGCATTAGTCAGGAATGCACAGCAAATAAGCGACTGACTCAGGAAGTGTCCACTGCTCCCACCAAGTTTATTTCTCAAAGGCTGGCAATGATCTCCTTTCCTCATAATCACTTAAAGCTACCATTTAAAACATCGCCTCATAGGTCACTGCCAGAGCAGCAGAGCTACCTGAGGATGAGCATGATGCTCCTCCATCCGGTTGTCCTGCCTATGGAGAACCATTGTTGGTCTCCTAAGGCTCCGGCTGGAGCAACCAGATGGAGCAAAGACAACACAGAGAATCCAAAGCAGAGGAGAAAAGTGAGACCAATGTCAATGGAGTGTAGACTTCATAATATGTCAAAGTTGGACATAAAGGCAAAACAGGAGAAGAACTAGACACATCTTTGTTAATGCATGTGCCCAGTCACTGCCCAAATCTCCATGGATACAAATCACAGGCACCCTGTTCCATGCTGGGTCAGCCATCCCGCCCTGGGCATCCTCACCCTGATCAGGGAAAGGTAGGGGCTGGAAGCAGCCTTTCTGCTGCAGAAATACCACACCTGAGGTACCATGTCACACCCAATATAAAAGGGGGATGGAGGATAAAAAAATTACCTAAAAGAAATCAAGTACTAATCTTGTGGCAAAAATATGTACAGAGAGAACTCTCTATAGCTATACGTGTTTAAAAACCACAGCCCTACTGAGGTGTAATTTCATACCATAAAATCTGTTCTGTAAAATGTAGAATCCAATGACTTACACACAGTTGTAAATCCATCACCACATTTCAACATTTCTTACCTTAAAGAAAATTAACCTCCACTTAGATGACACCTCCAAACCACCATTCACCACACACATGCCCCCGTCCCTGGGTGTCACCCCAGTCCTCCATCCACCACACAAGGCCCTCTCCCAAACCTCCATTCACCACACACACACCACCGGTCCTAAACAATCATCACTTTCTATTTCTGTAGATTTCTGTGTTTAGGACATTTCTGAATTATTCTGCTGTGTATTTTTTGGCAATTTCTCCCTCCCCTAAGCAATCATCACTTTTCAATCATTCATCTCAGGAGAGTCTTCATCCCTCTTAATGTGTCTTCTCAGGTCCCAGATATAGTCTCCTGAGGGCTGGTTCTTCCTTGGGGGCCCTGGCAATTGTGTGCGGAGAGGAACTTCTGGTAGTGCTCCAGCCCTGCAGGTTGTTACACCACCAATTGGATGAAGCAAAGACTCGTCTGAAGAGGCTGTAACCATGGTGCTGGTGACTTTACAGCCCTCTGGGTCAGAGGGGATGTGGTTTTCCTCAAGCAGTATTGTTGTCAGGGCCCAGAGTAATGGCCAAGAAAGAACTGAAGCATCATCAGTGCAGAAAGATGGTTTTATTAAGCCCAGGGACAGGAAGCTTAGGCAGAGCTGCCGCTGGGGGGAGTTGGGAGAGTGTGAGGGGGAGTGGTTATATATTTTGGGATTGGGGAAGTAAAATACCAGAAGTTCAAAAACAACTTTCAAATGCTAAAGACTCCCAGGACCCTGGAGGCCTGGCTATTGTCAAGCTAGGGTTGTCTTTCCCCTCCAGCAAGGACAAAGGCCTCATATTAAGAGCACTGGGGGCTCCCTGAAGATTCTTACACTCTGCCCACCTCAAGTACTTGTCAACAGGCTGCTGGTTATAAGTACACCTCATTTTATCTCAATTTCCTTCAGCCTTTGTTCCCCACATAACCCACCCCCAACAATTCTGAGGTTGTTGAGGGTGGAAAATCTCATCTTCTCTATTGCCTTCCTGCTGGATCAGGGCAGTGAGATGTCCCCACCTGCGGGACAGCATTGATTGGTTGGGGAATTTATATGTAGACCGGAATCACCAAAGGCAGAAGCAGCCAATCCTAGGTAGACAACAGGGATGAACCTCCTTGAGTAGGATCCTCTGTCAGCTGGAGGTTATGGTGGTGCAGGAGTCTTGGCAACAGGTGGGGAGACACCAGAAAATACATAAAAAGGTTATTATAAAGAGAAAGACAAGTTTGAACAAAAAGACCTTTGAGAAAGGGGGTAGGCAAGATGACAGAGGAGTAGGGTCCTCAACTCACCTGGTCCCACCAACTCACCTGGATAACTTTCAAATCGTCCTGAACACCTATGAATCCAACCTAAGATCTAAAGAGAGAACAGCTAGAGCGCTACGGAGAGAAGGGTTTGTGCTTCTAACAAGGTAGGAAGGTGGAAAAAAACTAAACTAAGAAAAGAATCAAGTGGGGGAGGGGACCTGTTAGCAGCCGGACTAACTAACGAGGCAGCGGGGCGATTGCCTTGGGACAGGAGAGCCCAGCCCCAGAGAAGCGGGAACTTCAGAAACCCGCACCGGATTCTTTCCCAACGAAAAGGCGCTTAGCAGGGAAATCGAGCAGCACCACAGGAGGGGCAGTGGGGCCTCCAAGTTCCCAGGATCACTAGGAGACAAAGTGCGCCAAGGGCAGAGCGCACCACACACCGGGGCCAATCTCCGTAGAGGGCTGGAGCTGCACTCGGTGGGGCCTTGGGCAGAAGCCGGTTGGTCAGGCAACGGCTCCAGGAGGCAGGGGCTGCGCGCTGCTGCCTTCAGGAGCCGTGGCCCCAGGAGCGCGATTCCAGCAGCACAGGCCCTGGATCCCAGGGCGCCCAGGGGACACGGCCCAGAGTCCTGCGTTCTCCCCGGGACAGGTGGAGGTGGGAAGGGCACAGGACAGTGCGGACTCTCCTGCTGCCCAGTCGCGCCCAAGCTGTGCAGGTCAGCACACCCTCTGCCCCAGGACCATCTAGGCTACTGTGGACTGGGAGACTGCAGTAGTTGCCGTGGGGAGCCGACTCCAGAGCTGCAGATCTGCCCACTGCCAGTGTTGTTGCTCCTCCTTGTGTCACCCTGTGCCTGGGACAGGGCGGGGCCACCAGGGGACAGAGTTCTCAAGGTATAAACAGCTCCCACTGAGCCCAGCACCCAGAAGGGGGTGGGGCAGCTCCCCAGGACTGGGAAAGAGCAAATTCTTGACCAAGCAGCGCTGGAAATCTCCAGGGGAAGTGGAGGGATTTACAGTATATGGAACTAGAGGGTACCACTCCTTTTTTTTTTTTTTTTTTTTTTTTTACTTTTTCCAGTACAACTCATCTTTATGTCAGATGGTAAATTTCCAATGTTTTTTTTTTCCCCAACTTAACTACAATATTTTTACCACCTCTTCATTTTGAAGTTTCCTCCTTTTTTAATTTCATGTTTCTATAATTACATGTCTTAAATATATTTTCCACTTCTAGATTCCCTTCAACATACTCAACTTAATTTTGGAAAACGTATAAGATACGGGTTTTTGTTTTGTGCTTTGTTTACTCTGCCTCATTTTGTTCTACAATGGCAGAAGTTAATACCTCCGAAAACATGACCAGCATGCACTCAGAACCAGTGGAATACTGTGCTGGTTCATTCTGTGATATTATATTGACTCTTCATTCCCACTCTGCTCCCCTTTTATCTCACTTATGTTTTGGTGGTCAGTGTTGGGGCTTTCTACAAGTATCTCTGGTTTATATAAATTTTGGACTGAGCATCTTCTAACATACAGAACTAAGAACCAAGAGGATCACCCTCTAGGACCCTTGAGGTAGACTAGCTTATCCTTCCACTACAACTTTTTTCAACACCACCATCTCCCCATCCCCCCTGCCTTTTTTTTTTCTCGCTTCTCTCTTTCTTTTTAATTTTCTTTTTTTACTCCTTACTTTTCCTTTTTTCTCTTTTTTTTTCCTCTTTCCTTTTTGTTTCTTCTTCTTTAAGATTCCTGGCCTTTTGTTTTTTACTACTTTGTTTTAAATTTTGTTTTTCACTTCAGTGGTCTTTTGCTTTATTTTGTTCTAATCTTTGATTTCAATTTCTGGTCTCTGACCTTGTCAAAAATATCTAGGGTAAAATTTACTTACATCATGGTTGAGATTCTTGACTCAGCCCACTCATACAACCACTCTGCACTGACCAAAATGAGTAGAAAGAAAAACTCACCACAAAAGAAAGAAGTAGAAATAGTACTCTCTGCCACAGAGTTACAGAATATGGATTACAATTCCATGCCAGAAAGCCAATTCAGAAGCACAATTATAAAGCTACTGGTGGCTCTGGAAAAAAGCATAAAGGACTCTAGAGACATCGTTACTGCAGAATTTAGATCTAATCAGTCTGATATTAAAATTCAGTTACATGAGAAACAATCCAAACTGGAAGTCCTAACGATCAGAGTTAATGAGGTGGAAGAAAGAGTGAGTGACATAGATGACAAGTTGATGGCAAGGAAGGAAGCTGAGGAAAAAAAAAGAGAAAAAATTAAGAGACCCATGAGGAAAGGTTAAAGAAATAAATGAGAGCCTCAGAAGGAAAAATCTACGTATAATTGAGGTTGCAGAAAACACCAAGAGAGACAGAGGGCCAGAAAGCATATTTGAACAAATCATATCTGAGAATTTCCCAAATTTGAAGAGGGAAACAGGCATTCAGATCCAAGAGATAGAGTGGTCTCCCCCCAAAAAATCAATAAAAACTATTCAACACCTCGACATTTAATAGTGAAAATTGGAAATTCCAAAGTTAAAGAGAAAATCCTTAAAGCAGGGGCATCCCTGAGTGGCTCAGCGCTTTGGCTCCTGCCTTCGGCACAGGGCATAATCCTGGAGTCCTGGGATTGAGTCCCACTCAGGTTCCCTGGACAAAAGCTGCTTCTCCCTCTGCCTGTGTTCTCTCTCTCTCTCTCTCTCTCTCTGTGTGTGTGTGTGTGTGTGTCATGAATAAATAAATAAAATCTTTTAAAAAAAGAAAAACATTCTTAAAGTAATGAGAGACAAGAGATTCTTAACTTATATAGGGAGAAATATCAGGTTAATAGAAGACCTCTCCACAGAGACCTGGCAGGCCAGAAAGGGCTGGCAGGATATATTCAGGGTCCTACATGAGAAGAACATGCAGCCAAGAATACTCTATACAGCAAGGCTCTCATTCAGAATAGAAGGAGAGATAAAGAGCTTCCAAGATAGGCATAAACTGAAAGAACATGTGACCACCAAACCAGCTTTGCAAGAAATACTAAGGGGGCCCCTGTAAAAGAAAGAGGAAGCCTAAGGAAATAATCCAAAAAAAACAGGGACTGAATAGGTATTACAATGATGCTAAATTGATATTTTTTTTAATTTATGATAGTTACAGAGAGAGAGGGAGGCAGAGACACAGGCAGAGGGAGAAGCAGGCTCCATGCACTGGGAGCCCGATGTGGGATTCGATCCCGGGTCTCCGGGATCACGCCCTGGGCCAAAGGCAGGCGCCAAACTGCTGCGCCACCCAGGGATCCCCAATTCATATTTTTTCAATAGTTACTCAGAAAGTGATTGGGCTAAATGATCCCATGCAGGTTTGGGACTGAATAAAAAAGCAAGACCCATCTATTTGCTGTCTACAAGAGACTCATTTTAGACCTAAGAACACTTACAGCCTGAAAGTGAAAGGCTGCAGAACCATTACCATTCAAATGGTCCTCAAAAGAAAGCAGGGGTTCCAATCCTCATATCAGATAAATTAAAGTTTATCCCAAAGACTGTAGTAAGAGATGAAGAGGGACACTGTATAATACTTAAAGGGCCTATCCAACAAGAAGACCTAACAATCATGAATATTTATGCACCTAATGTGGGAGCTACTAAGTATATCTATCAATCAATTAATAACCAAAGTATAGACATACCTAGATAATAATACACTAATAGTAGGAGACTTCAACATGGCACCTTCTGCAAATGACAGATATCTAAGCACAACATCTCCAAAGAAACAAGAGCTTTAAATGATACACTGGACGAGATGGATTTCACAGATATCTACAGAACTATACATCCAAACTCAACTGAATACACATTCGTCTCAAGTGCACATGGAACTTTCTCCAGAATAGACCACATGCTGGGTCAAAAATTGCGTCTCTACTGACATGTAGGGTTGTCCCCTACATATTTTCAGACAATAACACTTTAAAACTAGAACTCAATCACAAGAAGATTTTTTTAAGATTTTATTTATTTATTCATGAGAGACAGAGAGAGGCAGAGACACAGGCAGAGGGAGAAGCTGGCTTCATTCAGGGAGCCTGACAGGGGACTCAATCCCAGGACTCCAGGATAATGCCCTGGGCCAAAGGCAGGCGCTACACAGCTGAGCCACCCAGGGATCCCGAATGACAAGAAGATATTTGGAAGAAACTCAAACACATGGAGGTTAAAGAGCATCTGGCCAAAAGATGAAAAGGTCAACCAGGAAACTAGAGAAGAATTAAAAAGATTCATGTAAACTAATGAAAATGAAGATACAACCATTCAAAATATTTGGGATACAGCAAAAGCAGTCACAAGAGGGAAATACATAGCAATGCAAGCATCCCTCAAAAAATTGGAAAAAATTCAAGTACACGAGCTAGACTTGCACCTAAAGAAATTGGAGAAAGAACAGCAAGTAAAACTTAAACCAAGCAGAAGAAGAGGGTTAATAAAGATTTGAGCAGAACTCAATGAAATAGAGACCAGAAGAACTGTGGAACAGATCAACAAAACCAGGAGCTGGTTCTTTGAAAGAATTCATAAGATAGATAAACCCATAGCCAGCCTTATTAAAATCAAGAGAAAAGACTCAAATTAATAAAAACATGAATGAAAGATGAGAGATCACATCCAATACTAAGGAAATACAACAATATTAAAAACATATTATAAGCAGCTATACACCAATAAATTAGGGAATCTAGAAGAAATGGATCCATTTCTGGAAAACCACAAATTACCAAACCTGAAACAGGAATAAATAGAAACCTGAGCAGGCCAATAACCAGGGAAGAAATTGAAGCGTCATCAAATACCTCCCAAGACACAAAAGTCCAGGACCAGAGGCCTTCCTATGGGAATTCTATCAACTATTTAAAGAAGAAATAATACATATTCTACTAAAACTCTTCCAAAGGATAGAAAGCGAAAGAATACTTCCAAACTCGTTCTATGAGGCCAGCATCATCTTAATTCCAAAACCGGACAAAGACTCCACCAAAAAGAATTATAGACCAATATCCCTGATGAACACAGATGCAATATTCTCAAAACTATACTAGCCAAAATACATTAAAAAGATTATTCACCATGACCAAGTTGGATTTATCCCCAGGATGCAAGGCTAGTTAAACATTCATAAAACAATCAATGTGATAATCCTATCAATAAGAGAAAACAAAACAAAACAAACAACAACAAAAAAACGAAAACAAGAGAAAAAATAAGAACCATATGGTCCTCTAAATAGATGCAGAGAAAGCATTTGACAAAATACAGCATCCATTCCTGATCAAAACACTTCTGAGTGTAGGGTTAGAGGGAACATTACTCAGCATCTTAAAAGTCATCTATGAAAAGCTACAGCAAATATCATTCTCTCTCTTTTTTAAAAAATAAATTTATTTTTTATTGGTGTTCAATTTGATAACATACAGAATAACATGCAGTGCTCATCCCATCAACTGCCCCCCTCAATGCCTGTCACACAATCACCCCCACCCCCCGCCCTCCTCCCCTTCCACCACCCCTAGTTCGTTTCCCAGAGTTAGGAGTCCTCATGTTCTGTCTCCCTTTCTGATATTTCCCACACATTTCTGCTCCCTTACCTTCTATTCCCTTTCACTATTATTTATATTCCCAAATGAATGAGACAATATAATGTTTGTCCTTCTCCAATCGGCTCATTTCACTTAGCATAATACCTTCCAGTTCCATCCACATTGAAGCAAATGATGGGTATTTGTCGTTTCTAATGGCTGAGGGATATTCTATTGTATAAATAAACCACATCTTCTTTATCCATTCACCGAGGCTCCTTCCACAGTTTGGCTATTGTGGACATTGCTGCTATAAACATCGGGGTGCAGGTGTGGCATTTCATTGCATCTGAATCTTTGGGGTAAATCCCCAACAGTGCAATTGCTGGGTCGTAGGGCAGGTCTCTTTGAGGAACCTCCACACAGTTTTCCAGAGTGGCTGCACCAGTTCACATTCCCAAGAAGGTTCCCTTTTCTCCGCATCCTCTCCAACATTTGTAGCTTCCTGCCTTGTTAATTTTCCCCATTCTCACTGGTGTGAGGTGGCATCTCATTGTGGTTTCGATTTGTATTTGCCTGAAGGCAAGTGATGCAGAGCATTATCTCATGTGCGTGTTGGCCATGTCTATGTCTTCCTCTGTGAGATTTCTGTTCATGTCTTTTGCCCATTTCATGATTGGATTGTTTGTTTCTATGGTGTTGAGTTTAATAAGTTCTTTATGGATCTTGGATACTAGTTCTTTATCTGATACGTCATTTGCAAATATAAACTCCCATTCTGTAGGTTGTCTTTGAGTTTTGTTGACTGTATCCTTTGCTGTGCAAAAGCTTCTTATCTTGATGAAGTCCCAATAGTTCATTTTTGCTTTTGTTTCTTTTGCCTTCGTGGATGTATCTTGCAAGAAGTTACTGTGGCAGAGTTCAAAAAGGGTGTTGCCTGTGTTCTCCTCTAGGATTTTGATGGAATCTTGTCTCACATTTAGATCTTTCATCCATTTTGAATTTATCTTTGTGTATGGTGCAAGAGAGTGGTCTAGTTTCATTCTTCTGCATGTGGATGTTCAATTTTCCAGCACCATTTATTGAAGAGACTTTCTTCCAGTGGATAGTCTTTCCTCCTTTGTCAAACATTAGTTGACCATAAAGTTGAGGTTCCACTTCTGGATTCTCTATTCTGTTCCATTGATCTATGTGTCTGGTTTTGTGCCAGGACCACACTGTCTTGATGACCACAGCTTTGTAGTACAACCTGAAATCTGTCATTGTGATGCCCTCCAGCTATGGTTTTCTTTTTTAAAATTCCCCTGGCTATTCGGGGTCTTTTCTGATTCCACACAAATCTGAAAATAATTTGTTCTAACTCTCTGAAGAAAGTCCATGGTGTTTTGATAGGGATTGCATTAAACGTATAAATTGCCCTGGGTAACACTGACATTTTCATAATATTAATTCTGCTTTAATTAATTTAAACAGCTTTAGTAGAATAGGTATGGTTTCTTCTTTAAACGTTTGATAGAATTCCCCTGGGAAGCCATCTGGCCCTGGACTTTTGTGTCTTGGGAGTTTTTGGATGACTGCTTAAATTTCCTCCCTGGTTATTGGCCTGTTCAGGTTTTCTATTTCTTGTTCCAGTTTTGGTAGTTTGTGGCTTTCCAGGAATGCGTCCATTTTTTCTAGATTGCCTAATTTATTGGCGTATAGATGTTCATAATATGTTTTTAAAATTGTTTCTATTTCCTTGGTGTTGGTAGTGATCTCTCCTTTCTCATTCATGATTTTATTAATTTGAGTCTTCTCTCTCTTCTTTTTAATAAGGTTGGCTAATGGTTTATCTATCTTATTAATTCTTTCAAAGAACCAACTCTTGGTTTTGTCGATCTGTTCCACAGTTCTTCTGGTCTCAATTTCGTTGAGTTCTGCTCGAATCTTTATTAACTCTCTTCTTCTGCTGGGTGTAGGATCAATCTGCTGTTTTTTCTCTAGCTCCTTTATGTGCAAGGTTAGCTTTTGTATTTGAGTTCTTTCCAGTTTTTGGATGGATGCTTCTATTGCGATGTATTTCCCCCTCAGGACTGCTTTGCTGCATCCCAAAGATTTTGAACGGTTGTATTTTCATTCTCATTAATTTCCATGAATCTTTTTAATTCTTCCTTAATTTCCTGGTTGACAATTTCATCTTTTAGCAGGATGGTCCTTAACCTCCACATGTTTGAAGTCCTTCCAAACTTCTTGTTGTGATTTAGTTTTAATTTCAAGGCATTATGGTCTGAGAATATGCAGGGGACGATCCCAATCTTTTGTTATCAGTTCAGACCTGATTTGTGATCCAGTATGTGGTCTATTCTGGAGAAAGTTCCATGTGCACTTGAGAAGAATGTGTATTCAGTTGAGTTTGGATGTAAAGTTCTGTAGATATCTGTGAAATCCATCTGGTCCAGTGTATCATTTAAAGCTCTCCCTTCTTTGGAGATGTTGTGCTTAGAAGACCTATCAAGTGTAGTAAGCGCTAGATTGAAGTCACCAAGCATAAGTGTATTATTATCTAAGTATATCTTAACTTTGTTTATTAATTGATTGATATATTTGGCAACTCCCACATTCGGGGCATATATATTGAGGATAGTTAAGTCCTCTTATTGGATAGATCCTTTAAGTATGATATAGTGTCTCTCTTCATCTCTCACTACAGTCTTCCGGGTAAATTTTAGTTTATCTGATATAAGGATGGCTACCCCTGCTTTCTTTTGAGGACCATTTGAATGGTAAATGGTTCTCCAACCTTTTATTTTCAGGCTATAGGTGTCCTTCTGTCAAAAATGAGTCTCTTGTAGACAGCAAGTAGATGGGTCCTGCTTTTTTATCTAGTCTGACAGCCTGTGCCTTTTGATGGGGTCATTAAGCCCGTTCACGTTCAGAGTTACTATTGAAAGATATGAGTTTAGTGTCATCATGAACTGAAGTTCCTGTTTTTGGGGATTGTTCCACTGAACTTCTTCTTAAGGGGGAATTTTAAGAGTCCCCCTTAAAATTTCTTGCATATCTGGTTTGGAGGTCACATATTCTTTCAGTTCCTGCCTGTCTTGGAAGCTCTTTATCTCTCCTTCCATGATGAATGAGAGCCTTGCTGCATAAAGTATTCTTGGTTGCATGTTTTTCTCTTTTACGACCTTGAATATATCCCACCAGCCCTCTCTCTCCTGCCAGGTCTCTGTGGAGAGGTCTGCTGTTACCCTAGTACTCCTCCCCATAAAAGTCAGGGATTTCTTGTCTCTTGCTGCTCTAAGGACCTTATCTTTATCTTTGGAATTTGGAAGCTTAACTATTAAAAGGAGAAAAATAGAGGAGAGAAAGAAGGAAAGAAAAGAGAAAAAGAAAAAAGGAAGAAAAAAAGAAGAAAAAGAGAAAGAAAAAGAAAGAAAGGAGAAAAGGGGTGGGGGAAGCAAACAGAAATCAAAAAGAAAAAGAAAAAGAAAAAGAAAAAGAAAAAGAAAAAGAAAAAACAGGGGAGTATCTTCTGATTCTGTATACTTTAAGTCCCTTGACTTCCCCTGGAACTTGTGCCTCTAGCTGGTCTTCTGGGGGAGGGCCCTGTTGCGCTGATTTTCAGGTGTCAGCACTTGGGGGAGCTGCTCAGCCCCCTGCCTGGTGCAGAGCTCAGTGAGGGTTGTTTACCCCGTGAGGCCCCAGGAGGAACAACAACAGTAGAGGCGGCCAGCTCTGCAGCCCTGGAGTCAGCTCCCACAGTAACTCCGGAGCTATCAGTCTCAGGGCCTGGATGCCCAGGGGGCGGGCCGCTGATCTGCTAAGCTTGGGGCAGTAGCGGCCTTGCTGTCCTGTGCCCTCCTGGCCTCTGCCTGTCCCAGGGGGAGGTCGGACCTTGGGCTGTGTCCCGGCACCCTGTGCTCAGTGGCCTGCGCTGTTGGATTTGCGCTCCCGGCCGGGCAGCCCCCTCTCCAAACAGAGCCTCTGCCCGAGCCCCTCCGAACTGTTCCCGGGTCCCGTCGTGCATGCTGCAGCCCTTAGGGAGCTCGGCGCACTCTCCCCAGGGCGCAGGTGTCTGTTAGTGTCCCAGGGAGCTTGAGGGCATCCCCGCCCTCCTGGGGTCCTGCTCCAACTCCCTGCGGGCGCCTTCCCACCCGGGAAGATTGGTAAAGATCCTGCTTCTCCAGAATGGGGCTCTCCTGTCCTGGGGACACTCGCCCCGGCCTTAGCCCGGCTCCTCCCGGGGCCCCTCCCTTTGGATGACTTTTGTTTCTTTATTTCTTTTCCCCCCGTCTTCCTACCTTGATTGAAGCCTGAACTCTTTTCACTGTAGCATTCCAACTGTTCTCTTTAAATCTCAGGCCAAAATCGTAGATTTTCAGGATGATTTGAACGTTATCGAGGTCATTTGGTGGGGACAGGTGACTTGGGGACCCTAGTCTTCCGCCATCTTGCCCCTCCTCGCAAATATCATTCTCAATGGGGAAACACTGGGAGCCTTTCCACTAACATCAGGAACAGGACAGGAATGTCCACTCTCACCACTGCTATTCAACATAGTAGAAGACGTCCTAGCCTCAGTATTGAGGCAACAAAAAGAAATAAAAGGCATTCAAATTGGCAAAGATGAAGTCAAGCTCTCCCTCTCTGTAGATGACATGATATTGTACCTAGAAAACCCAAAAGCCTCCACCCCAAGATTGCTACAACTCATACCGCAATTCGGTTGTGTGGCAGGATACAAAATCAATGCCCAGGAATCAGTGGCATTTCTAGACACTAACAGTGAGACTGAAGAAAGAGAAATAAGAAGTCAATCCCATTTACAATTGTACCCAAAAGCATAAAATAGCTAGGAATAAACCTAACCAAAGAGGTAAAGGATATATGCCCTAATAATTACAGAACACTTCTGAAAGAAATGGAGGAAGACACAAAGAGATGGAAAACCATTCCATGCTCATGGATTGGAAGAATTAATATTTTGAAAATGTCAATGCTACCCAGGGCAATTTACACTTTTAATGCAATCTCTATCAAAATACCATGGACTTTCTTTAGAGAGTCGGAACAAATCATCTTAAGAATTGTGTGGAATCAGAAAAGTCCCTGAAAGCCAGGGGAATATTGTAAAAGAAAACCGTGGAGGGTCCTCTAAGTGTTAAAAAAAATAGCTACCCTATGACCCAGCAATTGCACTACTGGGTATTCACCCCAAAGATACAGATGTAGGGAAATGTTGAGACACTTGCACCCCGTTGTTTATAGCAGCAATGACCACAATAGCTGAATTGTGGAAGGATCCTCAATATACATCGAAAGATTAATGGATAAAGAAGATGTGGTCTATGTATACAATGGAATATTACTCAGCCATTAGAAACAAAAAATACCCACCATTTGCTTTGGTGGATGGAACTGGAGTTAATTATGCTGAGTGAAATAAGTCAACCGGAGAAGGACAAACATTATATGGTCTCATTCATTTGGAGAATATAAAAAATAGTGACAGGGAATAAAGGGGAAAGGAGAAAAAATCAGTGGGAAATATCAGAAAGGGAGACAGAATATGAGAGACTCCTAACTGTGGGAAACTAACTAGGGGTGGTGGAAGGGGAGGTGGGTGGGGTGTGGGGGTGAGTGGGTGTCGGGCACTGAGGGGGGCACTTGATGGGATGAGCACTGGGTGTTATTCTATATGTTGGCAAATTGAACACCAATAAGAACAAATTTTTAAAAAATACATAAAAATCCTTTCCTTTCGATCTCAGTGTCTTAAAGATTTTTAAAGATTTTATTTATTTATTCATGAGAGGCACAGAGAGAGAGGCAGAGACACAGGCAGAGGGAGAAGCAGGCTTCATGCAGGGAGCCCAATGTGGAACTCGATTCTGGGTCTCCAGAATCACGCCCTGGTCGGAAGGCAGCACTAAACTGCTGAGCCTCCCAAGCTGCCCTCAGTGTCTTTTCTGAGCATCATTGTCTTTTGTCTATGGGGACGAAAGCACTACATTCTCAATGTAGACATGCAGCAAGAGGAAAGCACAAGGATGGGAGCCAGGCTGAGGACAAGACTCGAAAGAGCAATAGGATGTATTGAGCCTTCTATTGCCAGAATGGGTTCGTGACAAAATAGTCTGAATTAAGCAGCTTGCAAGAGAAGGAGGGAAGTCGTTCATAGTGAACCCCCAAAAGCACCCATCCTTAACCACTCAGAGTGGGCACAGATTAGCACCAGGATGTTAGAGAGCTTGCCACAGAAGACACTCGGTGAAAGGCTAATTTTCACCTGGGAAGAGGTCCCAGTGTCCTCATCAGCAAGTAGAGTCTTCTTGGGATAGGCAGGAAATTTCCAGGGCACTTTGTCTCCCTGATTCTGGCACCAAGATGCTAATAAAAGCAGATTCCTAACCCCAGCGCCTCTTCAACAACCATGGTGTTCTGAAGGTAAGTCCTTCACCCCACTGCTCACACTGGACCAAACCTGGGCTAAACACCATACAATAGATCCTATGAGGAGGAGGTGGGAACCTAGGTGATGCCTTTGGGAATGTCTATGATTTGATAGACTGAGGGAGAAAGGGGACAGGAAAACATTCTAGGCGCATACTCAAAAGGGACTGAGATTAGTATGTGTCTTTTCTGTGGCCAATAGTTCTCTGCATTTTCAGAAACCTCAGAAATCAATATTTGCAGTTAAGGGCAGAATAATCCAGTATTTACTCAGAGTGTCCAATGCCAGGCACTTGTCATAGCATGTCAAAATGTAGCTTAGCCATTGGTCGGAGGACATAGACTACCATCACATATGAATGAAAATGGGGTCAGGCAGGAAATTAGATGAATGTAAATGAAAAGGTAAGATGTATTTATTTTGTTATTAATATTCAATATCAATTTAATTAATATGCTAAAGTAATTAAGATATTAATAGTTTTAAATATTAATAAACAAAAGACTACAGTAGATATATATTGACAATACAAACCGAAAACAGTTGCCGATTCAAGTACTTAGAGGTAGACAGGGAGAGGAATGTTAAGAATCACTAGGTAGCAGCTAAGGGAACATTTTCTTAAATTCCAAGTAGCTGTTGTAAAACCAACTTCTGTAAGTCCTACAAGTGGCAGGAGCCATGTCTTGACCATCTGAGCTGCTGGACAGCATTGGGGGCAGGTGGGAGTGCCTGGACGTGGACCATCAGAGCTTCTGGAGGGCATCGCGGGCAGGTGGGAGCACCTGGACGTGGACCATCAGAGCTGCTGGAAGGCTGGGCGCAGGTGGGAGCACTTGCATGTGCATGTGGACAGGCTCAATGAGGTCAGAAAGCATGTCTGAGGAATTGTCAGAAGTTAGGGAGCATCCAAAGATCCCTGTGCAGGGGGCCCTGGGGGACTGAGTTGTATCATGAAGTCCATGATGTCCACCACAGAAATACTTGTTAGACCCCCAAATGTGAACAAAGTCTAGGTGAGACATTGCTCTTTCCTCAATCATCCTTCCATTGTAACTCTATTTTAGATTTGCCCAGCCTCCCCAAACATATACCCAGATCCTGTATTGTTCATAACCACCTATAACTACAATGAGGGTTTTACATGAATTACCAAGACTGGATAGGTAGAAAGATGGGGCAGGAAAGGCGAGCATTAGGACCAATTTCCTGAAGAGAAAGCACAAAGCCATTGCCTTGGGGTATTGGCAGAGATCCTGTCCAGAGCACAGTCAGTTGGACCAACCAGTGCTGGTTGCATAGGAAAGACTTGTGATGAATGGAGTGAGGTGTCCTTAGCCCCACTGTAACACGGCTCCCTCAAGCAAGACCATCAGGAAAGACACTGAAGTCATGATAACGCCTCATAGCAGCACAGAGTCTCACACAGGGTCACAGGACATCAAAGGCGGTGGTTTAGTCAGCTCTGCCTTATAAACATTTTGAGAATGTCCCTGGGACGATTTTGATATTCAATCACACAAGAAGTTGCAACTTGCAAACAGGTATTATTAGGGAAAAAACACAGCCAACTCTGTGAAGTGAGGGGCAAATGGGACAAGCATGTCTAGTAAATCAACATGCTCCAAGATGAACTAGTCAGGCTAGATGTGGGAAGAGAGTAGCTAAGTGGCTGTTTGCTGCCAACCTATGCCACCATATCAAATAGAAGAGCACTGAGCACGCACTGTCATAAAGTACATCATTAGTTCTCAAAATCATGGTGGCTTCATCAATGATCCCTGGAAATACCACTCAGATTCACTTTAGATGTCAAATTCTGCTCTTTAGGAAAAAGGCAGACATGACTCAGGATGGGTACAAAAGTGAATTTGTTTGGGGTTCCCCCCGCCAGATAGAAAACACAAATTTTGACCTAAAATAACTTAAGCAGAAGCAAATGGGTAGACTTAATTCTAAAGAAAAGGGTAGAAGAATAAAATGACTCTATTTTCCAAAAGATGACAAAGTAGGTGGGTTTTTGTTCAGTTTACCAAGATATAGTCAACATGCATCACAGTATATTACAGCTGTACATCATAATGGTTTGACTTACATATATTATAAAATGATCACACTGATTTCTCATATGGATCCAACAATAAAAAGGAAAAAAAGGGGAAAATTATTTCTTGTTACAAGAACTCTTAGGATCCACTCTTTCAGCAAATTTCATTATACACCATATAGCAGCACCAGAGACCATTATGTATCCAGTGCTTAGTCATTTTATAACTGGAAATTGGTGACTTTTGACCACCTTTCTGCAATGCCCCATACCCCCAACCACAAGTCCAGAGTAACCACAAAACTTTTTCTAGTTTTTTGTTTCTTTTTACATTTCACATATAAGTGAGATCAACAGTATTTGTCTTTCTCTAATTTCACTTAATATAAGATCCTCAGGCCCCATCAATCTTGTTATAAATGACAAGATTTCCTCCTTTGATGGCTTAATAATATTCCACTCATGTCTACATATTGTAAATTCTATTTTTTTAAAACTATTTCATGTGAGTACAGTTGGCACATAATGTTACACTAGTTTCAAGCGTACAACTTGGTGATCTGACAAGTTTATGTGTTGTGTTGTCCTCACCACACGTGTGGCTACCTCTGTCACTGTAGGATACCATTTCATTACCACTGACCATATTCCCTTCAGTTGTATCTTTCAGCCCCACTACTGGAGGCCTGTACCCGCCCCCCCTTCCCTCACTGTGAACACCCTCACCCCACCCCACCCAGCAACCATCGCTGTGTTCTCTGAATTTATAGGTCAGATTCTGCTATTGTTTGTTTATTAGATTTTTCTTAATTCCACATGTGAGTAAAATCATATGATATTTGTCTTTCTCAGTTTGACTTACTTCACTTAGCATAATACCCTTTAGGTTCATCCATGTGGCTGCAAATGGCACAGTGTCATTTTTTTGTCTGTGTAATATTCCATTACACACACACTCACACCTGCACATACCACCTCTTCCTTATTCATTCATCTATCAGTGGACATGGGCTGCTTCCATATCTTGGCTATTGTAAATAATTCTGCAATAAATATAGGGGTCATGTATCCTTTCAAATAAGTGTTTTTGTTTTCCTTGGGTAAATACACAATAGTGGAATTATTGGATCATATGGTATTCCTATTTTTAACTTTTTGAGGTGACTCCTTACTGTTTTCCACGGTGGCTGCGCCAATTTACATTCCCACCAACAGTGTCTAAGGAGGGTTCCCCTTTCTCCACATCCTTGCCAACACTTGTTATTTCTTATGTTGTTGATTTTTGCCTTTCTGACAGGTGTAAAATGATGAGTGATATTGAACATCTTTTCATGTGTCTGTTGGCCATTTATATTTTCCACTTTTGAAAGACTGTCCATTCACTTTTTCTGCCCTTTTAATTGTATCTAATTGTTTTGACATTGAATGGTATAAGTTCTGTATATATTTTGGATATTAACTCTTTATTGACCATACCACTTGCAAATATATTCTCCCATTTAGTAGGTTGCCTTTTAGTTTTATTGATTGTCTCCTTCATTATGCAGAAGCTTTTTATTTTGAGGAAGTACCAAGAGTTTATTTGTATTTTTTTTCCTCAGGAGACACATCTAGAAAAATGTTGTTATGGCTGATGTCAGAGAAGTTACTGCCCATGTTCTCTTCTAGGATTTTTATAGTTTCAGGTGTTACTTTTATTTTTATTTTTTTAAGATTTTATTTATTTAATTGAGAGGGCACAGATGGAAAGGGAGAATCAGACCCTCACTAAGCAGGGAGCCTGATGCTGGGCTCCATCCCAGGACCCTGGGATCAGGACCTGAGCTGAAGGCAGACGCTTAATTGACAGAGCCACCCAGGTGACCCTCAGGTGTTACCTGTAGGTCTTTAACCCAATTTGAGTTTGTTTTTGTGTGTGGTATAAGAAAATGGTCCAGTTTCATTGCTTTGCATGTAGCTGTCTACTCCCAACACTAATTGTTGAAGAGACTGACTTTGTATATTCTTGCCTACTTTGTCAGAGATTAATTGATTATAAAAAATTTGGGTTTATTTCTGAACCTTCTATTCTGTTCCATTGATCTATGGATCTAATTTTGTGCCAGCATAGCACTGTTTATATTACCACAGCCTTGTATTACATCTTGAAATCTGAAATTGTGATACCTCCAGCTTTATTTTTTTCCTTCTCAAGATTCCTTTGGTTATATAGGATCCTTTTTAGTTCCATACAAATTTTAGGATTATTTGTTCTAGCTCTGTGAAAAATCCTGTTGGTATTTTGATAGGGATTGCATTAAATGTACAGATTGCTTTGAGGCATTTTAACAATATTAGTTCTTCTACTTCATGAGGATGGAAAAGTTTTCTGTTTGTGCCATCTTCAATTCCTTTCATCAATTTTTTGCATAGTTTTGAGAGTACAGGTCTTTCACTTCCTTGGTTGTGTTTATTCCTAGATATTGTATTATTTTGGTGCAATCATATACGGAAATGTTTTCTTAATTTCTGTTTCTGGACTTCCTTATTAGTATATAGAAATGCAACCTGTTTCTTTATGTTAATTTTATATCCAACATCTTTACTGAATTCATTTATTACTCCTAGTAGTTTTTGGTGGAGTCTTCAGGATTTTCTATGTATAGTATTATGTCATCTGCAAATAATGATTATTTATTTCCCTCTTTACTAGTATGGATGCCTCTCGTGTCTTTATCTTTTCCAATTTCTGTAGCTAGGATTTCCCGTACTGTTGAGGAAAAGAGATAAGAATGGACATCCTTGTTTTCTCCTGATCTTAAAGGAAAAGCTGTTAGTTTTTCACCACTATGATTTTAGCTATAGATTTTTCATATATGGCTGTAATTATATTGAACTATGTTCCCTCTAAAACCACTTTGTTGAGAGTTTTCATTGTGAATGGCCATTGGATTTTGTAAACACTTTCTCTACATCTTTTGAGATGATCATATGATTTTTATCCTTGTTTTGTTGATGTGGTGTAGGACACTGATTCACTTGTGAATACTGAACCATTTCTTCGGTTTCCTAATACTTTGTTGAGGATTTTTACATCTATGTTCATCAAGGATATTGATCTGTAGTTTACTTTGTGAAGTCTGTCTGATTTTGGTGTCACGGTTAACACTGGCCTCAAAGAATGAATTTGGAAGTTTTTCTTCCTCATTTACTTCTTTGGAATAATTTGAGACAAATAGGCATTAACTCTTCTTTAAATGTTGGTAAAACTCACCTGTGAAGCTATCTAGGACTTTTATTTTTTGGTCGTTTTTTTTTTTTATTACTGATTCAATTTTGTTAGTAGTCATTGGTCTGTTCAGATTTTCTATTTCTACTCAGTTTTGGAAAATTGCATGTTTCTAGGAATTTCTCCATTTTTTTTCTAGGTTGCCCAAATTGTTGGCATGCAATTTTGGATCGGTAATTTGTGGTTTTGACTTGTGTTTCTCTAACAACTAATGAGGTGAGCGTCTTTTCATGTACCTGTTGGTATTTTGTATATTTTTGTTGGAAAAAATTATATTCAAATCCTTTGCTCATCTTTTAGTTAAGTGTGTGTGTGTGTGTGTGTGTGTGTGTGTGTGTGTGTGTGCATTGAGTTGTAGGAGTTCTTTCTATATTCTGGATATTTACCAATTATCAGATACAAGAATTGCCAATATTTTCTCCCATTTCATACGTTGACTTTTCATTTTGTTACTATTTTTTTAGTTTTATGTGTGCTACTTATTTTTTATTATGTTGCTTGTGCTTCATGTATCATATTAAAAAAACATTGCCACCCTATTCAAAAGAAACTATGACAAGGGATTTTTTTCTATTTTTTCCTTTTAATATTTTTATGGTTTCTGACCTTACACTTAATTTTTTAAACCGTTTTGAGTTAACTTTTGTGAGTGATACAAGGGTCTAGTTTCATGCTATTATATACAATCTTAGTAGCATGATTTATTGAAGAAACCATTTTTTGTTTATTAGTTTTTAGACTCCCTCATCAAATATCAGTTGACTACATATGTATGGGTTTATTCTGGGTTCTCTATACCATTCCACTGTATTAGTTAACTATTCTTAGGTTAATACCATACTATTTTGATTACTATGACTTTATAGTATAGCTTCAAATCAGGAATGTAATGTCTCTTGCTTTATTCTTCTTTTTCAAAATTACTTGGCAATTCAGGGTCATTTGTGGTTACAATAAATCTTAAAATTAATTTTTCTACTTCTATAAAAACATCATTGAACTCTTGCTAGGATTCCATTGTACCGATACATGACTTTTTGTGTATTGACATTACAAGAATATTAATTCTTTTAATTCAAAAACACAAAATACCTATCCATTTATTTGTGTATTACACAATTTCTTCCATCAAGGTGTTACAGTTTTTAGAGATTTTTCACCTCTTTGGTTAAGTTTTTCTTAAGTATGTTACTGTTTTGATGACATTGCCATTTATTATGTATATACAACAAAGGGTTAATATCCAAAATATTTGAAGAACTTCTACAACTCAACACCAAAAAAAAAAAAAAATAACCAGTCTGAGTTAAAAATGGAGAGAAAATGTGAACATATATTTTTTTCCAATGAAGACATACAAATGGCCAACAAGCACATGAAAAGATGCTGAACAGAAGATGGCAGAAAAGTAGGGTCCCCAAGTCACCTGTCCCCACCAAATTACCTAGATAACCTTCAAATCATCCTGAAAATCGACGAATTCGGCCTGAGATTTAAAGAGAGAACAGCTGGAATGATACAGTGAGAAGAGTTCATGCTTCTATCAAGGTAGGAAGACCGGGAAAAAGAAATAAAGAAACAAAAGGCCTCCAAGGGGGAGGGGCCCGCGAGGAGCCGGGCTGAGGCCTGGGCGAGTGTCCCCAGGACAGGAGAGCCCCGTCCCGGAGGAGCAGGAGCTGCACCGACCTTCCCGGGCGGAAAGGGGCCCGCAGGGAGCTGGAGCAGGACCCAGGAGGGCGGGGATGCCCTCGGGCTCCCGGGGACACTAACAGACACCTGCGCCCCGGGAGAGTGCGCCGAGCTCCCTAAGGGCTGCAGCGCGCACGGCGGGACCCGGAGCAGCTCGGGGGGCTCGGGCAGAGGAAGAGGCTCCGTGCGGAGGGGGCTGCGCGGTTCCAGGAGCAGCTCGGGGGGGCTCGGGCGGCGGCTCCGCGGAGGGGGCTGCGCGGCCCGGGAGCGCGAATCCACCAGCGCAGGCTCCGGAGCACAGGGCGCCGGGACACAGCCCAGGATCCGGCCTCCCCCGGGACAGGCAGAGGCCGGGAGGGCCCAGGACAGCAAGGACGCTCCTGCCCCAGCTGAGCAGATCAGCGGCCCCGCCCCGGAGCCTCCAGGCCCTGCAGACGGAGTTCCTGCCGGAGCTGAATCCAGGGCTCCAGAGCTGGCCCCGCCACTGGGGCTGTTCCTCCTGGGGCCTCAAGGGGTAAACAACCCCCACTGAGCCCTGCACCAGGCAGGGGCAGAGCAGCTCCCCCAAGTGCTAACACCTGAAAATCAGCACAGCAGGCCCCTCCCCCAGAAGACCAGATAGACGGACAGGGGAAAAACAAATTATTGACCAAGCACCACTGGAAAGTTCCCGGGGAAGTCAATGGATTTACAGTATATAGAATCAGAAGATACTCCCCCTTATTTTATGTTTTTTGATTTCTGTTTGATTCCCCACCCCCCTTTTATTTCTTCTTTCTTTTCTTCCTTTTTTTTCTTTTTTTTTTTTTTCATTCCTTCTTTCTCTTCTCTCTTTTTCTCCTTTTCCCAATACAACTTGTTTTTGGCCACTCTGCACTGAGCAAAATGACTAGAAGGAAAACCTCACCTCAAAAGAAAGAATCAGAAACAGTCCTCTCTCCCACAGAGTTACAAAATCTGGATTACAATTCAATGTCAGAAAGCCAATTCAGAAGCACTATTATACAGCTACTGGTGGCTCTAGAAAAAAGCATAAAGGACTCAAGAGACTTCATGACGACAGAATTTAGATCCAGTCGGGCAGAAATTAAAAATCAATTGAATGAGATGCAATCCAAACTAGAAGTCCTAACGACGAGGGTTAACGAGGTGGAAGAATGAGTGAGTGACATAGAAGACAAGTTGATGGCAAAGAGGGAAACTGAGGAAAAAAGAGACAAACAATTAAAAGACCATGAGGATAGATTAAGGAAAATAAATGCACTTGCTATCAGGGAAATACAATTCAAAACCACAATGAGATACCACCTCACACCAGTGAGAATGGGGAAAATTAACAAGGCAGGAAACAACAAATGCTGGAGAGGATGCGGAGAAAAGGGAACCCTCCTGCACTGTTGGTGGGAATGTGATCTGGTGCAGCCACTCTGGAAAACTGGAGGTTCCTCAAAGAATTAAAAATAAACCTGCCCTACAACCCAGCAATTGCACTGTTGGGGATTTACCCCAAAGATTTAGATGCAGTGAAACGCCAGGACACCTGCACCCCGATGTTTCTAGCAGCAATGTCCACAATAGCCAAACTGTGGAAGGAGCCTCGGTGTCCATCGAGACACGAATGGATAAAGAGGATGTGGTTTATGTATACAATGGAACATTACTCAGCCGTTAGAAACGACAAATACCCACCATTTGCTTCAAGGTGGATGGAACTGGAGGGTATTATGCTGAGTGAAGTAAGTCAATTGGAGAAGGACAGTGTATGTTCTCATTCATTTGGGGAATATAAATAACAGTGAAAGGGAATATAAGGGAAGGGAGAAGAAAAAGTCTCCTAACTCGGGGAAACGAACTGGGGGTGGTGGAAGGGGAGAAGGGTGGGGGGTGGGGCGTGGGGGTGAGTGGGTGATGGGCACTGAGGGGGGCACTTGACGGGATGAGCACTGGGTGTTATTCTGTATGTTTGTAAATTGAACACCAATAAAAAATTAATTTATTTTAAAAAAGGGAAATAAATGACAGCCTGAGGAAGAAAAACCTACATTTAATTGGGGTTCCCGAGGGCGCTGAAAAGGGACAGAGGTCTAGAATATGTATTTGAACAAATCATAGCTGAAAACTTTCCTAATCTGGGAAGGGAAACAGGCATTCAGATCCAGGAAATAGAGAGATCCCCCCCTAAAATCAATCAAAACTGTTCAACAGCTCCACATTTAATAGTTAAGCTTGCAAATTCCAAAGATAAAGAGAAGATCCTTAAAGCAGCAAGAGACAAGAAATCCCTGACTTTTATGGGGAGAACTATTAGGGTAACAGCAGACCTCTCCACAGAGACCTGGCAGGCCAGAAAGGGCTGGCAGGATATATTTAGGGTCCTAAATGAGAAAAACATGCAACCTGTTCTACACGTGTAGAATCTTAAAAATTAAAAAAAAAAGGAACAAACAAATAAAAAATAGAATCCGACCTATAAGTACACAGAACCAACTGATGGTTGCTAGAGGGAGGCAGGTAGGGGAATGGGTAAATTGGGTAAAAGAGAGTGGGTAGTACATGCTTCCTGTTAAGGACTGAATAAGTCATCAACATAAAAGGCAGAGGTAGGGAATACTGTCAATGATATTGTAATAGTGATGTATGGGGACATGTTGGAGCTGCACTTGTGCTGAGCACAGCATAATGTTTGTAAACTTGTTAAATGACTATGTTGTACAGTCTGAAAATAATGTAACATTGTCAACTATACTCAAAATTTTTAAAAAGGGATTTTCATCAACAGATATTGAATTTTGTCAAATATTTATTCCATTTGTAGTGAAATTATTGTATAATTTTTTTCATTGTATTAATGTAATGGATCACACAGATTGATTTGCATATAATAAACCACTATTGCATCAGGGATAAGCTCTGCTTGACCATGGGGCAAGATCCTTTTACTGTGCTGCTGGATTCGGTGTGCCGGCATTTTACTAAGAATTACTTCTATATTCCTCAGGGATATTGGTCTGTCGGTCTCTTTCCTAGTGGTGTCCTTATCTGGAGTTTGTATTAATGTAATACTGCCATTGTTAAATGAGTTTATGGGTGTTCCTTCCTATGATTTCTTTTGGAAGAATTTGAGGAGGTTTGGTGTCATTTTTTGTTATAAATGTTTGGTAAAATTCACCAGTGAAGACCTCTAGTCCCAGGCTTTTCTTTGTTGGGAGGTTTTTTTTTTTTTTATTGCAGATTCACTCTCTAAAATAGTAATTGATCTATTCAGATTTTCTGTCACCTTGATTCAATTTTCGTAGTTTGTATGTTTCTAAAATTTGTCTCCATTTTACCTAAGCTGTCCAGTTTGTTGGCATAGGTTATTCATAGTGACAAGGGTTAGTTTTAAATAGTAACCTACCAGGATCTCCTGTTCTAGGAGTTTGCTAGAATCATCTAAATTTAAATAAAGTAACAGATGAAAATGTCCAAAGGGGGACAGAGATGAAAGAAAAGCCAATAAATGCTTAGAGAAAACATTAACGAAGAAAGGGCAATTTTCTAGGTGGTATTCTAATTGACATGCTGCTCCTTTAGTTCCAGGTGGACGTTGGACAGATGTGCCAATGGCACCGTCCCAGATGGCTTCATCCTCTTGGGTTTCTCGGGTAACCCCAGGCTGGAAATGACCCTGTTTGTGGTTGTGTCTGTGTTTTACACAGTCACCCTCGTGGGCAACAGCACCACCATACTCCTGTGTCACCTGGATCCCCACCTCCACACCCCCATGTACTTCTTCCTCACCCACCCCTCCATCCTGGACCTCTGCTTTACCACCAGCTGCATCCCTCAGATGCTGGTCAATTTCTGGGGTTCAGACAAGACCATAAGCTATCTGGGATGCGCAGCCCAGCTCTACATCTTCCTGGGACTGGGAGCTGCAGAGTGCATGCTGCTGCTGGTCATGGCCTTTGATCGCTACTTGGTGGTGTGCCGCCCTCTGCACTATGCAGTTATTGTGAACCCACCTCTGTGTCACAAGTTGGTATCTCTGGTCTGGGTCAGTGAGGTTTTTGGCACATTGGTGCAGTCTCCCACTACCATGAAACTCCCCTTTTGCCTTCATCACCAGGTTGACGACTTTGTCTGTGAGGTTCCTGCACTGATACGCCTGGCCTGTGGAGACACCCACGTCAATGAGCTCCAGATCTCGGTGATTGGTGTCATCTTCCTGATGGGGACACTGCTGCTCATCCTTGTTTCATACAGCCACATTGCCCAGGCAGTGCTGGCCATCCAGTCCCAGGAAGGCAGGAGCAAGGCCTTCCACACCTGCTCTTCCCACCTGGCAGTCGTCTTTCTCTTCTACTGCAGGGTCACTGCTGTCTACATCCAACCTCGGAGTCACTTTTCAAAGAAGGGAGGGAAGTTCCTAAATCTTTTCTACACCATGGTGACCCCCACTCTCAACCCCCTCATCTATACTTTGAGGAACAAGGACATGAAGGGAGCTTTCAAGAGGCTCTTTGGGAAAGACAGAAGGGCCAGTGAAGAATGAGGGAGAGGCTCAGCCTCACGTGGAGGTCAGCTTCTGTGCAGCTTGTTGGCTCACAGGTATGTGGTATGTCATGCATGAGGACTCTCCACTTCACCTCTAGTGGAGGGACCAATAGCCTGCTTTGTACACATGGTGGACTGACGAAAAGTATATTTGATGCACCTAGCAATGTTATTCTTACACTGAAATGTAGGAGTAGCAGTGGTCCTAGTCAGGCTATCATCAGGAAATAGACACTACTTCCATTATTAAAAAAAAAAAAAGGCATTTATTACAAGAATTGCTAGCTAGATATTGAAGGAAGGAAAAGGCAAAAAGAAGCACCCCTAGCAATAGGGGGACACCAAAAAGGAACAGGAATTTTTTTAAATGATTGCCCAGGGAAGAGTTCTGGGAGCAAGTATTTTCAGACCTCCTACTTCTGAGTCAGGAGCATTGCTGTCTCGGCTGATGTCACTGAGGAAACGCTGGTTTTCCTCACCACCCAATGGAGAATATTCATTCAATTGTTTTTACCTAATATACTGCCCTGAGGATGAAATGAACATGAAAGAAACCAAACAAGAATCAAAGAAGGAAGAACTAGCCTCCTTCCCAATACCAGCCCGCATGCAGCCCACCTGCCTGTATTACACCGTATGCATGAGGCCTAATAGGAAATGAGCCAGCAAAGCAGAAATATGACCCACATACATGCGCCCAGCACCAACCTCACAATACACCCGGGTCACCTGGGTGTGGGTTCAGAGATGTAAGACACTTGCTCCACAATTGGCACATCTCATCACCCTGGACACCACGGAAGGAATCCAGAAAACAAATCTAATCAAGAGGAAGGCACAACCATGGTCATCTTACAGATTACACTCTTGCTTTGAACAAGAGTCTGTGTATGACCAGAATAATGACAAGAAGCAAGTATAGGAGTTCTCATTCTTGAAATATTCTAAAGAAAACAATAATCTCAAAACTGTTACAATCGGGATCCCTGGGTGGCGCAGCAGTTTGGCGCCTGCCTTTGGCCCAGGGCGCGATCCTGGAGACCCGGGATCAAATCCTACGTCAGGCTCCCTGTGCATGGGGCCTGCTTCTCCCTCTGCCTATGTCTCTGCCTCTCTCTCTCTCTCTCTCTCTCTGTATGACTATCATAAAAAAAAAAAAAACTGTTACAATCTCACAACTCTAAAGGCATTCTTACTGCACCTGCTGCTGGATTTATTTTAAATGAAAGATTGTATTTTGAGGTAATTGTAGATGTTTTGCAGCTGTAAGAATTAACAGGTAATCCATAGACCCATTACCCATGGTCCACCAATGGTAACATCTTGCAAAACTATACTGCAATATAATAAGCATATTGACATTGGTATAAGAAGATACAGAGTATTTCCCTCCCCCAAGGGCCCTTCCCTTTGTCCGGGACAGCCACACTTGCTTCTCTCACAGCCCCATCACATCTGCTTAAATCTTGGCATCAACCCATCTATGCTGTGTTTCTACATTCTGGTTAATTTGAGAATTTTATCCAAATGGAATTACATAGAAACTACCCTTTTGGGATTGGCATTTATCATTCAGCATAATTCTTCTGAAATTCATCCAGGTTGTTGTGCGCATCAATAGTTTTTTTCCCCTTTATTGCCAAATACTATTCCAGGGCATTGATACAGCAGTTTGTCTAATCATTCACCCATTGAAAAATTCTGAGCTGTCTCCAGGTCAAGGCTACCAGAATAAAGCTGCAATGAACATTTATGAACGGGCTTTGTGTGATCATGAGAATTGTGTTTCTCTGGGATAAATGCCTAAAAGTGCAACTGCTGAGTCATATAGTAAACACCCATCTAATTTTGTAAGAAACTTCCATAAACTTCCCCAGGGCAGGTATATAACTTTCCATTTCCACCAACAGCATGTGAGCAGTCTGGTTTCTCTGCATCCTTGCAAGCACTTGGTATTATCATGATTTTTAAAAATTTTACCCATTCTGATAGATGTTTAAGGATATCTCACTATGATTTTAACTTGAATTTTTCTAATGGTATCAATGATGAGCATTCTTCAGCATTCACCAGTGCATCTTGCTCAATTCATCTGGCCTTATGCATCTTTTCTAATTGTTTTCTCTCATTAAATTTGAGATTTCCTTAAATATTCTACATGGAAGTTTTTTGTGAGACATATGATTTGGAAATACCCCCCCTGTAGCTTCTTTTTTTTTTTTTTTTTTTCAACATTTCAACAAAATCTTTCATGCAGCAAACACTTTTAAACTGTTTTTTTAAAAAGATTTTATTTATTTATTCATGAGAGACACAGAGAGAGGCAGAGACATAGGCAGAGGAAGAAGCAGGCTCCCTGCAGGGAACCTGATATGGGACTCAATCCTGAGACCCCGGGGTCATGACCTGAGCCAAAGGCAAACACTCAACCACTGAGCCACCCAACCGTCACCACTTTAAACCACTGAGCCACCAAACCATCACCATTTTAAACTTTTTAAAAGATTTATGCACCTTAGGGAGAGAGTAAGAGAGAGGGGAGGGGCAGAGGGAGAGAATCTCAAGTAGATTCCACAATGAGCCGAGTCTGATGCAAGATTTGATCTCATGACCCTGATATCACAACCTGAACGGAAACCAAGAGTTTGATGCCCAACTGACTGATCCACCCAGGCACCCCTAAACAATTCAATATGAATGAAATTCAATTTGCCAATTTTTCCTTTAATGGATCATGCATTTGGTATCATCTCCCAAATCTCACCATGCTGAGGTCCAAGCTGTAGAAATTTTCTCCTATGTTTTTTTTTAAAGCTTTGTGGTTTTTCATTTTACATAAAGTCCACAATCCATTTTTAAAATATATTATTTTTAAGTAATTTGTACACCGAACATGGGGCTTGAAAGTAAACCCTCAAAACAAGAGTTGCATGTGCACTGATTGAGCCAGCCAGCTATCCCATTTTGAGTCGACTTTTACACAAAATGTTAAGGTTGAGCCAAGGTTTATTTGCTTATTTAGCCTGTGGATAGCCAATTGCTCCAGAACCATTTGTTGGAAAGAGTTTCTTCAAGCTCCAAGTCTGGGACAGAAGAATAAAAAACAAGCAAAGAAACAAAGAACCCAGAGACCTCACCACAGTGTCATTCCTTGTGTCCCAAGGACTCCAGCTAGTCTCTTTTCTCTTCCTCTAGTTGCTTCCTAGAATTTGTTTTATATGCAATGTGAAAGGTTTCAGTTGGAAAATCTGATCCATCTTCAGAGACATGGCATTCCACAGAACTATTTTTAAGCTGTTGATATAAAAAGTCAACAAAAAGCATAATCTGCTAATGCAGCCCCCTCTGTCCAGCAGTAAATGAGAACCATGTACTTACCTGCACACAGCCGATCTATCCTTGCTTCACAGACAAACGCATGTGTCTCTGGGCCTGGAGCCCCCCGGCTCCAGGATGGGATAAGCCATGCCAGCATCACCCAGGCCATGACAGAAATGCAGAATCCCAGGTTCTAACCCAGACCCACTGGGCCTGAATCTGTGTCTCTCCCAATTCCTAGGTGACATACATGTGCAGAACAACTGAGAAGCACAGTTCCACACACGGTCACCCTGACAGGGATCCTCCTCACTGGAACTCATCCTGTAAACACTTGGCATTGCCTCAGGGCCTACTGATCATCCTCCCTGCCCGCTCAATCTCTGTGCCTGGTCTGCTCCAGTCCTGGGAACTGCTGGTTTGGCTCAGGAGACTTGAGAGGTGGCCAATCACTTCCCTTATGGAATGCATGACGTTTCTGATGACCTATAATCTTTATAGGTACAACTATTAGGAGCCCTTCCTTTTGCATTCTTCATCCCACTTTTTCCTCTGCCAACTATCCTTGTCTTTCTTTCTTCTTAAACAGTTCATCAATTTATTGTATAACTTTGTTTCTGATGTTTGTTTCATGGCTTGGTTTTGGAAAGGTTGTGTGTGGAATTCAATACAGTAAAATTGAATTAACAGTAAAACATTCCATTGATAAAGCAAAGGTTTTTCCCATTTTAGTTTAATAAGGAACCACTTGGGGCATCTGGGTGGCTCAGTGGGTGGAGCATCTGCCTTCAGCTCAGGTCATGATCTCAGGATCCTGGGATCAAGCCCCCGGGGGACTCCCTGCTCAGTGGGGAGTCTGCTTCTCCCTCTCCCTCTGCTGCTCCCCCTGCTTGTTTTCTCTCTCTTTCTCTCTCTCTCTCTCAAATAAATAAGATCTTTAAATATATATCTGCTGGTGAAAACAGAAGAGAATTACAGAAAGTTAAGTAGCAAAGTCAAAGGGACTCATGGGTTAGAAAAAGACACAGGCATAGAAGACCATCACTGTCCTTTTACACAAAATTATCACTAAAGAAAGCAGACTAAAACAAAGCACCTGGAAATTACTGAAACATAAGATGTTCCTGAAATAAAAGAGAATTGAATCTTGACAAAGTTACTTAGCTTCAAAGATAAAAAAAATAGAATCTAAAGTTACCCAGTCAGGAAAGAGTCAGAACAGCTTCAATCTCAGCATAAAGTGGTGCAATCTCTACCAAGCTTTACAGCCTTGACATGCCACCAAACCATACTGTCACTGTACAACCTAGAGGGAAATTTCAGACAAAAACAACCATGAAGAAATCTTAAAATGCATTTACTGTCCTTGAATTTTTGTGTCATTATTTTGAAATTATTTATATAGAGTGATAGATAATGGGATAAAGTAAATATATAAGGATGTGAATGTGCTTAGGAACCAAGATTTTTTATATAAAATAAAGATATAAAGTCAAGGAAGTTAAGTAAGAACCCTTTAATCTTAGTTTGGAACAAGAAATATCACTATCAAGTACTGACTTCTTTATTTTTTTTTAAGATTTTATTATTTATTCATGAGAGACACAGGGAAAGGCAGAGACACAGGCAGAGGGAGAAGCAGGCTCCCTGAAGGAAGCCCAATGTGGGACTCCATCCCAGAACCCCAGGTTCACACCTTGAGCTGAAGGCAAACCACTGAGCCACCCAGGGGTCCCCTGACTTCTTTATTTATAAAAATAACCCAGTAGGAACCCAGGAACCACAGTCCTAATCATAAACTATAAATAGCATTTCACTCTAAAAGAACCAAAAATTGTGAATCTTAGGTCGATTCCTACTAAATCATGGAGCATTACAGAGATTCCACTACCAAGTAGCAAAAACTATACAATGTAACAAAGTAAGAAGGAAAAATAAGATATAGGAGAATGAGAAAGGAAGATGCAACATTATTATTTAAAGGTGTTAGCTGCACAGGAAAAAATGCACAGATCCACTAGGTGAATCCACTAGAGAAACCACTAGAATATTAAGACATCTCAGTATAACTGACTATAGACAAATAGTAAATATTTATTTTTTTATTTCTTTAAGGATATTTATTTATTTATTTATTTATTTATTCATGAGAGACCCAGAGAGAGAGAGAGGCAGAGACACAGGCAGAGGGAGAAGCAGCCTCCCTGTGGGAGCCCGATGCAGGACTCAATCCCAAGACCCCGGGATTATGCTCTGAGCCAAAGGCAGATGCTCAACCACTGAGCCACCTGAACATCCCTAAATAGTAAATATTTAAATAGTAGCTGACTATTTAGTTTATATTTACAAATACATATTTGTAAATATATTTGATATATATATATATATATCACTTTCACAACTCAACAGTAACATTACTCAGTCACCCATCTCAGCAGAAGCCAGGAACACAGATGAGGTGACATGGGAAAGATCTAGGAAGGACCCTCCTCTTTTGATGGTTTGGGCCCTTATGAACTGCACAAGAGACCAACAAAATTTTTGTGAATGTTCTATCAGCAGAAACACAGACAATTGGGAAATGTAAAAAGATAGGAAGGAAGTGAGGACTGTCAGTATAAGATTCCATAGGCAGGAAAAGGGCCAACTGAGCTATATACTGGAAATACACATTATGCTTAGGAAAAGGAAAGAATAATCCTGGAGATGGTCAAGGTTTGACAAGGCTGTCTTTGGCATGAGGACCCAGCAGGCATAGATCCAGGAGTGGACTGTCTCTTCCTCAGTTCCAGGGGGTGGACAAGGGGGCAGAGCACAGCTGTTGCTTGGGACCAATGACTCCCATCTTCCTTGATTTCTCTCCCTTAGAATGGGAGTGTCTGTCCTAGACCTGACCCACCATTGTATTTGGGAAGGACATGGCACAACTGGAGAGGATGAAACATCCCTCATCTCACCTAGACCTAATTTAAAGGATATGCAGAGGAAATTGGATGTTGAAATGCGTTAAGACTTTGGGGATGTTGGGAGACAGTGGACATATTTCACATGTGAGAAGAACATGAATTTGGGGAGAGAGCACATTTATAAGTTTAATTGTGTTTTCCAGAATTCATATATTGAAATCCAAATCCCTATGACCTCAGAAAGATGAGAGTTTTGGAATATAGGTGAAGCCCAGAGCCGACAACCAAGAAAGAATTCTTAAAACATCTTTGGTGGAGTCTTCCTCTCTACACGGTGGACCTGACCGGTCGGCCAGAATTGCTTGAGGTGAACACTGCCGGGGAAACTCCTTAGTGACGCAGGTTTGGACTCCGAGACCGCCATGGAAAAAGTGGAGACACCACGGAAGCAGAATGAGAAGAAAGGTAGAAAGGAGAAACCAAAATCTATTAAGACTGAAGAGGCAACAGAAGTAAAAGAAGAAATTCCTTCCCTTAAAGCTAAAAAAGATAAAAAGAAAGCCGAGTCTAATGAGGTTGACATGAATTCTCCTAAATCTAAAAAGGCAAAAAAGAAAGAGGGGCCATCTCAGGATGACATAATTTCTCCAAAAACCAAAGTGTGAAAAAAACAAAGGAGTCCTTTGAAAAGAAAGTTGTTTCTCCTAAAACAAAAAAAAAAGTAATAAAAAGTGAAGAACCTTCTGAAGAAGAGATAAGTGTTCCTAAGCCCAAGAAGATGAAGAAAGAAAAGGAAATGAATGAAGAAATTGTAGAGAAAAGCCCCAAACTGAAGAATGGATTCCCATTCTGGACTTGTCTCTAACACCAGTGAAACCCTAGGGGAAGAAAGTAACAGTGAGTTAGAGCAGGAAATGCCTGTGGAACAGAAAGAAGGAGCTTTCTCTAATTTTCCCATATCTGAAGAGACTATTAAACTTCTCAAAGCCCGTGGGGTGACCTTCCTGTTTCCTATACAAGCAAAGACATTTTACCATGTCTATAGTGGAAAGGACTTAACTGCACAGGCGCGGACAGGAACTGGGAAGACATTCTCCTTTGCCATCCCTTTGATTGCGAAGCTCCAGGGAGAACTGCAAGGCAGGAAAAGAGGTCGTGCCCCTCAGGTACTGGTTCTTACACACATGAAGGAGTTGGCAAATCAAGTAAGCAGAGACTTCAGTGACATCACAAGAAAGCTGGCGGTGGCTTGTTTTTATGGTGGAACTCCCTATGGAGGTCAAATTGAAAGCATGTGGATTGGGATTGATATCCTGGTTGGGACCCCAGGTCGTATCAAAGACCACCCTCAGAATGGCAAGCTAGATCTCACCAAACTTAAGCATGTTGTCCTGGATGAAGTTGACCAGATGTTAGATATGGGGTTTGCTGATCAAGTGGAAGAGATTTTAAGTGTGGCATACAAAAAAGATTCAGAAGACAATCCCCAAACATTGCTTTTTTCTGCAACTTGCCCTCATTGGGTATATGATGTTGCTAAGAAATACATGAAATCTACATATGAACAGGTGGACCTGATTGGTAAAAAGACCCAGAAAATGGCAATAACCGTGGAGCACCTGGCTATCAAGTGCCACTGGACTCAAAGGGCAGCAGTTATTGGGGATGCGATCCGAGTATACTCGTGGTTTTCACGGGCATACCATCATCTTCTGCGAAACCAAGAAAGAAGCCCAGGAGTTGTCACAGAATATGTCCATAAGGCAGGATGCCCAGTCATTGCATGGAGATATTCCTCAGAAGCAGAGAGAAATCACTCTGAAAGGTTTTAGAAATGGTGATTTGGGAGTTTTGGTTGCAACTAATGTTGCTGCTCGTGGGTTAGACATCCCTGAGGTTGACCAGGTGATACAGAGTTCTCCACCAAAGGATGTGGAGTCCTATATTCATCGCTCTGGGAGGAGGGGCAGAGCTGGAAGGACAGGGATTTGCATCTGCTTTTATCAGCACAAGGAGGAGTATCAGTTAGCACAAATGGAGCAAAATGCGGGAATTAAATTTAAACGAATAGGTGTTCCTTCTGCAACAAAGATCATAAAAGCTTCCAGCAAAGATGCCATCAGGCTTTTGGATTCTGTGCCTCCCGCTGCCATTAGTCATTTCAAGCAGTCAGCGGAGAAACTAATAGAGGAGAAAGGAGCCGTGGAAGCCCTGGCAGCAGCCTTGGCCCATATTTCAGGTGCCACATCAGTAGACCAGCGCTCTCTGATCAACTCAGATGCGGGCTTTGTGACCATGATCTTACGATGCTCAATGGAAATGCCAAACATTAGTTATGCTTGGAAAGAACTTAAAGAGCAGCTGGGAGAGGATATTGATTCCAAAGTGAAAGGAATGGTGTTTCTCAAAGGAAAGCAGGGAGTTTGCTTCGATGTCCCTACTGCAGCAGTAACAGAAATACAGGAAAAATGGCATGATATGCGTCGCTGGCAGCTCTCTGTGGCCACGGAGCAACCAGAGCTGGAAGGACCTCGGGAAAGATATCGAAACTTCCGTGGACAGCAGGAAGGCAGTCAAGGCTTCCGGGGACAACGCGAAGGCAGTCGAGGCTTTAGAGGACAGCGGGAGGGAAATCGAAGCTTCAGAGGACAGCGATCAGGAGGTGGCAACAAAAATCACAGATTCCAAAACAAAGGCCAGAAGCAGAGTTTCAGTAAAGCATTTGGGCAGTAATTTGAAGTGGAGAGTTTATGCAGTAACATGGAACTGAGCACTGATTTTCCTGCAAGGTTAAAAGCACACTGTTTCCTTCCTGACCACTTGCCTTGTCCCCATCTCTTCCAGAGAGACAAGCTTCATGGAAATTATTTCATCTGATGATTATGATTTGTAACTATTGCTACTTCTGTATCAGGTTTATCTTTTGAAAAGATGTATGAATTCATTAAATTTTGTTCTGATACACTGTGGGTTGTAAGATAAAATCAAGCATGATTTTGCCCATACTTTTTAAGTTGATCTGTCTTTATACTTAAATAGTGTCCTTCCCTGAATACCTATGGGGAAGATAGCGTTCTCTGGAGAGGCACTCTGCACAGTCCAGGCTTGGGTCTGTAATTAGCATTCCTCAGCCATCTGCCTAACAGTGACTCACATGGTCCTATAACATGTCTTCTGAGAATTAATACTGAGCAATGTTTTGAAGCAAGGTTTCAAACTTAGCTGGGAGGTAATACATTTTATGGCAGCATATGCTCTAGGTTTGGAGGATGGTGACACAAATGGAGACATTATATAGATTTGCCATTGTTATGTACATTTTGATACATTTTTAACTTTTTAAGGTGATGGATGCTTCCGTGAATTCTTCACAGATTTTATCTATTTATGTATAAAGAAGTATTTTAATAGAAAGCAAGTGTCTTTAAGGAATTGCAAATGTGTAAGATGTCCCCATAACTTTCTTTGTAAGTAAGGAGGCTGAATAATAGGTGCTTGATGATAATGTACTCCACTTCCTATTGGAAGATTAACATTATTTACCAAGAAGGAATTAGGGGATGGGGGCAGAGATTTGCATTGCTGACAAGAGTCAGGAAACCCACTGAAAATGTTTTTCATGTGTGAGAAGGAAACCTGCATCTCTGTTGAGAACAAAGAGAGGAGCAAGTAAAGATGCATGATAAAACATTCTTTTCACAGTAAAAACAGCAGGTTATTAATGTTTCTAGAGATGAACTTCTAATGCGTAAACTGGAGTTTTAGGTAGAATGGTTCAGTATGTTTTCTCAGAGTCCTAGTTCCTGTAGCCACGGTGTAGGATCTGTTTCTGTAAGAGTGCTATTCCATCAAAAGGTTTTATAGCTGCTTAGAGACTTCCTTTTAGGACAGTCTCCATATGGTTATTTTCAATTGTTGCTTTGAGGGAACTGACGAACTTCATATAGCCCCTGGCCAGGTAACTCTCTGAGTTCTCAATTATTACTTCTCTGACAAACTTCTGCATGGTGCAAGAGCATAAGAATGACATTGTGTTCCTAGAAATTCTGTACTGAGAATCTCAGGGAATACACTGATGGGAAAAGTCAATATACATGTCCTGTCTTGTTTTCATTTGATTATTTTTGAACAGTTAAAATCTTTCTGGGCCCTGGTTTTTCTCACTGGATTGAGTCTTTTATCTAACTGCCTTTTACCCTGTGACCTTGCAGTAAGGTGTTCAAATAGCTCGATTCTTTGATGCTTGTGGCAATGTGTCCTTCCTCTGTTTGGACTTCAGTTCTGTCTTTCATTCCTGACTGGATGTTTCTCTGTTTTCAGAAATTCTTTTGGCTTTTCTTTCTTGATCCACTTGTCCATTTTACCACTTTTCCTCCCACTCCTCACGGCTTCCCGTCAAGCCACAGGGACTCAGGAGAGGGTGTTTGATGACTGACAACTCATGTGCTGTGTAGATGATAATGTCTTAGATTCTGGTTTTGCTCAAGTACTGAGCATATTTTAACAACAACCAAAATATTTCCTACTTTGAATAGGAATGGTTCCTTATCAAGCAGATTAAAAGGACACGTTACCTGTCCTTTAGGAAGGAGCAATTAAAACTTTGATGTGGATTAGCTTACAGAAAAATAATCCGGCAGAAAACAAGGGTAAGGGGGAGGCATTTAATGGGAGTTTCACTTCATACAACTTAATTTCAAGGAAAACATGGCTGTTTCAATAAATGAAGCTGAAGTTTCTCTTGGATCCCAGAATTCACACCATACTTAAAAATACATCATCCAGCTATTACTTGATTTTAACGGGGTTGTTAGACTAGTGTGGGAAATGTGCTTTTTACTATTTTCTATGGAGAAAATATTTTCCAATGTAACAAACTCAATGAACTTTTAAAATACAATCCATTTACGTTGGAGTTATCGGTGCAGCAGTTTCTTTACAATCGTACATAAAATGCTTTTTCTGTAAAATTGAGTTAATATATAAAATACTGCTTTATGCCAGAATAAAGGTATTAATATTTCCTTTAAAAAAAAAAAAAAGACATATTTGGTGGAAAATGGTGGATTTTTTTAAAGCCCGGGAACAGGACCTGGGGGCAGGAGAGCTTCTGCCCTGGGCCTGTGAGGGGTGACTGATTATATACCTGCAGAGTTGGGAGAGGTAAGGAAAGGGAGGTTTCAAAAGTACTGTCATCTGCTACAGAGGACTCCCAATAAGGCTTCTACATGAAGACAGTTGGGAGCTTCTGGAGGAACCTCACACGTATCCCCACACTGACAGGAGTGGGCGGGGGGCAGGGGATTTGCAGGGTGTCAGCTTCTGCTCTGCCCTCAGCTGCCCTTCTGTTCCCTCCTGAAGAATATGACCTTATTTGGAAAAACATCCTGCAGTTCTCATAATTAAGATGAGGACATAGCAGCATAGGATGGGCCTCCTTCATTCCTACAAACATTTCTTCAAAGTTTGGCCACTGGGAAAGCTTCTATTGAATGCCCCATGATGGGGGAACCGGGCACTAGCTGAGGACAAAGTACGAGTCTGGGGCGGCACATCTATGCATCCTTGAACCACATGGAGGGACCTTCTTCCAGGGACCCAGCTGCCTCCATGTGGACACTCTGCTGAGGGCAACAGGCAATCTGAGCCCGACCCCAGGACCCTGTGAGTCTGCTCTAACATATAAACATTCCCTTGGAAACTTCCTTTATGTCTCAACCCCAACATCGTCCCCCAAGCACATGGCCCACGGATACACAGCTGAAGGGGCTTATGACTTGGGTTTTATTAGTGACCCTTCCCAACAGCAGCTGGCCCCTCAGGGTCCTGGAGACTGTGCTTCCAAATTCCTTAGAGACCCATGCTCTCGCTGACCCCTCCTGACCTGAGAGTCTATAACCAGCCACTCCTCATGACCCCAGCGCAGCTCTCTCTGCCCACGGGTCCTGTCCCCGGGCTTTAATAAAACCACCTTTTTTGCACCAAAGACACCTCAAGAATTCTTTCTTGGCCATCAGCTCTGAACCTCATCTATATTCCAAAACTTCCTCACCAGTGATAGCCTCGATGACGAGAGCAAGTGATACCATCTTAACCTGACAGTACATTTAGCTGTTATGCATTATACTATTTGCTAGGACTCCCCAAACCGCACAGTCTACACCATTGAAATGCATCATCCCACCTCTGTGGAGGTGGGATATCTGACAGAACTATGCCAACACAGTTGGATCCTTTTAGGGCTACGAGAAAGGATCTGTGCTATGCCTCTCCCCTAGCTTCTGGTGGTTTGCAGGAAATCCCCACATCAAATGGCTCACACATCTCTGCCTCCACCTTCCCCTGGGGTTTTCCCCATGTGCATGTCTGGGTCCAAATTCTACTCTTTTACATTAGGTCATGTGAAGTCTGAATTGGGGCATTCCACTGTGTTCCATCCTAACTAATGACAACTGCAGTGGTCTGATTTCCAAACACAGTCATACCCTTAGTTGGGATTTTAACATGTGAATTGGAATGGTCTGGGAGCTGGGGTGGGGAGAGGACACACTATCCCCTATAACAAAAGGAAACCAAATTGGACAGAAACTTGATGAACTGGCCCCTAGGCTAGATACAGGGGCTCAGACCCAGCAGAACCTTCTGAAAGACTTGTAGAATATACCTCAGAAAGGGGGTAGAAGGGGAGCTTGGGTGACTCACTCTGTTAAGCATCTACCTCTTGATGTCAGCTCAGGTCATGATCTCAGGGTCCTGGTGAGGGGGGAGGAGAAGTAGGAGGCTAGCTAAGGACAGAGCAGAAGGTCCACCCTGCAAACCAGCCCCTCTCGTGGGGACGTGTGTGACATTCCCAGGCCTCCTGGCTGCCCTAAAGCTAAGGGAAAGGAAAAGCAAATAGTTAATTTATAGAGATGATTGTCCTATAGACATGCATCTCCTTCAGTTTACAAAATGTCTTAGTGATTTACAAGAAAAAAGCATTCTTATCAAGAACCTGACTTCCAGGGGCACCTAGGTGGCTCAGTGGCTGAGCATCTGCCTTTGTCTCAGGTCCTGATCCCCAGGTTGCAGGATCCAGTCCCACATTGGACTCCTTGCATGGAGCCTACTTCTCCCTCTGCCTGTGTCTCTGCCCCTCTCTCTGTGTCTCACATGAATAAATAAATAAAATCTTAAAAAAAAAAAAAAGAACCTAATTTCCAGAAGGAAGCTCAGCTATCTTAATGCTAATGCTTTACTAGAGGAGAAAACAACCTTAACCTGACAATGGCAAGGCCTTCAGGATCCTGGGAGTCTTCTTTAGCATTAAAAAAAAAAAATCTTTTGAAACCTTCCTTTCCTTACCTCCCCCATCTCTGCAGGTATATAATCAGCCTCCCCTCACAGGACCAGGGCAGCCCCTTTTCCTGCCCACGGGTCCTGTCTTCAATAAACCAGGCTTCAAAATACCACCATTTTGCACCAAAGACATCTCAAGAATTCTTTCTTGGCTGTTGGCTCCTATTTCCAAAACTACATCACTGGGATCGAACCCCAAGTTGTGCTCCCTATTCAGCGGGAGCCTACTTTCTCTCCCTTTGCCTCTGTCTGCTGGTACCCCTTCTTGTGCCTTCTCTCTCTCTCAAATAAATGAAAGAAAGAAAGAAAGAAAGAAAGAAAGAAAGAAAGAAAGAAAGAAAGAAAAATTTTCATCAGGGCCCACACCCTTGTTGGTCAAAGGCAGCGCCACCGGGCAGTTGCTCTGCTGTATTGGCTGACCAAGCAGCAGGGGTAGTTTTCCGCATGCCCAAAGCAGGGTCACAGACACCCCAAGGCTGAAAGGCAAAGAAGGAGGTGGTCCTCGGATGTGACCTGCTGTCCTCTTACAAATGTGGGCAGTTACTGAGAACAATGGCTGGAGTGAACTGTGGACTGGAGCCCGGCACTAGAGGGTTTAAGTTGGAGCTAAAATTTTAACTTTACAACAGTACTCAAGAATTTCACTTTTTCGTTGGGCTCCCAGTGCATGGAGCCTGCTTCTCCCTCTGCCTGTGTCTCTGCCTCTCTCTCTCTCTCTCTCTGTGTGACTATCATAAATAAATTTAAAAAAAAAAAAAAGAATTTCACTTTTTGCTGTAGTTTAATTTAGTGACCTTTCGTTTATACTGTGGGCATTTTAAGTCTATTTCAGGAAACCCATTAAAAACTTATAACTTAGATATTTTGCTCTATTTTCTTCTAAATGGTTTATGCCTTTATTTTCCCCCATAGGAAACGTTATGCTTTTGTTGTAATTCTATTCTGTTAATTTAGTGATCTTTGTCGATATGCTTACATGACATGCGATGAAATTTGTCTTTCTTATCTAGATTTATATATGGTATATAATGTGATCCTACAGAACACAGGTAACAACCTCTGTGATGGCAGCCCCAGCAACTTCTTGCAAGACACGTCTCCAAAGGCAAGGGAAACAAAAGCAAAAATGAATTATTGGGACTTCATCAAGATAAAGAGCCTCTTCAGGGTGCCTGGGGAGTCAGTTAAGTGTCTGCCTTCACCTCAAATCATGATTCTGGAGCCCCGGGATCAGGACTGAGCCCCACAAGCAGCTCCGTGGAGAGTTTGCTTCTCCATCTCCCTCTAAACCCCCACCCTGCTCATGTTCTCTTTCTCTTGCCTCAAATAAATAAATAATTTTAAATAAATAAATAAATAAATAAATAACTTATGCCCAGTGAAGGAAACTAAAAGACAACCTACAGAATAGGAGAAGATATTTGCAAATGACATATCAGATAAAGGGCTAGTATCCAAGATCTATAAAGAACTTATTAAACTTAACACTCTCTCCAAAGTAATCAAGTTAAGAAATGGGTAGCAGGCATGAACAGAAATTTCTCCAAAGAAGACATGTGAATGGCCAACATCATCATCAGGGAAATACAGATAAAAACCACAATGAGATACCACCTCACACCAGTGAGAATGGGGAAAATTAACAAGACAGGAAACAACAAATGTTGGAGAGGATGTAGAGAAAGGGGAACCCTCATGCACTGTTGGTGGGAATGTGAACTGGTACAGTCACTCTGGAAAACTGTGTGAAGGTCAAAGAGTTAAAAATAGAACTACTCTACGACCCAGCAATTGCACTGCTGGGGATTTACCCCAAAGATACAGGGAAATGGGGTACAAATGCAGGGAAATGGCAAGACGCCTGCACCCCGATGTTTATAGCAGCAATGTCCACAATAGCCAAACTGTGGAAGGAGCCTCGAAAGACAAATGGATAAAGAAGCTGCGGTCTATATATACAGTGGAAAATTACTCAGCCATTAGAAAAGGAAATCTTGGGCAGCCCAGGTGGCTCAGTAGTTTAGCGTCACCTTCAGCTCAGGGCATGATCCTGGAGACCCAAGATCGAGTCCCATGTCCGGCTCCCTGCATGGAGCCTGCTTCTCCCTCTGCCTGTGTCTCTGCCTCTCTCTCTCTCTCTCTGTCTCTCATAAATAAATAAATAAATAAATAAATAAATAAATAAATAAATCTTTAAAAAAGAAGAAGAAAAGGAAATATTGGCATATACAATGACATGAATGAAGCTAGAGTCCAATAAGTCCATCAGAGGAAGACAACATCTGATTTTACTCATGGAATTTAAGAAATGAAACAGATGAACATATGGAGGGAAAAGAACAAAGCATAAAACAGACTGTTAACTTTGGAGAACAAACTGAGGGTTGATGGATGTCAGTGAGCAAGAGGGTGAGCTTAATGGGTGATGGGCTTTAAGGAGGGCACTTGTCATAAGCACTGGGTTTTGTATGTTTAGCAGCACTAAATTCTACTCCTGAAACTAATATTACAAGGCATGTTCACTAACAGAAATTTAAATAAAAACTTGAAATGAAAAATTTAAAAAAAAGAAAAATAAAACAATAAAATCAAAATTATTGAAAAAAAAAAAAAAAAAAAACCAGTGTCTTTATCACTCCTGGAAGTTATTTGTATGAGAAATAGTGTTCCTGCAAGTATGGCAATTCGTCAAAGCCAGGTTCCTGGACTAGACCATCCTTTCTTCATCATTTTCAGTGCCACAGATTGCGTTTCCATGCATTTCTACACCTGCACATGAACTCTATCCTGCCTCTAATATGTAGACCAATTATAGCACCAGAATATGTGGTGAAGCAGATCCTACTAGGTTGTCAAAATTTCCCTCAATACTCTGCCCCACTATTTCCCAGATACATTTTCAAAATCATCTTGCTCAATTCTATTAAAATCCCCGTTAGTATGTTAATTGCAATTGCACTGCATTTTTGTCGATGCAAAGGCAGTGGAGCTCGGAACCTTCCCATCCATGAATAGTTCTCCATTCATTTAGGTCTCTTTTGTATAACTTTTGTACAGTTTTTGATATATTTATTCCAGGTATCTGATAGTTTTTATTGCTATAATTAATAGGATTTTATTACATTTTAAATTGCAGGAGCTTAGGAGTGCTATTAAGCATTTTTAATTTTATTGTTTTATTATGTTTAATTAGGAAATAATGCCATATGTACAGAAAAGATACAAGAATAAGAATGATAAGGGTGCCTGGGGGGTTCACTTGGGTGACAGGATGACTCTTGATTTGACTCGGGTCATGATCTCAGGGTTGTGTGCTGGGCTTTGTGCTCTGCACACAGCCTAAGTGAGATTCTCTCTCCCTCCCCCCACTCTCCTGAGTTCTGTCTCTCAAATAAATAAATCTAAAAAAAAAAGAATATGAATAGCATATAGTGCAATCCCATAACCACCCCCCTTCCCCTCCCAAGAATTACCTGTTATCAATACTGACATGGATGTTCTTTTTTTATATATATAAATTTATTTTTTATTGTTGTTCAATTTGCCAACATATAGAATAACACCCAGTGCTCATCCCGTCAAGTGCCTGTCACCCATTCACCCCCACCCCCCACCCTCCTCCCCTTCCACCACCCCTAGTTCATTTCCCAGAGTTAGGAGTCTTCATATTCTGTCTCCCTTTCTGATATTTCCTACCCATTTCTTCTCCCTTCCCTTCTATTCCTTTTCACTATTATTTATATTCCCCAAATGAATGAGAACATATAATGTTTGTCCTTCTCCGATTGACTTACTTCACTCAGCATAATACCCTCCAGTTCCATCCACGTCGAAGCAAATGGTGGGTATTTGTCGTTTCTAATGGCTGAGGAATATTCCATTGTATACATAAACCACATCTTCTTTATCCATTCATCTTTCAATGGACACCGAGGCTCCTTCCACATTGCTGCTATAAACATCGGGGTGCAGGTGTCCCGGCGTTTCATTGCATCTGTATCTTTGGGGTAAATCCCCAACAGTGCAATTGTTGAGTCTTAGGGCAGGTCTATTTTTAACTCTTTGAGGAACCTCCACGCAGTTTTCCAGAGTGGCTGCACCAGTTCACATTCCCACCAACAGTGTAAGAGGGTTCCCTTTTCTCCACATCCTCTCCAACATTTGTGGTTTCCTGCCTTGTTAATTTGCCCCATTCTCACTGGTGTGAGGTGGTATCTCATTGTGGTTTTGATTTGTATTTCCCTGATGGCAAGTGATGTGGATCTCATGACATGGATGTTCTTGAAGATGACAGTCCCCTCTTCAGATAGAATTCCTCTTTTCAATTGTACTGCCTCATCTGGAATTGGTGCAGTGTTTCCCAATGACAAGGTTCTGCATATACATCCTGTGCTGCAATTATTCACCTTCTCAAGTCATCTCACCAGAAAGGAAACATCCATTTGCCTCCATTGATACCTTTTATGAGATGGTTAGGATGCTATCTAATTTCTGTTCTTTACATAGTTAATATTTTTCTTTCACAACTGATTAGCCAACTGTGGAGACTCCCCAAATATGTAAGTACCTGCTCTTCTTTCACATCCTTTTAGCGTTTAGGACTCATCCATTTGCTTCATACTTGATACAATCTTTACTATGATAGTTGGAAAGAATTATTTTTTTTCCAGTTTCATGCTGTTGATGTTTGTATATTAATCTTCTATCCAACAACTTTACTTATTTTTTTAGTTCTACTGGTGTAGGAAGCCTCATGGATTTCTTCCAAATTAATAGTCATATTGTAGCATTTTTATTTATCCAGATATTCCTCTGGGTGAGTGATTGGTAAACTCTCAATTCAGTTTTAAGTTCCTGGTGTCCAGAAGTTTTTCTCTTTCCAGAATAACTGTGTTTTAATTACATTTTACCCTGTCAGTCAATGCGTGTGTGGCAGGGAGACAGTGTGTAATAGTTCACTTCACCAAGATGCAGAAAACAAAAATCTAGATCAGAGTTACTCCCAAACGCTGGTCCTAGACAAGAAAAAAAGCTTGCAACAAAATATAAATCACACACTGTTTCCTTTATTGAGGCATTCTTACCAAGAAAAAAAATCAGCTTATCTAAAAAGCATGCTTAGTAATGTGATTGATCTACATCCTTGCGCCAAGTTTCTTATATCAACAGTTGGCAGGCAGTGCTTTGAGCAGCAGAACTCTGGATGCCTCATTTAACGAGGAAACAGTGTTTCCATCCTGAACAATCCCATGTGGTTCAAGAGTTGTCCCATGCATAGAAAAGCAATTAATCAATATGAAGTATGGCAGATGAACTGCTCCTGAAGTCAGATAAACCCAAGATAAACTCTTACAATTGAAGGTAAAATGCATTTTCTACATAATACCTCTATTTATTAGTATAGGCTCCATGTACTCTAAAACCTTCTTTTGCATGATTTTCAATTTTCTATCCCAGCAGAGCTGCAATTTCAACCACTAGAGTCAGGGTAAGATGATTTTTTTTTCTTCGTCTATTACTATTACTATTAAATCATTTGGCAAAGAGATTTTTTTATTTATTTTTTTAGGATTATCTTTTTTTATTTTTATAAATTTATTTTTTATTGGTGTTCAATTTGCCAACATATAGAATAACACCCAGTGCTCATCCCGTCAAGTGCGCCCCTCAGTGCCTGTCACCCATTCACCCCCACCCCCTGCCCTCCTCCCCTCCCACCACCCCTAGTTCGTTTCCCAGAGTTAGGAGACTTTCCTGTTCTGTCTCCCTTTCTGATATTTCCCACTCATTTTTTTAAATGCATAAAGCAATTTAATTTATCTACAGTAGTTTATAGTAAAAAATATTTCTAGCCAACTTCTTTTAAAATTAAGGGGAAAAAACTATTTAAATCAATAAATACCAAAAGGGCTTATATTTTCTGAATTTTCAACTATCTACAATAAACATGAATTCTTTTATTAGAAAATAAAACTGTTACAAAAACCAAAAATAAATAAGTCATTGTCACAAAATTGCAACATAATATATAGTTTACTTGTTCTGTTATAGTCAGTTAAGGGAAAGATAGTAGGAGTGGTGATGGGTGAAAGTGAACAGAACAAAGATAGGTAAAAAAGATATGAGGGAAAGGAGATTTAGAGAGAGTAAGAAGCGAAAAAGAAACAGAAAAAGTGCTTTATTAAATGAGTTAGTTACATGAGGTCACCAAAAGGAACATATCTGACTAAGGTTCTATACTGAGAACCACCTCATTTGGATGATGTGATTGTCCTGTGTCTTCAAACCGGGACAAAGGGGGTGCTCACATTCTCTGTACAAAGGCACCATCAGCAGGATTTGGCATCCCACCCTGGACCAGGGGAGTCGTCGAGAGATGGTGTTCACCCTGGATGGAGGAGTGCTCGCTCCCACTTGTGGACACCTAGATGGCAGGGAGCCCAAACGCTGGCATCTGGCAGCCTGCTTCTGTCACTACCAAAAGGCTCAAAGACAATGGTCAGCTCAGGCTTTTCTTCTTGAAGTGTTTCTAATGCACATTTTGTATCATAATTGAAATACATTTCACACAACCTGCAAGAGGAAATAAAGAGCCTTGCATTATGTTCTTGGAAGAACACTCTCAGAGTGTTTGCCTTAAAAATCTCATCTCCTTACTTCCCTTAACCTAACACATTCCTAAACTCTCCAATGCTATAATTCATGCCTCATGTTTTCCGGTTATATTTTTAACCTTCAAGTTTGGAAATGTTTAAATATATGTACATTCACAGAGAATAGTAATGAACCCCTAGGCCTGTTACCCAGACTTGACAATTAATAACTCATGGCCAATCTTGTTTCATCTCTCACCCACCTACTCCTCACATCAGTGGATTATTACAAACACAACATTGCATGCATCTGTAAATATTTCACTATATGACACTAAATGAACGCTTTTTAAAAACACAACCACAATTCCATTATCACACTTTAAAAAGTTAACAGTGATTCTTTAATATCAACATATATGTCTAATCAGTGTTTAAATTTCCTCAACTGGCTGATACACTTTTTATATTATGTTCATTTAATCAGCAGCCATGTAAGTTCACACACTGCAAATTATTTGGTATGTCCCTCAAATCTTCTTTGATACACAATTTCTTCCCTATTGTCTCTCTCTCTCTCTTTTTTTTTAAGTTTCCCTTACAACTTAGCTAAGAAATCATTCCATTTGTCCTGCATCATTTCTAACAATCTTGATTTGCTTGTGTGACGGACTGATTGTGTTTCTCCAAAATTCATACATCAAAGCCCTAATCCTCCATGTGATGGTATTTGGAAAGAAGCCTTTGAAATAAATTAAGGTTAGATGAGCGGGGGTGGGTCATCATGATGGGATCAGTCCCCTATGATAAGAGAAGCCACAGCACACACTCTGTCTCCCTGTCCTTGTCTCTGTCTCTCTCTGCCATGTAGGGACACAGGGAGAAGGCAGCCATCTGCAAGCCTGGAAGAAAGCTCTCCCCAGAATCTGAATCTCTTGGCACTGTGATCTTAGACATTCCGTATTGAAAACTGTGAGAAATGAATGTGTGTTGAGCTGATAAGACATGTTGACTGCATAGAGGTTCCTCAGTCTAGTTGAAGCCTGTCCCTCATCTCCAGAGAGTCCTTCAGGACTGGGTGAGCAATTCCACATACAGAAATGTCCCAGCTTCATCCTGGCCTATCCTTCCCTTTGTCCCTCTATTTTCTTAGCTCTGAGAATTTTGGCTTTTCCTGCAGCACGTGTGCTCCACTGTGTCTGCTTAATGATGCAATGCCGATGCATACTTCTGCTTAAGCGAACCTGCATTTCAGTTGGTTCTCAGCCTTGAGGTCATGAACTAGAAGTCCCAGGACTAATAGAATTTATATTATTTGAGTAAGATATAGATAATAAATAAACAAGAAAATGATATTGCATGTCTGTACAATGGTGATCAACACTATGGAAGAAAATAAGCAAAGAAAAGGGGATGAGGATATGCTGGACTGCTGTTTTCAGTAGGATGATCAGAGACAGATATCTAGAAGACCTTTCAGCAGAGAATTTAAAGACACATGGGAACAAGACACCAATGTCAAAGGGGAGAGAGGTCCAGCAGAGGGAACAGGAAGTGCAAAGTTCTGGGGGTGACAGTAATTTTGCAAAACTACAAGGAGATCAGTATAAGTGGAGCAGAAGGAACATGAATTAGGAGAAAATGAATTTGCAAAAGAAGCAGGGGCCAGATCACAGGGGGCCGTGCGCACTGCCATGAGTTTGTGCAATTTGCTTTAAATGTGACAGGAAGTCACTAGACCATTTTGGTAGGAATGATATGATTACTTGTTCATGTTTTAGCTGCACCCTCCATCTGCCATGGTAATAATAATAAGAGATGCAGAATGCCACCAGAATATTCCAGACAAGAGGGCAAATGGCTCGAACCAGGGTAGGAGTCACAAAACTGGCAAGAAGAGGTCAATAACAGGTATGTTATGAAACCTATCAGGGCACGTCAATGAGTTGGACGTGTGCATAACAAAAAAGAGGTGTCAAAGATGACACAGGTTTTCTTTTTTCTTTTTTTTTTTTTTTTCCTTTTTTTTTTTTTAGCTTGAGAAATTCACAGTGAGTAACCATTGACTGAGATGGGGACAAAGCAGTTTTTTGGCAGAAGGGGTAATGCGGTTTGGATTTGGACATGTAAAGTTTAGAAGGTTTATTAGACATACAAACAGAAAGGTCAGATTAGCACTTGGACATGGAATTCGTGCAGGTATAAGTTGGGTAGCACAACATATATATGGTAAAGCCAGAAGACTAGATGATGTCCACATGGGATGAAGTATAGAGAAGAAAAATTAGCCCAATGATGGAATCCTGAGGATTCAGCATGTGCAGGTCAGGAGGATAAAGAGAATCCACAAAGGAGACTGAGCAGAAACAGCAAATGAAGTGGAAGAAATCCACTGTGAAAAGGTGTGACCCCCTAACACTAAGTGAGGGGAGTGTCTTCTGTGGAGAATGTGATCATCAGGGCTGACAAACGTACAGGACTCATTAGGAAGCTCTTACTGGAGAGGTAATGAATATCTGGTGGTATCACTAATAATAAAACCCAACACAATGCACATAAGCTGGTTCATGGAACTTCTAAACTTCATGTTTCTGGAACTCTCTTTTCCCACTTAGAAATCCTCAGAACACCCCACTGTGCAAAGACCTTTGTGATTAAGATGAACCACGGATGCTCTTGTTCTCAAAGTACATATGGTCACTTAAAGAGCCATATAGCCCTAGTCCTCCACTTTCATTGGGACTTGTGTTTTTTGGGGAACATGAATGGAAACTTTTCACACCCAACTGAATGTTAATTATTCTGACTGTCCAGATAAAGTTAAATATTGGTTCATAACTCATATACCCTATAAAAAAAAGTCTGGGACAACAGGCTCAGGCTCAATCTCAGTCTGAGTACAGATGAAACCATCTGGGGTTTTGATAACTGATCAACTTGTCCTTGGGACTCTGAATGCTGCCACGTGAGTCTGTGCAGAGCACACTTACTTCAGGCTTTGTAGGATGCAGCCCTGTTGTTTTAGCACTTCGCAGAGCAGCATGACCCCTAGATCTCCCAGGTCATTGCTGCCCAGGCTTAGCTCCCGGAGGCTCTTGCTGGAGGTCAGAAGCGTGGACAGATCCCAGCAACAGTGTGAGGTGAGGCTACAGCCATCCAATCTGCAAGGAAGAGGGTGATTTAGAAAAAATGCCCTGTTCACCATCCCCCCAACTCCACAAGCTCTCAGCTTGCAATGTTTCAAATGCACAAAAAGCGCAGGATTAACTAACTTGGAATAACTTTTTGTGCCCATGGTTATTTTTCTCCCCTTTTTCAGATGAAAGTATTTTTTCCAGTCTACTAGATTGTGAAGATCAAATTAGTAATTGTGAATTGATTTTTGCCAAATTCTATGCCTCTCTTCAAGTTTCCCTAAAACACAGTGCCAATCACCCTATTCTTTTGTGGTGAGGGAAATCCAGTATTTACAAGAAGTAGAGGTCCTCTCAGTCTCAGGATCCTGAAATAAGCTGAACCTCAAGAGGACACCATCACTTCTCAGATACAAATCATCCCATTATCATCCCCCCACCTTAGCCACCATGCATCCCCAACATTGTAATTAGCTATGAGACCTACTCTAATATCTGAAGCTTGCAGTTGGGGTGCAAGAGGCCCTCACAGAGTAGCTTCACCCCTGTGTCTCCAAGAGCATTGCCCCGTAGGTAAAGGTGTGTGAGCTTCTGGTTAGTGCTGAGCATGGAGGCCAGAGCTGGACAGCAACCTGGTGTGAGGCCAGAATTCACCAACCTGGAGAAGGAACAAGAACAAGCCTTCAATGTTCAGCCTTCCTTGAACATGGTTCAGCTATCTTGCCACAGGAATCTCATCTTATCTAAAAAGGTGCATCCTTGCGTCACCTGGGGGCTCAGGTTGTGATCCTGGGGTTCTGGGATCAAGCCCTGAGTCAGGTTCTCTGTTCAGTGGGGAGTCTGCATCTCCCTCTGTCTTCCTGCACTGCCCACTGGTGCTCTCTCTCACTCACTCTTTCTCTCTCTCAAATAAATGAAATCTTTAAAAAAAAAAAAAAAAAAGCTGCATCCTTCAACTTCAAGGTCAGGAGCCAGCATCTTGCATACAATCTGAGGAGAGCATGACTCTGCCTGTGGACCAATAAGAGAGACAAGTAATGGTCACAGCAGATGTCTTGCTGGGATCATTAGAAGAGACAGAGCAAAAGCAAACTGATCCAGATTCCTTCCACATTCTTCTTCTTTCTTACACATATTCCCTCTCCTATGCATGCTCCTTACCACCACATCTTAATACCAAAAAAAAAAAAAAAAAAAAAAAAAAAAAATCCCAGATTATCCTACACTGTTAATTCCAATAACAATGCAGGCACTTGCCTTATTTGATTCTCACACTAACTGAGCGAGGTGGCAGTGCAGCTGTAACTATTATATATCTTTTACAGATTACACATCTGAGGTTATTAAATCATATGTTTCTCTTAAGGTCAAAGAGCAAGTGTTTAGTGGAGAGGGGACTTGGACTTAAGCCTTATAGGGTCTTTGCTCCTCTGTGTCCCTTCTATCCATATCACTCTTCCTTCTTCACTAGAAGGGGTCTCTTGGAGCAGAGATCTAGATTTGCATTACACTCATTAATTACACTCAGGGATTAAGATGTTTGGTGTGCTGCACTTGGGTCAAAGTGAATATATCCTATCACCCAACAGGAGCATGATTCTCTGAGGTAGAGCTGCATCATTCTAGCATAGAAGCTCAGAAGGTGGTACACATACACAGAAAGCCACATATGCTAGACCTTCAACAAAACTTTGACTTAACAACATCTCATGCAATCAAATTCTTTCTGCCAGAATCCTTAACAATGTTATGTTTTTAAGCTCTAAGATGTTTTAGAATCAGGAAAAAAAGACACATAGAAAGTAGTACCAGCAGGTGATCAAAAGAAAGCAGAAGTACTTATCTACACAGTGCTTTCCATCTCCCCAGTCAAGGATGAATCATAATTAAAAAAAAAAAAAAGAATAAGCAAGACAAAGAGGAGAATAAAGCCCAAGATGGATGAGTTTAAAAAAAAAAACAAAAACAAAAACAAAAAAAACAAGGCAAGTTTTAAAGGGCTTCTAGTAATAACTTTATTTCCAGCTAGGAACAATTTCATCAGGTGGTCCTTAATTAGGATACAGAAGGTATTTGCAAGATTATCAGCGTTATGAACCAAACATTTGTGTCCTCTCAAAATCATGTTGAAATCTTAATACTTATTGTGATGGTAGGCAGGTGCAGCCTTTGAGAGGTAATCAGATCTTGAACATAGAGTATTCATTATGGAATTAGGGCCATGATAAAACAGACCCTAGAGAGTTCCCTTTCCCCTACTGCCATGTGCTGACACAATAAGATGGGTGTCTGAAAGCCAGGAAGAGAATTCTCACCAGGAACCAGATGATCTATGGACACCTTGATCTTCAGCTTTCCACCTCCAGAACTGTGAGACATAACTGTTTGTTGTTTGAGTCACTCAGACTATGGTACTTTTGTTACAGCAGCCTGAACAGACTAAGACACCAGCAAAGATAAAGATCATTCCAGAAGACTGAACATGTCATTCAAAAGGAAAGGAAAAAATATTTTGCAGGATACAAAATGGAAACCTCTGCCATCATTTCCATAAAAGGACTGGAAATGATTATGAAACAAGTATTTGAGGAACAGTGCACCATGAAATGCAGCAGTTACAAGCACAAGGTGGTTTTGTTAAGAATAAGTCACATCTGAATTATCAAAATGTTAATAACCATTGAGACTGAGTGATGGATGCATGGGGTGCATGATGAAATATTTAGGCAATCAAACAACCACTTGATTAGAGGGCTGTAACCATCATTTCTCTTGGTCTCAACCAATCCATTCGACTCAGTTCTACATTCACTGAGCACAGATATCTTGCCATGTACTCTATTGTCAAATTATTATGTTTTTTAAATGTACTGATATACTTTACATTATAAAAATGTGTCACAAAAGAAAACTGAGGAAGAATATTTAACATTTTTTAAGTGTTTACTATATGCTTGGCTGAAATAATGACTTTAAGTAAGATTATCTCATAGATTTACTATAAAACCAAGATGGAGCTGTTGTTTTGTTTTGATTTTTTAATTTTATTTTTCAGCTTAAAGTGTCCTTTAATAAGTGAAAATATTGTTCATAAAATTCCCTAATGCTAATTCCTTTTTTATTTAATTTAAATTCAATTAGCCAATATATATGCAGGATTGTTTTCATCCTTATTTTTAAATGGAAAAGCTGAGACTCAAGGAAATTACTTGAAAAATAAGAAGGAGCTTCCTAGATGGACTGTGAGGATGGGAGAGTATTTTGCATACCAAGCAAAAAGAAAGTGATAAGCAAGGGAAGGAAGGATGAAAGAGGTCAACTTTTTAGAACTAAGACTTATTCAATATGACTTAAAATGGAGTAAAGGGTATGGCAAAAGCAATGATCTAGAGCTGATCAGGGACAGCTCTGTGTAATATGCTAAGACACAGCAAGTACACTCTGACTTCAAAGAACTTTTGAAGTTTTTTAAGAAACACCTCAATATTACCAAGTCTACACTTTATTATTTTTAAAAGACTTTATCTATTCATGAGAGACAAAGAAAGAGAGGCAGGCATTAGAAATGACAAATACCCACCATTTGCTTCAACGTGGATGGAACTGGAGGGTATTATGCTGAGTGAAATAAGTCAATCGGAGAAGGACAAACATTATATGGTCTCATTCATTTGGGGAATATAAATAATAGTGAAAGGGAATAGAGGGGAAGGGAGAAGAAATGGGTAGGAAATATCAGAAAGGGAGACAGAACATGAAGACTCCTAACTCTGGGAAACGAACTAGGGGTGGTGGAAGGGGAGGAGGGCGGGAGGTGGGAGTGACTGGGTGGTGGGCACTGAGGGGGGCACTTGACGGGATGAGCAGTGGGTGTTATTCTGTATGTTGGCAAATTGAACACCAATAAAAAATAAATTTATTATTAAAAAAAAAGAAAGAGAGGCAGGGACATAGGCAAAGGGAGAAGCAGGCTCCCTGCAGGGAGCCTGAGGTAGGACTTAATCCTAGGACCCAGGAATCATGGCCTGAGCCAAAGGCAGACACTCAACCACTGAGCCACACAAGAATCCCTCAAATCAACATTTTAGAAAACTCCTCTGGTGTTGTGTAAAAGAAAGAAGGGGGTAGAGGGAACTGAAAGTAAAGAAAACCTAATATTTTCCTGTTTACTGGCTAATCAGCCCCCTGGAAAGTCCCACTGTTCAACAAGGCAGTAAAGAAAGGATAAGAAGGGAACAAAAGATGAGGGTGGGCAGCACCCTTTAATTCTTTTAATTCAGCACCCTTTAATTCCTACAAGAATTAAAGAATTTTGCAAATGCCCACCATGTGGCATTTATGTAATATTGGTGTGGGAGGAGAGTGGTGCAAAATGCCACCAGAGATAAAGACCTAAATTCAAGACATTTAGCCATATTTAGCAAAATGTAAAATACCTAAAAGTGTTATCTCATTAATTATGCTTGTAGGTATCTACCTCAAAAGAAAGAAAGAATTTTATGCACACATAAATAAAGTTATATATATACTTTGTTTTTTCATACTTACTTATAATTGTAAAAAAGAACTTCATCCAAAGATTTATCATTCAATGAGAACCTAAATAAAATACTATAATGCATACTATGTAATATTAAATCCAAATATGTAGATCTGTATATACCAGCATGGCAACAAATTCATAATAAATTTAAGAAGAAATCATAAGAAAGACTCCACCAAAAAAAAATGTGAGAATTGATAAACAAATTTAGTAAAGTCACAGTATACAAAATCAATGTATGGAAATCCATTGCATTTCTGTACCCTAACATTGAAGTAGCAGAAAAAGAAATCAAGGAATCGGTCCCACTTATAATTGCACCAAAACCAATTAGATACCTAGGAATAAACCTAACCAAAAAAGGTAAAAGATCTGTACTCTGAAAACTATAGAACATATACAAAAGAAATTGAGAGGACACAAAGAAATAGGGTAGAAATTCTATGCTCATGGACCAGAAGAACAAACATTGTTTAAAATATCTATACTACCCAAAGCTATCTACACATTTAATGCAATCCCTATCAAAATACCACCAGCATTTTTCACAGAGCTAGAGCAAACAATCCTAAAATTTGTATGGAACCACAAAAGACAATGAATAACAAAGCAATCCTGAAAAAGAAAACAAAAAAAATGAAAATAAAATAAAATAAAATATAATAAAATATAATGGGATGATGGTTCTTCCACTTCTTCTACCTAAAAGGCATCTGGGTTTGGTGTGTACACACTGTAAATTGACATGAGTATGTATATGTGTGTCTGCATTTTAGTGCGCCCCTTCTCTCATCTATAGACGTAACAATAAAACACTAAAGAAAGTGCCTGAGAAAAATAAAACAAACTTCTGGGGGGAATCAAATTATATTTGGTAAAAAGGAAAATTTATGGGTTTTTGTTTGTTTGTTTTACACTGTGTACTTTTTATAGAGCTAAATATATTTTGTTACTTCAGGTCCATAAAATTCTTTATGTATTTTTTAGTGTGCTCATAACATTTTGATGTATACTTAAAAATATCTAAAGACTTAGGAATGTTAAAAAAATAAAATTTTCAATTAAAAAAAAAACAAAAACAGAATGGTCCTAGCATAAAAACAGACACCTAGGTCAATGGAACACAATCAAGAGCCCAGATATAAAGTCATGTATATATGGTCAACTAACACTTAGCAAGGAAGCCAAGATTACTCGGGAATAAAAAGACAGTTTCTTCAATAAATGTTATTTGGAAAACTAGATATTAACATGTAAAAAAAAAAAAGAAAGCTATATACCATTCAAAAAAATTAACTCAAAATGAACTAAAGATGTAAATATAAGACCTGAAACCATAAAACACCTAGAAGAAAACACAAGGGGAAAAAGCTCCTTGATGTAAGTCTTAGGAATTTTTTTTAATATGATGTCAGATGCACAGGCAACAAAATAAAAAACAAACAAGTTGGACTCCAACGAACTATAAAGCTTCTGCACAGGGACTCCTGGGTGAGTCAGTAGTTGCACGTCTGCCTTTGGCTCAGGTCGTGATCCTGGACTTCCTGCATGGAGCCTGCATGGAGCCCTCTGCCTATGTCTCTGCCTCTCTCCTTGTGTCTCTCATGAATAAATAAATAAAATATTTTTTTTAAAAAAAGAAACTTCTGCACAGCAAGGGAAGTGATCAACAAAATGAAAAGGCAATCTACAAAATGTAGAATAAACTGTGAATGATATATCTGATAAGAGGTTAATATCTAAAACATGTAAACATTAAAAATATCAACATCATTAATCATTAGTGAAAGGCAAATCACAAATACCATGAGATTGCCACCTCACTTCTGCTAAAATGACTATCATAACAGAGACAGAAGATAACAAATGCTGGGAGGATATGAAATAAAGGAAGTCCTTTTGCATTGCTGGTGGGAATGAAAATTGGTACAATCAGTGGAAACCAATGTGGAGGCCAAAAATTAAAAATACAACTACCATGATTTACTAATTTCTCAAATGAAATCTGTATATAAAAGAGGTACCTGCACCCCATGTTCATTGCAGTATTATCTACAACAGCCAAAACAAGGAAACAATGTAATTGTCCATCAAAAGATGAATGGATAAGGAAGATATGATTATGCATGCAATTGAACACTACTCAACCATAAAGAAGAAAGAAATTCTGCAATTTGCTACAAGATGGATGGACCTTGGGGGACACTACACAGAGTGAAACTAGTCATGATCTCTCTTATATATAAAATTGTAAAAAAAAAAATTAAAACTCAAACCAAACTTACATAAAAAGAGATTAGATTTGTGATTATCAGATGTGTGGGGAAATGATGAAGGTGGTGGAAGGGACAAATTCTATTTATAAATAAGTGCTGGACCTGTAATGTATAACATGATGACTATAGTTAATACTGCTGTATGATATCTTTCAAAGTTACTAAGAAAGTAAATCCTAAACGTTCTCTTGACAAGGGAAAAAACATATTTTTGTAACTAAATGAGGTGATGGATGCTAACCTAACTCATTATGATGATCCTTTCATAATATAGGTACATCAAGTTATTATTTTTTAGACCATAAACTCATACACTGCTGTGTGTCAGTGGTAGCTCAATAAAGCTGGAGGAAAATAAATGAGTATTGTTTAGATAACCCTTTTGTGGTCCTTTGTTACATCAGCCCTAGAAAACCAATTCACAGGGTGTATTAAGATGGGTGGTGGATGGACAGACAGACAGGTAAATGTTAATGCATAGTAAAATGTCTGGAAGCTTTGCTCATCAGCTCCTCGTAAATGGTTCTCTCAGAAGTGGGCCGAGTAAGAACTTTTGCTTCTTACTTCATGCATTTATATTATTTGATATTTACACACTAAGCATGTCTTATTTTTGTAATAAAAGACCCACATGCAGAACTTCCAGTTTCAGTCCAGCATGTAGAAAGCTGAGAACCCACCACTCATCTTAACAGCAAGTTAAAAGCTGAATGAGCTACTAAACAACTCATCCTTAGGTCCACAAGAGAGATGTGGTCACAGGGTAATCTGCTTCTCCCAAAATTGGAGAGACAGAAGGGAACCATAACTGCCTGGATCAGAGCCCCACAAGCTGAAACCACCATGGGAATCAGTACACAGATAAGGAAGCCTGACTACAATTGATAAATCATTGGATGTTGGGTATAGACAAGTCTGAGAGATAAAAACACCAGAGGAACCCAGTCATAGGGGAGTCCCCTTACTTCTCTAAGTTTTATCTCTAGGGGCTCAACCATATTCTTGCAGTATCAGAGAAAAATCACTTTGTGCTTCATGAGGAGGGGAGAGAAGACCACTTTAAAATATCACCAGTTGCTCTGCTTTTCTTAATAAAGCTAATTCTTAATGAGAAAAACTAGTTAAACCGGGTCTAACCTGATAAGATATTATTAGAGCCTAATTGGCCTTAGAAAAGAAAAATACTCAACCCCAGCTGAATTTAGCTCTCTTGGAAGGCCTGAGTGGCTCAGTGGTTGAGCTTCTGCCTTCTGCTCAGGGCATGATCCCAGGGTTCTGGGATTGAGTCCCACATAAGGCTCCCCACAGGGAAACTGCTTCTCCCTCTGACTCTCTCTGTGTGTCTCTCATGAACAAATAAAATCTTTTTTTTAAAAAAAGGACCCAGAATTATCTACATAATTATGAAGGAAAATCAGAGAACCGGCACCACTGAATTCCAAGAGTCGCTATAAAACAATAATAATGAGGACAGTGCAGTACTGGAAAAGTAACAGACAAATTGATCAACAGAACAGAATGGAAAGCTCAGAAATAGACCCACATAAACATAGTCAACTGATCTTTGACAAAGGAGCAAGGCCAAGACAATGGACAAAAGTTAGCCTTTCAACGCATGGTGCTAGAACAACTAGACATTCACATGCTAAAAAAGAAAAAGAAAAAAATACTCTAGACCCTGACCTTAATGCACTGCACATGTAAAAATATTTTTAATTAACTCAAAACAGATCTAAATGTAATATGCAAAATTATAAAATATCTAGGAGATAACATAGGAGAAAATCTAGATTATTTGGTGTTTAACAATGACTTTTTAGATACAATACCAGAGGCACGATGCAGGAAAAAAATAATTGCTGATTGGACTTTATAAAAATTAAAATTATCTTCTCTGAGATGCTACCAAGAGAATAAAAAGACAAGCCATATTGGGAGAAAATATTTCCAAAGACATATCTGATAAAGGACTGCAATTTAGAATATACAAAGGACCCATAAAATCCAATAAGAAAATAAACAACATGATTTAAAAATAGGCCAAAGACTTTGACACTTACCAAAGAATACACACAGGTGACCAAAAAGTTTATGAAAATACACTCTACATCATAAGTCACCAAAGAAATGCAAATTAAAGTAAAAATGAGATATGACTACACACATATTACCATTGCCACAATGGGAAACAGACAATGCTGAATGCTGGTGAGGATACGGAGCAACAAGAGTGCTCACTCATGGTGTCAAGGATGCAAGATGCTATTACGCCCTCTTTGGAAGGCATGTTTGAGTTTCTAACAAAACTAAACATCCTTTAATATATGATGCAGCAATAGCACTCCTTGATATATTTTTAAAGATTTTATTTATTTATTCATGAGACACACACATAGAGGCAGAGACATAGGCAGAGGGAGAAGCAGGCTCCCTGTGGGGGAACCAATGTAGGACTCAATTCCAGGACCCCCAGATCACACCCTGAGGTGAAGGCAGACACTCGACCACCCAGGTGCTCTCACTCCCTGATATTTACTCTAAGGAGCTGAAAACTTATTTCCATGCAAAAAACGCCACAGAGATGTGTATCCCACCTTTATTCTTAAATATGAAAACCTGAAAGCAAGAGGTTTAATAAGATGACAGAGTAGGAGAAATTCAGAAACTGGCTGCAGAGTAAGAGGACAGTAGGCTCCTCTCTTCCTATGAACATAATTAGATAACTATAAAATCATCCTAAATACCCCAGAAGCCAACCTGAAGACTGGCAGACCACACTACACAACTAAAGAGACAGAAGAGACCACTTTGAAGAAGGTAGGAAGATCAGAGATGTGGTTTAGGGGAGAAACAGATCACAGATGCCATGGTGGGGAGGAATCATGGTCGCAGAGAAGGGTGAGAAAGAGAGGAGTACATAAGGAAATACACAAAGAGGACACCTCCACCGCATTCATTTGGCTTGAAAAATGAGAAAGGCTGAAGTTGAGTTCTTGAAACCAGCAGAGCTTAAATCCTGGAGTTTTAAAGGTCAGTAGGCTTGGCTGGAATAGAGCCTGGAGGGTGCTACCTACTTCTGGAGCGAAGACAGGCAAAAAACACAGGAGCAGAGGGCATTGAAACAGTGATCTGAACACACCTGGGGCACACAGTGGGGGAGATCATTCCTCATTTTGGAGGGCTTCCCTGACAGACAGCATTCAAGGAGACACCTCTCCAGGAACAAAGAGCTGGCTGGTATCATTTCCCCCTCCATCTCTCAGCACAAACACAGAGCCACCTGCAGAAAGTGCAACACCTACACTTGTTTCCCAAACTGCTTACTGCAAGCCCCACACCCTTGTGGTCTGATGTGACTTGCCTTTCTCAGGAAAGATTGCCTCAGTCTTAGCATGGTGGGCCCCTCCCCTCTTCAAATCCCTGTCCACACCATCTCCTGACCAGAGAGTTCTGCAGGCCCCCCTGAACTCATGGAAGTGGTCTCAGGTCTCATATCACAAGCAGACCAGAGCACACCTAGTTACAATTCACCACATGCAAGCCAGGGACCAAATATGTCCACAGTGGGCAAGGAGAGCCTCTGCAGATGACTGGCCTGGAGGACAGAGAGGTCAAAACACAGCAGAAGAGTACACAACACACATCAGAGACACTCTCTGGAGGACCAGGTACTGGACACTACATGACTCTTCTTCATAAAGCCATGACTACCAGGAGGAGAAAACACAACAGTCTTTTCTAACATGGAGAAAAAGGCAGTCTTAGGCAAAATGCCAAGGTGGAGGAATTTATCCCAAATGAAAGACAAGATAAGAGATGGCCAGAGATCTATTCAAAATCGATTTAAGTAATATCTGTGGTGGAAAATTGAAAGAAACAATTATAAGGATACTCACTGGGCTTGAGAAAAGAAGACATTAGTGAGACCCTTACCACAGAGATAGAAACAAATCAATCAGAGAAAAAAAATGCAACAAATGAGATTAAAAATAGGCTTGGTGAAATGAGTAGCTGGCTGGAAGAAGCAGAGGAATAAATTAGTGGCACGAAGACAAAATAGTGGAAAATAATGAAGCTGAACAAAAGAGAGAATAAAGAATTCTGTAAAATAAGAATAGACTTAGGGAACTCAGTTGCTGCCATCAATCATAATAACATTTGTATTATCAAAGTCCTTGAAAGAAGAGAGAAAAATGGACAGAAAATTAATTTGAGAAAATAATAGGTGAAAACTTCCCTAATCTGGGGAAGGAAACAGACATTGAGATCCAGGAGACAAGAGAATTCCCATCAAAATCAACAAAAGCAGGCCAACACCAAGACATATTGTAATTAAATCTGCAAAATATGTTTAAAAATCTTAAAAGCAGCAAGAAAAAAGAAGTTCGTAACTTACAAGGAAAGATCCATAAGTTTAGCAGCAGATGTTATCAACAGAAACTTAGCAAGTTAGAAGAAAGTGGCATGATATACTCAATGTGCTAAATGGGAAAAAATCAGCAGCCAAGAAAAATTTGTCCACAAGGCTATAATTCAGAATAGAAGGAGAGATAAAGAGTTTCCCAAACAAAAATGAAAGTAGTTTGTTACCACTGAACCAGCGCTACAAGAAATATTAAAGGGGATTCTTTGAGGACAAAGGAGAAACCAAAAGTGGCAAAGAAAAGAAAAGCTCAGAGAAATTTTCAAAAAATAATAATGAAGCCAGTAATAAAATGGCTATAAATATGTATCCATCAATAATTACATGGAAGAGGGGGGAGGGGCAAGATGGAGGAAGAGTAGGGTCCCCAAGTCACCTGTCCCAACCAAATTACCTAGATAACCTTCAACTCATCCGGAAAACCTACGAATTCGGCCTGAGATTTAAAGAGAGAGCAGCTGGAATGCTACAGTGAGAAGAGTTCGCGCTTCTATCAAGGTAGGAAGACGGGGAAAAAGAAATAAAGGAACAAAAGGCATCCAAGGGGGAGGGGCCCTGCAAGGAGCCGGGCTGAGGCGGGGCGAGTGTTCCCAGGACAGGAGAGCCCCGACCAGGAGACGCAGGAGCTGCACCGACCTTCCCGGGCGGAAAGGGGCCCGCAGGGAGCTGGAGCAGGACCCAGGAGGGCGGGGATGCCCTCAGGCTCCCGGGGACACTAACAGACACCTGCGCCCCGGGAGAGTGCGCCGAGCTCCCTAAGGGCTGCAGCGCGCACGGGGGACCCGGGAACAGCTCCAAGGGGCTCCAGCGGAGGCTCGCAGCACTGCAAAGTTCCAGGGGAAGTCAAGGGACTTACAGTTTAAAGAATCAGAGGATACTGCCCCTTGTTTTTCTTTTCTTTAATCAACATTTTTTCCTAAAAAGACATACAGATGGCTAACAGACTTGGCATTAGGGAAAAACAAATCAAAATGAGATATCACCTCGCACCTGTCAGAATGGCTCAAATGAACAAAAGAAAAAAAGTTGTTGAAGATGTGGAGGATTATACTGTTGGTGGGAATGCAAACTGGTGCACCCACTGTGGAAAACAGTGTGGAGGTTCCCCCAAAAAGTTAAAAATAAAGCTACCCTATGACCTAGCAATTTCACTATTAGGTATTTACCTAAAGGATACAAAAAAAAAAAAAAAACTAATTCAAAGGGACACATGCACCCCAATGTTTATAGCAGCATTATCTACAATAGCCAAATAATGGAAACAGTCCAAATGTCCATTAACTGATGTATGGATAAACAAGATGTGGATAAACTGATGTATGGATACACAAGAATGTGTACATATATACATATATATATATGTATACATTCAGCCATCAAAAAGAAAAAAATCTTGCCATTTGCAACAATATGTGTGTGTGTGTGTGTGTGTGTATATACATTCAGCCATCAAAAAGAAAAAATCTTGCCATTTGCAACAATGTGGATGGACCTAGAGCATATCATATTAAGCAAAATAAGTCAGTCAGAGAAGGACAAATACCATGTGATTTTACTCATGTGTGGAATTTAAGAAACAAAATAAATGAGCAAAGGTATAAAAGAGAGACAAAGAGAAACCAAGAAACAGACTCTTAACTATAGATAACACACTGATGGTCACAAGAGGGGAGGTGGGTGAAGCGATGAGTGAAATAGGTGATGGGAATGAGCAATTGTTATGTGGAGCACTGACTGCTGTATGGAAGTGGTGAATCACTATTACTGCACACTTAAAACTAATATTATACTGTATGTTAACTAACTGGAATTGAAATAAAAACTTTTTTAAAAGATCATGGTGTAGGAGGATCCTGAGTTCATCTTGTCTCGCAGCACAGCAATAGCTACATCTATGCAATTGAAGCTCTGAAAACAACTGGGAAACACAGGAAAGACAATCCATAGGGAGAAGGCCACATGAATTAGATAGCAGGTGTGGGGGCACAATGAAGAACTACATGCCTGGCAAGTCCTACCCCATGTGAGAGGCATACCACAAGCATGGAAACCCAAACTGGGAAGAAAAGCCCCCATAACATCTGACTTGAAAGACAGTGGAACTTAGCTCTGGGCACTTTAAAAATTAGCAGATTCCACCTTTTTAAAGATTTTATATATTTATTCTTGAGAGACACAGAAAGAGAGGCAGAGAGAGGAACAGGCTCCATGCAGGTAGCCCGATGTGGGACTCGATCCCAGGAACCTGGGATGATGACTTGAGCTGAAGAATATCAACCACTGAGCTACCCAGGTGCCCCAGCAGACTCAACTTTAGGAGATCGGGGTAATAAAAAATTTAATCCTTGCCCTAAAATAGCCAGCATAACAGAGGCACCTGGCTGGCTCAATCAGAAGAGTGTGTGATTCTTGATCTCAGGTTCATGAGTTTGAGCCTTGTGTTGGGTGTACAGATTACTTAAAAAAAAACTTAAAAATATATTTTTTAAAGATTTTATGTATTTATTTATTTGAGAGAAAGGGAAGGAGCGCAAGTGGGAGAAGGGGCAGAGGAGGATGGAGAGAAAACCCCAAGTGGACGACCCACTAAGTGGAAAGCCCAATGCAGGGTTCAATCCCACAACTAATAAGATCATAATCTGAGCAGAAATCAAGAGTCAGAGCAGCCCAGGGGTTCAGCGGTTTAGCGCTACCTTCAGCCCAGGGCCTGATCCTGGAGACCCAAGATCGAGTCGCATGTCTCGCTCCCTGCATGGGGCCTGCTTTTCCCTCTGCCTGTGTCTCTGCCTCTCTCTCTGTGTGTCTCTCATGAATAAATAAATAAAATCTTTAAAAAAAGAAAGAAATCAAGAGTCAGACACTTATCCGACTGGGCAACCCAGGTGCCCCAACTAAAAAATATTTTTAGAAATAGCCAGTATAATAAATAATTTAGCCCAAGAAACAGCACAAAAGCAACCACTGAAAAGTGACTGAAGGGGAGGGGCCTGGATGGCTCAGTAGGTTAAGCATCAAGCTCTTGGTTTCAGCTCAGGTCTTGGTCTCACGGTTGTGAGGCTAAGCCCCATGTCAGGCTCCACACTCAGTGGGGAGTCTCTACCTCTCCTGTCCCTCACCTCTTTTTAACATAAATTAATTAATTAAATATCCCTAAAAATAGAAAAGAACATGCCTGGGGGGTATGTGCAAGAGATTTGTTTCCTAATCTCAGATCACATGCTGGAAAAGTGGTGGTCTTTAGAAGATGTCTCTGAGAATCAAAGTGTTAGTGGGAATCATTTCTCTTTTCCTCCCTGAGCCTACATAGCTGGAAGTTTGCTGGAGCCAGCATTAACATCCCCCACCTCTCTTACCAATGCTCCATGTCCTGCTCTCTGTTCCCCTGCAGAACCACCACAGCTAAATCTTCCATCTCAGCAAGTGACCATCCAATGTGACTCCCACCCCAGCACAACCAGCAAGCAGCCCCAGTAGGGACCTGCACTACTCCAGGGGGACTCCTGCCCCAGGAAGATAGGGAGGTAACCCCACACACCAGTGTGCCCACATTTTTGGCAGCTTAGCCTTTTAGTTGCATACACATGAAGAATGCCTTACCATTCCATGCAGCAACATCTGTGGCAGAGAGGCTACATCCAGACAACTAGCCTGGTTGTGGCCCCCACCTACCTATGAGCCTGCAGCAGCCTCAAAAGCCCCTTTAAAGAGCAGGAACTAAACTCCACCCCCTGCCCATAGCAGCCACAAAAAAAAAGTGCATGCAGCCCACATAGGACAATACCCCAGGACTGTCTGATTTTGTTGACCAAGAGCATTGCATCAGGGATAACCGAAATCTTTTCTGTACAAAGGCACTATTTTTATGACCAGGAAATGTAGCCAATCTCTTTAATACTTGGAAACAAACAGAGAGTCTGACAAAATGAAGAGATAGAGGAATAGGTCCTACATGAAAGAACAAGAAAAGGCCCTTTTAGCCTTTACAGGAAAAGGGCTAAATAAAACATTGATGAGCAATATATCTGATAAATATTCAAAGTAATGGTCACGAAGATACACAAATTAAGAAAAGATGAAGCTAAAGAGGTTCATACAAGGATATACAATAATTTAAATGATAAAAAAAAGTAATGAGAAGAGGAGTAGGCAAGATGAAGGAAAGGTAAGAGTCCTTGTTTCATCTAGTGCCCCATATTTAGCTGGATAACTTTCAAACCATCTTGAACACCTATGAATTCAACCTGAAATGTAAAGAAAGAGCAGCTGGAACACTACAGAGAGAAAAGTGATCGCTTCTGGAAGGTAGGAGTGCGAAGAAAAGAAAGGAGGGGATATATCAGAAAATAAATTGGGGGGGAGGGGGCTTTTGTAAGCCACTGCAGAAAGTGATACAGCCCTAGGGCGTACAATCAGAACTCTTAGAAATCTGCTCCTGAGAGAGGCTTCCAGGCCTGAAAAGTGCTCAGGTGTGAAATAGGGCAGAATCATAGGAGGGGCAGTGAGGTCTCAATATTCCCAGAGGCACAGAAAGTTCACAGCTTTTCTTAAGCTGCAAAATTCCTGAACATTTCAGTGGGAAACAGATTTGGGTCAATGAGGCTGGGAGAGAACTCAGCTTTCACCATAAACCACAAACCATGGTCAGATCGGGGGATGGCTGTCAAGGTCCTGGTGAAGGACTAGAATGCATCAACCCTCTGATTGCATCTGGGAGAGGTGGAGAGGGTGCACACTCTAGCAGGTGAATGTTCTCTGCCCCAGGGCCCAAGAGTGGAGAGAAGCAGGCTATCCTCCACTTCCTCCAGGAGAGGAGGAGCTGGTGAGAGCACAAGACATGAAAGCTCTCCCACCACCCAGCACCTTCAAATTGTGGGAAGCAGTACTACCAGGCCCTCCCCCAGGAAGATCTGAGCCAGTGTGCACTGAGAGACTGCAGTTCTGCACATGCAGGGAGTTCTTGGCTCTGGGACTGGAGGTCTGGCTGCTGGCATTTTTTTTTCTCCTCTAACCCTGGAGAGGTGAGGCCTCCAGGGAACAAAGACTTCAGAGGAAAAACATATCAGCTGATATGGAACCCAGAAACCTGACAGGGAATGTGGCATCTCTGCCCAGGTTCAGACACCTGAGAATCAGCAATCAGCACAGCAGACCCCTCCCAGAAGACCAGCTGAAAGAACAAGGGAAGAGCAAATTTACTGACCAGGCCATGCTGGAAAGCTCCAGGACTGAGGGAAAATAGTATATAGAACTAGGGTTTGTTTTTGTTTTTTTTTTTTTTAAGATTTCTTTATCTTTCGAATTAAAAATTTTCAACATTCTTTCTTTTTTCCTGTCTTAACTACAATATTTTATCAACTGTTTTTAATTTTTTTCCTTTTTGACTTTCATATTCTTACAATTATATGTCATAGATATATTCTTCATTTGTTGCTTCCTTTCAACATATTCAATTTAATTTTTTATAGATATTTAAGTTTGGGGTGGGTGAGGGTTTTTTTTGTTTTGTTTTGTTGTGTTGTGTTTTATAAATCTGGAATTTAGTACCTCCTAACATACAGACAAAAATACACTCAGTCAGTGGAGCACTGTGTTGGTCAATTCTGTGAGATTTTATCCTCTTTCCATTCTGCTCCCCTCTTTTTTCTTCACGTTTTTGTTGTTGCTGCTGCTCCTGTTATTTCTCTATATAAGTTTTGCTTTTCATAGGAGGAATTTTTATAGGAAAGAATTTAATACCTTCTAACATACAGACCAAAATACACTCAGAACCAGGAAGATCACCATGATAGTCCACTCTGTGAGCTTATATTCTCTCTCCCTCACCACTTCCTTCCTCATCTTTTTAAATTTTTACTATTTTTTATTAGTTTTTCACTTTCACTGTCTTTCTCTTTTTCTTTTATTCTCTGGTCCCTTACCTCTTCAGATTTGTCTACGTTGTATTTTACATAGGTCATGGTCGATATTTTTGACTCTGCTTACTCAGACATCCACTTTGCACTAGACAAAATGACTAGAAGAAAGAATTCATCACAACAGAACTGGAAGTAATTCTCTGCCACAGACTTAATGGATATTGATTTAAGGAAGATGGCAGAGATACAATTTAGGGTTATAAATATAAAATTACTGGTGGCTTTTGAAAAAAGTATAAAAGACTAGAGATTCTCTTACTGCAGAAATGAGGTCTAACCATGCCATAATAAAAAATACTTTAACTGAGATGCAGTCTAAACTGGATGCTCTAACAGCTAGGGTTAATGAGGCAGAAGGGAGACTGAGTGACATAGAAGACAAGTTGATGAAAAGGAAGGAAGATAAGGAAAACACAGAAAACAAATTAAGAGCCCATGAAGAGAGGCTCCAGGAAATATGTCATAGTTTGAGAAAGAATAATATCATCTTAGGGGATTCCAGAAGGAGTGGAGGGAGAGGAAGAGAAAGTATGTTTGGAGATATATATATATGGCTGAGAATTTACCTAATCTAGGGAAGGAATCAGACATTCATATCCAAGATGTATAAAGGACTCGGCACACACCAAACCAACAAAAATTGATCAACACCCGGTATATAAGAGTGAAACTTGCAAATTTCAGAGATAAAGAGAAAATCGTGAAAGTAGCTCAAGACAAGAGATTCCTGGGATCCCTGGGTGGCGCAGCAGTTTAGCGCCTGCCTTTGGCCCAGGGCACGATCCTGGAGACCCAGGATCGAATCCCACGTCAGGCTCCCGGTGCATGGAGCCTGCTTCTCCCTCTGCCTGTGTCTCTGCCTCTCTCTCTCTCTCTCTCTCTCTCTCATAAATAAATAAATAAAAATTTAAAAAAAAGACAAGAGATTCCTGAATTATACGGAGAGAAATATTAGATCAATAGCAGACCTTGGAACAGAGACCTGGCAGGCCAGAAGTTGGCATAATCTTTTCAGGTACTAAACAAGAAAAACGTGAAGCCAAGAATACTTTTTCCAGCCAGACTAACAGAATAGAAGGATAGATAAAGATTCCAGGACAGACAGAAACTGAAAGAATATGTGACTGGGGGGACAGGGCAAGAGGGCAGAAGAGTAGGGTCCCTAAGTTACCTGTACCCAACAAATTACCTAGGTAACTTTCAAATCATCCTGAAAACCTACAAATTCGGCCTGAAATTTAAAGAGACAACAGCTGGAACGCTACAGTGAGAAGAGTTTGCGCTTCTAACAAGGTAGGAAGATGGGGAAAAAATAAATAAAAAAGCATCCAAGGGGAAGGGGCACCCGGGAGGAACCAGGCTAAGGCCACGGGGGCGGGGGGGGGGGGGGGGGGGGAGTGCCGCCAGGACAGGAGACCCCAGCCCCAGAGAAGCAGGAGCTTTACCAATCATCCCAGATGGAAAGGTGCTCACAGGGAGCTCAGGCAGGATCCCAGGAGGGGCAGGGATGCCCTCAGGATCCCAGGTGCACTAACAGAGGAATTGCGCCCCAGGAGAGAGCGCTCCACACACTGCCGGCCAAGCTCCCTAAAGTGCTGCAGCACATGCCCTGCAGGCCCCCGGGACCAGCTCAGGCAACAGCCCCAAGCAGCGGCTCAACACGGTAGCTCCACTCAGATGGGGCTGCCTGGCCTGGGAGCAGCTCAGGTGGTGGTTCAGGTGGGAGCTCTGCGCGGAGGGGGCTGTACAGCCCAGGAGGGAGGGAGCGATTCCAGCCGAGGAGGCCTGGGAGCCCAGGGTGCTGGGAGACACAGCACAAGATCTGCCACTCCCCCAGGACAGGCAGAGGCCAGGAGGACAAAGGACAGCAAGGACGCTCCTGCCACTGGGAGGCCCCAAGCTGTGCAGATTGGCGCTCCCCACCCCAGAACATCCAGGACCCTGCCTACTAGGAGCTGCAGTAGTTACTGCAGGAGCTGACTCTAGGGCTGGAGAGCTGGCCGCCACCACTATTGTTTTTCCTCCTCCTACTGTTGCCTTGTACCTGGGACTAAGCAGGGGAGTCACAGGATAAACAGCTAACACTGAGCCCTGCATCTGGCAAGGGGCCGTGCAGCTCCCCCAGAGGCACAAACTTGAGAATCAGCACGGCAGGCCTCTCTCCTAGAAGACCAGCTAGAAGGACAGTGGAAAAGCAAGTTATTGAACAAACAGCACCAGAAAGTTCCAGGGGAAATAGAGGGATTTACAGTATATAAAATCAGAGGGTACTCCCCATTGTTTTTTGTTTTCTGTTTCCCCCCCACCAACTTTTTTTTTTTTTCTTTTTTTCTCTCTTTTTCTCTCTTTTCAAGTACAACTAGTTTTTGGCCTCTCTGCACTGAGCAAAATGACTAAAAGGAAAACTCACAACAAAGAAGGAATCAGAAACAGTCCTCTCTCCCACACAGTTACAATATTTGGATTAAAATTCAAATGTCAGAAAGCCAATTCAGAAGCACAATTATAAAGCTACTGGGGGATGGAGAAAAAAAGCATAAAGGATTCAAGAGACTTCATGAATGCAGAATTTAGATCTAATCAGGCAGAAATTAAAAATCAATTAAATGAGATGCAATTCAGACTGGAGGTCCTAACAACGAGGGTTAACGAGGTAGAAGAAGAAGTGAGTGACATAGAAGCCAGGTTGATGGAAACAAGGAAACTGAGGAGAAAAGAGAAAAACGACTAAAAGATCATAAAGATAAGTTAAGGGAAATAAATAACAGTCTCAGAAGGAAAAATCTACGTTTAATTTGGGTTCCCAGGGGCGCCAAAAGGAACAGAGGTCCAGAAAGTGTATTTGAACAAATCAGAGCTGAGAACTTCCCTAACGTGGGAAGGGAAACAGGCACTCAGATCCAGATGATAGAGAGATCCCCCTAAAATCATAAAAACCACTCAACACCTCGACATTTAATAAGGAAACTTGCAAATTCCAAAGAAAAAGAGATGATCCTTAAAGCAGCAAGAGACAAGAAATCCCTAACCTTTATGGGGAGAAGTATTAGGATAACTGCAGACCTCTCTACAGAGACATGGCAGGCAGAAAGTGCTGGCAAGATATATTCAGGGTCCTAAATGAGAAGAACAAGCAGCCAAAAATACTGTATCCATCAAGACGCTCATTCAGAATAGAAAGAGTGATAAAGAGCTTCCAAGATAGACAGGAAGTAAAAGAATATGTGACCACCAAAACACCTCTGCAAGAAATATTAAGGGGGACTCTTTAAAAGAAAAAGGAAGTCAAAGGAAACAATCTACAGAAACAGGAACTGAATAGGTATCATGATGACACTAAATTCATATCTTTCAATAGTAACTCTGAATGTAATGGGTTTAATGAGCCCATCAAAGGCGCAGGGATTCAGACTGGATAAAAGTGCAAGACCCATCTATTTGCAGTCTACAGGAGACTCATTTTAGACTTAAGGACACCTCCAGCCTGAAAATAAAAGGTTGGAGAACCATTTACCATTCACATGGTCCTCAAAAGAAAGCAGGGGTAGCCATCCTTATATCAGATAAATTAAATTTTCTCCCAAAGACTGTAATAAGAGATGAAGAGGGATACTATGTCATACTTAAAGGATCTATCCAACAAGAGGACTTAATAATCATGATTATTTATGCCCTGAATGTGGGAGCTGCAAGTATATCAATTAATAACCAAAGTTAAGACATACTTCGATAATAATAAACTTATACTTGATGACTTGAACACACGCTTTCTATAATCGACAGATCTTTTAAGCACAATATCTCAAAAGAAACAAGAGCTTTACATGATACACTGGACCAGATGGATTTCACAGATATTTACAGAACTTTACATCCAAACGCAATTGAATACGTATTCTTATCCAGTGCACATAGAACTTTCTCCAGAATAGACCACATGCTGGGTCACAAATCAGGTCTTAACCAATACCAAGAGATTGTGATTGGCCCATGCATATATTCAACCATAATGCTTTGAAATTATAACTAAATCACAAGAAGTTGGAAGGATTTCAAAGAAGGGTAGGTTAAGGACCATCCTGCTAAAAGATGAAAAGGTCAACAAGGAAATCAGAGAAGAATTAAAAAGATTCTTGGAAACTAAAGAGAATAAAGATACAATCGTTCAAAATCTATGGGATACAGCAAAAGCAGTCCTGAGGGGGAAATACATCGCAATACAAGCATCCATCCAAAAACTGGAAAGAACTCAAATACAAAAGTGAATGTTGGATCTAAAGGAGCTGGAGAAAAAACAGCAAATAGATCCTACACCCAGCATAAGAAGAGAGTTAATAAAGATTTGAGCAGAACTCAATGGAATAGAAACCAGAAGAACTGTGGAACAGATCAACAAAACCAGGAGTTAGTTCTTTGAAAGTTCTTTGAATTAATAAGACAGATAAATCATTAGCGAGCCTTACTAAAAAGAAGAGAGAAAAGACTCAAATTAATAAAATCATGAATGACAAATTGGCAAAGAAGAAGTCAAACTCTCCCTCTTCGCAGATGACATGATACTCTACCTAGAAAACCCAAAAGACTCCACCCCAAAATTGCTACAACTCATACAGTAATTTGACAGTGTGGCAGGATACAAAATAAATGCCCAGAAGTCAGTGGCATTTCTATGCACTCACAATGAGACTGAAGAAAGAGAAATTAAGGAGTCAATCCCATTTACAACTGCACCCAAAAGCATAAGATACCTAGGAGTAAACCTAACCAAAGAGGTAAAGGATCTATACCCTAAAAACTACAGAAAACTTCTGAAAGAAATTGAGGAAGACACAAAGACATGGAAAAATATTACATGCTCATTGGTTGACAGAATTAATATTGTGAAAATGTCAATGTTACCCAGGACAATTTACACATTTAATGCAATCCCTATCAAAATACCATGGACTTTCTTCAGAGAGTTAGAACAAATTATTTTCAGATTTGTGTGGAATCAGAAAAGACCCCGAATAGCCAGGGGAATTTTAAAAAAGACAACCATAGCTGGGGGCACCACAATGACAAATTTCAGGTTGTACTACAAAGCTGTGGACATCAAGACAGTGTGGTACTGGCACAAAAACAGACACATAGATCAATGGAACAGAATAGAGAACCCAGAAGTGGACCCTGAACTTTATGGTCAACTAATATTCAATAAAGGAGGAAAGACTATCCATTGGAAGAAAGACAGTCTCTTCAATAGATGGTGCTGGGAAAATTGGACATCCACATGCAGAAGAATGAAGCTAGACCACTCTCTTGCACCGTACACAAAGATAAACTCAAAATGGATGAAAGATCTAAGTGAGACAAGATTCCATCAAAATCCTAGGAGAGAACACAGGCAACACCCTTTTTGAACTTGGCCACAGTAACTTCTTGCAAGATACATCCATGAAGGCAAAAGAAACAAAAGCAAAAATGAACTATTGGGATTTCATCAAGATAAGAAGCTCTTGCACAGTAAAAGACACAGGCAACAAAACTCAAAGACAACCTACAGAATGGGAGAAGATATTTGCAAATGATGTATCAGATAAAGGGCTAGTTTCCAAGATCTATAAAGAACTTATTAAACTCAACAGCCATGAAACAAACAATCCAATCATGAAATGGGAAAAGGACATGAACAGAAATCTCACAGAGGAAGACATAGATATGGTCAACAAGCACATGAGAAAATGGTCCGCATCACTTGCCATCAGGGAAATACACATCAAAACCACAATGAGATACCACCTCACACCAGGGAGAATGGGGAAAATTAGCAAGACAGGAAACAACAAATGTTGGAGATGATGTGGAGAAAGGGCAACCCTCCTGCGCTGTAGGTGGGAATATGAACTGGTGCAGCTACCCTGGAAAACTGTGTGGAGGTTCCTCAAAGAGTTAAGAATAGATCTGCCCTATGACCCAGCAATTGCACTATTGGGGATTTACCCCAAAAATTCAGATGAATGAAATGCCGGGACACCTACACCCCAATGTTTATAGCAGCACTGTCTACAATAGCCAAACTGTGGAAGGAGTCTCGGGGTCCATTGAAAGATGAACAGATAAAGAAGATGAGGTTTATGTATACAATGGAATATTACTCAGCCATTAGAAATGACAAATACCCACCATTTGCTTCAGCGTGGATGGAACTGGAGGGTATTATGCTGAGTGAAATGAGTCAATCGGAGAAGGACAAACATTATATGTTCTCATTCATTTGGGGAATATAAATAATAGTGAAAGGGAATAGAAGGGAAGGGAGAAGAAATGTGTGGGAAATATCAGAAAGGGAGACAGAACATAAAGACTCCTAACTCTGGGAAACGAACAAGGGGTGGTGGAAGGGGAGGTGGGTGGGGGGGTGGGGGTACTAGGTGACAGGCACTGAGGAGGGCACTTGACAGGATGAGCACTGGGTGTTATTCTGTATGTTGGCAAATTGAACACCAATAATAAATAAATTTATTATTTAAAAAATAAAATAAAAATAAAATAATTTTCAAGCATTTCAAAAAAAAGGAAAGATGAATGGATAATGAAGATGTGGTTTATGTATACTATGGAATATTACTCAGCCATTAGAAACGACAAATACCCACCATTTGCTTCGACGTGGATGGAGCCGGAGGTTATTACGCTGAGTGAAATAAGTCAATCAGAGAAGAACAAACATTATATGTTCTAATTCATTTGGGGAATATAAAAAATAGTGAAAGGGAATAAAGGGGAAAGGAGAAAAATGAGTGGGAAATATCAGAAAGGAGACAGAACATGGGAAACTCCTATGTCTGGGAAAGGAACTAAGGGTGTGGAACGGGAGGTGGGCGGGGCAGGGTACTGGGTGAGGGGCACTGAGGAGGGCACTTGATGGGATAAGCACTTGGTCTTATTCTATATGTCGGCAAATTGAACACCAATAAAAAATAAATTTATATAAAAAAAAAGAAAGCATGGGTAGAAATCCTCATATCAGATACATTACATTTTCTAATAAGGGATGGCGAGTGACACTATATCATACTTAAAGGGTATATGTGACAAGATGACATAACAATCATGAATATGATGCCCCTAATGTGGGAGCTACCATGTATATCAATCAATTAATAACCAACATAAAGAGATTTTTACATAGTAATACATCGATAGTAAGAGACATCAACACGGCATTTGCAGCAAAAGACAGATCCTCTAAGCAGAACATCACAGAAGAAACAAAGGCCTTAAATGATATACTGGACCAGATGTATTTAACAGATATATACAGAACTTTCCATCCAAGCACAAGTGAATGCACATTCATCTCAAGTGCCTATGGAACCATCTCCAGAATAGACCACATGCTGGGTCATAAATCAAGTCTCGACCAGTACCAAAAGACTGGGGTTGTCCCCTGCATATTTTCAGACTACAATGCTTTGAAACTAGAACTCAGTCACAAGAAGAAATTTGGAAGAAACTCAAACACATAGAGGTAAAGAGCATCCTGATAAGGATGAATGGGTCAAATATAAAATTAGAGAAGAATTAAGATTCATTCAAACTAAGAAAATGAAGGCACAACTGATAAAAATCTCTGGGATACAGCAAAAGTGGTCTGAAGAGGGAAATACATTGCAATACAAGCCTCCCTCAAAAAACGGGGGCGGGGGGATCTCAAATACACAAGCTAACCTTGCACGTAAAGGAGCTGGAGAAAGAAAAGCAAGTATAGACTAAACCAAGCAGAAGAAGAGAAATAATAAAGATTAGAGCAGAACTCAATGAAATAGAGACCAGAAGAACTGTAGAACAGATCAACAAAATCATGAGCTGGTTCCTTGAAATAATTAATAAGATAGAGAAACCCCTGGCCCGATTTATTTAAAAGAAAAGAGAAAACACACAAATTAATAATATCATGAATGAAAGAGGAGAGATCATAAACAATCCCAAATAAATAAAAATGATTTTTAAAACGCATTATGAGCAACTATATGCCAACAAATTAGGCAATCTGGAAGAAATGGTTGTGTTACTGGAAACCTACAAATTACCAAAACTGAAACAGGAAGTAATAGAAATCTGAGCAGATGAACAACCATCAAGGAAATGGAAGCAGCAATGAGAAATCTCCCAAGAAACTAGTCCAGAGAGAGATGGCTTCCCAGGGGAATTCTATTAAACATTTAAAGAAGAAATAATACCTATTCTACTAAAGTGTTTCAAAGGATGGAAATGGAAGAAAAACTTCCAAACTCTTTCTATGTGACCAGCATTACCCTGATCCCAAAACCAGACAAAAAGGTGAATTACAGACCAATATCCCTGATGAACATGGATGCAAAAGTTCTCAGCAAGATACTAGCCAATAGGATCCAACAGTACATTAAGAAGATTAAACATCATGAGCAAGGAGGATTTATCCCTGGGATGCCAGGCTGGTTCTACATTGATAAAACAATCAGTGTGATAAATCACACCAAAAAAAGAAACGACAAGAACCATATGATCCTCTCAAGAGATGCAGAGAAAGCATTTCACAAAATACAGCATCCTGATCAAAACCATTCCTGATCAAAACTCTTCCGAGTGTAGGAATAGAGGGAACATTCCTCAGCATCTTAAAAGCCATCCAGGAAAAGCCCACAGCAAAAATCATTCTCAACGGGGGAAAACCTGAGAGCCTTTCCCCTAAGATCAGGAACAAGACAGGGATGTCCACTCTCACCACTGCTATTCAACATAATACTGGAAGTCCTAGCCTCAGCAATCAGACAACAAAGAGAAATAAAAGGCAAAGAAGAAGTCAAACTCCCTCTTCACAGATGACATGATACTGAATATAGAAAACCCAAAAGACTCCACCCCAAGATTGCTACAACTCATACAGCAATTCGGCAATGTGGCTGGATACAAAATCAATGCCCAAAAGTCAGTGGCATTTCTATACACTAACAATGAGACTGAAGAAAGAGAAATTAAGGAGTCAATCCCATTTACAACTGCACCCAAAAGCATAAGATACCTAGGAATAAACCTAACCAAAGAGGTTAAAGGATCTATACCCTAAAAACGATAGAACACTTCTGAAAGAAATTGAGGAAGACACAAAGAGATGGAAAAATATTACATGCTCATTGGTTGACAGAATTAATATTGTGAAAATGTCAATGTTACCCAGGACAACTTATACGTTTAATCCAAACCCTATCAAAATACCATGGACTTTCTTCAGAGAGTTAAAACAAACAATTTTAAGATTTGTGTGGAATCAGAAAAAACCCCGAATAGCCAGGGGAATTTTAAAAAAAGAAAACCATAGCTGGGGGCACCACAATGACAAATTTCAGGTTGTACTACAAAGCTGTGGACATCAAGACAGTGTGGTCCTGGCACAAAAACAGACACATAGATCAATGGAACAGAATAGAGAATCCAGGAGTGAACCCTGAACTTTATGGTCAACTAATATTCAATAAAGGAGTAAAGACTATCCATTGGAAGAAAGACAGTCTCTTCAATAAATGGTGCTGGGAAAATTGGACATCCACATGCAGAAGAGTGAAGCTACACCACTCTCTTTCACCATACACAAAGAGAAACTCAAAATGGATGAAAGATCTAAATGTGGGACAAGCGTCCATCAAAATCCTAGAGGAGAACACAGGCAACACCCTTTTTGAACTTGGCCACAGTAACTTCTTGCAAGATACATCCACGAAGGCAAAAGAAACAAAAGAACGAACGAACTATTGGGACTTCATCATGATAAGAAGCTTTTGCACAGCAAAGGATACAGTCAACAAAACTAAAAGACAACCTACAGAATGGGAGAAGATATTTGCAAATGACGTATCAGATTAAGGGCTAGTTTCCAAAATCTATAAAGAACTTATTAAACTCAACACCAAAGAAACAAACAATCCAATCATGAAATGGGAAAAAGACATGAACAGAAATCTCACAGAGGAAGACATAGACATGGCCAACACGCATATGAGAAAATGCTCTGCATCACTTGCCATCAGGGAAATACAAATCAAAACCACAATGAGATACCACCTCACACCAGGGAGAATGGGGAAAATTAATAAGGCAGGAAACCAGAAATGTTGGAGAAGATGCGAGAAAAGGGAACCCTCTTACACTGTTGGTGGGAATATGAAATGGTGCAGCCACTCTGGAAAACTGTGTGGAGGTTCCTCAAACAGTTAAAAATAGACCTGCCCTACGACCCAGCAATTGCACTGTTGGGGATTTACCCCAAAGATTCAGATGCAATGAAACGCCGGGACACCTGCACCCCGATGTTTCTAGCAGCAATGTCCACAATAGCCATTCTGTGGAAGGACCCTCGGTGTCCATGGAAAGATGAATGGAAAAAGAAGATGTGGTCTGTGTATACAATGGAATATTACTCAGCCATTAGAAATGACAAATACTCACCATTTGCTTCAGCGTGGATAGACCTGGAGGGTATTATGCTGAGTGAAGTAAGTCAATTGGAGAAGGACAAACATTATATGGTCTCATTCATTTGGGGAATATAAATAATAGTGAAAGGGAATATTATGGAAGGGAGAAGAAATGTGTGGGAAATATCAGAAAGGGAGACAGAACATAAGGACTCCTAACTCTGGGAAACGAATTGGGGGTGGTGGAGGGGGAGGAGGGCGGGGGGTGGGAGTGAATGGGTGATGGGCACTGAGTGGAGCACTTGATGGGATGAGCACTGGGTGTTATTCTGTATGTTGGCAAATTGAACACCAATAAAAAATAAATTTATTATAAAAAAAAAAAGAAAGGATGAATACCCACCATTTGCTTTGATGTGGATGGAACTGGAGGGTATGATCCCGAATGAAGTAAGTCAATCGGAGAAGGACAATCATCATATGGTTTCACTCATAGCAGGGAAATAATAAATAGTGAGAGGGACTATAAGGGAAAGGAGGGAAACTGAGTGGCAAAAAATTACAGAGGTAGACAAACTATGAGAGTCTCTGAACTCTAGGAAAGGACCTGAGAGTTTTGGAGGGATGTTGATGGGGTAGTGTGGTAATGGGTGACAAGCATTAAGATAAGATAAGTACTGGGTGTAATAGTATATGATGTCAAATTGAATTTAAACTAAAAATATTTTTTAAGTATGATCAAGAGAATTTTACATTTTTTAGCAAAAGCATTGCAGACCAGAAGATAGTGGCATGATACATCTAAAATGCTGGAAGGGAAAACTCTGTAACCAGTAACAGTCTACTTGGCAAGATTATCATTCAGAATAGGACAGATACAGTATTTCCCATATGAATAAAAGTTAAAGGTGTCCATCACCATTACACCAAGCTTACGAGAAATGTTAAAGAGGATGCTTTCAGTGGAAAGAAAAACCCATAACTAGAAGTAAGAAAATTATAAAAGGGAAATAGTCACAGATAAAAACAAACATTCAGTAAAGGAAGTAGATTAATCACTTATAAAGACAGTATGGAGGTTAAAATCCAAAGCAGTAAAATCAATTACATCTACAAACACCAGTGAAGAGATACACAAGAAAGAATAGAGATAAAATATGACATCCTATACATATCACATGCAAGCAGAGTAAAAATATAGTGCTTTTAGAATGTGTTCAAATTCAAGCAACCAAAAATTTAATATAAACTGCTATATACATAAAATGCTATATATGAATGAACCACATGATAACCACAAATAAAAAACCTATAATAAATACACAAGAAATAAAGAGAAATTAATTCAAGCATAACACTAAAGAATGCCATCAAACCACAAGGGAAGAGAGCAAGAGGACAAGAAAGGAACTACAAAAACAACCAGAAAACAAAATGTTGTTAACCAGATTAACAAAATGGAAGTAAATACATGCTAACCAATAACTACTTTCTTTTTTTAAGATTTTATTTATTTATTCATGAGAGGCACACAGAGAGAGAGGCAGAAGTATAGACAGAGGGAGAAGCAGGCTCCTTGAGGGAGCCCGATGTGGGACTAGATCCTAGGACTCCAGGATCACACTCTGGGCCAAAGGCAGACGCTCTACCACTGAGGCACCCAGCGTCCCACCAATAACTACTTTAAATGTAAAAGGACTACACTCCAATCAAAAGACATAGGTTGACTGAATGAATAAAACGAAATAGACCCATCTAATATGCTGCCTGCAAGGGAATCACTTCAGACCTAAAGATATCTACAGACAAAAAGTGAAAGGATGGAAAAACATATACCATGGAAATAGAAAAAGAAAGAAAAAAAGCCAGGGAAGGAATACTTATATCTGGCAAAATAAACTTTAAAGTGAAGTTATAACAACAGACAAAGAAAGGTACTATATAATTATAAAGGGAGTAATCTAATTATAGGATACAATTATTGTCAATATCTATGCGCCCAACATAGGAATACTGAAAATGCAATGCCATCATTAACAGACATAGAGGGAGAAAATGACAGTGATACAATAATAATAGGGGATTTTAACACCCCAATTACATTAATGGATGGATCATCCACACAGAAATCAATGAGAAAACAGTGACTTTTAACAATACATTGGACCAGGCGGACCTAATGGATATATACAGAACATTCTATCCAGAAACAGCAGAATATACATTCTTTCAAATACATAGAAAACATTCTTTACAAGACAGGTTTCAATAAATTCAGGAAGTTTGAAGTTAGATCAAGCATCTGTTCTGACCACAACAGTATGAAACTAGAAATGAATTACAAGAAAAAATCTGGGAAGAACATCAATACATGGGGGTTAAACAACATTCTCCTAAACAACTAATGGGTCATCCATAAAATCAAAGAGGAAATTTTTAAAAACATGGAGACAAATGCAGATGGAAATACAACAACCCAAAATCTTTGGTATGCAGTAAAAGCTGTTCCAAGAGAAAGCTTACTGCCAATACACACTTACCTCAAGAAACAAGAAAAATCTCAAATAAACTGCCTAACCTAACACCTGAAAGAGCAAAAAAAGATGAACTAACAAAACCAAAACTAGTAGAAATAAGGAAATAATAAAGATCAGCACATGAGTAAATTAAATAGAAACTAAGGAAACAATGGAAAGGATCATTGAAATCAGGAGCAGGTTCTTTGAAACTGTAAAGAAAATTGATAAACCCTTAGCCAGACTTACCAAGAAATAAAGAGGAGTCAGATAAATAAAATCAGATATGAAGGAGAAGAAATAACAATTAACTTCACAGAAGCACAAATAAAGATAAGAGAATTTTATGAAAATGTATATGCCAACAAGTTGGACAACCTATAAGAAATGGATAAATTCTTAGAAACATACTTCTCCAAAATTGAATCAGGAAGAAATAGAAAATATGAAAAGATCAATTAATGAAATTTTGTCAGTAATCAAAAAATTACCAACAAACAAAGCCCAGGTCCAGACACAGGTGAATTCTACCAAACATTTAAAGAAACATTAATACCTATTCTTCTCAAACTATTACAAAACTTCCAGATTCATTCATTACCCTGATACCAAAACCAGAAAAATACACTACCAAAAAAAAAAAAAAGAGAGAGAGAGAGAGAGAAAGAGAGAAGCCTAGGCCAATATCACTGATGAACATAGATGAAAAAATTCTCAACAAAATATTCAACAATACATTAAAACATCATTCATCATGGTCAAGTAGTATTTATTCAGAGGTGCAAGAGTACTTCAATGTTTGCAAACCCATCAAAGTGATACATCACATTACTAAGAGAAAGGACAAAAACCATAGGATCATCTCAATACATGCAGAAAAATCACTTAACAAAATACAACATCCATTCATGATAAAAACTCCCAACAATATGGGTTTGTAGGGAACATACCTCAACATAATAAAAGCCTTATGTGAAAAACCCACAGATAACATCATATTCAATGGTGAAAAGCTAAAAATTTTTATTCTAAGGTCAGGAACAAGACAAGAATGTCCACTCTCACAACTTTTATTCAACATAGTTCTGGAAATCCTAGTTGTAGCAATCAGACAAAAAAGAAAAAAAAAGGAATCCAAAGTGGTAAGGAAAAAGAAAAGGGGCAGGGAAACTACTTTCTGTATTACTACAGTAGTAGATACATGCGGTCATACACTGATCCAAACTCACACAATGTGCATAAGCAAGAGTGAATTCCAATGTAAACTGTGCACTTTGTGTGATTATGATGTGTCATCAACTCCTCAATTATAACGAATGTATCACCCTGTTCAGTGATGTTGATGACAGGGGAATCTATGCATGAGTGGGGAAAGAGTATGTAGAAATTCCCATACTTTCCTCCCCATCCTGCTGTGAATCTAAAACTGCTCCAAGACATCTAAATCTATTTTTAAAAAAAGAAGAAGAAAGAAAGAAAAGAAAAGCTAATGAATCATATGTGGGTTTAAGACTTGTTTTCAGAGCTATCTCTCTCCACATTGTTTTTGAAGCTAAGGGGCACAGGAGTGGTCCCAGAGAGGGTACAAACATCAGTAAGAAAAGAAAACCAGTGGTGAAATCCCCATACCACAGGAAGAGAAGTCAGTGCAGGACCCAGAGAAACAGAAGCTGTAGAAATAGCAGGAAAGACTGAGTAATTCTCCAAAAACAAGAGGAAGGTGATAAGTAAATGAAAAGCAACAGATGTTAAGTAGAGACTGGGGAGGCTGTTCAAGTCAGAACTGGAACCACTGAGGGCCCTCTGAGAGTCTGTGCTCTGGGTCTCTCCACTTCTCTTTTTTCCCTGGAGTATTCCTTTTCCCCTGGCTCCTTCAGAGCTCACAATTCCCCTGCAGTTAGTACCTGATCCTAGGCCACTCGGGAGACATTTGCTGCCCACCTGGCCAAGAAAGCAGCCCTCACCATCAGCTCCAGGTTTTATGATACCCCATAGATGTATTACACATTGTTTGCCTGCTGTCTGAGGTACACTGCCCCCTGTAAGCAGTGACTCTTGGTCTGCCTCACTCACTGCTACTGTCGGCACCTACAGGCAAACCCCCAGAGTGCTCACAAGTAAAGAGGCCCAAGGACGCCTTTGAACAAACCAAGAGTTGCAGAGGCCAAATTGCTGAGGTTGAGTCATGCTGAGAGGATGTGGAGGTGTTGGATACAGTGTTCTTTGAGGACAGAGGCACTGTGACATGTGCGGGTGGGTTGATGGGACAGGTGGAAGGATAACACAGTGGTGTAACCACATGTGGCTCGTAAGGATGAATTAAGGGATTATTTCTCAGTGAAAACCCTCCCTGCTCTATTATGTCTTGGTGCTGACGTGGATTCCTATTCATATCAGTAATGGGAACAAAGACATTTACGGTTTGCTTGTTGTAGATAGATAACATTGACAGAACCACAATTCAAAAATGCCTAAACAATTCATCAAAAGAAAGGTAAGAGGACACCTAGCAGAGCTGAAGGTGAGGCCCATGCAGGTTGATGAAGCAGGACGTGGAAGCCCCCTAGACAGACACGACATCATGAGGCAGTGCACTGCACTGGGCTGTTTGCACATGCTCCACTGCCTTCGATCTGGGTGTCCTTGGGCAAATGTCTTATGCTCTCTTAGCCTCATTTTTTCCTATTGAAGTTGGAGACACTGATCATGTTTAGGTACATGATTATCAGTTGTTATTTTTGTGTCGTAATGAGAAATATGTATAGTTTGCAGTTTAGTTTGCAGAAATATGTATATATGCAGTTTCTGGCACAGGGCTTCTAACACCTTTGGAATGTCCAAAGTGGAGCAGTCTCTTTTGCAACTCAAAGGAGCCCCCTCTGAGCACACCTGAGTTTATACTAATGGGGTGGCTGAAGGTGAGACCCATAGATGCCCTTAGGATGGGGCTGGTCACCAGAATGACCAAGTGATTAGCGAATTGGAACCTTCAGCCCCACCCACCAAACTCAAGGAAGGAGAAAGGAGGAAGGCCAGAGATTAAACTCTGTAAACTCTCTGAATAATGAGATTCAGAGACCTTCTAGGTTGAAGAAAGCATCTGTGTGCTGGGAGTGTGGCCAACCACAACTACATGGGGACAGAGTCCCTGTGCTCCAGATCTCAGCCTATATGACTCTTCATCTAGCTGTTTATTTACATTCTTTATAATATATTTTATAATAAATGTAAGTTGTGTTTCTCTGATTTCTGTGAGCTGTTCTAGCAAATTTTCAAACCTGAGAGGGGATTGTGGAAGTCCCCAGTTCATAGCTGAGTCAAAGAGATGTGCAAGTGAACTGTGCCCACTACCTGCATTGGTATCTGACATTGCCAGCATGGGGAGCATACAGGACTAGGCTCTTGACCTGTGGGGTCTGCGCCAACTCTGAGTATATAGTGTCAGATCTGAACTGACATGTGAGACACGCAGTTGGGTTCTGTAGAGATTTGGTTGTTAGTGTTAGAAAACATGCCAGAGGGGTGCTGGGGTGCTCAGTCAGTGAAGCATCTGCCTTTGGCTTAGGTCATGATCCCAGGGTTCTGGGATGGAGCCCCATGGCTGGCACCTTGGTCATGCTCGCTCTCTCTGTCTCTCTCAAATAAATAGATAAATATTTTAAAAATAATGAAAGGAAGGAAGGAAGGAAGGAAGGAAGGAAGGAAGGAAGGAAGGAAGGAAGGAAGGAAGGAAGGAAGGAAACACGCCAGAATTTCACATTATTATTTACTACAGAATTCCAATATGAAGTTGTGATGCAATGTGCCTGCCAGAAGCACAAGGAAACCATAGGGCCCCCTGTGACAACACAGTGCCCTGCCACAGGGGGTGAAAAAACCACCACATATCTTTAGGAGTATTAGGCTCAGGTCTTGGCAGTATACTTCTCAGAGGGACATGAACAGAGAAGCCCTTCCTGGGACAGCATGACTACATAGGCGAAGGTGGGAAGCCGCATCCTTCTTGAGAATTCAGAGACGTCCAGGCAAGAGAGGAGAAGCCTAGAGTTCGAGTGTGGTCTCTGGGGAATTGAGATCAACATCTCTCAGCAGAGCCCTGGGGGGTGAAACAAGGACCAACCCCAGAAACCAAAGAAGGTGCTGCATAGACACAACTCTGTCCTCCTGCTGTGGCTTCACTGGGCAGCAATGATGGTGTGCTTCGAAGTGTTCACACGTGAAGCCAGTAACTATCCGTGTGAGTGTCTGAGGAGCAGGTGGGGGGCCTCAGCTCAACAGCCCCTACAGTTTCCTTCAACTCTAAGAATCTCCAGTTCGGGGTCATAAATACCTTACAGTAGAAAGTAGTATCTAGCACCTGCAACCACCTCACATACTGGCTCCTCCGTTCTCTACCCTCCATTCCATCTGACCAACTTTCACAGAGCAAACCCCATCGTGTTTCCCATTACATCCCTAAGGAGGGGGTGTTTGCTTCTCCACTGAGACACCCACAATGACTTACCCCAGTCTCTGAAGTTTACATTGTGGGTGCTTTGCTTTTTCACATAGAACTCCAACTCCTGCATCTTCCAGGGAATTTTCCCCCAGGTAGAGTCTGGTCAGGGACTGGTTGGTGCTCAGCACGGATGCAAGGTCCTCACAACATGCTGGTGTGAGACAGCAACTGACCAACCTTCCACAGAGATGGCAGAGTGTCATTCACTTCTCTCATCTCACGCTGTGAATCACGGAAGCGCTGGCTCTGATGCGGCCTCTAGTCCAGTCCGCACATGGGAAGCACATCCAAACTACTCAAACTTTCTATTTCCTTTCCTTTGGCATAATACCAAGGAAACACCTTCCAGCCCATGCCCAATCTACATCTCTTCGGGTCCCTGCACTAATCCATATAGTGTAAAATATACATGGCATAACATTCACCATTGCAACCCAATTTAAGTGTACAGTTCACGAGCATTTAAGTGTCTTCTCTGTGTAACTGTGACCCCCATCCATCTCCAGAAGTTTTTCATCTTTCCCAAACTGGAAATCAGTGTCCACTAAACACTAACTCCCCATACCTCCCTCCCCCAGCCCCTGGGACCCACTCTTCTACTTCTTGTCTCTGTGAATTTGACTATTTTAGGTGCTTCCTGTGAGTGAAATTGTACATATCTCCCCTCTATGTATGGCTTATTTTAATTAGTTTAATGTCTTTCAGGTTCATCCACATTGCAGGATGTGTCCAAATTCCTGTTAAGGATAGATGCATGTCTGTACCACATTCCCTGACTCCCAACTGCAATCCCACCCACATTTATTCATCAATGGATATTTGAGGTATTTCCACTTTCTGGCTATTGTAAATAATGCTGCTGTTGACACAGATGTGCAAATACACATTTGGGTGCCTGATTTCACTCTCTTTGTATGTACCCAGAAGTAAAATTGCTGGGTCATGTTTCTGAGGAACTGACATTCTATATCCCACACTGGCCATACCCTTTACATTCTCATCAGCAATGCGTTATAGTTCCAATTTCTCCACATGCTCATCTACCCTTGTGGTTTGGTTTGGTTTTATAACAGTCCTCCTAATGGGTGTGAATCGTCACTACCATTTTCAAGTGTTTTCTCTTCTTCAAAATTCAAGTCTCCCAGAAGCAGTAAATGAAAGGCTGCGTAAAATACCAGGTGTCTGTATTGTGTTAGCACCTCTCTTCTTGCTTAGCATGGAGACCAAGAACTTGTCATCAACTCCCAAAATTCTTCCGGAGCAATGCATTACACTGGTTTTACTTTCTTAGCTAGACTGTAAATACCTTAAAAGTGAGCATGATTTGATTCTTTAAGCTCCTTCCCTAAGGCTTAGTATGTGGCTCTTCCCACAATAAACATAACTGACTGAATTATTGATCAACATCTGGAAATCTTCTGAACAGTGATGGCCATTCTCATGCGAAAACTGTAGCCCATCATGAATCATCGAAGCCACAGCTCACGCTTTGTGAAGGAAAATAATTCAGACTCACCAAAGCTTGTTCAGATTGCAGAACAGATGCTTCAGCCCCACACAAAGAAGTCTAATTCCAAAGTCTCCCAGGGCGTTGTGGCTGAGATCCAATTCCTCCAGCTTCTGGTTGTTGCTCAGGACCGAGGAGATGTTGAAGCAGCACCGATAGGAAAGGCAGCACTGCCCCAACCTTCATTCCAAGCACAGAAGCAGAAGCATCAGAACACAGGCTGTTTCTCTGTCACTGCCTTCTGGTCTGTGCTTGTTTTCAGCACCAAACAGGGGCATTTGCATTCTCACATTACAAAAGGAAAATTTTAATGAAAGTTACATGAAAGTGTGATCTTATCAGAACGCCTGTATGCAGCCTGAGTTTTAGTGTGACTTTGGCTCCCGGGCTCAGTGAACTCTCTATGTAAATAATGGTCAGCTCTCCAATGTGTACATGGCATGTCCCTGTCTTATAAATGGAAAAGGTGGTGAACCTGTGTGTTCCACCTCGTCATCACACATTCCTCACTGTGAAAATCCCTCAGGTGGTCTCTCTAGAGTTTTACCCATCTACTTCTCTTTGTCAATCCTGTTCCCATTGTTCTGTTTAAAGATCAATTACCAGCCCCCCACCTACACTGAAACAGCAGGAATCTCTAGTTCTTGACTTGTTTTACAACGACACACACACACACACAGACACACACACACACACCATTATCACCATCACCACCAATAACAACACTTTGTGTCCCTGTCAGAGGAGCAAGAACAACATTCTCCTTTCTAGGTGAATAATTCATCATCCTAGAGCCTGTTAAACAATCTTCCAGGGGTACCTGGGTGGCTCCATCAGTGAAGCTGGGTCACTATCCCAGGATCCTGGAATGGAGCCCATGTTGGGCTCCCTGCTCAGTGGGGAACCTGCTTTTCCCTCTCCCTCTGCCCCTCCCCCTGCTTGTGATCTCTCTCTCTCTCTGTCAAATAAATAAAAACATAAAAACATAAATAAATAAATAAATAAATAAATAAATAAATAAATAACAATCTTCCTTTCTGCTACTATCTTCACACCAACCAGAAATAAATGTGTAACTAAACCCCTGTTTACCTCCAAAATATCTCAGAATCACCCATGTTTCCCTCATTGTGTCTCCCTCTCTGGAATTACACAGGGGCACCCACCAGGGCAGTTGAGGAGACTGGTGTGGGATGGAGATAGAGAGGCAGGTAAAGAGCCAAAACCAGCCAGAGCCTTGAAGGTAAGAAAAGAATTTGTAATTTATCCTGCATTATACCATTCCCTTACCTAAATGCCCTGGTGGGTGCCCTAGTGTGATTAGATGCTTAAATAAGACACGGAGGGAGAGTCAGAGTCACAGGCAGAGAAAGAAGCAGGCTCCCTACAGAGAGCCCAATGCGGGACTTGATCTTGGGACCCCAGGATCACGACCTCAGCCAAAGGCAGATGCTCAACCACTGAGCCATCCAAGTGCCCTTATACAAAATATTTTCATGAGGTCCAGCCCAAGTAGCCATTGTATATGACAAAACTCTCCAATTCTCATCTATGAGGATGGCCAGTGAGGAAATGGAAGATCATGAAGGTCATGCGCTTTTCGTTGCATCACCAACACAGGCCTTTCACTTCCCCTACCTTCTTCCCCATTTGAAACTTCCCAAACAACTGGCCTCTGATCCATTCTTCCTTCTCACTTGTTATGGACTGAACTGTGTCCACCTCTCCAAAAAAACCATATGTTGAAGTCTTAATCCCTAGGATTTCAGAATTGTGACTTTATTTGGAACTCAGGCTTTAAATGAGGTCATCAGGACAGGCCCCAATTCAACACAACTGGTATGCTTGAGGAGAGCCAACATGAACACAGAGACCATGTGAAGACACAGGAAGAAGACCATCATCTACAAGTCAGTAAGAAAGGCCTCAGGAGAAACCAGCCCTGCTGACACCTTCATCTTGAACATCCAGCCACCAGGACTATGAAATAATGAATTTCTATTGTTTGAGCCTCTTGGTTTGTGTTACTTTGTTATATAGCAGCCCTAGAAAACTAATAAACCACTGATCTGGGGTCTTCCTCTCTCTGTCTCACTCATAAATACATGCAACAGGTGAGCGCACGCGCGCGCACACACACACACACACACACACACAGGTTCTTACCACAATTTCCGAATATTACAGCCAGGATGCTGGAGCATTTCACATAACACATTTACCCCTTGGTCCCCCAGAGCATTGTCACTGAGATTCAGTTCAGTGAGACTCAGTGAGTTTCTGCTCAGGACTGAGAAGAGACCCTGCCAAAGGCTGACAGTGACCTGGCAATTCACCAACCTAGAAATTGTAAACAAGAAAGAAAGAAAAGAAAAATCAGTTCAGACAAAGACCTCCTGAGGATTAAGAGCTGACTCACAGAACCACAAATGGCCTACTGAGGAATAACAAAGCCAGGGACGGGAGGGGAGGGGGCAGCCTGGTAAGACTATCCTGCACACTCTATTATGGAAATAGCATGAGTCTGTGACTTGCTGCCTTTGCACACCCTCCGGAGCCTCCCCCAGGTGTCTTTCTCTTCCCTCTCTCATCAGTCAGCCATCCTGCCCACGGCCTTGGTCACTCTGCTAAGTGACCCAGAGACCACTTCTCACATGGGCTGCATAATAGCATCAGCAATGCTGCCAAAAATCCCTAGGCCAGGTGACACCATGAGACTAATATCAGAATCTCTGAGATGGGACCACATACATCAATATTCTTAAGACTTGCAGTGGTTCCAATGTGCAGCTCTTGTTAAAATGCAGATTCTGACTTTGTGTGTCTAGAATTAGACATGCAGCTTTGCACTTCTAACAAGCATGGGATGGATGCCCAATGCTGCTGGTCTTTAGAAGGTTCTGGAACACACAAAGCAAGCTCTTGCCCTCAGAGGAAGGTAACTATCATCTAATGAGATGAGTGTCAGGCTTTTCATCAGGAGTTTTAGTCTGAGTCTCTGTAAGCCTTCTTCACAGCTCTGTGTGATCTTGGTCAGGTTTCTCCTCAGCATAGTTTTTGGGGCCCTATAGAGCAGATATGCTTCCTTCCCTCACTTTCTCTTTCTCACCCTCTACAGCTACCCTAAACTATTTGCCATTATAGGGACACACCCTGCTTCACTACCTCTGCCCTCTGAACCCACTATTCCCTCTGTTCAAGCCACCCTTTGCCCACACTTGGGTTTCTCATGCTCCGTCTCTCAGAGGCCAGCTGGTCAAGGGCTTCCCACCATGTGTTTCTGGTACATCCTATAGATGTTCTTGCCATAGTCCATCTCTCTCTACTGTCCATCATTGTTTTCCAACTGTCTCCACAACTGAACCTTAAGTTGCTGTGAGCAGGGACAGGTCTTAGCTAATGCTGAAGCCCTAGCAGGTGGTCCTTGATGACTGAGTGATAAATAAAAAGGTTGTCCTAGTAGCAGTGCCAAGCATGAGAGAGGGAGTTGAAAAGTCATGATCCCTGGTGGAAGGACCAGTCCCCTTTCTCCTTAATTTTGTCCCATGTCAAGTGTTTTCTAGGCAGGTTAAACCCAAGCATTCACAGAGCATCCACCTTCCCACCATAGCTGTGGCAGTTCCCAAGCATGGACTTCAGAGGTCAGGCAACTGAACTGTTTTGCTGTTCAGACACAGCGACTAGCTTCTGATCTCCTACAATATTGATGAACAGACCCTGAAGAGGGTGCTGTTGGTGACTTCCTGGTTATAAACATAATGTGGGACTTAAAATCACCCTCTCCTTCCCAGCTCTATTACCCTCAATTTTCCCTCATTATAACTTCCAATGAAACCATGTCCCTCCCCATAGTGTCCTGCATAATCTGTTCCTCAGACACCAGACCCCACTGCCAAAATCCCCTTACCTTCTCCTGCACTCACCCATATCCTACCAAACCTTCAAGGCAGTCTCAAACCTCACTCCTCTGAGAAGCCTCCCTTCAGCACCCAGTACTAAAGGCCTTCTGTCTTCTGTGCTCGTGAGACAGTCACTGGGGTTGTTTTGCTCCTTGGGTATTAACTGAATACTAAGCACTAGAGCCCCAAGTAGATTACAAGCAATTTGAGTTTACAACATTTTTATTCAACTCTCTACCCCACAGAATACCTTGCACTGAGTTGGCATCCACCAATCATTTGCTTATTTTCTTCATTGCCTTTTTCCTCACCCATTTGTCCACTTTCCTATCCCCTACTAGTCAACCTCTGTCATTGAAGGTGTCTGGTAGAAATGAGTGGTGGTGGCATTATTATGTAGCTGTGGCAGCCACATTTTAAAGACAGTTGAGAAGCAGGGAGAGACAGCAAGTGCCCAGAGAAAGGTGGCTAGAAAATGGAGACCAGCACTACTATTCTACACCTGCCGGAAGCCAAATCTCCTTACCGATAAGCATAGGTGGTATGAGGATCTAGGAGGACACAGTGATCCACATCATAGTGTTGCATTTCCTTCTCATTCTCCTCTTCCTCCTCCTCCTCTTCCTCCTTTGGGGAGTTATGAAGCAGCCTCAGGGAAAGTGATTCCACCCTGCAACAGTTCTCAATACAAAAGGAAGAAACCACATGGTCCATTCTGGTGGAAAGACTGATCTCAATTTTGGGAAAATGGCCCATGGCCTTTCGCACAAAATCCTCCTCTTGCATCTCATACAAACAATAGAACAACTCCAGCTGGCTGGGCTGGATCTGCAGATTCTTGCCCTTGGCTTTCTCTTCAATCCATTTGAGCAGCTCCAGTCTGATTTGTTGAGAGATCTTGCAACTCAATTTTTTCTCCAAGTAGGAGGTTCTCTCCTGATTTACAAGGCCAAAGAGGAAACGGACAACAAAAATCAGATATCCCTTTTCAAATTTGCCATAGTTTTCAAGAAGAACCTTCACATCTCGGTTGGGAAGCTTGGAACTACTCCATGGCAGGTTCCTCATCCTTCCCTGTTCCTCCTCTTCCAGAAGGTAGTACATGGCAGCAAAGAACTCCTGGAAAGTCATGTGGATGAAGCTGTAGAATTTCTCACAGTCCACTTCCTTTTGGAATAGGTTCATTCTCAAGAAAGCAGACACATCTGCCTTCTGAAGGCCGTGATTCCTAAGGTCACACTCATCAAACAGGATTTTCTGGTTCCAGATTCCATCTGCTGCCAACGAGCAGAGACCCCGGAGGCTGGCAGAGACTTGGTGCTTCTGGGTCTCTCTGTGAGATTGCAACAAACTGGAGAGGAAGAAGATATACACTGAAGTGGTAGTCTTGGATGTCTGGGCAAGATTCTTGCCACTGTCCATTTGCTGCTTCAACCCAGTGCACACAATCCAGCAGACCAAGGGGATAAAGCACATGGTAAAGAGGATCTCATTCTCCTGAATCAGCCTGAAAGCTTCTGTGGCTTGCTGCTCATCTGAGAAATACTTGAAGAAATATTCCTTTCTTTTGGCCTCTGAGAAACCCAGGATCTCCACATGACGGGGACGGTCCAGCAAATGCTGCAGTTTCTCCAGAGCCACAGGTCTTGTGGTGATGAGTAAAGAGGCCTCAGGAAGCAGCCTCTTCCTGATGAGGCTGCTCAGGAGAATGTCTCCCCGCTCCACCTTCTGCCAGTTTGTGCAGAGAGCCTCTGTATGCTCATCAAAGGCACCCTGCAGCTCATCGAAGCCATCCATAAGGAAGAGAATCCTGGAAGGCTTGCTCACAATCTTACATATGGGTGGGTTTGGGTCAGGGCAGCAGCTGACAATCAGGTCCCCCAGGCTCCTCCGTGTCCCGAGGCTTACCTCCCGACAGTGGATATAAAACAAGTAGTCAAACCTGTCTTGGTAAATTTTGTCTGATGCCCAGTCCAACATGATCTTCCTGGCCAGTATAGTTTTCCCAATGCCTGCCGATCCCTGGAATACCACTGTGTGAACGGGCTCCAAGTGTTGGTCATCAGGCTCAAACAGCAATTCCACATTCACGGAACTCATGGGGCTATCCAGCGTCTTGGCTGAAGTCCTGCCAATGGCCAGGAGCTCATGCTCCCTCTCCTGCTGGCTCTGGTGTTCCTTGACAAGACGCAGCCTAGTGTAGCGTTTGTTGAGGTTCACAGTCTCACCCAAACGGGCATTCCTGTCTTTAATACACTGGAATCTGCTCCTCACGTGTTTTTTGTACTTCTTGCAGTAATCTGGGGCAAAGACAGAAAGATAAACTTTGGGAGAACTCCAAGTACATATGAGCTATTGACAATGGTCTGTGGTCCACAGGGAATGATGACCAGAGTTAAGAAAAAGGAGGTGCAGACTCTCTTCACTATGTGGGTATGGACGGTCCCAGAAAATCTAGGCCGTCAAAATCTTCAACAAAATACACAGTTGAGCAGAAGAACAGCAAAGTACCAGAGGCCCTGTTACCTGCCAGAAAATCCTTTTTATTCAGTCTTATTCCTCTAGGTAGTCTGCAGCCCATACCTTTTAGAACCTGAGACACTCAATCACCTCCCCTTGGTTCTGGGACTGCAAGAAGCCATGTGAACACTGATTTGTTTCTTCAGCTAAAGTGGATTTCCTGAAATGGGCCTTTGCTCCCCAAGGAGCAGGAACATATAGAATGACCAAGCTTTAAAACTGGATTTCCAAACCCGATAGGAAGCACTAACCCCACTGTTTACCTTTCTTTTTTTTACAAATAGAGATTCTGGATAGGTACCCCAATAAACCCATCCACTCCTCTTCAAGGCTTTCTTCTCGGCATTCCAGATGTGAATTATCTGGGAAAAAAAAAAGGCAGGGAGGAGGGAGAAATACAAAGTTAAAAACCAGGACTCCTGACTAAGGTGATGTAACTGAAACTCAGTACTCAGCACATGGCACAGTGCAGTCACCTATCTCAGACATCTCCCAAACAAAAACATAGCTCAGGGTTGCAGATGAGAGGTGTACAGTTGAACATCCAGTTCATGGCACTCATGCACTCCTGCTTTCAAAGCAATGGGTGTCACTCACCCACCTAGCATTGTGCCCCCACTCTATCCAGTCTCAGGATCTCTCCGAGGCCAAGAAATCAATCAGCAAACACATGAGACAGGCAACATTTCTCTTACCCTTGTTTGTCTTTGGCAAACTTCCCTGGTGTCCTTGTTTTGAGGCCACTCCCACACTAAATGTCTAAATACCCCCAAGGAGGCTATGAGACAACAGGATTGTCCTCCCTTGCCCCCAAATGCCTGAAATTAATCGTACCCACATTCTGGGTCTTCAAGACTGAGAATTATCAAGCTGGTTTGTCTAAAAGTGAATCCCTGACTTGAGATTCACCTAGGAAGCTTTAAAAAAAAAAATCCACTCCCAGTGATTATTTTACATTCTATCTGAGGTAGGGACCAGCACCATTATATTTTGAAAGCTCCAACATACATCTACATTTGACATTCATAGACCTAAACAGTCACTAAATTACACATCCCAAAGAGGCACTTCATTGGAGAAATACAGGCACAGCAGAACAAGTGCTAAGCACCAGGGGAAATATTTGGGAGATAACTTTAGATGAGCATGATCCCAAGAGCAAAATAAAAGATTCCTGGCAGGTGTCTACTTATTCTGAATGCAAATGCTATTGGCAACTTGATCACAAAACAAAATCTGAACAGTAACTCAAACCAAAACCATGACTTAATTCATATCTGAAGCCTAACCCTACAACCTGGTCCTCCTTAGAAAAAAAAAAAAAAAAGCTTCTAACCCCAGATACCATTCTTCTATCTCACAGCCCAAGAAGCCAAGGTAGCACATAGAGATGAAGAGCCAGGTTCTAGCCAAAGACACATCCAGCGTTGAATTCATGCCTTGGCTCTGACTGAAACAGAGCCTTGGGCAACCAGAACCTCTTTCAGGCTCACTTCGCTTTGTTGGTCAATCTCCAGAATTATCTCTTATTTGTAAAACTAAAACTCAACATCCATTAAACAACTCCCCAATCCCCACTGCCTACAGCTCCTGGCTACCACTTCCTGTCTTTACAAATTTATCTGTATCTGCTCTAGTACCTCTTACAAATGATGTCTTACGGCATTTGTCTTTTTGTGACTAAAGTATTTCATTGAGTAATGAAACTGAAAGTTCTTTCGAAAGTGTCAGCCTCAAGGTGTGTGGCTGATGCAGTTGATAAAGTATACAACTCTTGATCTAGGGGTTGTGAGTTCAAGCCCTCTGTTGAGGTGTAGAGCCTACAAAAAAAAAAAAAAAAAGCCAGTCTCATAGAGTTTTTATGAGGAATGACCAAAATCCATAAAAACTACCTAATGAATGACTTGTGTAGCTGTGATCATTATACATTAATTGGGTTAGTGAGTATATAATTACTGACATAATTACAATTCTGTTATTATATGCAATTTGTTTATAACAACCTGCTGCTATGCACCCCTGCCTCATGCCGGCATATCATTTTCTCTCCCTCATTGTGCCCTTATTGCTGCCCCACTCGCTGTGCTTCTCCTGATCTGCTGATTCATTTTTATTCCCCTTTCCCACTAGCTCAACAGCATCATCCTGTTATTTTCTAGATTCCTCTGAGCCCTTGCTTGCGCTCTTCCGTTGATCAGAACACCAAGCCAGAAAGCAAAAAACTTCACCCCCAACATGTCCACAGGTCCTAGGGGTAAATGAGCCCTAAATTCCATTTTTAAAGGAGGTTAAAAAAAAAAGCAAACTGCTTTCCTCCAACTTCTCATGGCCCTCTTACGAGAGGAAGGCAGAATAAAGCCAAGATGATAAAAGGAATTATTTTAAAAAACAAAATACTAACTTCATTGCATCAAAGAATACCATGGAATGGGAGGAATATTTGCAAATCATATATCTGATAAAGTGTTAGTATCCAAGACATATAAAGAACCCTTATAAGTCAACAACAACAACAAAAACAAACAAACAAATAACCCAACTGAAATATGGAAAAAAGTTGAGTGGACATTTCTCCAAAGATAGACAAATGGTGAAAAAGCACATGAAATGTCATTCAATATCACCAGTCGATAGGGAAATGCAAATCAAAACCACACTAAGATATCCCCTCACACCCATCAGAGTAACTACTATCAAACAAAATAAAATAAAATATGCATTGATGGGGATGAGGAAAAATTAGAACCCTTGTACACGGGCAGCCCCTGTGGCCTAGCAGTTTATTGTCACCTGCAGCCCGGGGTATGATCCTGGAGACCCGGGATCGAGTCCCACATCAGGCTCCCTGCATGGAGCCTGCTTCTCCCTCTGCCTGTCTCTGCCTCTCTCTCTCTCTCTCTCTCTCTCTCTCTCTCTCTCTCTCTCTCTCTCGGTGTGTGTCTGCCATGAATAAATAAATAAAATCTTAAAAAAAAAAAAAAGGAACCCTCGTACTGTTGATGGGAGTGCAAAATGAGGCAGCCACTATGGAAAACATCATGGTGGCTCCTCAAAGAATGAAACCTAGAGTCATCATATAATACAATAATTCCACTTCTGAACACATCCCGCAAAGAATTGAAAGCAGGGTCTCAAAGAGGTTTGTACCCTCGTGTTCTTAGCAGCATTGTTCAAAATAATCAAAAGCTAACAGCAATCCAAATGTCCACTAATGGGTGAATAGATGAACAAAATTTGGCATACACATACCCTGGAATATTATCCCACCTTGAAAAAGAATGAAATAATGTTGTATGTGACCACATGGATGAGGCTTGAGGACATTATGCTTCATAAAGTAAGCTAGCCACAAACAGACAAATACTTTATGAAGCTGTTCATAAGCCGTACTAAGAGTAGCCAAATTCTTAAGGATAGAAGGTGGTAGTTCCAGGTGCTTAGGGGAGGGGGACAGGAATTGTTGTCTAATGGGTACAGAGTTTTGCAAGACAAAGAAAAGTTGTGGAGATTGATTGCGCAATGTGAATGTGTTTAATGCTGCTGAACCATAGCTTTGAAATGGCTAAGACGGTAATTGTATGTCACGTGTATCTTATCACGATTTTTTAAAATGCTGTCTATCTTCCACTCACCCCACTCCAGCTCATCCCTCTTAGCTTTCTCATAAAGGTCTCTTCTGTTGATTGCAGCAAAAATCCACACTGCCATGGCCCATGCCTTCTCCTCACCATTGAAGTCGATCATCAGAGTAGCCAGATCCATGTGGTCAGCTTTCTCTGTCTGACTCCGAGGGAGAGGGCTGAACCCTTTCTGAGAAGGGTAGTCTTGTAAGTGCATCTTGAATTTCTTAAAGTCTGCATCTTCCAGGTCCTCCAGGTAACGAGCCAGCTTGCAGCGGACGCTTGCCATGCTCCTCTGCAGCTTGGCTCAGGGCCCTTGGGCATAGGTCCACTCCAGGAAGCTGGATGATGAAAACAGCACATGGGTAAGCAGAATCTTCCTAAAAGTCTGCCCTCTTGAAAGAGAATGAACCCACGAAAAACCCAGAACATAAGGAGAAAAAATAGAGAATTGAACCATAATGAGGTTTTGAAAAATGACCCAAATACTCACCAGAACGTTTTCCTGTTGGCTCAACTCAGGAGTCTGTCCTGAGCCATGGAAGAACAGTGTCCCTCTGGAGAGAAACAGAGGTTAAACCCGCACAGGGAACCATGTCGATAATACTGTGAGCCCAACCTGCAGCCTTAAGCCACCACAGTGCACCACAGGGAGAACTTTGTTCTCACTAGTTACTGAGGAATGGCCTGGGGCAAAGTCTTCCTCAGCTTCTGTTTCTTCATCTATAAAATGACAGAATGGAAAATATGGCTTTTAAGTTCCTTCCATTGGAAAGGCTCTGGTTCCCTATTTCTGTTTTGACCCCGGAAATGAGTAAGTACGGTAGTAACAGAGCAGCACATGGCTGGACGGAGGAAGAAGACAGACGCGCCTGGACAGGGGAGGTCTCCAATTGCACATCCATCCATCTATTGATCGATAGCGATGAGTGGGTGACGCTCGAGGTGCGTAGGGGGAGGTGATGACCACATACATCTCCCTGAGGTGTCCTTCAACATTCACAATTGTGATCATCATTAGAGCCCACGGGGACTGAGAGCCTCTCGCAGCCTAGGTGCCGCACTCATGTGCTGTGCATCTAACTCTCCCGAAGCCCTAGGAGGTGCACATATGCTTAGGCCCATTTTACAGAAGAGGAACTGAATCTTAGCAGAAACTAAGTGACTTGCCCAGGGTTTCGCAGAAAAAAAAAAGGGTTCAAAGCCAGGATTTAGGTCAGGGGCACTGATTTCTGAGTTCATGTCCCTAAATACTAATTTTCATAGCAAGAAAAAGCATGTGATTCTTTCTTCCATCACTTAACGAGGTATCTCAGAAAAACATAGAAAAGAACAAAGACAATAAAATAGGTGGTTAAAAGGCAAAAAACAAAAACAAACCACTTTCCCAGCATTTTCCACGCACAGCCCACCATTTTTTAGAGCTCAGGGTCTCAGCTTTTCTACAGGGATGCAGAGTTCCACATAGAGCAAAGTTCAGCTGCTGTGTCCTTGCTCTTCTGCGTCTCCAAGATTTGGGCTGATAAGCATGTTGGCTTTGTTTGGGATCCATCCCGCCACATGACTGAGTTTGGGAAAGCACAACATCAACCCAAGGCCATGAATGAGGGTCGCTAACAGGAGGGAGAGGAAGGGTGGGACTGCAGGAGAGAGTGTGTGTGCACAATGCCTGAAGCATGCTTGCCTCCCCTGTGCCTTCATCTTGCCCTGCACTCCTGGCTCCACGCACCCACCAAATCCGTTCCTCATGCGTTTGGCGGTGGGCTGGGCATGTCCAGGTAGACCCACCTGTTTTGTGGACCATCCCAGGACCCCGGTCGGCCTTGCCATCCACATCAGGACTCTACGGCTCCTCTGTGCCCCCCAGCCTCTAAGCCCCATGCGTTCTACCCTGACCTTTGCCTTCTGTGTCCTGCGGTGTCTAGGACGTCCACATCCCCACCACATCCCCTCCATCCACTCCCTGGGGGGATGCTGGGCAAATCCGCCCCAAGGGTGGGTGTGAGCTGTGGTGGCTGTCCCTACCTGCCCCCCCCCCCACTCCCCAGTCCCTACGCACACACTTGCACACAAGCCTAGGACCCAGTAATGAAAAACAAAAAAGGGTTTTCCAGAATTGTGGAAGGGCAGGCTTGGAAGCTGGCCGGAGAATCCCTAGTGTGCTAAACAGGACACCCCCGGCTCTCCATGGCCCCTCCTCATTCTCCCCACACTCTTGCAGCCATGCAGCTCCACAGAGTTGGACTCACCCGGACACCAGCCTCAGAAACAGCCCAAGAGGAAACTTGATGAATTTATAGTGGTCACAGCCCAGCAGGGCAGGAAGGATGTGGCCTCAGCATGGAGTGAACAAGCTTGCATCACCAGGTTGGAGACTAACAGTTACTCATATTGTGGATTTTCCACACCAGTGAGCAGCGTGCTTATCTCGGCCATAGCCAGAGACGTCTGCCGTGCTCTCGGGGGCCCCTGAGGCGGGGTGTCCCCGTGGGCGTCCCAGCGGCCATGAGAGGGCTGTGAAGGTAGTGAGCACAGTGGGGCAGGGGACCCCCCGGGCCTGGCAAGTAGAGCATCAGGAGCATGCCTGGCCCTCCAGCCATCAGGCACAGTCTGCTGGCCGGCAAAGGCTCTGTGCACCACCTGTCAACGTCCTCAACTGCTTTTCTGAATTGAGGATACGCCTGTGAGAACCTCACCTCTGCCGAGGCCATGCTCATCACCTCCCAAAGTCTCCTCCCGCCCCTTTATTATTGTTGCTGTTTTAATGCTGTTCTGTGTGTATGGTGAGAACCCTTAATACAAGACCTGCCCTTTGGCAAGTATTCCAAGCACAGCAGAGAATGACCAGCTGTGGGCACAGCGCCATATGCCCATCTCCAGGACTTAGTCCTCTGGCGTCACAGCCTGCGTGCCCCCAACCGATACCTCCCACTGCCCCCTCCCAGCCCCGGGCCCCTGACCCTGCACTCTCTGTCTCTGTGACTCCGACGAACTTGGAGTCTACGTACAGTGATATTACACACTTCACGTCCTCCAGCTCCACCCACGTTGTTGCAAATGGCAGCATGTCCTTTTTCCCCGTGGCCGAATAATCCCCATGGCATGTGGTGTAGACATGTGTACCTACCGTCTTCACCCTTTCTTCCACTTGTGGACACTTAGCTTGTCTCCGTATCTGACCTTTTTGAATAATACCACAGCGGACATGGGAGTGTGGACATCTCTCCGAGATCCTAAGTTCAATTCCTTGGGGCAGACACAAACCCTGCTCCTAGACTCATGGACTCACTTAGTCTGTGAGCACTTACGGAGCGCCCAGTGGGTGCCAGGCAAGAATGCCAGCCTGGAGGGATGCCTTGCTTTGCCCCAGAGGAGCCAGAGGACCAAGCAGCACCCGGACCGTGTTTCCAGGCACGTGTGGCGGCTGCAGGACCACAGTGTGATGATGGCCCGTGTACATAGAGCAAGCGTGGTGAGGGAGAGGAGGTCAGCTCTTCGGGCCAGCATGGGGCCTAGAGCAGGAGGGATGAGAGTCCACGACCAGGGGGCAGCACTGGAAGCGGGTCCGTTTCTCTGTGCAGATAGCATCCATTGCAGAAGGTTCTTGCAAGGACTGAACAAATGAACTGATGGCCGGGACCTGAGTCAGAGACGCTGGTGTCAGTGGTTAGATCCCGACACCTGCACTGTTACTGGACGGTGTGCAGAGGCCCTGATGGAAGGGATAGAGGTACCTCCTGCAGCCGCATCCAGGGCAGGACAGCATATGTGAGTGCCCTGGAGTCTCAGGGCCCTCAGGGCCCTGCCACACACACAAACACCAGTCACGCCCAGAAGGAAACAGTGCACCAGCAGCCAGGGACTTTAACTTTTCTCTTAAGGATGACAGTGCATTTCCTCTTTTTATTTAAATCTTTCTGGGGTATTTGAATTTTATTTTGTTGCAATAAATATGTATTACTCATATGAGTTAGAAACAAATTAAACAGGCCACCTGGGGGACTCAGTGGTTGATCATCTGCCTTCAGCCCAGGGTGTGATCCCAGGATCCAGCCCCGCATCCGGTTCCCTGCAGGGACCCTGCTTCTCCCTTCGCCTGTGTCTCTGCCTCAACCTGTGTCTCCATGAATAAATAAATAAAATGTGTTGTTTTTTTAAGTCTATCCTTCAAATCTATTAGCTGAGTATTTTTTCCTTGTTTTTCTTTGTGTAAATTTAGTGAGTGGATCAGCTGAATTTCTACACAGGATAACTTCCTGCCCTCTTCCTGTATAGACGGAGGACTTCTCAGCAGGACCTAGGGCATCTAACCACCTGGACCTCTGACATTCAAGGCACTTCCAATACCCCCGACTTCTTGTCCCTCTTGGTAGCCATGCTGTGTCCTCACCCACCAGACTGGGCCCCACCAACCTGGGCACCCACCGACCTGGGCACCCACCGACCTGGTTTCTGCAGCTAAAGCTGTGCTTCTCCAGAGTGTCACAGAAACAGTATTCTCAGGCAGCAGGCTTGTCAGGCACTCCCACCTGCTGGAGCCTCACCGCAGCATCTCCACCCCTCCCCGCAGGGATGTACTGGCCACTGTGCACAGAGCATGGTGACTTTGTCCGTTTCCCACACTAACCATGCGTGGGTTGTGTCCAGGTTCTGGCAACTGTTAACAAAGCCATGGTAAACACTCACATCAGCTTCTTATGCAGGCTTCCGTCTCCTGGGAGAAAATACCTAGGCACGGAGTGGCTGGGCTGTGTCAGGAGAAACTACCACCACACTGTCTTCCCAACCGGTCCTGCCAGCAGCTGCACGTGACGGCTCCAGGCCCTTTGCCTCCTTCCTGCCACTTGGGAGAATCGGTGCTGGACGTGTTAAGCCGCTGTAACTGGTTTTTAGGGAAATTAAGGAAATAATTTGAAAATCCATGAAGTTGAACTAGATGCAATGACTTAGAGACATTAATCCTTGGGATACTGGAGAGGAGCAGGTGATTTCCAGCCTTCAGGGCATCTACACCTGTTTCCTCCTTGCCGTCAGCTGCTTGTGCTCCCGGCTGTGGGCTACCCGATGGAATGCAAGACACACTGTTCAAAGTTCAGTCCAGAACTTTGGAAAGATACTCTAATCACACGTGAAAACTAGACAAGAACACAATCATGATGCTTTGCATGTTCTCCTGAGTCCTGACACAAGTTCTCTTTCCGGTGTGGGAATATGAGAGTCGACAAAAATAATAAGCAAGGATGGTCTCAGGAGTAAAACCTTACGATGTCTTCTTCCTTTGAGTTCAAGCTTCATCCAAAAGCAGCATGGAGAACCACGGTTTTACGCTGTGCACCAAAGAAAAGCCCACTAAACACTCAAAGCTCACGCCAGAAGGCAAACCCAAAGTTGTCACAAATTCCTTCTCGTTGAACAAACTACAGGAAACCAAAACAGAACCAAAGTAAACCCAGTCTGGGACTCCAATGACTGATGGAAGCTACAGGGACCACAGCCGGCCGAAGGCGACAGGGAAACACAGAAGGCCAGAGCAGACAGCCGTGCTCCCAAACTGCTGCTGTGCGAGGAGGGCAAGCCCTGGTTCTGCAGGTGGGAGCAGAGCCAGGAAATGCCACATGGATTTTTCTGACCCAAAAATCCAGACACCAGACATGAGGACAAAGACCCAAACAATGAAAGTCAGATTATACTGGAAAACCCAAGCCAAGCAGTAACGACAAAGCAGGATACCCCAAATCCTGCTCCGCCCGGGGCGTGTATACCTCCAAGTCCTCACCCAGCTCCCGCCTCCTTCTACCCGCAGGGCACAACATGATGCATTAATCATCACCTCTGGGTAGCAGTTTCGCTACTCCTCCCCACCCCATCCCACCCCCGGCAGTGAGAAGCCACATTGCTTTCCTGGAAGAGAGATTCTTAGTCTGCAGGGATGCCTGCCACTTGGCATCTGTCAGCCTTCCACGATCCCTCCAGAAGCCACTACCACGTGTGTCTAATGAAATTCTAATTTATTTTCCCCCCACTTTTCTAAGGATTTTTTTAAGCTTTTATGTAAATTCCAGTTAGTTAACATATAGTGAGATACTAGCTTCAGGTACAATGCAGTCATTCAACAATTACTGAGTGTTCATCACAACAGGTACACAACTAGTTCACCCATCGCCCCACTCACCTTCCCTCTGGTAATGTTCAATTTCTTCTCTAGAGTTAAGAGTCTGTTTCTTGTTTTCTTTCCCTCCCTCTTATTTTTTTTTTAATTTTCCATGTTTGTTTTGTTTCTTAAATTCCACATATGAGTGAAATCATTTGGTGTTTCTCTTTCTCTGATTGACTTCTTCACTTAGCATAATACACTCCAGCTCCATCCATATTACTGTAATTGGCAAGATTTCATCCTGTCTGATTACTGAGCAATATCCCATTGTGTATATAGACATCTTCTTTATCCATTCATCTGCTGAAGGATATAGAGGCTCCTCCCACAGTTTGGCTATTGTGGACATTGCTGCTATAAACACTGGGGTGCAGGTGTCTCTTTGGATCTCTGAATTTGTATTTTTTAGATAAATACCCAGTAGCGCAATTGTTGAATCATAGGATAGCTCTACTTTTAACTGTTTTTAAAATTTTTATTTATTTATGATAGTCACAGAGAGAGAGAGAGAGAGAAAGAGAGAGAGAGAGAGACACATAGGCAGAGGGAGAAGCAGGCTCCATGCACCGGGAGCCCGACGTGGGATTCGATCCTGGATCTCCAGGATGGCACCCTGGGCCAAAGGCAGGCGCCAAACCGCTGCACCACCCAGGGATCCCTACTTTTAATTTTTGAGGAAACTCCACGCTGTTCTCCAGAGTGGCTGTATCACCTTGTTAATTTTAGCCATTCTGATAAGTATGAGGCGGTATCTCATTGTGATTGTGATTTGTATTTCCCTCATGCTGAGTGATGCTGAGCATCTTTTCATTTGCCTGTTGGCCATCTGGTTGTCTTTTTTGGAGTAGTGTCTATTCATGATTTTTCCCCATGCTTTAACTGGATTATTTGCTTTTTGAGTGTTGACTTTGATAAGTTCTTTATAGATCTTGAATACTAGCCCTTTATCTGATATGTAATTTGCAAATATCTTCTCCTATCTGTAGCTTGTTTTTTAGTTTTGTTGACTGTTTACTGTGCAAAAGCTTTTTATCCTTGATGAAGTCCCAGTAATTCATTTTTGCTTGTGCCTCCCTTGTCTTTGTAGACATGTCTTATAAGAAGTTTCTCCCTGTGTTCTCCTCTAGGATTGTCATAGAGTCCTGTCTCACATTTAGGTCTTTCATCCATTTTGAGTTTAATCTTTGTGTATGGTGTAAGAGAATGGTCCATTCTCATTCTTCTGCACGTGTCTGTCCAATTTTCCCAGCAACATTTATTGAAGAGTCTTCATTCCACTGAATATTCTTTCCTTCTTTGTCGAAGATGAGTTGACCATAGAGTTGATGGCCCATTTCTGGGTTCTCTATTCTGTTCCCGCGATCTAGGTGTCTGTTTTTGCCAGGACCATACTGTCTGCATGATCACAGCCTTGTAATACAGCTTGAAATCAGGCATTGTGATGCCACCATATTTGCTTTTCTTTCTCAAGATTGCTTTGTTATTTGGGGTATTTTCTGGCTCCATACAAATTTTAGGATTGTTTGTTCTAGCTCTGAAAAAATGGTGATAATTTGATAGAGATTGCATTGAACGTGTATTTTGCCCGGGAAGCACAGACATTTTCACAATATTGATTCTTCCAATCCATGAGCATGGAATGTTTTTCCATTCCTTTGTTTCATCTTCAATTCCTTTCAAAAGTGTTTCATAGTTTTCAGAGTACAGATCTCTTCTTTTTTTTTATTTTTTTTTATTGGTGTTCAATTTACCAACATACAGAATAACCCCCAGTGCCCGTCACCCATTCACTCCCACCCCCCGCCCTCCTCCCCTTCTACAACCCCTAGTTCGTTTCCGAGAGTTAGCAGTCTTTACGTTCTGTCTCCCTTTCTGATATTTCCCAGATATTTCTTCTCCCTTCCCTTATATTCCCTTTCACTATTATTTATATTCCCCAAATGAATGAGAACATATAATGTTTGTCCTTCTCCGACTGACTTACTTCACTCAGCATAATACCCTCCAGTTCCATCCACGTTGAAGCAAATGGTGGGTATTTGTCATTTCAATGGCTGAGGAATATTCCATTGTATACATAGACCACATCTTTATCCATTCATCTTTCGATGGACACCGAGGCTCCTTCCACAGTTTGGCTATTGTGGACATTGCTGCTAGAAACATCGGGGTGCAGGTGTCCCGGCGTTTCATTGCATCTGTATCTTTGGGGTAAATCCCCAGCAGTGCAATTGCTGGGTCATAGGGCAGGTCTATTTTTAACTCTTTGAGGAACCTCCACACAGTTTTCCAGAGTGGCTGCACCAGATCACATTCCCACCAACAGTGTAAGAGGGTTCCCCTTTCTCCGCATCCTCTCCACCATTTGTTGTTTCCTACCTTGTTAATCTGCCCCATTCTCACTGGTGTGAGGTGGTATCTCATTGTGGTTTTGATTTGTATTTCCCTGATGGCAAGTGATGCAGAACATTTTCTCATGTGCATGTTGGCCATGTCTATGTCTTCCTCTGTGAGATTTCTCTTCATGTCTTTTGCCCATTTCATGATTGGATTATTTGTTTCCTTGGTGTTGAGTTTAATAAGTTCTTTATAGATCTTGGAAACTAGCCCTTTATCTGATACGTCATTTGCAAATATCATCTCCCATTCTGTAGGTTGTCTTTTAGTTTTGTTGACAATTTCTTTTGCTGTGCAGAAGCTTCTTATCTTGATGAAGTCCCAATAGTTCATTTTTGCTTTTGTTTCTTTTGCCGTCGTGGATGTATCTTGCAAGAAGTTACTGTGGCTGAGTTCAAAAAAGGGTGTTGCCTGTGTTCTTCTCTAGGATTTTGACGGAATCTTGTCTCACACTTAGATCTTTCATCCATTTTGAGTTTCTCTTTGTGTATGGTGAAAGAGAGTGGTCTAGTTCCATTCTTCTGCATGTGGATGTCCAATTTTCCCAGCACCATTTATTGAAGAGACTGTCTTTCTTCCAATGGATAGTCTTTCCTCCTTTATCGAATATTAGTTGATTATAAAGTTCAGGGTCCACTTCTGGGTTCTCTATTCTGTTCCATTGATCTATGTGTCTGTTTTTGTGCCAGGACCACACTGTCTTGATGTCCACAGCTTTGTAGTACAACCTGAAATCTGGCATTGTGATGCCCCCAGATACGGTTTACTTTTTTAAAATTCCCCTGGCTATCCGGGGTCTTTTCTGATTCCACACAAATCTTAAAATAATTTGTTCTAACTCTCTGAAGAAAGTCCATGCTATTTTGATAGGGATTGCATTAAACGTGTATATTTCTCTGGGTAACATTGACATTTTCACAATATTAATTCTGCCAATCCATGAGCATGGAATATTTTTCCATCTCTTTGCGTCTTCTTCAATTTCTTTCAGAAGTTTCCTATAGTTTTTAAGGTATAGATCCTTTACATCTTTGGTTAGGTTTATTCCTAGGTATCTTATGCTTTTGGGTGCAATTATAAATGGGATTGACTCCTTAATTTCTCTTTCTTCAGTCTCATTGTTAGTGTATAGAAATGCCACTGATTTCTGGGCATTGATTTTGTATCCTGCCACGCTACCAAATTGCTGTATGACTTCTAGCAATCTTGGGGTGGAGACTTTTGGGTTTTCTATGTAGAGTATCATGTCATCGGTGAAGAGGGAGACTTTGACTTCTTCTTTGCCAATTTGAATGCCTTTAATGTCTTTTTGTTGTCTGATTGCTGAGGCTAGGACTTCCAGTACTATGTTGAATAGCAGTGGTGAGAGTGGACATCCCTCTCTTGTTCCTGATCTTAGGGGAAAGGCTCCCACTGCTTCCCCATTGAGAATGATATTTGCTGTGGGCTTTTCGTAGATGGCTTTTAAGATGCTGAGGAATGTTCCCTCTATCCCTACACTCTGAAGAGTTTTGATCAGAAATGGATGCTGTATTTTGTCAAATGCTTTCTCTGCATCTAATGAGAGGATCATATGGTTCTTGGTTTTTCTCTGGCTGATATGATGAATCACATTGATTGCTTTACGGGTGTTGAACCAGCCTTGTGTCCCGGGGATAAATCCTACTTGGTCATGGTGAATAATTTTCTTAATGTACTGTTGGATCCTATTGGCCAGTATCTTGTTGAGAATTTTTGCATCCATGTTCATCAGGGATATTGGTCTATAATTCTCCTTTTTGGTGAGGTCTTTGTCTGGTTTTGGAATTAGGGTGATGCTGGCCTCATAGAAGGAATTTGGAAGTACTCCATCTCTTTCTATCTTTCCAAACAGCTTTAGGAGAATAGGTATGGTTTCTTCTTTAAACGTTTGATAGAATTCCCCAGGGAAGCCATCTGGCCCTGGACTCTTGTGTCTTGGGAGGTTTTTGATGACTGCTTCAATTTCCTCCCTGGTTATTGGCCTGTTCAGGTTTTCTATTTCTTCCTGTTCCAGTTTTGGTAGTTTGTGGCTTTCCAGGAATGCGTCCATTTCTTCTAGACTGCCTAATTTATTGGCGTATAGCTGTTCATAATATGTTTTTAAAATCGTTTGTATTTCCTTGGTGTTGGTAGTGATCTCTCCTTTCTCATTCATGATTATATTAATTTGAGTCTTCTCTCTCTTCTTTTTAATAAGGCTGGCTAAAAAAAAAAAATAAGGCTGGTTAATGGTTTATCTATCTTATTAATTCTTTCAAAGAACCAACTCCTGGTTCTGTTGATCTGTTCCACAGTTCTGGTCTCGGTTTCGTTGAGTTCTGCTCGAATATTTATTAACTCTCTTCTTCTCCTGGGTGTAGGATCTATTTGCTGTTTTTTCTCTAGCTCCTTTAGGTGTAAGGTTAGCTTTTGTATTTGAGTTCTTTCCGGTTTTTGAATGGATGCTTGTATTGCGATGTATTTCCCCCTTAGGACTGCTTTTGCTGCATCCCAAAGATTTTGAACGGTTGTATCTTCATTCTCATTAGTTTCCATGAATCCTTTTAATTCTTCCTTAATTTCCTGGTTGACCCTTTCATCTTTTAGTAGGATGGTCCTTAACCTCCACGTGTTTGAGGTCCTTCCAAACTTCTTGTTGTGATTTAGTACTAATTTCAAGGCATTATGGTCTGAGAATATGCAGGGGACTATCCCAATCTTTTGGTATCGGTTCAGACCCGATTTGTGACCCAGTATGTGGTCTATTCTGGAGAACGTTCCATGTGCACTTGAGAAGAATGTGTATTCAGATGACTTTGGATGTAAAGTTCTGTAGATATCTGTGAAATCCATCTGGTCCAGTGTATCATTTAAAGCTCTTGTTTCTTTGGAGATGTTGTGCTTAGAAGACCTAACAAGTATAGAAAGAGCTAGATTGAAGTCACCAAGTATAAGTGTATTATTATCTAAGTATTTCTTCACTTTGGTTAATAATTGATTTATATATTTGGCAGCTCCCACATTCGGGGCATATATATTGAGGATTGTTAAGTCCTCTTGTTGGATAGATCCTTTAAGTATGATATAGTGTCCCTCTTCATCTCTCACTACAAAGTTCGGGGTAAATTTTAGTTTATCTGATATAAGGATGGCTACCCCTGCTTTCTTTTGAGGACCATTCAAATGGTAAATGGTTCTCCAACGTTTTATTTTCAGGCTGTAGGTGTCCTTCTGTCTAAAATGAGTCTCTTGTAGACAGCAAATAGATGGGTCCTGCTTTTTTATCCAGTCTGAAACCCTGTGCCTTTTGATGGGGTCATCAAGCCCGTTCACGTTCAGAGTTACTATTGAGAGATATGAGTTTACTGTCATCATGATATCTACTCAGTCCTTATTTTTGTGGAATGTTCCACTGAACTTCTTCTTAAAGGGGAATTTTAAGAGTCCCCCTTAAAATTTCTTGCAGAGCTGGTTTGGAAGTCACATATTCTTTCAGTTCCTGCCTGTCTTGGAAGCTCTTTATCTCTCCTTCCATTTTGAATGAGAGCCTTGCTGGATAAAGTATTCTTGGTTGCATGTTCTTTTCATTTAGGACCCTGAATATATCCTTCCAGCCCTTTCTGGCCTGCCAGGTCTCTGTGGAGAGGTCTGCTGTTACCCTAATACACCTCCCCATAAAAGTCAGGGATTTCTTGTCTCTTGCTGCTTTAAGGATCTTCTCTTTATCTTTGGAATTTGCAAGCTTAACAGTTAAATGTCGATGTGTTGAATGGTTTTATTGATATTAGGGGGGGGGGGATTTCTCTATTTCCTGGATCTGAATGCCTGTTTCCCTTCTCAGATTAGGAAAGTTTTCAGCTAGAATTTGTTCAAATACATATTCTGGCCCTCTGGCCCTTTCGGCACCCTCGGGAACAACAATTAAACGTAGTTTTTTCTTCCTCAGGCTGTCATTTATTTCCCTTAATCTATCTTCATGGTCTTTTAATTGTTTGTCTCTTTTTTCCTCAGTTTCCCTCTTTGCATCAACTTGTCTTCTATGTCACTCACTCGTTCTTTCACCTCGTTAACCCTCGTCGTTAGGACTTCTAGTTTGGATTGCATCTCATTCAATTGATTCTTAATTTCTGCCTGATTAGCTCTAAATTCTCGATTCATGAAGTCTCTTGAGTCCTTTATGCTTTTTTCCAGAGCCACCAGTAGCTGTATAGTAGTGCTTCTGAATTGGCTTTCTGACATTAAATTGTAATCCAGATTTTGTAACTCTGTGGGAGAGAGGACTGTTTCTGGTTCTTTCTTTTGAGGTGAGGTTTTCCTTCTAGTCATTTTGCTCAGTGCAGAGTGGCCAAAAGCGAGTTGTATTGGGAAAAGGAGAAAAAGAGAGGAGAGAAAGAAGGAAAGAAAAGAGAAAGAGAAGAAGGAAAAAGGAAGAAAAAAAGAAAACGAAGAAAAAGAAAGAAAGGAAAAAAGGAGGGGGAAGGAAACAAATCAAAAAGCAAACAAAACAAAACAAAACAAAACAACAACAACAACAAAAAAAAAAAACCACGGGGGAGTATCTTCCGATTCTGTATACTTTAAGTCCCTTGACTTCCCCTGGAACTTGTGTCTCTAGCTGGTCTTCTCGGGGAGGGGCCTGTTGTGCTGATTTTCAGGTGTTAGCACTTGGGGGAGCTGCTCTGCCCCTGCCTGGTGCAGGGCTTGGTGGGGGTTGTTTACCCCGTGAGGCCCCAGGAGGAACAACCCCAGTGGCGGGGCCAGCTCTGGAGCCCTGGAGTCAGCCCCCGCAGTAACTCCAGAGCTCTCAGTCTGCAGGGCCTGGAGGCTCCGGGGCGGGGCCGCTGATCTGCTCAGGTCGGGGCAGGAGCGTCCTTGCTGTCCTGGGCCCTCCCGGCCTCTGCCTGTCCCGGGGGGAGGCCGGATCCTGGGCTGTGTCCAGGCGCCCTGTGCTCCAGGGCCTGCGCTGTTGGATTCGCGCTCCCGCCCCGCAGCCCCCTCCGCGGAGCCGCCCCCGAGCCCCCGGAGCTGCTCCGGGTCCCGCCGTGCGCGCTGCAGCCCTTAGGGAGCTCGGCGCACTCTCCCGGGGCACAGGTGTCTGTTAGTGTCCCCGGGAGCCCGAGGGCATCCCCGCCCTCCTGGGTCCTGCTCCAACTCCCTGCGAGCCCCTTTCCGCCCGGGAAGGTTGGTGCAGCTCCTGCTTCTCCGGGACGGGGCTCTCCTGTCCTGGGGACACTCGCCCCGGCCTCAGCCCGGCTCCTCGCGGGCCCCTCCCCCTTGGAGGCCTTTTCTTTATTTCTTTTTCCCTGTCTTCCTACCTTGATAGAAGCGCGAACTCTTCTCACTGTAGCATTCCAGGTGTTCTCTCTTTAATTCTCAGGTCGAATTCATAGATTTTCAGGAAAATTTGAAGGTTTTCTAGGTAATTTGGTGGGGACAGGTGATTTGGAGACCCTGCTCTTCCCAGATCTCTTCTTTAGTTAGGTTTATTCCTACGTATGTTATTGTTTTCAGTGCAGTTGCAAAGGGAATCAATTCCTTGAATTCTCTTTCTGCTTCTTCATTGTTGGTGTTAGAAATGCAACAGATTTCTGTTCTTTGATTTTATATCTTGTGATTTTATGGAATTCCTGTATGAGTTCTAGCAGTTCTCTGCTAGAGTCTTCCAGGTTTTTTAGAGTACCATGTCATCTGTGAAGAAAGAAAGTTTGACTTCTTCTTTGCCAATTTGAATGCCTTTTATTTCTTTTTGTTGTCTGATTGCTGAGGCTAGGACTTCTAGTACTATGTTGAACAACATTGATGAGACTGGGCATCTCTGCTGTGTTCCTGATGTTAGGGGAAAAGCTCTCAGTTTTTCCTCCATTGAAGATGATGTCAGCTGTGGGTTTTTCATATGTGGCTTTAACTACATTTAGGTACATTCCCTCTAAAACTACTTTGTTAAGGGTTTTTATCATCAATAAATGTTATGGTTCTTATCCTTTCTCTTATTTCTGTGGTCTATCACGTTGATTGATTTGTGAATATTGAATCACCCTTCTAGCCCAGTAATAAATTCCACGTGATCCTGGTGAATGCTTCTTGTACTGTTAGATTCAGTTTGCTAGCATTTTGTCAGAAATTTTGCATCCATGTTCACCAGGAATATTGGCTTATAGTTCTGTTTTTCAGTGGGGTCTTTACCTGGTTTTGGTATCAGGGTAATAATGGCCTCATAGAATGTATTTGGAAGTTTCCTTTCTTTTTCTATTTTTTGGAATAGTTTGAGAAGAGGTACTAACTCTTCTTTAAATGTTCGGTAGAATTCCCCCTTTGAATCCATCTGGCCCCAGACTTTTGTTTCTTGGAGATTATTATTATTATTATTATTATTATTATTATTACTGATTCCATTTCTTTGTTGGTTTATTGGTCTATTCAAATTTTTCTATTTTTTTCTTGTTTCAGTATCAATAGTTTGTATGTTTCTAGAAATTGGTTCATTTCTTCCAAATTGTTCCATTTGTTAACCTATCATTTTCATAATATTTCCTCATGATTGTCTATATTTCTGTGTGTTTTTTTCAAATTTAAGTTAAGTAAAATGAATGGTTCAGTTTGAGCTATACTAGTGGCATTTTCAAGGTTCCACAGCCACATGTTGAGAGAGCACCAAATAGGACATGTGTATCAATTGTATAATTTTATTTGTTAGCCCTGGTCTAACTCTTCTCATTATCTGGAATGGCTGCCTGAAGCTTAACTTCTATTGCTTGGGAACCTTAAAAATTTCCTGCAGAGCTATTATTCTATTAGAAATTTGGCAATTTGTTGAAGGCATATATGATATTACTTATTTTTAAAAAATATATATATGCACTTACTAATACATATGTTGAAAAATCTGGAAAAACTATATTTGAAACTACAAATATGAGGTTAAAGCATGCAGAGGATATTTATTTTCTATAGTAATAGAGAATGCTGTTATCTTGTACATTTCTTTATTAATTGACTTTTTTTCCCAATAAGTATATGTAACTTTGTAATTGAAAAAAAGAGAGAGAGAGAATGTTATCTAAACCATGTAGCAAGTTAGTAGAATTTTGGTCACCTCAAAATAGGATGTACAGACAGCTGGGTTTCTCTATTCTTCCAGCCTTCATCAGTATACCAATCCTCTAAATAATAATGGTCCTTTTCCTTTACCCAGAAGGTGCTAATAATTTCTCTCCCACTTTCCAATTCATGTCAAAGCATGAAATGCAAAAGGCCAAGTACATACTCTAACCTAGAATGAGGGGAGAATTCCACAGGAGTGGAGCAGATATCTTAGTAGTCAGACCAGCATCTGTTGGCTGTCTTCTTCCTTGGTAATAGGACTCTAATTATGTACAAGTATCCATCTTCTCCCTACAAGACTCAGGAAAAGTTAACTCTTTCTTCCAATTTCAGGGGTATATTCTAATTTATACAAGCCAATCATTGGATCCTGTTCTCCTAATATTGATTTATTTAAAGAGTGAGTTAGTGAGTAAGCCCTGTGGAGACCAAGACTCCACAGGCAGGGAAAAAAAAAAAGATCTATGCTCCTAAGAAAGAATTTTGATGGGAAAAACTGACAGCTTTTCCCCTAAGGTCAGGAACATGACAGGGATGTTCACTCTCACCACTGCTATTCAACATAGTACTAGAAGTCCTAGCCTCAGCAATCAGACAACAAAAAGAAATAAAAGGCATTCAAATTGGCAAAGAAGTCAAACTCTCCCTCTTCGCAGATGACATGATACTGTACGTAGAAAACCCAAAAGACTCCACCCCAAGATTGTGAGAACACATACAGCAATTTGGCAGTGTGGAAGGATACAAAATCAATGCCTAGAAATCAGTGGCATTTCTATACATTAACAGTGAAACAGAAGAAAAAGAAATTAAGGAATCAATCCCATTTACAATTGCACTGTAAGATAAGATACCTAGGAATAAACCTAACCAGAGAGGTAAAGGATCTGTACTCAGAAAACTACAGAACACTCATGAAAAAAATTGAGGAAGACACAAAGAGATAGAAAAATGTTCCATGCTCATGGATTGGAAGAATAAATATTGTGAAAATGTCTATGCTACCCAGAGCAAGTTATACGTTCAATGCAATCTCTACTAAGACAACATCAACTTTTTTCACAGAGTTGGGACATGTCATCCTAAGATGTCCAGGTATGGAACCAGTAAAGATCTCAAATAGCCAAAGGATTGTTGAAGAAGGAAACCAAAACTGGTGGCACCAGAATTCCAGACTTCAAGCTGTATTACAAAGCTGTAATCATCAAGACAGTGTGGTACCACTGAATCCAGAAATGGGCCCGTAACTCTATGGTCAACTAATCTTCAACAAAGCAGGAAAGAAAATCCAATGGAAAAAGGACAATCTCTTCAATAAATGGTGTTGAAGCCACATCAGAAGAATGACCTCAGCTGCAGCCACTTCTTGCAAGACGTGTCTCCAAAGGCAAATGAAACAAAGGCAAAAATGAACTATTGGGATTTCATCAAGATAAAAAGCTTTTGCACAGCAAAGGAAAGAGTTGACAAAACCAACAGAAACATAACAAAATGCTCCACATCACTTGCCATCAGGGAAATACAAATCAAAACCACAATAAGTTACAACCTCACACCTGTCAGAATGTCTGAAATTAATAAGTCAGGAAACAACAAATGTTGGCAAGGATGTTGGAGAAGGGGGAACCTTCTTACACTGTTGGTGGGAATGAAAACTGGAGCAGCCACTCTGGAGAACAGTGTAACTCAAGAAGTTGAAAATAGAGCTATCCTATGACCCAGCAATTGTACTGCTGGGTACTTACCCCAAAGATACAGATGCAGTGAAACGCCGAGACACCCCAATGTTCACAGCAGCAGTGTCCACAATAGACAAACTGTGGGAGGAGCCATGATGTCCTTGGACAGATGAATGGATAAAGAAATTGTGGTGTGTGTATATACATACAGTAGAATATTAGTCACCCAAAAAAATAAATAAATCTTGCCATTTGCAATGACATAGATGGAGCTAGAGGATATTATGCTAAGGAAATAAGTCATCAGAGAAAGAAAATAATATGATTTCACTCATAGGTGTAATTTAAGAAACAAAACAGAAGATCATAGGAAAGGGAGGAAAAAAAGATGAAATCAGAGAAGGAAACAAACCATAAGACTCTTAACTCTAGGAAACAAACTGAAGGTTGCTGGAGAGGAGGTGAATGAGATGATGGGGTAACTGGGGGATGGGCATCAAGGAGGGCACATGATGGGATGAGCACTGGGTGTTATAGAAGACTGATGAATTACTGACCTCTACCTCTGAAACCAAGAATACATTATATGTTAATTCATTGGATTTAAATAAAATAAAGAATTTTTAAAACAGATAAATAAGTAAATAAGCTGATATGAATGCTAAATTTAAACAAAAAGGAATTTTGATACTGTTTGGTCCTTTACCAATAGAGGAGCTCATGTCCGGGCATGCAATGTTGCCTGGAACTGCTGAGGTCATTTTGTGGCTATGAGGGGGCGCAAAACACAAGGATGGCAGAGTCAGGAATGGACAGAATATGTCCACTGAGGCCACCAGCCCAATAATAAAATGCCTCGATGTTTAAGCCAATTTCATACGGGTTTTTTGTTTCTTAGATGGACACAGTAGATACCATTTTTGAGAATCTGACTATTCTTCTGAGTTTCCACTCCTGGCGTTGATTCCGAGCTAAGATTCGCTAGTACAGGCACAATATTGCTGACAATGTGCCTGTGCTAATGGGCAGGTGTCTGCACCCCAGGACTATGAAATATTTCTCCAGAGCTCTCCTGTTGGCTGCCACTCCCCTTCCTTTACTATTTGCTCATCTCACTGGGTGTTATTCTATATGTTGGCAAATTGAACACCAATAAAAAATAAATTTATATACTATTTGCTCATCTTAGTTTTCTCTGCAGCAACATGGCCACAAAATAAGGAGTGTTCAGCCAGTTCTGAATTCCAAGTTAGAATGATGACCCATTAAGCTACCCATTAGCCTAAGCGTTTATGAAATCAGAAAATAAGTTTTATCTCAGACTATCGCACAAGGAAGACTGTGAGGTAATGTAAGAACAACTTCAAATAATATGAAAATTTTAACACTAGCCTGAATTGGTGAAGTGGCAAGTCCCTACAATGGACAATTTAACATGTCAACTTGTCCAGGCCATGGTATCCTGATGTTGGGTCAATCACCAGCCTGGATACTGCTGTGAAGGTATATTTTAGATGAGATCAAGTCATGTAACCAGGTGAAGGTCTTAGGAGAGACAACTGGGATACCCCAAGGGAGAAGGAGTTCTGCCTGTAAGGTAGAAACAAAACTGCAATGTCATTTCTTCCATCCTGCCCCACAGATTTTGGATTTGCCAGCTTCCACAATCACATGAGCCAATTCCTTAAAATCCTCTCAGATAGATAGAGGATAGATAGATAAATATAGATCAATATGTAAATATGGCATATGTACAGTATATATGTAAATATTGCATCTGTCCAGGCTACTATAAAAAAATATCAGACCATAAAATGGGTGACTGAAAAAAAAAAAAAAAGCATTTATTTTTCACAGTCCTGGAGGCCATGTAGTCCAAGATGAAGGAGTCAACAGATTTAACACCTGATGAGGGCCTGCTTTTTGGTTCATAGGAGGCCATCTTTCACTGTGCCTTCACATGGCAGGAGGAGGGAGGGCTCTCCCTGAGATCTTATACAAGGGCTCTAAGTACATTCTAGTCACTTAAGACCTCCCAAAGGCCCACCTCCAAATGCCATCTCATCAGGAATTAGGTTTCAACATGTGAGTTTCAGGGAGACACACATTCAGTTTACTGTATTTAGGCATATATAAATGTACACATCCTACCAATGCTGTTTCTCTGCAGAACCCTGATTAATATAGTCCCTGAGTAAGGATCCAGAGCCCAAGCATATACCTGTGGTGTGATACCCAAAGGGCACTAGTAGGTAGATGGGATGTGAACAGAGAAGAAAGCATGCCTCACTATCCCAAATGTAGCTCAAAAAGAGCACACACCTCTCAGAGAAATCTCTCTTCAAAAATAACCAAGTGGTACATGAGATGCCAGGTGAGCAGGCCATGACATATACACAAAACTCTACATGGCCCAGAGCCAAGGATGGAGTGTGCATTCTGGGACTACCAGAAATCCCAGAGGACCCAAGGTCAATGAGGACATGGTGCCAGATGCAGCAGGGAGGGAGACTGGTGGCCCAGCTAACACAGAGAGCTGCCCAGGAGCAGGACGTCCTCCCTCCACCAGGAAGAAGGGAAGGGACAGGAGACAGGGTCCCAAGTCATCCAGGCTTTCCTTGAAAAAGACCACACCATGACCTATAGCTGATGAAGAAGTCACATGGCAGGAAGATGACATGGCCGGCAGGGGCAGTGCTGCATGAAAACCGTGCAGGCTTAAGAAAAATGGTTCTGATTTTGCATCACAGAGCCTGTGAGCTCTTGCAGGGAGAAGCCCGGTGCCAGCACCTTATGCTGCTACTGCGCCCTTCCTCTGTTTCTCTGTGGCCTGTACCGCCAAGGCCACCACCTCCCCAGCTGAGATGGCTTTCCAGTTTTGAGACCTCTACAGTGGACATAAGGATTAAAGATGTGGCTGGTGATCACGAAAAAAATTCTCAATTCCTGCTTTGTAATAGGGAAGTTGGCCATGCGAACTGCCTGAGCCTCATATTTACATAATTGTTTTGTTCACATTTAGCCTTTGCCCCTGTCCATAAGCCTTTGTGTAGAATAGCTCTAAGCGTGAACATCAGAGACCCTTGTCATGGGTCTCCAACTGTGCTTATTGCCCCATGAGTGCCCCCCAACACTTCTGGGTGATGGGACCCAGGGGAGGGGATGCAGGAGCTGTCGAGGGGGTCCAGGGGTCCAGTTTGAGATGCATGGTGGTAATGGTTGCACAATAACGTGAACATATACAACACTGCTGAGCTATACACTTATAATGGTCTGTGTGATAAATTCACGTGTTACATCTTGTCCACAATTAAGAAAAGAGGAAAACCCTACATAAATTGCTGATGGGTTGAACACATGACATTTGAACATAAGCACAGAGAAAAGACTGGAAAGTAGACAGCAGGTATCTTTTCACCCCGTGGGTCACCCCTAAGGGAGGTAGCTGCATGGGGGAAGACACCCCTGCATCACGTGGCATGGCACACGGCTGAGTGCTGCCTCTTTGTTCTAAAGAACTTCAGCAACTTTAAAAAGAGAGTAATGCCTGGGCATTGGGTGTTATGTCACTGACCTCCACTCTGAAGCCCATACTACATCATATGTTAATTCATTGAATTTAAATAAAATTAAAAAATAAAAAGATAGTAATGCCAAAAGCTGAAAAGACTTCCTATTGAGGAGGGCAGAACTTCCTGTTGTGTCATCTCTGAAACCAACCCGAGGACAATGAGAAAGAAACTGAGAAAAGACTTCTGCTTTATGAGGTCACCATGTATGAGCAGGTCCCTGGACATGTGGAGCTTAGGGCTGGGGTGCACAGGGACACAGGGAAATCAAGCAGATCCAGGGGTCTCCAGGGTGGAAGCAGCCACTCCAGGCCCACCATCCTCGGAAGGAGAAGGCCCGCTGTCCACTTTCCACCAAACATGTTCTAAGCCCCGTGTGCCGCAGGACCAGCAGGCTTTGGGGACCAGCTACTGGTGTCTGTTTCCAGTGCCAGAGAGACCATAAAGAACACGAACCCAACCCACACTGATGCTGCTCAGCTGAGAAGTCCAAGTGAAATCACCCAAAATCTGGGGCATGAAAGTGTGATGTGAGTTAAGAACACTTCTTAATACTCAAGCCAGCAGAGCGAGGCTGCAGCTTCTCTGAGTGCCAAATGCTGGCAACCTGTGGACGCTACTGGGCTGTGTGGCCTGCATTGGTTACAGAAAAGTGAGATTAAACTTTCTGACATCCAAATTCACAGAGCCAAAAATAAACAAACAAACAAATAAATAAATAAATCAGCAAACAAACAAATAAACAAATTCACAGAGCCACAGGATCATCAGGGATGTGTGCTAGCTAGGCCAGGAAAAATCCTGTCTTTAAAAAAAAAATTTTTGGGATCCCTAGGTGGCGCAGCGGTTTGGCGCCTGCCTTCGGCCTAGGGCGCGATCCTGGAGACCCGGGATCGAATCCCACATCGGGCTCCCAGTGCATGGAGCCTGCTTCTCCCTCTGCCTGTGTCTCTGCCTCTCTCTCTCTCTCTCTCTCTGTGACTATCATAAATAAAAAAAAAAAAAAAAAAAAAAAATTTAAAAAAAAAATTTTTTTTTAATTTTATTTTTAGGAAACCATCATGAAAACTGTGCAAACATTATTCAGGAGGAGGAAACAGAGCGAGGAAAGGCATCTGGCCAATGGAAGATAACGGAGAGCAACCCAATGCAATAGCGTAGAACAAAGCATGTGGAGAGAGGTGGCAGGCAAATGATGCCCCTCCCCATATTCACACGCCAATCCTCAGGGACCAGGAGTGTCACAGGTAAGGGCCATCAAGGCAGCAGATGGCATGACTTGTGTTTGTCAGTTGGCAGCCAGTTAGAGAGAGGACCCAAGACGGTTCAGGTGTGGAGGGAGGAGTTCAGATCCCATGTGAGGAGGACTCTGGAAGCTGAAACACACAGGGAAAGAACTCCCCGCTAGAGCCTCCAGGAAGGGGCACAGCCATTAAAAAGCTTTAGCGCAAAAATATGAAAGGCAACTTACAGAATGGGGAAGATATTTCCAAACCGTGCATCTAACAAGGGGTTAATATCTAAGCATATAAAGAGGTCGTAATTCAACATCAAAAGTAAAGAAAATAAAAAGAATCTGATCAAAAAGGGGGCACGGGACCTGAATGAACATTTTTCTTCAAGACACATGAAGAGATGCTCCACGTCCCTCATCATCAGAGGGACACAAATGAAAACCACAGGAAGATACCACCTCACACGGGTCAGAATCAACCACGCAAGATGCAAGTGCTGGTGAGGATGCGGAGAAAAAGGAGATCCAACATGTACATCAATCTTGTCCCCGAAGACAAGGGCAGATGCAATAGGAAAGAGGGAAAATAAAAGCAAAGACTTAAAGAAAACTTTCCTAAAATAAAGGAACGTTTGAATCTACGAAATGAAATGGCTCAGTGTGTCTCAAGGACGCACAACTTTTGCATGTATCTTTCAAAGACTGAGAATAATCCTCTGGGCAAAAGTAAACAGATGGAGGCATCTGTAGAGCATTGCAACCAAGCTGCCCACAGACATGACTGACATGTTGGCATCATTTAATCAGAATCTTAAAGTTTGGCTTAAGAATTGTCAATACAGTACCTTCATTGAGCAAATAGTCAAGGAAAACATTTTTACATAGATAAAAACCTGAAAAACACCGTCGCAGCACCTGCTTTTTGGAAAAAAAGGAAAGCAAACGAACAACCCTGCTAGAGTGCAAACTTCAGCCAATCCGTAACAGAAGGAGAAAACACTGCAAAACGACGTGCTAAGGACCTGAGCGTGTTTTCCTATTTTTTTCTGTTTTTATTTTTATTTTTTAATTTTTTTCTGAGCCTGTTTTCCTATTTTGAAATTAACTTCTGTAATGATTCACACACATGCTTTTAAAGTGGAAGCCTCCTATGGCTGGCAAACTCGCTAAGCCATTCTCTCCCCTCCACATGTGGGTATGCACATCCCTGGGGAGGCTGCTTGTGCTCAGCCTCCCTAAGGGACTGGACCAGCCGTGTGTCACGGCCTTGGCCCAATGACATCTTAGGAGACATGACCAAGTGGTCCTTTTTAGAAAGCTCTTAGCAAGTGCCACTTCCAGAGAAGTTCCTGCACTCAGGGCGTCGCTGGGCCTCACTGCGAGGGCCTCCTCATCTGGATGCTAACCTGTGACCTTTACAAGAAGCTAATTGATGACACTGGAGTTGGAAGAGCACTGGGAGTGTGCTCCCCGAGGAGCTGAGATGCTGCAGAAGGGCTGGCCTGTGAGGACGCCAGGCTCCTAGCCCCCATGCTGTTCGGCCTCCTGCACCACCCCCCAAGGAGGAGAGTGGCTGAGACTCCTGGTGCATTTCACGGTGACTCCTTCTGGCCAGGGTCTCAGCCCCGTGGGCTCACCTGCCCTGGCCACCTACCCTCACACAGCTGCATGTCTCCAGGTCAAGCTTGCACACTCACTTCTGCTGCATGGCTTTGTGTGATACTTGCTGGTAATCGAAGCCAGAAGCAGACATTCTTGCTTTACACTGAGACTTGATGTTTCAGTTTTGAGACTATGATTTAAAAATAAACGGCCTAATAAAGTATCATGAGTGCTACAAGGCAGGGAAGGTGTTCCATCTCTGGAATGGTAGCATGAGGGGCCCCACAGACCTATTCCCAAGCAAAACCACCACCAGGGGTGAAATGTGGAAAAATAACAACCATTTGAAAGTTTCTGGAGGGACGCCTGGCTGGCTCAGTCAGACCAGTGTGTGACTCCTGATCTCAGGGTCGTGGGCCCAAGCCCCCAGTGGGTGCAGAAATCAGTTTCTGGAAATTGTCCTAAAGTTAGACAGCAAATGAAGATGCGTTTACCCGAGAAAATCTACTACGCCTTCCAGAAACGGTGAAGAGCTGTGGCCCAGAGCAGGAGTGGCTGCTTCCTTCCCCTCCTATCTGCCCTGCCCCCTTCCTGGCAGGATGGAAGCTCCAGTCTGGGTGAATGAGGCCAAGAAAATACAGCCTCGTCTGCCTGCATGTCTCCATAGTGAGACGCATTGTCTCAGCAAGCCGGTACTTCTCACCCCCTCAAGTCCAAGTGGCAAAGGACAAGGTCCTGCCTCTGCCCTGGCCTGGCAAGCTGCGCCCGTGAGTCCCGCGCATCTGCGCCCAGCTCACCCAGGGCAGGACTTCCATGCTGGCAATTTCTACACGGATGTTCGCGGTATTCCTAACAGCCTAATGTGGAAGCAGCCCAACGTCCGTCGATGGCTGCATGGCTGAACACAACAAGTGGAATATTATTCAGTAATGAAAAGTAACCACTCAATGACAGGCATGATTCTTCAGCACAGAGGAAGAGAAAGAAGCTCCTCACAGCTGACCACAGTGATTCCAATTACACACACTGTCCCCAGGGGCCAAGTCGACAGAAATAGAAAGCGTGCTCATGGTTTCCCAGGATGAAGGATTCAGGAGGAAACGGGGACTGATTGTGAGTGCGGACAGGACGTTCCCCACAAGAACATCTATGGTGATGACAGTGTTCCGAAATTAGTTGTGGTGATGTTTGCACAACTGCACAAATATATTAAAAACTTCTGAACTGTGTCCTACAACTAGCTGAGTGGCATAGTATGTAGGTAACAGGATAGCGATAAAACTATTATTTTGCTTTAAATTCTTATTTTAACAAAAAGGAAGACAACTGGAGTGGGCCTCTTGGATTTTGTCCTTCCTCTTGTACCTGCCAGGAGTGCAGCTGAAGAATCCAAGGCCACGAGCGATGTCTTGAATCTATGAAACCAAAACCGGCAAGCTAAGGAACACTGCACACGAGTAGTTGAAAGACTCTAGGGCCTCAGCGACATCCTGACCTGATCACCTTCCTCTGAACAGAATGCAAACAACAACGACAATGAAGCCAGTGCGATTCAGACTTTTCATCATGTGCACCTGGGTGAAAACCCCATCCCATCCCACTCTCAGGGGCACCTTCTATTATTGATGTGGGCACTCCTTTCCCTTCATATCTTTGCTTTTAAATTTGCTTATACTGTGATATCTTGATCCTTCAATTTCAGATATTGTCCACTTCTCTTTATGACAGATGTACATGTCAATTTTTCACACCTATTTTTCCCTTCCCTCCTGTCTGCTCTCCCAAAATATTCCACCGTAGAGTAAGGCAAGCCACTCAATGTCTACAAACCCATGGCTTTGCTCACACTCTTCACTGCAAAGCCAGGGACTGGGCCAAGCTCATCTGCTTATACTTCTTATTTTTCATGATTGATAAGCACCTTCATTTTTTCATGATTTTGTTTTGTTTTGTTTGAAGTATCTGGACATTCTATTATATGTGCTATCAAACCATGAATCCTATGAGTGCTTCTCTCTCTTTCTCTCTCTGTCTGATTTTCCTAAAAACTGTCATCCAGGTCCTCGTTTCTTCTCATATAGCTTGGACAGGTTTCTCTCTAGGCCTACGACTCTTCCTTGAGTGACCGGACGCAGTGCCCTCATTCTCAGGGTCCCATAGCTTTCTCTTTCTTGATTCACTTCCTTGCAGAAGCTCCTGGAGAAAATGATCATCAGGTAAATATCCTGAGTCCTTCATGCTGGACAGTGTTTATGTTGATACTTTATCCAGGTTGAAAAATTTAAGTTGATAATCCTTACAGCATCCAATGTTGCTTTTGAGAAACACAATGATGTCTGAATCCTTGTCAGTTTAAATGTGACTTCTTTCTCTTTGCTCATTTCCTCCTCTTCTCTGCATGCTTATGGGATCATTTCTTTGCTGGTCCTGAAATTTCAAAACAATGTGCATTGCATCTTTTATGCATTGATACTCAATGAGCCCTCTTAAAGTGAAAATGAATGCCAGTCAGTATTGGAAACGCTCCTACGTAATTTCTTTTTTTTTTTTAATTTTTTTTATTTATTTATGTATGTATGATAGTCACAGAGAGAGAGAGAGGCAGAGACACAGGCAGAGGGAGACGCAGGCTCCATGCACTGGGAGCCTGACGTTGGATTTGATCCTGGATCTCCAGGGTCGCGTCCTCGGCCAAAGGCAGGAACCAAACCGCTGCGCCACCAGGGATCCCCTCCTACGTAATTTCTTTGATGGTGCCGCCCTCCCCCAATCTCCTCTGCTTTGTTTTCCTAAAAATCTCAATGATTGACTCTGTAGTTGGCAAATTGAACACCAATAAAAAATAAATTTATAAAAAAAAAAAAAGATTGACACTGTAGGCCTTTCTGGGTTGATCCACCCAGGCTCTTTCATCTGTTCATCATTTATATCTACCTTCTAATAGATTCTACTTACTTTAGCTTTTATCCCTTCCATTTTCTTATTAATTCTATGAGCATTTCAACTTGTAAAAGTTTTAGTTATCCAGTGATTCTTACTTCATAATATCCTGTTTCTTTTTAGCTATCTCTACACATGTATTGTTCACTGTTTTCCCTTAGTGTGATTTTGTCTCTCACTTTTTTCTTCTGTCATCTTGCAGGTTTTCTTCAAATGTCTCTAGATCCTTGATTGTCATTATATCCAACAGTGAGGCACTGAAATAATAGATTACAGCTCTGAGGGTATGGGTGAGCCTTATAAACTAGGGATGAGGAGCTTCTCTTGTGGAGCTGGGTGTGGAACTATGCATTTTATTGAAAATACTCCAAATTTAAGGATAAGTTATTTCACAGGGTGCCTGGGGGACTCAGTCAGTCAAGCAGCTGACACTTGGCTTCAGGGTCAAGAGTTCAAGCCCCACACTGGGGCTTAATTTAAATTTTTTTTAATAAGGGTAAGTTATTTCCTTTACTGGATGTATCCAGTTTCTCCAGAAAGCTATGGACAGATCTTCTTCAGGGCTGCTGACCTTAGGCAGCTGATGTTCTGTGGAGAAGTAAGGTTGACATCTAACCTCTTTTGTCCTGCTGTGCTCTTATTCCATCTCATTTTGTGCACACTAGGGGTAGTAGTTTCTTTCTTTTTCTTCTTATTATTTTTTTGACAGTGAAAGATTTTATTTTATTTTTTATACTATTATGCAAACACATTCTTTTTTTGGAAAAACATAAAAGCAGACACATTGATGGCATTCTAATAAAGAAAACCTAAGTAATAACTAAGTTGTAAGTTGATAATAATAACACAAACAAAGGCTTAAATGATATGATGTGAAAAGATTTACAGGTAGATCCAGGGCTCTTAATTTTTTTTTTATTTTTTTTTATTTTTATTTTTTATTTATGTATGATAGTCACACAGAGAAAGAGAGAGGCAGAGACATAGGCAGAGGGAGAAGCAGGCTCCATGCACCGGGAGCTCGATGTGGGATTTGATCCCGGGTCTCCAGGATCACGCCCTGGGCCAAAGGCAGGCACCAAACCACTGCGCCACCCAGGGATCCCTTAATTTTTGAAAATAATAACTCAAGTCATATCAACACACGTTTAAAAGAAGCTTCTAATTTTCCAAGTATTTTGATAAAAAAAATTTTAAACAAATACTTCATAGAACTTTTGTGAAAATATACATATCATAAGAAACATGATGTTCAAAGTGATCTTTTGTAGTTCACTGAGATTTCTTAAAATCGGCTGTGATCGATATAATTCCAATGGTATTTCTTCTTAAAACTTAAAGTTAGAGCATATCCATGATATTCAATGTAAGTTACATAACTTACGCTCATGCTAATCTAATTAGAAAAGGTTCTAACTTTAGGATCGTTTAAAAAAAAAAAAAAAAAAGCATTAATAGGGGTGCCCGGCTGACTCAGTTGGAAGAGTGTGTGACTCTTGATCTCAGGGTATTAGGGTCAGAGATGACTTAAAAAAATAAGAAAGTTGTAAAAAAAAATTAATACAGACTATTAATACAGATTGATTTGAATTTCACTTTATAAGAAAGAGAAATTTACAATTTGAAACAAGAACACTTTCTAAAGTTTTATGTACACCCCTGTTCATAGTCGACCACTGGTATCCTGGGGAAGTGTGTGTACACAGTTGTGTGTACAGGTGCACACACTGATGTATGCAAACCAGTTCATAATACCCAGCTCGCATAGCTGCTGTCGGACATGGCCCACTGGGTCTGGGGAATCCGCCAAACCACATTTCCTTTATTTATTACTTTTATTTTGTTCCTCATGATTCAGTTTGTGAGTTGCATCTGGGGGCACTGATACTATTTTACAACAAAAATATTATCTTACGGTCACCTGTCTGGCTCCATTGGTGAAGCATCTGCCTTGGGCTCAGATAGTGATCTCAGGGTCCTGGGATCAACCCTAAGTTGGGCTCCCTGCTCAGCAAGGAGTCTACTTCTCCCTCTGCCTCACCTCTCCCTGCTTGTATTCTCTCACTCTCACTCTCTCTAATAAATAATAAATAATCTTTTAAAAATAAAAAGATAAAATAAAATTAGACATTTTTTCATAGCCATAAAAAAGACAAAATTAGAATATACTATCAGCAACAAAGAGTGACTTTTTACTTTTTTTTCTTTTTAAGTAGGCTTTACCCTCAATGTGGGGCTCGAACTCACAACCCTGAGATCCAGAGTTGACCACTCTACCAACTAAGCCAGCAGGTGCCCCAAGAGTCACTTTTTAAATACATAAAACGTTCTTTCAGTTCAACCCAATAAAGATTAACATTTCAATAGGAAATAAAGAATTTAAACATGCAGTGCATGTTTGAAAAGACAAATATATAAATGCCTTATAAAATTATTTTTAAATATGCAGATGTCTGTGTGGCTCAGTGGTTGAGCACCTGCCCTCTGCCCAGGGTGTGATCCTGTAGTCCCAGGATCGAGTCCCACATCGGGCTCCCTGTCTGGAGCCTGTTTCTCCCTCCGCCTGTCTCTGCCTCTCTATGTGTCTCACATGAATAAATAAATAAAATTTTTTAAGTATTTTTAAATATGCTTAAACAATTACAAATTGAAAAAAGAAATTGCCTTTTTACATTTCAGAAAAAATTATGACATTTTGTAAAACACGGTGTTGACAAGAATATGGACAAACAGCCTCCACGACCCTTTGGGAGTGTTAATGGTCATGAGTGTTGTCACACTTGGACCAATTGTTGTATCACTGAACCAGTATATCTATTTCTATGACTACCCTACAGCTCTATTTGTAATGTATACAAAAGGTGTGCCATGGGGATCCCTGGGTAGCTCAGCAGTTTAACCCCTGCCTTTGGCCCAGGGTGTGATCCTAGAGTCCCGGGATCAAGTCCCACATCAGGCTCCCTGCATGGAGCCTGCTTCTCCCTCTGCCTGTGTCTCTGCCTCTCTCACTCTATGTCTGTCATGAATAAATAAATAAAATCCTTAAAAAAAAAAAAAGTGTGCCACGTATGCAAAAATGTTTGTTGAAATATTGCCTGTGCTTTTTTAAGGCTTGAGGCAACCTGAGATGAGGGTAGAGGTAGCACAGGTGAGGTTTGGGAATGATTCTGGGATGAGACGAGATGCTCTTGCCAGTATCCGTGTTAACCGCATGACTCTGCATACTGCAAGGCTGCCCCTGAGAAGAGGTAAGACGCTACTTGACATTTTGAAGAGCCTCCTTATTTCATGGGCTGGCTCAAGTCAGCCTTTGTATGACCAAAAAATACTCAGTCTTGAAAAAGAATGAGAAATTCTATTGAATTATTTTTACATTTACGAAAGAAATGTGACCCTGCATGTGTCCAAGATTAATGGTTTTAGGTGTATTTGTGTAAAAACAAGGGAAGGTATATTTAATCACATCCACTTCTGGAAAGAGCTATAAGGACTGGGCAACAGTGTTTGTCTCTGGGGAAAAAGACCAGGGAAATTAGGGAACGAGAAATCCGAATGCTTCCCACTGTATTCCATTTATAGCATTTTAATTATTTGACCACGTGCATGCACACATAAGAGCAGAATATCTTAACACTTACATGTAGTAAACATTAGAAACACCAAAAAGAAAAAAGTTAGCCATTCTACCTCTAGAGGAAAATGGATGATATAAGTTTGGAGGTAATAGAAGACTTGTGGAAAATAATGAACTGGCTAAAAATAAATTACACATTTTAAATGTCTACATAATCCAGGACAAGAACATGGTGTGTCTGTGGATGTGGATACAGGCTCAGTCCTGCAGGAGGGAGTGCGCTTTCCTCCGCAGGCAGCAACCCAGCCACACTTCAAACTCCTGGTTTCCTCCAGTGCACCTTTAGCTCATTTACCGCTTCTCTCCCTAAAACAGCCTGACTTTCCTTTGTTCTCAGAAATGCCCAGTCCAGCAGCTTGTTTGGGCCACGTTGCAATTCTCTTTTATTCCCAAATAAACCCACCTTTTGCTGATAATAAATAAATAAATAAATAAATAAATAAATAAATAAATAAATCTGCAAAAAATATACATATAAGGCAAATGAAATTTTTCAGTTATATGAATCAGAAGCCTTTTTAATAATGTTAACCCCCCCAAAAAAATAATAATGTTAACCCCAAAACTGATAATGGAAACTTGAAAATTCATCAGTGCACATCTGCCGGGGTTTTTTGTTTTGTTTCATTTCTTTTGTTTGTTTGTTTTGGGGTTTTGTTGTTGTTGCTGTTGTTAACATATAGTGTAATAGTAGTTTCAGGAGTAGAATTCAGTGGTTTATCACTTAGAGCAACACGCAGTGCTCATCACAAGTGCCCTCTTTGATACCCATCCCCCATCTAGCCCATCTCCCACTCACCTGCCTGCATCAATCCTGTTTGTTCTCTATTAGTAAGAGTCTCTTATGGTCTGTTTCCCTCTCTTATTCTCTTTTCTATGTTCATCTGTTTTGTTTCTTAAGTTCCACACGAGTGAAATCATGTGGTATTTGTTTTTCTCTCACTGACATACTTTGCTTAGCATAATACACTCTAGCTCCATCCACATCATTGGAATGACAAGATTTCACCCTTTCTGATGGCTGATGAATATTCCATTGTATATACACCACATCTTCTTTATCCATTCATCTGTCAAAGGATATCTGGGTTCTCTCCATAGTTTGGCTGTTGTTGATAATGTTGCTATGAACATCGGGGTGCATGTGCCCTTTAGATTCTGTATTAAGGATAAATACCTACTAGTGCAATTGCTGTGTCATAGGATAGCTCTATTTTTAACTCTTTGAGGAACCTCCACACAGTTTTCCAGAGTGGCTGTACCAGTTCACATTCCCTCCAACAGTGCAGGAGGGTTCCCCTTTCTCCGCATCCTGTCCAACATTTGTTGTTTCCTGCCTTGTTAATGTTCACCATTCTCACTGGTGTGAGGTGGTACCTCTTTGTGGTTTTGATTTGTATTTCCCTGATGGCAAGTGATGCAGAGTATTTTCTCATGTGCTTGTTGTCGGTGTATATGTCTTCTTTGCAGAAATGTCTGTTCATGTCTTCTGCCCATTTCTTAACTGGATTATTTGGTTTTCGGGTGTTGAGTTTCATAAATTCTTTATAGATCTTGGATACTAGCCCTTTATCTGATATGTAATTTGCAAATATCTTCTCCCATTCTGTAGGTTGTCTTTTAATTTTGTTGACTGCTTCCTTTGCTCTTCAGAAGCTTTTTATCTTAAGTCCTAATAGTTCATTTTTGCTTTTGTTTCCCTTGCCTTCATAGATGTATCTTGCAAGAAGTTGCTACAACCAAGATCAAAGAAGTTACTACCTGTGTTCTCTTCTAGGATTTGATGGATTCCTGTCCCACATTTAAGTCTGTCATCCATTTTTAACTTATTTTTGTAGATGGTGTAAGAGAATGGTCCAGTTTCATTCTTCTGCATGTGGCTGTCCAATTTTCTCAACACCATTTATTGAAGAGTCTTTTCTCCAGCAGATATTCTTTCCTGCTTTGTTGAAGATGAGTTGACCATTTCTGGGTTCTCTATTCTGTTCAATGTGTCTGATTTTGTGCCAGGACCATACTGTCTTGATGATCACAGCTTTGTAGTACAACTTGAAGTACAGAACTGTGAAGGCCAGTTTTTCTTTTCTTTTTTCTTTTTTAAAAGATTTTATTTATTTATTCATAAGAGATGCAAAGAGAGACAGAGACACAGGTAGAAGGAGACACAGGCTCCGCACCGGGACCCCAATGTGGGACTCGATCCCCAGGGTGGGGATCATGCTCTGAGTTGAAGACACTCAACTGCTGAGCCACCAGGCACCTCGCTTTTCTTTTTCAAGATTGCTTTGGCTATTCAGGGTCTTTTCTGGTTCCATACAAATTTTAGGATTATTTAGCTCTGTAAAAAATGGTGGTATTTTGGTAGGGATTACAGTGAATGTATAGATTGCTTTGGGACCTGTTGGTGTTCCTAAAGGAAAGTGAGTGATAGAAGTCCCACTGGAAGTTACAGAGTTTATTTTCAATAAAAAGCTATTCTACAATTTAAATAAAATCTGATACATACTATGGAATGCTGCACAGCTGCTAAAAAGAATGAAGTGGCTTATACTGTAATAAACAGGTTATTTTAAAACCTGAGGTGGGTCCTGTGGTTCAACCAAGATGAAGTAACTCCATCCCAAGTCTTCCTTTATACAATAAAGAATCCTAATTTAAAAAAAGCATAGGAAGTCTCTGGAAGTTCTACAGAAGGTGGACCCCCCTGAGATATCATGAGTACAGGACAGTGAGGGCCCTGGGTTTCTTCACTGCCTCCCTTCCATCCTGGATAGAGCATTAAAGAATCCTCTGTTGGAGTTCAGGACACCCTGCATCAAAATGTGGCATCTTAGCATAAATGTATATGTCAGCTGATGGAATTAAGAAACAGCAGGTGCACAAAGGACTTTCTGACCTTCCCCCAAAGCAAGTTATAAAACCCTCATGGGACAGGTGCATTCACTGTCCCCAGAGAAGAGGAGCATTCTCATCTTGGAGGAGAAAAGGCACATAGGGAAGAATTGATGAACTGGCCCTTGTGGAGTTTTACCCAATGTCTTGCTCTCGGCTGTGAACATTAATAAAGGGAAACATGAGAAAAACAGAGTCACAAGGTTCAGTGGGGTGGATACTCCTGTGCGGCCCAACAGGAGGAACAATCACTTCCCTCCCCCAACAGTGGCCCAACCAACCAGAGACTGTCTCAGCTCAGCCAAAAACAAGCCACTGTGCTTCAAAGTGCCAGTTAATCCAAAGCACAACCTCCCCTTTCTCCTGTGAATGAGGGCTTCTCTGCTCTGGCAGACGTCGCTGTGCTTTTGCTGTAGCTCATTTGTACCAGGTGCAATTCTCTGCTACTCCTGAACGAACCTATTTTTGCTAGAGAAATAACTGTCAGTCTCATCTTTAACGTTACCCAAGCTTATACCCTTTTGTTATCCTCTCACATCTTTCCATGACTTCCCACTCTGCATCAAACCTCTTATAAAAATGTTCAGATGTAACTTCTTCCTCAGACCTCAATTTCCTCGTGAAGGTTTCCAGGCCATGTAAAACTCATATTAAATAAATCTGTAATATTTTCTCTTGTTAATCCGTCTTTTGTTACAGGGGCCCCCAACTGAGAACTTTAAAAGGTAGAGGAAAAAGATTTCCCCACATCTGCAACTCAGAACCACCAACAGCAGACCAAAAAAAAAAAAAAAAAGTTGCAAGAAAAGTCTCTTGCCCTTCCTCAAAGCACCAGGAAGAGAGTGACCGAAAAATGGAAATTTGGGAAGGCAATATCCATTCAAATAGCACTACAAGACACAGACACCCCTAGGTTCCAGTGGGGGCCACCCCACCTACCATCCTGTCGTACTCCAATTCCACGGCTGTCTACAACAAAGTAGTTCCAAATACACTGAGAGGTAGATTGAAAAACTAAAATAGGAAAAAAAAGATAGAGCATACAAAAATTAATACTTAAAAAAAAACCCTCCAAACAAGAAAATGCAAAAACTGATAGAACTGAAAGAAGAAAAAAAAGAAATATGTAGATGTACAATTGCAATTGGGACTTTGACTCTCAGGAGTCAATAGAATAGACAGCAATTCAGCAAGGTCATAAAAGAACTGAACACCAAAATTAACCATTAGATTGAATTGATAAATATAAAACACTCCACCCGAAAATAGCACATTTTTTTCAAGGATTCTTGGAACATTGGGATATTTATCAAAGTAGACCTTGCTCTGGACAATTAAAAAAAAAAAAACTCAGTAAATGTAAAAGAATTTAAATCACACGGATTTAAATTCAATAATGCACTGACACTAGAAAACAGTAACAGAAAGACAGCAGGAAAATCTGAGCCCTTTCCAGGATCTGAACCCAGGTGTAAACAAGCACTAGTTGAAAAAGAATGTGGCCTCCTGCAGGCAAGCCCTAGGCAGTCCTACAATTCATCCTAATAGGTAAACCCAAACACTGATTAATGCCCATTTAAGAAGAGCAAAACGTTTAATGCAATCCCTATCAAAATACCATGGACTTTCTTCAGAGAGTTACAACAAATTATTTTAAGATTTGTGTGGAATCAGAAAAGACCCCGAATAGCCAGGGGAATTTAAAAAAGAAAACCATATCTGGGGGCATCACAATGCCAGATTTCAGGTTGTACTACAAAGCTGTGGTCATCAAGACAGTGTGGTACTGGCACAAAAATAGACACATAGATCAATGGAACAGAACAGAGAACCCAGAAGTGGACCCTGAACTTTATGGTCAACTAATATTCGATAAAGGAGGAAAGACTATCCACTGGAAGAAAGACAGTCTCTTCAATAAATGGTGCTTGGAAAATTGGACATCCACATGCAGAAGAATGAAACTAGACCACTCTCTTTCACCATACACAAAAATAAACTCAAAATGGAGGAAAGATCTAAATGTGAGACAAGATTCCATCAAAATCCTAGAGAAGAACACAGGCAACACCCTTTTTGAACTCGGCCACAGTAACTTCTTGCAAGATACATCCACAAAGGCAAAAGAAACAAAAGCAAAAATGAACTATTGGGACTTCATCAAGATAAGAAGCTTTTGCACAGCAAAGGATACAGTCAACAAAACTCAAAGACAACCTACAGAATGGGAGAAGATATTTGCAAAAGACGTATCAGATAAAGGGCTAGTTTCCAAGATCTATAAAGAACTTATTAAACTCAACACCAAAGAAGCAAACAATCCAATCATGAAATGGGCAAAAGACATGAAGAGAAATCTCACAGAGGAAGACACAGACATGGCCAACATGCATATGAGAAAATGCTCTGCATCACTTGCCATCAGGGAAATACAAATCAAAACCACAATGAGATACCACCTCACACCAGTGAGAATGGGGCAAATTAACAAGGTAGGAAACCACAAATGTTGGAGAGGATGTGGAGAAAAGGGAACCCTCTTACACTGTTGGTGGGAATGTGAACTGGTGCAGCCACTCTGGAAAACTGTGTGGAGGTTTCTCAAAGAGTTAAAAATAGACCTGCCCTACGACCCAGCAATTGCACTGCTGGGGATTTACCCCAAAGATACAGATGCAATGAAATGCCGGGACACCTGCACCCCGATGTTTCTAGCAGCAATGGCCATGATAGCCAAACTGTGGAAGGAGCCTCGGTGTCCAACGAAAGATGAATGGATAAAGAAGATGTGGTTTATGTATACAATGGAGTATTACTCAGCTATTAGAAATGACAAATACCCACCATTTGCTTCAACGTGGATGGAACTGGAGGGTATTATGCTGAGTGGAGTAAGTCAGTCGGAGAAGGACAAACATTATATGTTCTCATTCATTTGGGGAATATAAATAATAGTGAAAGGGAATATAAGGGAAGGGAGAAGAAATGTGTGGGAAATATCAGAAAGGGAGACAGAACGTAAAGACTGCTAACTCTGGGAAACGAACTAGGGGTGGTAGAAGGGGAGGAGGGCAGGGGGTGGGAGTGAATGGGTGACGGGCACTGGGGGTTATTCTGTATGTTAGTAAATTGAACACCAATAAAAAATAAATTAAAAAAAAAGAATAAAATAAATAAATAAATAAAAAATAAAAATGGGAAAAAAAAAAAAAGAAGAGCAAAACCCCAAGGAGAAGGGTCAAATAGGAACATATAGTGAGCCACATATTAAGTATTGAAAGGTGTGTTTCTTTATTAGTAACCTGAGAATAAAGCAGGTAATGTATTGAATATGTTTTTTTTTTTAATGATAAATTGCAGACAAATAGGAAATGCCATCGATTAGAAAAAATCACAAAAAGTGCTGAAACTATCCTAAAATCTGTGAAAGCTAAGTCTGAGTTATTCAATTTCAGGGCAAATGTGACCAAGCATTGGGCAAACTGGTGTCAGGTAAACGAACTCTGGGGCAAGTGGCCTGCTTCGGACAGCAGGGGAATTAGGGAGGGACTTTTGCCCTAAACTAGACTTCCCCAGCTTGCCAGTTAGTCTAGGATTGTCTTTTCAGACGAAAAATCCTTCTGTCCCATGTGAAGAACGCAAAGGCTCAAATCCACAGAACATAAACAGGTCCCACCTCTGAGGACAGGTGCTGGTAAGAAGCAGCACAGTTTGTATTTGGAAAAAGGATCAGGATGGATGGAGGGATGATAGAAGTGTGTGGTAGGAGGACCCCCATGACCCCATCATCATGTCACCCATGATTACCCTTCATGAAAGGGCTGGGAGTCCTCAGGGCTAGGGAGGATGTACAGGGATAATCCCAGGACAGATGGGGATGCCTGTCTATTCCCAGGGCAGCATGGAGTGTCCTCACCTCTGTGATGCTGGAGATTAGAAGCCTCACACCAGATCAAAGGTCACTCATTCTCCATTGGTGGACACTTGAGTTGTTTCCATATCTTGGCTAATGTGAAATGCTCCATGGAGGTGAAGATATTGCTTCGATAACATGTTTTCATGGATATATACCCAGAAGTGAGATAGCGAGATGATATGGTCATTTTATTTTACTTTTTTCATGCTTAAAAGATAGCCCTGATGTTTGATGTGGTGCTGGGACATGAGGCCACATGGACCAACGGAGTTTGACTTATCCCAACCCTGAAACATGTAAATGTCAAGTAATATATGAATTAACTGGAGTGAGAATTTCTCTAAAATTATGCACTACTTCACAAATTCGTGTGTCGTCTTTGCACAGGGACCATGCTAATCTTCTCTACATTATTCCAGTTTTAGTGTATGCACTGCTGAAGTGAGTGCGTGGTCATACTATTTTTAATTCTTTGAGAAACCTCCATTCTTTTTTCCAAGGTCATGAACAATTTATGTTTCCACCAACAGCACACAAGGATTATAGTCAGTAATACCATATTACATATTTGAAAGCTGCAAAAACAGTAGATCTTAACTATTCTCACCAGGAAAAGAAATGGTAATGCTGTGCTGTGACGGAGGTGTTAGCAAAGGCTGTGGTGGTGACCATTTTGTGACATGTAAATGTATCCAGGCAACAATTTGTACTCCTTAAATTTACATGACGTTACATTGTCATATGTGTTCTACACCTCAAGAAAGCTGGAAAAAATAATAGACATAAAAGTAAAATTAAAAGTGCACTTTTAATGCTCAGCAGTTGGCTGAGCAGTTGGCTCAGCGGTTAAGTGTCTGCCTTCAGCTCAGGGCATGATCCCAGGGTCCTGGGATCAAGTCCCCCATCGGACTCACCACAAGGAGCCTGCTTCTCCCTCTGCCTGTGTCTCAGCCTCTCTCTGTGTCTCTCATGAATAAATAAATAAAATCTTTAAAAAAAAATAAAAATAAAAGTGTGGATAGACATATATATATTTCACACCCATAAACACACATAATTTTAAGCACAGGCCTATTTCCAGGCCATATTACCTACAATACAGCATTCTATTTTTTTTTTTTCATATTTCTGCAAATCTTTTGCTCAAAACACAATATATCATTGCAAGGTATTTCTAAGTATGGTAGGAGATTTTTTTAAAAGCAAAAACAAAAACACCAGCTTTTCAGGTAATGTTGACCAGTGACAAAGTGTCTCACCTTGACTAGACTTCACTTGGGTTCCTTTGAGCCCTGAAACCCTGAAATCTGGCTGCCTAGCCAGCAAGAATCCTAAGTCATCCTGGCTGGCTCTGTGGTCACCCTGGATCTGAATAGGTTTCTCAGCACCTCCTGGAAGGCTAAGCCCCTGGGGGTCTTCAGCTGGAATCCTGTTAGGTGGGTTTGGGGAGCTCACTCAGCCCAGCTGGGCCACCCTCCCTGCTCTCAGGGCTGGCCCCCAGCCCTCTCTGCTGTATCCAGAGTTGAGCAGGAGCTCTGCCTCCTACTGCCAGGCCCCGTGATGACAGTCCTGCCAATGCTTCCTTACCACTACAACAGGTATCAGAAGATTTTGCCTCCTTAACACGGTGCCCAGTTCATCTGGACTCCAAAGTGAGATTACTGTGCTGGGAAACAGAACTGTACATTCTGCCCGGAGCAGAGAGCCCCATGGCTGTCTTCTTTTTGTGCATATAGAGATAAAATATTCCTGCCAAGGACCTTGAATAAACGTAAATTCGGGCCTATTCCAGGTAACCCGTTAAAACACCCCAGTTTTGTAACCCTGCTTTGTCATTTCTTCTCCTTTTTTTTAATGCACTGGGATTCTCAAATTACAAAAAAAAGTGGGGCGGGGGAGGACAAAAAAATAGAAGTGGCCTGACGCCGCTGTTGCAATACTTTTCCTGCCCACATTGCGGGCATTTCTCCTTTCCAGAACCTGAGTGCAGCCCCATCTCGCACGGGGGTCAAAGGCAGCAGGCTGAGCCGGTCCCTCGCGTCTGTCTCTGTCTCTGTCCCTGTCTCTGTCTCTGTAGGCCTCCCTCCCTCCCAGGACTCTAAGCAAAGCCAGCCGCGGCTGCCTGAGTCAGGTGCCCTCTGCGCCCCTGGTCCAGCAGGGGTGGACCAGATGCTCCCCACTGCCGCCTGTAGGGTTCCGGGCTGTCCGGCTGTCTGGGGCGTGCACCTCCCAGCCTCACCCCGAGGGAGAGACGGAGACAAAGAGAGAAACGGGAGATGGGGGGGTGAGGGGTGTTGGAGGAGGGAGGAGGGGCTGGCAGAGGCCTTACCGAGGAAAGAGCCCTCGTGGCCTGGAAGCCGCGGGGACGCAGGGCAGGAGCGAGATGCCCCAGGAAGGTGCTGGGTCTCGGGGGAGCTGCCCGCAGGGGGGGGTACAGGACTGCGGGGGCAGCACCAAGCGCGTCCTGCGCTGGGACCTCCGTGCGCCCCGACGAGCACCTGCGGGGCTCCTGACTTCTCCACACCGTCTCCAGGCTGCGACCTACCCCCGGCGGTGCCTTCCTGGGCTCCCCGTCCTCCTAGATCTGGATGGAGGTCGGCTGTGGGACACGCTGGCCCCCGCCCGGTTCCTCCTAACCGAGCGCAACAACAACCACAACAAACCATAACGCGCACGGGGAAGCCACAGCCTGCGGAGCGCGCACAGGGCTGGGGGCCTCCCTCCCGCAACCCACCTCCTCGTCGTGCCCACCGACACCCAGACACCGGGAGGCCACTGCAAGCCCGCAGGCCTAGGGAAGTCGCCTTCAAGCGCCCAGAAATACAGGGACGTTGGGAACCATCCAATCTAAGCCTCTCCCTGTAACCGCGACGCGGGAAGGATGGAGAGGTTGGCTCGCTTGGGGCAGCAGTTCTCAGCAGACTGGGACAAAAGGCCCCTTTACACGCTCAGAAATGCGCACCCCGGGGGCTTTCGTGTGAGGATCTTGTCGATCAGGATTTCTGGTGCCATAAATTAGGAAGGAGAAAAATGTCACATAATCATTAATGTGTTCTAAAACAATAATACACATGTGAACCTAAGTAATGCAGTTTTCTTAAAAAGAAGTTTCCCAAAACAAACCAATGTCTCATAAGGGGAGTAACACTGTTTTGCATTTTGCATATCTGCTGAAGGTCTGACGGATGGGAAAACAGCTGAAGTTTCACAGCTCTCTCTGTATCCAGTGTCGCAACATCCTACATCATACAGCGACCCAAAATTCCCTGGCACCCTTCTGAGAGTGAAAAATACTATTATGAAAATAGGGTTTTTTAAAGTATTTTTTAAAGATTTTGTGTATCTATTTAAGAGAGAACAAGAGTGAGAAGGATGGAGAGAAAGAATCTGAAGCAGAGTCTGCACTGAACACAGACCCAAGCCTTAGGGCTCCATCCCACCACCCTAAGGTGAGCTCAAACCGAGAGTCAGGCGCTTCACCCACTAAGCCACACAGGCACCCGTACCATAAAAGAAGTTTTAACTATGCAGATCCCCCTACAGGCTGCCAGGACTCCCCAGGCTCTGGGCCACATTTAGGAACCAAAGATATACATCTGTAGTGCATGTCTCCCAAGTCATCGCCTGCTGCCTTCACCTCCTAACCACACTGTTACGCGTTACCCTGTTATCCCTGACCTATCTAAAAAAAAATCAAAATTTTTGTTGGAACTTTATAGAAAACTCTGGAGAATATATTAGGGAGGACCAGACGAAAAGGAGAAGTTGCCTGAGTCATCCCACAAAGATGGTCCATTTTCTGTTCAGATAAATGGACCTGGAATTCGGGAAAATGGGTTCAGATGTTGCTGTGGGTGTGAGAATAGTGGTCCCAGGGCATGGCACACACCAGCTATCTTTCACATGGAAACTCTACGGATGCACTCTAGGGATGAAAAATACGCCTGCTGGGTTTGTTTGGGTTGTCTTAATTCAATGGTGGTTAGGGGTTTAGGTCATGCAGTTCCGGTCAACCAGCAAGCAGAGGAGGTTTTGTCTCCAACCCATTATCAAGGAGGTTATTGCAGGGGCACAGCTGCAGCCCTGGGACCCACAGGACAAAGTGGGGTTTCTGCAAATCTGCATGCTTTGTGCCTCTGCATCTCCCTGCCTCTCCACTGTGTCAGTGCTGCTTAGCCCTGTGGCCTCCTGCTGAGCCCCGTGTCCTCTTCTCTCTGCTCCAGGACTCAAGGTCTTTTTGTTTGTTTTATTTTATTTTATTTTACATTTGTTTTTATTTCAATTCTATTTGCCAACATATAAACCCAGTGCTCATCCTGTCAAGTGCCCTCCCCAGAGCCCGTCACCCAGTTACCCCACCCCCGCCAACCTCCCCTTCCTCACCCTTTGTTTGTTTTCCAGAGTTAGGAGTCTCTCTTGGTTTGTCTCCCTTTCTAATTTTTCCCACTCAGTTCCCCTCGTTTCCCTTATAATCCCTTTCACTATTTTTTATTCTCCACATATGAGTGAAACCATATGATCGTCCTTCTCTGATTGACTCACTTCACTCAGCATAATACTCTCCAGTTCCATCCACGTTGATGCAAATGGTGGGTATTTGTCCTTTCTGAGGGCTGAGTACTATCCCATTGTATATACAGACCACATCTTCTTTATCCATTCATCTGTCGATGAACATTGAGGCTCTTTCCACAGTGTGGCTGTTGTGGACATTGCTACTGTGAACATTGTGGTATCACCGGGACTCAAGTTCTAAGGCAGATGAGAGGAATATTGATGCAAACGTCTTAAGTACCCACAAACCCACTAATCAGAAGACCACTAATAAGGGCACATGGCTGGCTGGCTCCATCGGTGATGCAACTGCCTGCAGCTCAGGTAGTGATCTCGGGGTCCTGGGATCAAGCCCTCCCCCCCAACTCCCTCACTCCCTTACCCCTGATTCTGGGGGAGTCGGCTTCCCTCTCTCCCTCTGTCCACCTCTCCCCATTCTCTCTTGTGCTCTGTCTCTCTCTCAAATAAAGAAATAAAATCTTTAACAGACTTTCCATTAAAAAAAAAAAGAAAGAAAGACTAAAAAAGGCAGAGGGAGTGGAGATTTTATGGTGTTAAGAAATTTGTAAAAAAAAAAAAAAAAAAAAGAAATTTGTTGCCCTTGCACAGTGTGGTGGAAGTGGACATCAGTACATCCAGGAGGGAACACAGCAGGGAAGTTCCTCAGAAACTAAAAATAGAACTGGCATGTGACCTTGCAATTCCACTTTTGGGTATATATCAAAAGGAAATGAAATTGATGGTGAACAGATGTCTGCACTCCCAGGTTCACTGCAGCCATGATGTGGCTACAAGCTGAGTGCCCATCCACAGGTAATGGATGGAGAAGATACGACATATATATCACTGCCTATACATCAAGATGTTTTTTAAGAAGGAAATCCTGGGATGCCTGGGTGGCTCAGCGGTTGAGCGTCTGCCTTCGGCTCAGGGTGTGATCCTGGGGTCCTGGGATCAAGTTCCACATCAGGCTCCCTGGAGGGAGCCTGCTTCTCCCTCTTCCCATGTCTCTGCTCTTTCTGTGTGTCTCTCATGAATAAGTAAATAAAATCCTTGAAAAAGAAAAAAAGGAAAGAATAAAGCAGAGACATTTGTCCGTCTGGATACTGAAGTGTTTTAGAAAGCAGAGCTAGCACACAGGCGGGATGAGAAAGCCTTCGTCCCCGGCAAACTGCATTTTGTGCACGCTTCTGCTGGGGGTGCCCCAGCTTGCATTTGTTCAGGTCCAGCTGTCCTGCTAGATGCTGATGTCACTGGCTCCAGGGCGTACTGGTCTGTGCCTGTCTGGTGCCCAGAGGTGCCCAGGGGAGCTTCATCTGCAGAGAGAACCCCAGGAGAGACTCGTCCTCTGCACACATAGCCTACTGCCCGGGCACCAGGGCCACAAGGGCGAGGGGAAGGCAGCCTCTGACACTGCTGTGCCTTTGCAGGAAGAGCCTTCCTGTGCCCCAACGTACCAGCGTCTCCTTCATGACCCTCTCAAACATTAAAGCACAGGGATCAGTTAGGTCGTCCACCGTCCACTCACACTGCAGGGACCTTGTGGCTCTTGGAAACATCACCACCCTCCTCTGCCAGCTCCCCTGCAGTCTTACCCAAGCCTAGCTGACCAACGGCACCCCCCAGCCACCTGATGGCCCTCGGAGTGCTGGGCGCCTGCCCCACACCCTTAGAACATACAGCACCCCCCACCCCTGCCTCCGAATCCTGAAAACCCCTGCCACCCACATACCTGCTGTGATGCCTACGAGGCTGTACACGGCCCTGGGTGCTGCTGAAAAATGCTCAGGCCTCTGGAAGGCCAGGAGGTCACTGACCATTAACAACTCATTCTGCTCCACCGCAGCAGTTCCTGAAATCAGTGGGGGGACCGCAACAGGCTAAGGCAGCACAGCCTACAGGGTGTGCTTGGGTTCAAAGTAGCTCATACACCGCAGTGCAGTGTCACATAGCCGGGAGGCACCCTGCTCCCTGCGATTTCTTTTCCTCCTGCGTGGAATGGAAAACAGACTAGAGAGGCTTCATCACCACCCCACCTCAGCTGTTTGAGCAGGCAACACTTCAGTACCATGTCCTCTGTGTTCTGGACCCAGTGCTGTCCCAAATTCCTGGGTTGAAGTCCTAATCCCCAGGACCTGGGCTGTGACCCTTTTTGGAGGTAGGGTCTTCGGAGAAGTAACTACAGTTAAATTAGGTCATTTGAACTGGCCCTGATCCGATAGGACTGATGACCTTATAAGAAGAGATTAGGACACACACACACACACACACACCGCCATACACACACACAGAGGGATGGCCATCAACAAGCCGAGGACAGAGGCCCCAGGAGAAGCTAACCCTGCCCACACCGTGAGCTCGACCTCCAGCCTCCAGAACTGTGAAAACATGAGTTCCCATGGTTTAAGCCCCCCAGTCTACCGTATTCTGTTACGGCAGCCCTATTAAGTCATCACACGCTGCCACCCCCTGCCTTTTAGTGCATTGTGCCATGTCCAAAGTGAGGGCAGGGGTGTGGCTGGGAGGGGACAGTAGTGGCATTTTGAGAGGAATGGTATGTTTGGAGGCAGAGCCTGGACCTAGGGAGACTCCTCCGTCCTTGAGAACAGCTGGAAACACACACACACAGCCCAGCACTCACTTCGGGGTGCCCCCCTGGACATGTGCACATGGGACAGGCCAGGCTGGACTGACTAGGCTGGGAAAGACGCAGGAGCCATGCTGAGGTTCCCGTATCTGACCACCAATGTAGGACAAATAGAGCATCTGGCAGTGTGCACCCTACAGCTCTCATCCCACACCCTGCGAAGACAGACTCCCCAGAGGAGACCAGGGGTGGGTATAGCAGATGCATGCTCTGTGCCCACTCCCAGCAAAGCCAAAGCTTCCACCAGCCCAGGAAGTCCTGAGAAACTGCCATATGCTCAGGGAGGCAGAGTGGGGATGGCCTCACCCACAGGTCTTCAGGGGCTGCCTGTGGCCTCGTGGGAGATCAAGACCTGGATGAGCCGAGCCTCATGCCCATGACAGGAATGCTCGTGCCCACCCCCCATGAACATGTGGATGCTCTCGGCATTGGTGGGAGCTGGGGTCTCTGGGGCACAGTGTTGGACAAGCCCCCGCATGGGGATGAGCGCCCCTGATGCACCCTGCTTGTGAGGTCCCAGGACATGAAGGACTCAACCACCAATCTCTGGTGCTGGAGGTCCATGTCCCCACTCTGGAGGCCTGGTCATGTGATCTGTTCTTCCACCCACCAGCCCCCAACCCAGGCCCCACCTAGAGTCACCTCATGAGCTTTAAACTCACCTATGGTTTTAAAGATTTTATTTATTTATTCACAAGAGACACAGAGAGAAGCAGAGACACAGGCAGAGGGAGAAGCAGGCTCTCTGCAGGGAACCCAATGTGGGACTTGATCTCAGGACCCTGGGGTCACACTCTGAGCCAAAGGCAGACAGACACTCAACCGCTGAGCCACCCAAGCATCCCTAAACTCACCTATGTTTAAAAGGTGCTCCTCTGACCATGTCACACTGTAAATTCCAAGCGTTTTAGAAATTCTGTGTGTGTGTGGTGGGGAGGGAGCCAGAGACAACGACCAACTGTGTATTTATCTCCACACTCGCACAGCTATCCTTTGTGGCATGTGCCATGAAGGCCCAACATGTCCATTCTGCCAGTGGGGACACCCAGGCCCAGGCCAAACATCCCAGCATGCACCACAATGCCTGCTGTGCGTAAGCAGGGGCCCTGGGCCTACGGGAGACCACATTCTGTTTTCTGGGGTGCCTGGGAGGCTCAGTGGTGCAGGTCTGCCTTCAGTCAGGTCATGATCCCAGGTCCTGGGACTGAATCCCTCATCAGGCTCCCTGCTCTATACCAACTCTACTGGAGTACACACACAGTCATACACACTGTACCAGGCACCATGCTGAGGTCTCCAAGATTGTGTGTTGTGTCATGCAGCACGCTTATTAACTGTGTCATTCCTACAATAGCTCTATTGGGTCAGAAGCACTAGTACTGTCACTTAACAAAGAAGCAGATGCTACTGCAGAGAAGGTCAACAGCACCTTCAAGATCACACCACAAGGTAGCGGCCCAGGTGCTAATCTCCCCCAAACCATCCCTCTCTAAGCCCCATGCTGCAGTAGGAGTTTGTCTCAGAGCTCATAGTCACTATACCTGCCAGCCCTTCAAAGGATCTTCAGTTATGTAATATGGTCTCCCTTTTTTGTCAAGGGGCCTGTATTTGAGGGCCCACAGCTAGGTGATCCCATGCACCCTAGGGGTGTGGGGTGGAGGGCTTGAGCACCCGGCCCAGACTCTGGAACTGGGGACACTGGAGCTTGGAGACCCTGGAGCTCATGGAACCTGGAGCTCAGGGACACTGGAGCTTGGAGACACTGGAGCTCAGGGACCCTGGAGCTCAGGGACACTGAAGCTCGGGGACTTCGGAGCTTGGGGACCCTGGGGCACCTGGCCTCTCAGATCTGAGGAATCATATGGGCACTGTGAAGGCAGCAGCCCCGGGTCCGCAGTGTGACATCTCCACATCATTCTCTAGCTGGTGGGCTGGGAAACAGCCTGTTTTGAAACCAAACACCCAGCTCCTCAGGTACTATCTCCACTCCCTGCTGGTCACAATGAAGTCATACACGGTGGACAGTGTTACCTCCACTAAACTCGGGCACAAGGGATGGACTTTTGTTTGAGTCCAGAGGTGTCACTAGGGAGATGCTTGACTCCACCATTTGTATGAGAAATACAATAAAACCTTCCCCAGCTCGTCACTCCATGCAGGTCCCATTCCACCACCACCACCACCACCCCCCAGCCCCGCTTGCCCCATCTGCACGGCCCGGAGACCACACACCTGACCCATGGGGCACAGTGGGTTGCGCCTGGGTCGGCCCGCAGCATCCTGGTGCCCTGACCTCTTCGGGGTACCCTCTGCCCAACACTCAGAGTACTCAGGCCCTGTCCATGACCCATGGACACAGGGGGTTGCGCCAGCTCCTCGGGGTCCCCTCTGCCCCCAACACTGCAGGGCAGTCAGACCTTGGTGACAGGCCAAGGTAGGCCCAGAGAGGCTCCAGAGGATCTCCCCTGGGGGGTGGTGCGCACAGAAAACTATTTTCTTCTCCTAAGTTTTTCAGTTGTCCAGCAAGCCAACTTTATTTTATTTTATTTTATTATTATAATTTTTTTTTTGCCAACTTAATTTTAGAAGAGCACGTGGTGGAGGAGGAGCAGTAAGAGCTGCACCTCCTATGGAGCTGCTGAATTAACGCACTCCACCCCCCCGCCCCCCCGCAGGCACTGGGTAGGGCACAGACGTCGGCCTAGGCCTGGGAGCACATGAACCTGCATTTTGAGGCTTGCCTGGTGGTGGGTGGTAGAACGGAGACAGCCTCTCCCAGCACTGCCCGTCAGGAGGGTCTGAGGAGGGTCAGCAGTCCACTTCTTCAGGACACAGGATTGGGGGACACTCCGCGTAGACTGCTGGGGAGGAGCTCAGGGTTTCCTGTGGCTTCTGTCTTCCACACTTGCTTAAACTGAAAGCAATCGGAGAAGGACAAACATTATATGGTCTCATTCATTTGGGGAATATAAATAATAGCGAAAGGGAATAGAAGGGAAGGGAGAAGAAATGGGTAGGAAATATCAGAAAGGGAGACAGAACATAAAGACTCCTAACTCTGGTCTGGGAAACGAACTAGGGGTGGTGGAAGGGGAGGAGGGCGGGGGGTGGGGGTGACTGGGTGGCGGGCACTGAGGGGGGCACTTGACGGGATGAGCACTGGGTGTTATTCTGTATGTTGGCAAATTGAACACCATAAAAAATAAATTTGTTATTAAAAACAAAAACAAAACAAAACAAAAAACATGGTGTTTGTCTGCAAGAGCATGCACACACAGCAGGAGAACGAATTCCAGGGACACCACCCCCCCCACCCCCCCCCACCCCCCCCCCCCCCCCCCCCCCCCCCCCCCGCACAGCAATGAGAGAAAGCAGTCCCTCCATCATCACGGCTATGTCCCTTGTTCCAGAAGCTGAAGGACACAACAAAATCCTTGACATAGTCCTCCCTCCAAGGCCCTGCTTGGGACCTGAACAAATCCCGGACTCCTCTAGCTCCCATATGAGGTATTTGGGTGGCTTTTTGGGTGTGGCGACGTTTCTGGAAGAGGGGCAGAGGGAAAGCCTCAGTGCCCCCACGTGAGCAGAACCAGGGAGCAATTGCAGTTAAAGCAGCCGGAAGTTCACACCTGTGGGCAATGGTCCCTGCGGCGATGGTTCTCTGCCTTGGACACCTGGGCGCCTTTGCCAACTAGGGGAACCTCCTGGGCGCAGCCACCAGGGCGCAGGATGACTGCGCACCTCTGTGCCTTTTGCTCTCCAGACTAATTGCCACCAATGGTGTGCGTCCAAACCATGGAGAGCCAGGGACATTCTAGCTGCCTCCTCCAAGGACAGTCCCTAGGAAAATTATTTGCGCAGAAAATCCTTCGAAACAGCTTTCCTCCCCAGCCATGGGGAGGGCAGGAAATTCGGTTTGATTGGTATCTCACACACCTGCCTGACGTTGTGGACATGAAGGTGCATCCCCGAAGCCTCTCCCACTCCTGTCTGGGGAGGGCCGGAGCTGCCTGGGACTCCTGAGGCCACCACTCTGAGGGTGCTGCTGGAGCCTGAGCCAGCCCTTCTCACTGCCAGGTGCCCAGACTAGACTCGGAGACTGGTGGTGACAGTGGGAGGTGCAGCAGTGCACAGCCATGTGCCTGAGTCCCCCTAGAACAGCCTGTGGGAGACCAGAAACAAGAGTGGCACCGGCTCCCCCGGCCCAGTGGGATGAGGCCTCCTTCCCAGGGTGACATGGAGGGGGGGTGGGGGGGTGGGGGGTAGCAGGCCCTCCCACCCCACCTCCCTGCCCAGCTGCCCTCTGAGGCCCTCCCACCCCACCTCCCTGCCCAGCTGCCCTCTGAGGTCAGAGAGGCACATGGCCTTGCGCACATGGCAGGGCCGCCCCCTGAAACTCCCAGAGCCCAGGCAGGGCCCAGCTGAAAGGGGGTGCAGGGAAGAGAAAGTGCATGAAGCCAGGCCTCCCGTGCAGAGGGGGGTGGGGAAGAAGGTCATGGGGGGTCCAGCTGCCCACACAGGGAAGGTTCTGGAATTCCAGAGACCAGCTGGCTGCAGTCCTGGAGAAATCAAGTCCATGGCGTGTCCCCAGAAATTCCTCGAATGCCCTGGGGCTCCTTAACTTTTCTGGGCCTTGGTTTCCACAATTCAGGATGTTGATACTTGGATAATCTGTGAGGATTTATCATGGCGTTCACTCTGTGTCAGTAGAAGCAGCAAATTAAAAAATACAACTTTTTAAGGAAATTAAAGCGTCATAGGTGTACGAAACTGACCCTGGGACATGCAGGGTGTGTGTGTGTGTGTGTGTGTGTGTGTGTGTGTGTGTGTGTGTGTGATGTGAAGGATACAAGTAAATCCTAACCTCCCGCAAGGAAAACAATAAGAATGCAAAGGAGCACTGCACCCCAGGGAACCATGGAAAAAGGCTGTGCCCCAAGCCAGTCCCTGACACTTGCTGCTGCTGTCCCTCCTGCTACAGCCTGGGAGTCCCCTTAGGGCCAGTGGTGTGGCCAGCGCAGGGACCTGGCCACCTTACAGGAGCAGAATTCTAGCTCTTAGTATTTTGGGTGAGCTGAGCCTGCAGTGCAGGCTTCACAGGAAGTTGCTACGACAGGCCTGCGAGGTCTTGCTTCCCTACACATTGCCCAGCGGTGAGTTTTCACCTGACGTGGCCTTTGCACAACCTGTTGGTGGCTGAGAAGTACGGGGACCCCCATGGGTGACTACTGGATTCGACGACAGTGGAGTGGCAGTTGTCTCCACAACCTGTTTCCTTGTCATGCCAGCAACGCCCCCCCTTCTTCTTCCTGGCTTTCCCGAAGTGCTAACTGAAGGATACTTGTCAGGATCCTCTCAGCCTTGCAAGAAGCCTTCATTGACACCCCACCTGGTTAAAAGATGCATGGCTGCTAAACTGAAGGAACTGAAGGCCGGAGGGAAGTTGTTAAAGTTGCTAAGCGCCCACCACCCATCGATGGGTCCTTGAACCAGGTGGAGGGAACCTCCTTCAGAGACCCAGCTGCCTCCATGTGGACACTCTGCTGAGGGCAACAGGCAATCTGAGCCCGACCCCAGGACCCTGTGAGTCTGCTCTAACATATAAACATTCCCTTGAAAACTTCCTTTATGTCTCAACCCCAACATCCATGTCATGATCGTCCCCCAAGCACATGGCCCACCAATACACAGCTGAAGGGACTCATGACTCGGGTTTTATTAGTGACCTTTCCCAACAGCAGCTGGCCCCTCAGGGTCCTGGAGACTGTGCTTCCAAATTCCTTAGAGACCCACACTCTCCCTGACCCCTCCTGACCTGAGAGTCTATAACCAGCCACTCCTCCTGACCCCAGTGCAGCTCTCTGCCCACAGGTCCTGTCCCCGGGCTTTAATAAAACCACCTTTTTGCAGCAAAGACGCCTCAAGAATTCATTCTTGGCTCTCGGCTCCAAACCCTGATGTCTTTTCCTACATCACATGCCACTATTAAAGAAAAAATTGAGGACACTTGTTAATACAAGTCTACTCATGGGACTATTAGGACAGGTGTAGGGACGAGGCAATGGGGTCTTGCAGTGGGGGTGAGGAGGGAGATTGGCCCGAGTCTGAATACAACAGAAAGCAGGAATTTATAGCCAAGGAGCCAGGTGAGAGGCAGTGCGTAGAAAGTCAGGCTGGCGGGGGATTCTTGCAGAAGGCAGAGGGGCATACCGTGACATCACCAAGGGGCAGCTCATTGGGTGCCTGGGGGCTGACCAGGCATGTCCAGTGGATTCCACACAGTACCTGCCAAAGTGGGACAGTGCGAAGATGACCCTGGATGCCCACCAGACCAGGTGTGCTTGAGAAGCTGCTCCCGGAGGCCTGAGAGGCGGTGCTGGTGGAGAGAATCCTGGCCTGCAGCAGGCTACCTTCTTCCCGCAGAGGAAGGGGAGGCGGGGGAGGCGCGGGGCTTGTCCAGGGGCAGGCAACAAGGCCCAGGAAACGCTGACCTGCACAGACAAGTCCATGCTCTTTACCCGCGTCCAAACAGCACGCGTGTTTGGGAGACCTCAGCTCTGTGTAAGCCTGCAAGTAGCCCCTCCCACCCCGTGAGCTCTTGAGCACCCCCATAAGGCGACTAATGCCGCGGGGTGGCCGGGGTGGGGGGGTGCGTGGGAGGAACCATTACTGCAGGCAGGTCGCAGAGGGACGCCTGAAGCTGGCCGAGGATGGCCTGAAGCTGCCGTGGGCCGGGGCACGAGCCATGGACTGCCCGGGAGGTCCCTTCAGGGTGCTCGGGGACCCTGCAGCAAATAGATCAGCCCCGGTCCGTTTACCTGCACGCTGTCCCTCATTGTCCCTCCGTCGACGGCCTTGTGGTTTGCATCGGAGGGTTTCAGGTCCCCGCCCCCCCGCGAGCTGACCCGCCCAACGGCTCGGAATCCCTGCACACGCGAGGGAGCAGCTCCGCGGCCGTGCCCTCAGCGGGCCAAGGATGGCTCTCCACGCAGGCGGACAGAGCGCAGGGTGGGGAGCCTGAGTCAGGTGCGGCCCTGGGAAGGAAGGCAGACAGCGGGAGAGAGCCCGCGGTGACCTCGGACAGGACTCTTCCGAGGGCCTTGTTTATGGAGAGCCTTGTTTACAGACAAGATGCGGTGAGCAGGGGCGCTGTGGGGGCTGCGCAGCCCCGCAGGGGACTTCTTGACCCCCACCGGGGCGGGGCGGGGCGGGGCTGTTAGGACTCTCCCTCTCCCTCTCCCTCTCCCTCTCCCTCTCCCCGTGCTCATCTCAAACTTTCTCAAATTTTCAGTGTCATTAAAAAATAAGACTGTGAATAGGACTCTGCATATAATCTTATCACACCGCAAGAGAATAGTGTGTGTATGGGGGGGTGGTCCTTCCAGGCTGGGTCAGTGTCCTGGGTGCTGTGGGCAGGGAGGTTCCTTCCAGGCTGGGTCAGTGTCCTGGGGGCTGGACTCTGTGGGTTACCTGCCAGCACAGAAGTCCCAGGCTCCAGAGTCAGAAACAGAGGCCACAGCAGGACTGGCCTCACATGGAGGCCGCAGGGACAGGTCCTTCCTCTTCATTTCCTAACCCCTGAGGATGACCAGCCATGCAGGGTTCCTCCCACCTCCACCTGTGTGTCTGTCTACACAGACTACTGACTTGTTTTCTAAGATGTTAGCTTGTAGGCGCCTGTGTGGCTGAGTTGGAAGAGCACCTATTCACATTGGGTAGTGAGTTGAAGCCTACACTGGGTGTAGAGATTAATAAAGAGATAAATGAACGTAAAATATTTTAGTTTAATATCTCTATTTCCAACGTGGGGCTGGAACCGTGACTCCAAGATGGAGGGGGAGGTCCCACCACCGAGCCCGCTGGGTGCCCCAAGTAACCGACCTGTACGGCATCATTAGATTCAGGGCTCACTCATTCAGCATAACTCTCCTCTTAACCTGGGCACACCTGAAAGATCCTACTTCCAAATGAGGTCACATTGATAGCACTGAACATTATGACCATAGGAACAGACCCTATGTGCCCAGGAACCACACCACACTCCAGGATGGCCTTCCCTGAGGTGGCAAAGTTGGAAGTGCCAGAAGCCATCATATAAGTAAATCTCTGAGGCAGGTGCACTGTGTGTACAAGGGAAAGGAAAGCACTTGAGGAACTCAGGACTCACGTCTGGAGCAAAATCCAGGTGTTTCAGCAGCAGGAGAATGAACTGATGGAAACATAAGGACGTGTGGCAGAAACTGAGGAGTGTAAAAGTTCACAAGGCACTTACGGAAGAGAGTGGATAAAGATCCACTCAGAATGGGGGCCATGGTGCTATGGATATTACTACATGTTCTATCCTCTAATGCATGTGATACAGAGGACGGGTCACCAGATCTGCAAAGAGAAACATCCCTTCATCTCAGCATTTCAGTACCGTACAGAGCAAGGGGAGACGCCAGATTTTTCTGCCCTAGGAAGACAAAAAATACCTTGTTGCCTGCCCCTGGACGTCCACAGGCCCATTTCGTGGAACTGACCTGCTCCTCAGGGAAGACTGTGTGGTGTGCAGACTCCGGGTTTGGGGGAACCCAAGCCTCACGGTGTGCAGTTCCCATCCCACGGCTGGCAGCATCTGTCACGTCCTCTGCTATACCCCACTCACCTTCCCAGTCAGAAAATGATCATGTCACCCCACCTCCTCCACACTCTCAGGCGTCCTCACCTCCTGCTCCTCCCTGGGAGGGCCCTGTAAGTCAGACGTCACACAGGGTTCCCCAGGGAAAGGGGGATCACACGTGTTTGTGTGTGTGTGTGTCTGGGCACGTGGGAAGGGATAAAGAGAGAGAATAATTGATTTGGGATATGCACGCAGAGAGAGAGATATAGGGCACAGATGTAGACATGTTTAGGGTACGCATGTAGAGATGGTGTAGGGTATGTATGTAGAAATGTCTAGGGTATGTACATAGAGGTGTTTATGGTATGTACGTAGAGATGTGTACAGCTGTCTCCTCTCCCTCACCTTCCTACTCACTCTGCTCCAGCCCACAAGACTCTAGCGCTGCCCATCTGCTGAGGAGTCTGGAGCCACCCCCAAACCAGTGTGCTGGGCTCCTCTAGCCTGCCCTGGTGGCACCCGCACCCCATGTATTATCCCTGTTCTGGGAAACATGCTCGCCCATGTGGAGCTGCAAGGCTGGCAGTGCCCAGGTTCCCTCCACCTGGGGCAGCTCCTCTTCCCCCAGTCCCCTCCCTCTTCCCAGCCTGAGAGCTGCCCTGGCCCGGTTCTGCCTGCCGTCCTGCACCCATGCTTGTCCCTTCCAGGGTCTCAACTCCTGCTATGTGCTGTGACCCCAGCTTTCTACCCTCTACCTCCGCTGTCTCCTCCAACAGTTAGCTGCTTGCTAACCACCTACTTTGATTGACCCAGCAAGTCCAGAAATCTAGCCTTGGCTCCCCAGCCCTGCCCAGAAGCCTGCTCACAGCTTCCTAGAGGCACCCCTGAGTCACCAATTAGGACCCAAACCACAGCCATTCCTCTAATGTCCTGCTGCCCGCAAGGTGCGTCTCGCCAGGTGCGTCTCCTGCAGCCCGGGGCCCAGCATCGCCCATGGTATGCAGCTCCCCAGCATCTCCTGCGCCTCCCTGGCCCAGCTTTCTCACAACGACCACGGGAAGATTAATGTCCCCTCTGCCATGGCCCTGCTGGAAACCCTGAGAACGACATCCAGTCACCCACCGTGTCCTCTCCCCACTCCAGCAGAGGAAGGCCTTCACACACAGCTCCCAGTGCTGGAATGCTCATCCCCACCCACCCTCCTTCCAACACCTGCTGGACCCTTGCCTCCTCCCTGTCCCAATGTCACTTTCTAATGTCACTACCTTGGCAGGCTTCTCCTGATTACCCCATTTCATTTTATTCATTTTATTGGTGTGGCATCTGTCACCAATGTGTTATATACCACAGGGGCATTGATTTATTATCACATTTCCTTTCAAGCTTCCAGAAGCCGGGATCTTACGTCCACCGTAGTCTCTCCAAGGATGGAAGAATTGGTGGCAGATCGGAAGTATTTCATAAAAATAAACCCAATGAGCAACAGTCACAGAAACCAAATGAACATACCTGTGAGCATGAGATGTGTGACGGCCGTTGGGCAGGGTCTACATCAGGGCTCAGCCTATGGTGCCTGACACAACGCCATCTGGTGCAGGGAAAGGGGCATTTCCACGGCTTCTGTGCACTGCCCCCAGCCTCCAACTTACCCCTCCCTAGCTCACTGGCCACGCAAGCCCTGGAGCTGCCCCCCTGGGCCCTTGCTGTGGTGGGGCCTCCACCTGGGACGCTGAACTACCTCCCTCGTCTCAGGTATCACTGTCACAGGGGATCCAGCCCTGACCCTGGCACACCGTGACCACTGCCACCCTGCCTCTAGCACCAGCTACTTGGCATTGCTCCAGCTCTGCCACACAGATCCAACAGAGCAGATCCTCTTGATTCTGCTGCTTCCCAGCACCCTGGTGACTAGCTGCCTGGGCTCACGGAGGAGCCCTAAGTGCCCAGAAGCCTGGACGTACCTGGCAGATGGTCAGTATGTTTCCTGAAGGCCTGAGCTATCCTCAACATGCACCCAGTGAGACAGACAGCTTCATATCCATCTTCTGGTGAAGAAACTAGACACAGAAACCTGTGAGACCACCTGGTTAGAGCATGATGGAGCAGGACTTAACCCAGGAGCTGCCTCTCACCCCTGTGCTGAGTGACATGCAAAGGAGGGGCACATTCTGAGCCCTGAAGCATGTCAGTTCCCACTAAGCAGCAGGGATGGATCTGATGCTGCATGCTAGCCATTCCTGGGCTCATTTACTCGCTTCAGAGCTGCCCTGGGCAGAGCTGTGAGCACGGACTGCCAGCACTCAGCAGCTGGTTCTGCAGGCAGCACAGGGCTCAGAGCTCCAGCAGGCGGTGTGGACATCCAGAGCTCTGCCACAGGCTGGGCTGCTTGCTAACCACCTCAGCCCAACCTGCCTGGGCTGACCCTAGCTCCCTCCCAGAGGGAATCTGCTCTCCAAGCCGGGGTGCCTGGCTGGTGCTCCTGAGGTTCATGGCTTGTATGCACGAATCCTGCTAACCCGGTGTCTGGAAAAGCTCATGGGTGGCTCCACATAACAACTCTAGGTGGCCCTGCCGGTGCCTGTCATCTGGGGGAACATTCCCTGTTCACAAAAAACTTCACTCCTTCACTTCGGTGCATCTCCTGTTAAAGCCAGAATCCAGGCATTTGGGAAATGGCAGCCCCAGGAATTCCGTTAGTTGGGACTGATTACTCTCCCATTGTGCAGGAAATAAGAGGCACCTGGGCTCTCGGACTGAGAAGGATCCAGACCCCTTGGTCCATTCACCTCTCTCTCCATTCAGCCAGGCCACTTTCTTTGGGAGAAGTGCTTTTCTTTTTTTTTAATAATAAATTTATTTTTTATTGGTGTTCAATTTGCCAACATACAGAATAACACCCAGTGCTCATCCTGTCAAGGCCCCCCTCAGTGCCTGTCACCCAGTGACCCCCACCCCCTGCCCTCCTCCCCTTCCACCACCCCTAGTTCGTTTCCCAGAGTTAGGAGTCTTCCTGTTCTGTCTCCCTTTCTGATATTTCCTACCCATTTCTGGGAGAAGTGGTTTTATTTCTGCTTGGCCTCCAAACAGGATCTGAAGCACACCAGTGACCTGCAGTCAGGTGCCCAAGAGGTGCAGGGAAACTTCCCTAGGCCTTCTCTTTGGTGGGAGAGGCCCACCTGGGTGTAGACCACCTAGATGGTGCAGATGTAGTGCTGAGACCTGGGACAGGCTTCTCTGACCCTCAGAAACCCGGAAGATTCAGGGTGACCCCGAAAGACCTTTTCTGGGCCACTGGGCCGTGGGCAGCATAGTGCAAAGTGTCAAGGAGCCCTTTGGGGGGCAGGCAATGGCACTGGACTCCAAAGGCTCAAAACCTCTCTGTGCGCCACCATGTGAACATCCAAGTGGCCTTCCCCCCTAAAGCGAGCTCGTAGCTTCCCGGCTGCCCACTGGGACCCGGGCTGACCATAGGGTTGTCCCGACGCGCACAAGGGCCACGCAGGGGCAGCCTTTCTTAACTGACATTCCGCAAACGCGCTCCGTCCCAGCAGGGCGCGGGCTCCACCCGCTTCACTCGGGGACTGCCGGGTGTCCCGCCGCGGATGGGGCGGGAGGAGGGCGCCGTCTCCCCCACCTCCCCCCAGCCCTGGCCTCAGCAACGGCCACGGCCGGGCGGGCCGGAGGGGCTCTGGCGGCAGCAGGACTGGGTCCCCCCGGCCGTGGGGTCGCCAGGGCCACAGGCGCGCGCGGAGACGGAGCAGCCCCCGGAGCGCCGATGCCGGGTGCCCCCCCCGCCCCGCCCCTTCCAGCACTCGGGCGCGGCTCAGGGGTCGCGCTCGGCCCTCGGCGGTGCCGCAGGCCCTGGGGCGGCCGGGCTGGGGGCGTGGCGGCGGGAGGGCCCCGCGCGCGCCCCGCCGCCCCCCCCCCCCGGCAGCCCGCCAACGCCCCCTCCCCCGCGCGCGCCCCGCGTCGTTGGTGCCGCCGGGCGCCGGCCCACAAAGCCCCCGGCCGGACGCCGAGGCCCGGGCGCGCGGAGCCGGGGCGGGCGGGGCGCGCCGGCCGGACCACGCCGGGGGCGGGGGTGTCGGGTGTCACCCCCAGCGCACACCTCGGCCGGGGGCGGAGGGAGCGAACCACTGAGACGAGGAGACCTCCCGGGTCCTAGAGCGGAGCAGGAAGTGTCCCAGGGGAGGGAGCCGGAGCTCTCCGGCCCTTCCTTTCCTGCGCGTCCGGCGGACTCCGCGGCGGCCAGGCTCGGCGGTCCCCGCCACCGCCCCCGCCCCCGCCCCCGCCACCGCCACCGCCACCGGGGACGCGCCTGGGCGGTGAGTGCGGCCCGAGCGGCCCGGGCCCCCGCCCCCACCCTGCGCCCCCGCCCTGCGCCCCCGCCCCGGCCCCGGCCCCACGTCCCCGCGCGCTCCGCGTCCCGGCGTCCCCCGGCCCCGCGCCCCGCGCCCCGCGCCCCGCGCCCGGCCGCCTGCCCGGAGCCCAGCGGCGGGGACGCGGGGACGCGGGGACGCGGGGACGGCGCGGGCGGGGCCGCACCGTGACACAGATGCCGCGTTTCAGGCGCCTCCGTGGCTCCCACCGCTCCACTCCCGGGCGCAGCCGCGGTGCTTGGATGAGCCAGGGACGGGGAGGGCCCCTGCGAGCGCGGGCTGGAAGGATGAGGAGCGGCTGCGGGACGCTTCCGCTGCAGCACGACAGATTCCAGTTAGACGCCGGGCGGGACTTCCAGGCGGTGAGGTGAGCAGCGCGGCGCTGGCGAGACTGCGGGAAGGGAGCGGGAGGGGACGAGGACAGCTGGCCCGGGCCTAGCCTAGCGTGGCCCCCGCTTCCTGGCCGTCCTCCCCCCGGAGCTGCTGGAAGCGCTACTCCCCGCCCGCTGCCGGAACGCCCCCAGGAACGGCGTGAGTTGACCCCTTGGGCCTCTGCCCGGTGCCGGGTGACAAAGGCTAGCGGGTTGTCTGCTGGGCTGATGCCCGAGGGCGGGCGTCAGGCTTCGGAGGCCCTGCAGGTGTGCGGCGGGGGAGGCGCGCTGTGATCTGAGACAGCGTGCGGGGGGGGGGCGCCTGCCGAGCCCATATCCTGATTTGTGTTACCTGGTTGCCCACCTGGCCTCAGTGCTCACCTGTGAAATGGGGGTGTCGGAGTCTTGCACACACTGGTGTCCACAGCTCTTCGAGGCCTTTCCCCATTTGCTCTACTTTGCTGGAGTCCCTGGGGCCACAGTGGTGGCGTTTGGCCACTGAGGTCACCCTGGGTGTGTGCCTCGAGGAGGTGCAGATGGCAGCACCCCACCTTGGCCCCTAGAGGACTTTACCCCGGTCGGAGATGACAGGGGGCTGCAGGGTGGCGGCAGGGTTGCAGGCCAGGGCGACCGAAGTAGACCCCAGAGTGTGCTGCTCAGACTTTGTAGTGAGGGAGGGAGCTGTTTTTAAACATGAAGGTACTTTCTCTGGGTCCCCAGGGTGTGGCCGCAGCCTTGGCTTCTCCCCACTCTTTGTCTGTTTCATCCCATCCTGTCCACTATGCTGCCTGGGGTTCCTTCCCCAGGTCGGACGCCACTGCTCAGGCCTGGCCACCAGCACGGTTGACTTCTGCTCCTGGATCTGCTCAGAAGGCTCCTCCCAGGCATGCGCATCTTTGTCTTTCCAGCTCCTCTTGGAAAGGTCTCAAGGACCAGGACAGCGACTTTGGCTCCAAAGCCTCAAGATAGCAGCCCCCTGGGCTCCTGCGTCTCAGGTCCTGCCCAGGAGGCCCTGGCCCCCGAAGGTACCACAGAGCCTTCATTACACCTGTCTCCTGCACACGGCCCTGCCCGTGTCCTGTCCTGCGCTTTCCCCCCAGACTCCTCACCTTGTGTGTCACCCAGCTCCGGGACTTACGTGCTTGTACTGTGGAATGGTGTTGGGGGTGGTGGCATGCTTCCCTCTCTGTGTGTGCAAGGAGCAGGCATGCTGATGCCTCTCACATATCCCAAAGCTTCTCCCAGGGGCTGGTCTGGGGGCTTCACCACTCTCCCCATCAGCACCCCCAAAAACCTCCCACAGGAGACCAGAACGTTGAAGCCAGTGATTTTTGTTTGGAAATAGGGTCGTCTTCTGCTGCTGACCCCCATCAAACCCCATCATGCCCACAGCCCTGTGCCCCCGAGTCTTGGCTCCAAAGGAAAGCGAGGAGCCCAGGAAAATGAGGAGCCCACCCGGAGAGAACCCCAGCCCCCAGGGGGAGCTTCCCAGCCCTGAATCCTCCCGCCGCCTCTTCCGCCGCTTCCGCTACCAGGAGGCAGCGGGCCCCCGGGAGGCCCTGCACCGCCTCTGGGACTTGTGTCGGGGCTGGCTGAGGCCCGAGAGACACACCAAGGAGCAGATCCTGGAGTTGCTGGTGCTAGAGCAGTTCCTGGCCATCCTGCCCCGGGAGATCCAGGGCTGGGTGCGGGCCCAGGAGCCTGAGAGTGGCGATCAGGCCGTGGCTGCTGTGGAGGCACTTGAGCGGGAGCCAGGGAGACCCTGGCAGTGGGTGAGTGGAGGGTGCTGAGCGGGGCGGGCCAGGAGGCGGGAGGGGAGAGGCAGTGTCTGCGTGCCCTGGCCAGGCTAGGAAAGTTTGCTAGAGCTCCGGGCCTCAGTGAGGCCCATGCTGGGGCGTCCATCTCTTGAGAAGGTGGGTTTCCTCCTTGACGGGCCTGACCAAGGGTGTGGTCTTGTCAAGCTTCCTCACAGCCCTGCACGGGGTCTAGTTGCGCCTCCTGCGGGCAGCAGGCCCAGGGAGGGAGGGTGCTTGGCCAGTGTCCAGCATAGCCACCAGCCCCCACCTGGTCAGCTAGCCCTGAAAAGCTCTCTCTGGGGTTGCAGCTCAAGCACTGTGAAGACCCCGTGGTGATCGATGATGGGGATGGCCCTCCAGACCAGGAGCAGGAGCGGCTGCCTACAGAACCCCAGAGCGACCTTGCAAAGGGCCAGGACACCCAGCCCGTGGCGCTGGCACAGGGCCCTGGGCTCCCAAGCAGACTGCAAGGCCAGCTCAGCGGGGATCCAGGTACCAGCCCAGGGATGCCCCATGCTGGGTGCTTGGTGGGGGCCCTTGACTTCCGTGGGGGGAGCAGCCAGGCACCCTCACCCAGTGGGGTGTCTTGTTGCCCCCAACCACTTTCACCCCAGCTGAAAAAAACAGCTGCTCTCAGGATTTGTTACAAAGTTGCAGGGGAATCTAAAACTGCCTCGGAGGGAACAGGGTGGCATTTTCAGGGCACGGGGCCTGAACATCACCAAGACACATTTGGCTGTCTGTAGGAAGAGTGCCAGTGGCCAGGGGCCGTGGTTTGGCAGCTTGAACCTCTAGCTGTGACCCAGGGCACACCGCAAGCCCCAGTGCCCCATGTGCCCTCGGCTAGTGATCATCACCCTTACTGGGTTCTTGGAGGGTTAAAGGGTTATGCCCACTGAGTGCTGAAAGCAGGAACCCCAAGCTGCCCATGAGTTTGTCAGGTGACCATCGTGGGCGGTTGTGTTGCTCTTGGGGTGAAGGCCGTCTCCTCTAAGGTGTGAGGGTGGGTTGGGGTGGACTTGCCCCAGCGTCCTATCATTAGATCTCCGAAGAAGAGCCGGGAGTGCCTTGGTGTGACTCACACACGTGGGCCTTCAGAACACAGGCAGCGCTTCAGTTTGGGAAAAAAAAAAGCATATTAGTTTTCTGTGTATGTGAAGTTAGCATGAGTTCTGCATACATCATCTGCTTCCTGCTTGAGAGTCGGCGTGCTGGGCTGCTGTCCAAGCACAGACACTGTGCAGCCCAAACAGAAATGTGTGTTCTCCCTGTCCTGCAGGGTGTGGACAGGGCTACCCTCTCGCCAGGCTCCTCTGCAGGGCTTGTCACCGACTGCCTGCACCCTGGTCTTCACTGCCCGAGTGTCCGTCTGTGCCCTGATCCGCTTCTGCAAGGACCTGGGTCCCTGGAGCAGGGCCACTGTGTGGCCGCTCCGCGGGAGACTTTATCTCTATATGTGGTCCTACCACGAGGGTTGGAACCTCACCTTGTGGGTGTGGGAGGCACACCGTGAGGCCCATCACGCAGGCCTGCAGGAAGCAGCCATCCTCGCCGCCTGCACGTGGCCCAGGTCAGCCTGGGGAGGGTCCTCGGGAAGATGGAGAGGAGCGTCGGGCACTGCCACAGCCTAGACACACGCCTCCTGGTGAAGTTCTGGAGATGCCAGTGGCCGCGGCTGGGCTTTGGTTCGGAGGGCCAGCACTTGTATCTCCCTGAGCAGCAGCACATGGACAGGTTGTGAGTCAGATGTTGGGAGGATCTGGGACATGCGTCGAGGGTTTCTCATTGGGATGAGGCTGCAGTAAAAGCCAGAGTTCCCGCTCATGCTGAGCTTCCCGAAAAGCCAGCTTTTCCTGGAGCCTGGAAGGTTTCCGGAGGGTTGGCATGGCGTCCCTGTTCTTCTGTGTTGTGGGTCAGGTAGGCAGTGGCTTGGGGCACTGCCCAGAGGGCAGCAGGTGTGAGCGCGAGTACAGACCCCTGGCCTGCACCCCCTCACATTGGATGCGCACCTGTCGCTGCCGGCTGAGCTGGTTCCTGCCCAAGTCTTGCCCTACTGTGTGGGACACTGCTGTCCCAGGCCTGAAAGTGAGGGACGTGGGCCTCTCATGTCCGCTCTGGTGGGGATGTCACACGGGACCCTGGGTCAGCCTCCTGGATGTGCTCCCTGCGCACAGACGGTGGCGGAGCTTCCCAAGGCTTCCTGTGGATAACATTCCGGGCAGAGGAGGGATGCCCTCCTGGGCCGGAAGGGGGGGAAACCCTGCATGGAGGCGGGTCGAGCACAGCCGCTGCCCCTCCCAGAGCTCCCATAGTGACAGCCATCCCCCTCTGGGAGCTCGGCAATGCTGAACTCGCGCGGTCCACGTTGATGAGTCCGTGGTCATTGCCGACAGATGACCACCTTGACTTTGATGCCGTGGAGCTTGAGCCTGTATTTCCCCAACCTGGGGGGCGCTGCGGCCCCTGCTCCCGTGGCAGGTGGCGGAATGCTGCAGTGCCGACGTGCTCACAATGGCGCGCAGACTGGCCAGACCACTAGGTTGCGTGCCCTAAGTGGACGCAATGCTGGGGAGGTGACGTTAAAATGAAATATGAGCATCACACACGCACACAGCCCGACCCTGGGCACTGCCTGCAGAAGCTCCCTCCTCACAGGCACTGAAGGTGTCGGAGATCCATGAGGGCTGCAGGTAAGTGCACGTGTCCCCCACAGTCGGCCCACGGAGAAGGAGACACACACGGTTCTCTCTTTCAGTCCTGCAGGATCCTGGCCTCCTGGACGCGAACCTGAGGGACGCCCAGCAGGTGATGGCCCTGCAGCTGCCCTCGGTGAGTGATGTTGCCAGGGCCCCTGAACCTCGCCGCTGCCATCTGTGCCAGCGGTGATGGTGACAGTGCAGGAGGACACGTGGCCTCCACCCCTGCGCTGTCCTCTTGGTGTCCCCGGGCTCCCCGCTGTCAAGGGCACTGCACAGCGGATTTGCTTCTGTCCCCATGGTCATGGTGACTGTCCCAGAAGTGCCCAGGGGCGTGGGGAGAAGGCCCAGATCCCCTGTACCAGGCAGGGGCTCTCCTTGTGACGCTGCACAGGGACAAGCCCAGCTCCCTCTCAGATGTCCTCAAGTGGACGAATGGTCCCATCCACTCCTTGCCCGTCCCTGCCTCCCCGTTTCTCATCAGGCCCCCTTCATTGTTCCGATCCTTCCCGCTGGCTGGCGCACGATGTGGCAGTCCCCTGGGAAAGTGGGTGACATGAAGTGTGGGCCTCACGGGTGCAGGATGGTCAGAGGGACCCAGGTTTGCCCTCCGTACCATGTGTTCCATGTGACTGAGGCCTGGGAGCAGGGTCGGCATAGGGCAGGAAGGAAGTAGCCTGTTTGGGGCATCAGCACGCATGCTTGGCCCTGCGGTGTCCCATGAAACAGGTCAGCAGTGACCTGTGGGGGGTGGGTAAACCCACAGTAGAGATCAATACATTTCACCCGAACGACATGCCAGAAGGGGCCAGAAGGGGCCATGACCTGCCTGAGTTCCCGTAGGGCACACAGGATTCCCCCCAAACAGGGTTTCCGCTCAGGCTGCTGAAAGTCACCACCACCAAGGGCTTAGGGTGCCAGAATCGTTTTAATAGTTTTTAAATTTGGGGGCCTCTGGTGGCTCAGTCTGTTGACTATTGGGAGTCTTCATTTTGGCTCGGGTCATGATGTCGGTGTCCTGGGGTTGCTTAGCCCAGAGTCAGCATGTCCCCGTCCCTGTGCACCCTTGCTTCCACCTGTGCTCTCTTCCCCCCCCTCCCCAGATACAAAAAGATAAAACCTTAAATAAAAAACTTTTAAGGTTTTTAATTGCAGTGAAATACACATTGCATTAAATTTATCGTCTTAACTATGCTTAACGTACAGCAGTGTCTGAGCATCCAGTGGTATTGTGTATGTTCACCCTGTCCTACAGCCCTGCTTCCAGAACTTTCTCACCCTCCCAGTGGAAACCCCTCACTTATTAGGTAACGGCCCTGTCCACCTGCCCCCAGCAACGCGGGCCGTCTTTTCTCTGAATGTGGCTGTTGCACCTGCATAGCGTCTGTGTCCTGGGCTGGCTGTGTCCAGGCGTGGTGGCCTGGAGCTCCAGCCACGTGTGTCAGCCCATGGGCTCTCCTTCCTGGGGCCGAGCGCTGCCACCTGCTGTGTGTCACGCACCCTGTGCACTCCCTTGTCGACGGGCCCTGGGTTTGCTTCGGCATCCTGGCCACTGTGAACATGGGTAGGCGTATGGCTCTTTCTGTGTACTTATGTTCACGTGGGGAAGGGACAGGGCTGGCTTGTCTCCATTCTGCTGAACAGCCCTGCCTCAGGAAACTCCCGCAGAAGGTCCCCTCCAGCTGCTGACAGGGATGCATGCGCCCTCGAGGAGCATCCCGCCGAGGAGCATCCCGCTGTGCCTTGTGTGGCGAGCCCACGTCTGCTCTGTCCTTAGCTGCCCGACCAGGGGGTAGCTGCAGTCTCTCCAGTCAGGGAGCTGGGGCATCGATGCTTCGAGCCTCACCGGGTCTGGGTTCCACAGCTCATGCGGTGGAAGGACCTCTGGCTCGTGGCCCGTCAGGCCCGTTCTGCACAGAGCTGGTGTGGGTCATGGCATGTGGGCTGTGGCAGGAGTGAGGCTGCTGCTCTGGGATGAATGCTCAGGCTTGTGGTTGCTGGGCTATAGACTGAGGGGTTAGCATCATGAGAAGCAGCCATGTGTGTTTCCAGAGAGGCCATGGGACCCCCCTTGCCCTGTGCAGCGTGAGCAAGGTCTGCTCTGCGTCCTGGCCGCTGTTGGCACTGGGGGTGGCCTGCCGTCTCCACTTGGTGTGTGGGGTCCTTCCCTGCGCAGCAGCTCACATGCTTGCCTGGCATCCACCCGTCCATCCTCTTCCATGAGATTCTTCTTCGTGACTTGTGCCCGAGTCCTAATTGGATGGTTTGCTTTTCTATGGTTATTTGCAGGGCTCCTTCCACGTCCTAGATGTTTGTGCTTCACTGGGTGTGTTTTGTGACTGTTCACCCTTGTTCTGGAGCTTGGTGTCTCAGCCCCTTACAAAAAACCTCCCATTTTTTTTTTTTTGTTTTCCTCCCAGGTTTCATCCATTTGATTTTACTTTATTTTTATTTTATTTTATTTATTTTTTATTACAGTTGAAGCATGAAAGTTTTTAATTTGGATTTGGTCCAGGCTCTCAGTGTTTCCTTTTAAGGATTGAGGTTTGTTGGTGTAATGGTTCTGTCCCAAGGACTCCCTGCTGTGCTTTTCCCTCCACATCACAGCCTTGCATTTGACCCCTGACCTGGGATGCGCTAGCCTTGTGCCTCAGGGCTGGGACTTTGGTGGAGGAGGAGGAGCAGGAGCAGAAGCTGGAGCATCTGGCCTGCCAGTGGCTGTCAGGTTGCTCCACCCGCTGTGTGGGCGTTTGGGGGGGTCACGCTCCTCCCTTCCTCCTTCAGGTGCATTTGCTCCTGGGTCAGAAGTCACTTGCATGCTGTCTGTGGATCTGTTCCTGGGCTTTTCACTCTGTCCCCACCTGCTTGTCTCTCCCTGAGTCTTGGATGTGGGCACTCGGATTCCTGTCATCCTATTTTTTTAAATTATTATATCAATTTAGTCCCGCCGCTTTTCTGTGTAAATTTTAGAATAAGCTTGATCCTTTCTACAAAAAGTCTTCCTGATATTTCAGTAGAAGTTCTGTTAAGCCCTTTTATCGGTTTGGGGAGCGCTGACATTTGGCCCCTGAATCATTCTGTCTGCAAATGTGCCTACCTCTCTCTGGGCCTCTCTCCTGTTCTTTCTTTTTGTTTTTTTTTAAAGATCTTTTACCTTTTTATTTAAGTAATTCTCTACGCCACACATGGGGCTCGAACCCACAACCTCAAGATCAAGAGTCACGCTCCCTAATGGAGCTGGCCAAAGGTACCCCGCATTTACGTATTTCTCCCTTGATTTTTTTCATCAGAACTGTGTACTTCTCAGCATACAGCTTCTGTACATGTTTTGTTATATTTATTTATTTATTTATTATTAATTTGTTTTTAAAGATTTTATTTATTTCAGAAAGAGCAAACATGAGTGGGGGGCGGCTCAGAGGGAGGAGCGGACTCCCCGCTGAGCAGGGATCTGGATGCAGGACTGGATCCTGGGACGCTGGGATCATGACCTGAGCCGTAGGCAGATGCTTCAGGGACAGAGGTGCCCCCTCGTTAAGGGTTTCTGTATTGTACTCCTGGGATAGATACTGATCTTCACAGTCTGTCACTAACTATCAGGGCGATTGATGCTGGGCTCCTGATGTCCCCTCCCATTTTCTGACAGAGATGGCTTATGATTGGTTTGATTCTTTGGCTGGGTGGTAGAATTGGTAGTGGAACGGGAAGACTGGAGATGTGGTGGGGTGGGGGGACGTGGTGTTGATTACAGAGCCGAGTCCTCCGTGGTGGCCCAGCTGGCGCTGCCTGCGGTTGGCTGCTGTTGGCGAGCGCTCCTCAGACTGTGGGCTCCTTCCAGGACATCATCGTTGTTCATCTCTATCCCCGCTGCGTATTGGCAGGGTGTGTGATACCCTGCTTCAGCTCTGACACTGGAAGTGGGCGCCTTCTCTGTCAGTCTTGGATGTTTTCAATGTTACTGGGCTTTTCAAAGAACTAATTCATTGTTTCATTGATTTTTTTTTTCTCTTTTGCTTTCAGTTTCATTGATTTCTGCCCTGTCTTTACTGTTTTCTTCTTCCTGCGTGCTCTGGGTGTATTTTGCTATTCCCTTTCTTGGCTCTTGAGGTAGGCGCTTCGATTATTGATTTGAGACTTCCCCGCACACGTAGGCATTTTAATATAAACATTTCCGAGCTATAAATGTGCCTCTGAGAACTGCTTTAGCTGTGTCCCACAGACTGCAATATGATGTAGCTTTACTTTCACTTATTTCACTGTATTTTTCCATTTCCCTTGAGCCTTCTTTGACCCAATCGTTATTTTAAAATGGGGTGTTGAATTTCCAAAGGCTTGGAGATTTTCCTGTTATTTCCTACCACTGATTTCCGGTTTGATTCCACTGTGGTCTGAGAACACGTGGTGTATGACTTCAGCTCTTCCTCCTTATGGGGAATGTCTCCCCTCCTTCCAGGATGGGGCAAGACAGCTGTGGTCTGTCTCAGTGTGGGTATGTGTGCATTGGAAACCGCATCCACACTGCTGCTGGCAGTTGGGAGGCCCAGAGATGTTGATGGGAACCTGCAGGCTGTGCTGCTGTCCAGTCGTTCTGTTCCTGCTTATTTTGTGTCACTTGTTGAGAGTCAGGTGTCGAGGTCTCCAGCTGCAGGAGTTCCTGCTTCCTGTTTCCAGCTTCTGGTTTGGCTAGTACACACAGAGGATTGCAGGGCCTCTTATTATATAATGTCCATCTCTAATAATTTTCTTTGCTTTAAAGTCAAGTATATCTGGTCTTAACATATCTGCTCCTCTTCCCTTTGATCAGTGGTTGTATAATGTGTATTTCCCATCTTTTTTCCTTTAGCTTGCCTGTACCATTATGTTTGAACTGAGTTGCTTTTCCTTTTTTTTTTTTTTTTTTTTTAAGATTTATTTATGTATTTGAAAGAGTGTGAGCTGGGGGCAGGGTCGGGGGTGGACAGAGGGAGAGGGAGAAAACCCCAAGTAGACTCTGCCTGTGTTCTCTCCCTCTCTCTCTTTCTCTCTCTCTCTCTCTCTCTCTCTCTCTCTGTCATAAATAAGTAAATCTTTAAAAAGAAATGATAAGGGCAGCCCGGGTGGTTCGGTGGTTTAGCGCCGCCTTCAGCCCAGGGTGTGATCCTGGAGTCCCGGGATCGAGTCCTATGTTGGGCTCCCTGCATGGAGCCCACTTCTGTCTCTGCCTATGTCTCTGCCTCTCTCTCTGTGTCTCTCATGAATAAATAAATAAAATCTTAAAAAAAAAGTGATCACATTAAAATATAAATGATTTAAAGGCATCACTTAATTTTTTTTTTTCAAGTAAACTCTACATCACACACAGAGCTTGAACTCAGGACCCTGAGATCAGGAGTTGCATGCCCTTAGGACTGAGCCAGCCAGGCGCCCCACATTCATCAGTTAAAACACTGCAATCGGCAGAGTGGATTAAGAAACCTGACCCCCCCCCCCCCAAAAAAAAAAAAAGAAAGAAACCTGACCTAGCTATGTGCTATCTCAAACTCACTCCTGGGGCACCTGCATGGTTCAGGGGATTAAGCCTCTGCCTTCAGCTCAGGTCATGATCTCAGGGTCCTGGGATCGAGTCCCATGTCAGGCTCCCTGATCAGCAGGGACTTTGCTTCTCCCTTACCCTCGCTCAAATAAATAAAATCGTGAAAAAAAAACAAACCCTCACTTCTGTGGTACCTCAGTGTCACAGTTGGTGAAGCATCCAGCTCTTGGTTTCGGCTCCGGTTGTGATCTAGGGTTGATGGGATAGAGCCCCGAGTCTGGCTCCATGCTCAGTGCCCCTCCCCACACTCTTGGCAGAAGGAGAGACTCTCCAGCAGACTCCCTGCTGAGTACAGAGCCAACCCTGGACCTGAGATCATGACCTGAGCAAAATTCAAAAGTCAGATGCTTAACTGGCTGAGCCACCCAGGTGCCCCCATTTTCATGTAATTATTGATGTGTCTTTTTCCCTGTTCTGTTCCTTGTTTCTGATTTTTTTCTTGCTTTCCTGTGGGCCACTGAAGCATTCTGTAGAATTCCATCTTAATTTACTGTAACTTTATGAAAGTATTCAGAAACACTTGCTGATGCTGTTAAGGCAGACTGTATTCAGGGCTGTTGCCGGGGATTTGGGTAGCACCTCAGAAACTTTGCAGGGGAGGAGAGAGATGGAGCTCCACTGCATAGCCGAGGGACAGGGGTCAGCAGACAGAACACGAGTATGAGAAAACATCAGGGATGGGACTGGGCTCTGGCTAAATCACCTCAGGGGGTTCTCCCTAAAGACAGGCCAAGGGACCAGGGAAATAACTTCACCTCAGGGAGCACATCGGTGAGGAACCGGTGGGACACCAGGGCTTCGCAGGTGCAGTTGGACGGACAGGTCAGTGTTCTGGGTAAACCTAGGTTTATTCAGAGATGCACAGATGGCACCAGGAGATTCAGGAGGCTGAGCAAAGAATGAGAGACCTTGTCAGAGGTGCCATGGAGGTGATGCCCCGGGTACCACGTCCTGTATCCCTCAGGGCAGCTGCGGAGGCAATGCCCTGGGTGTCCCATTAGGTATAGACCTGACCACGGCCCTCTGCTCCCTCCTGTTCGCACACTGATTGGAGCAGTTCCTGCAAACACACAACAGCTCCTGCGGGTGTTAAGGTGCGGGTGCGGCTCAACAGTCACCGTCACCTTGTAGGTGGCCAGCATGAGCACCCCCCACATGTCCTGCTTGCCCTCCCAGGCTCCCACGGCCTTCCCATCAGGTGCACTGACGATGTGCCTGAGCTGGCCTTGTCCCCTTCATTCCCGAGGTGTCTCCTGCATTGGGGGCCCAAGTGGCTGCTGTGGTCAGCACCTGGGGTCTGTGGGCTGGGCCTCCGTGTGGCTCCGTGCGTCCTCGTCTTCGGCTAAGCCGACCTCGCCCCCATGGGGATGGAGTCCATGTTTCCTGGGGACTGGCAGGGTACTCGGTGCTCACAGGCTCTGTCCAGGGCATGGCACGGATTTTTCCAGGTGAGCTGTGTGGGCCCCCCATGCTCTCGGCTCCAGGGCCTGCGTGCATTTGCAGGCTTGGGAAGCCCGAGGTTGCATGTCACCCATCCCCTCTGAGCTGCCTGTGTGCACGGTAGGGCTCTGCACATGCCACTGTGGAGTGTCCGCTGCTGCTAGGTGCACTCCTCACATCTCCGTCTGCTTTTGTCAGCTCATGTCTGCTCATGTCTCCGTCTGCTCTCTCTCCCCCACTCGTATTGCTTGCGGCGGTTGCTCTGTCCTCATGGTTGGCAGGGTCTATCCTGCGTCCCCTCCGCTCTGCTGCGGAGCACGTCACCGAGTGCTCAGGATTCCAGGTACTTCTTATGATGTGTTTCCCATTTTCATTCACTTTCAGATCTTTCCAGTTCTTTGTGTAGCATGTGGTTTTCTACCAAAATACGGAATTTTCACTTGATGTCATGAGACCCGAGTCCCCGTGAAGCCTGTCCAGCAGGGTTTTCTCCTCTTGACCGTGGTCCAGCAGCAGCCAGCTGGGTCAGCATATCGTGACCCTGCAAATGAGGGTAGGGGCCAGGCCTGCACGGGGTCCCCTTGCGCTTCCGTGGGAGGCTGCTCCCTGGGCAGGGCTGAAGGGATGGAAGCCCTGGCTGCCCGCCCAACCGACCCCAAACCACCCGGCGTGGGCTGGTGAGGGTGGATGGCTAAACTCGCACTAGCTCCTGCGGACTATAGCGAAATTAGGACTTGGTAATGCTGGTCCCCCTCCCAGGTCACGTGGGTGTTTCCTGAATCCACGGCCCGGGATCTCCGTTGTTCTTACATGAGTTAGCAGAACATATGTGTGCTGTGTGTTTGAGAAGGATGCAGGAGTCTCTGAAAACCCATAAGGAGAGGCACACAGTCCCAGTTTCCTGAGCGGGTCTCTGGGTGTCCGTCAAGTGGCTTCCAGACTTTTCTGCACCCCTTGTTTGTCCACTGCTGGGATCACGCGCAGGGTCCATGGGGAGCAGGGTCCGTGGGGAGCGCAGCTGCCCAGCAGGAAGCGTGATCCCTGTGACTCGGAATCCCCTGGCATCTCACTCTGTGGCCGTGTCACACTGTGCATGGCGGGTGGAGCAGGACCCCCGCAGCCGGCCCCGGGGCTCGTGTGTGCATCCCAGACGTTGCGAGCCCCCTCTTCCAGGTTTGGGCCCTCACCTGTCCAGGGGTGGAGGGGAAGAAACCCAGACATCTCTCTGTAATCCGGTCCATCTTTCTGTCCAGAACCTGCAATCCACGGCCGTCTGGAGGCTCTGAGTCCTTTGCCGTTTCAGCTGCGCTGGCACTTAGAGTCTTTTCACGTGACTAGACTGGGGAGAAAGCATCTTCCCCCACTCTGCTGGGTCTCCGCCTGGGGCGCAGCCCGGTGACCCGACCGCAGGCCAGTGCGCATGAATAAACAACGTGCTTCGTGCTCTTGTGGGGGCCCCATGGAAACGGCCTGCAACCCCCACGCAACAGTCAGACCTGTGGGTGGACGTACCCTGTCCCCATGGGCAGCGCGTTCATGGAGAAGCATGATGACAGGAGAGGGGCGGAAGCTTCTGGGGTTGGCAGCTGTGTGACAGCAGACACGTCTGGAGGGCGGTGGGGCGCTGGGCTGCTCAGTCAACTACGTTGTCTCGGGGCCAAGAGGAGCGGTGGCCTCTGGGGCTGAGGGCTGCTCTCCTGTCTGGCCAGGGGAGGCGTGGGGGCGCAACTCCAGGAGGACACAGGTGCACAGACGAGAGGGAGGGTTGACAGCCTTCTCGGTGACCTTGTGTTCTGGCCACACTGTCCTTGTGCCACGCAGCATGTGTGGGGATGGTGTGCCAACCCCCGTAGGGACACACAGGAAGCCATCCTGCAAGCCCAGGGCCTCTCTGTGCTGAGAGGACAGGCGGCCCCACACAGCCTCTTCCTGGGAGTCCCCTACGGAGGTGGTGGGCATCTGTGCTGCAGCTCGGTGGCTCCCGTGTGCATGTGAGAGACCAGGAGCTCCCCCCTGTCCAAACTCCCAGCTCGACTGCAGATGTTTCTGACGTCTGTTTTGCAGCAAGCATCTTACGTGGGATAGATTGCAGGATCGGGATGCACATGCTGCAGGGTCACCCTGGCCCCGTTGTTCCCCCCGAACCTCTGCAGCCTACACACCCCTTCACCTCCATTCACACCTCAGGCAGCTGCTTATGGAAGCAGGGTGCATGTGTTACGTGCTGGGGGTTTCCTCCAGAGGCGATGTGCATCCAGGCTCATCCCTCGTGTCCGCGTGTCCCCGTGGGCCTTCCCGGGCCTCACTGGGCCTTGCTTGGGGTTGATGTCCCTGTGACAAGCAGGACACCTGCTGTGTGGTGTCCACCTGACTGCTGGGGTTGGTGTCCACGTGATGGTTCCACGCTCTTGGTTCTTGTGTGTCTGCACTATTCATCCTCACCAGGGTGGTGCTTGAGGATGCTGTCGGTGTTTGTACTTTTTGAAATCCGATTTTGGGGGCGCCTGGGCAGCTCAGTCGGGTAAGCGTCCAACTCGATCTCAGCTCAGGTCTTGAAATTAGGGTCGTGAGTTCAAGCCCCATGTTGAGCCCTACACGGGCCATGGCACCTACTTTAAAAAAAATCTAATTCTGAGCTGTAATTTGTATACAGTACACCTATTTAAGAGTCAGGCTAAAACTGTGGAAGGAGCCTCGGTGTCCATCGAAAGATGAATGGATAAAGAAGATGTGGTTTATGTATACAATGGAATATTCCTCAGCTATTAGAAACGACAAATACCCACCATTTGATTCAATGTGGATGGAACTGGAGGGTATTATGCTGAGTGAAGTAAGTCAGTCGGAGAAGGACAAACATTATATGGTCTCATTCATTTGGGGAATATAAATAATAGTGAAAGGGAATATAAGGGAAGGGAGAAGAAATGTGTGGGAAATATCAGAAAGGGAGACAGAACATGAGAGACTCCTAACTCTGGGAAACGAACTAGGGATGGTGGGAGGGGAGGAGGGCGGGGGGTGGGGGTGACTGGGTGGCGGGCACTGAGGTAGGCCCTTGACGGGATGAGCACTGGGTGTTATTCTATATGTTGACAAATTGAACACCAATAAAAAACAAAAGATTTTTTTTAAAAGTATGGTTGAATTAACAAAAAAACAAAAAAAAGAGTCAGGCTAGGAGAGTGACACGTGTGTGCACACATGTAATGATGGCCCCGGGCAGGGGCATCTGCATCCCCTGGAGCTCCCTCACCCGGCCCTCCCTCTGTGGGCCTGAATGTGAGCTTCTCTCCTGGGATTTCACTTAAATGGATGTTACAGTGACGGCTCTTCTCACCCGCAGCCCACAACCCAGGCACCACCCTGGTGCCCGCATCAGCAGGTGTCCCTCTTCATTGCCCACAGCAAGTACAGCCAGGTCACCGTCCAAGGGCATTTGGGTCCCTGCTGTTTTGGCTGTTCTGAAGGAAATTTGTGGCACTTATGCGCATTTGTGTGCATCTGTGTTTCTGTTTGTCTTGGGTAATGACCTAGGAGTGAAATTGGGCGTAAGCGTGGGATCTGTCCCAGGAGAGACAGCAGATCCCTGCCTAGTACCACTCAGGCTCCTCCCCAGGGCGGGAGAGCCATCGCCACACCTCCCCCATTTCCTGGGATTCTCATTTTCTTTGAAAAAGTAAAAGTTTGGCCATTGAAGTAAGTACCTCATTAACAGTTTAGTTTGCATTCCCTCCTGGCAGGGGAAGGGTGTGTGGGGGTCGTTTCCTGTGTCCTCTGCGGCCCAGATGTCCCCCATCTGCAGGATTGTGCGACACCCAGTGCGGGACTGGAACTCGTGGCTGTGACCTCAGGAGCCACCCGCTCTGCCTGAGCCAGCCAGGCGCCCGTCCAACTGTACTTTAGGAACTGCTCACCGTCCCCCATTCGTCCAATACGCTCCTGAAGTGCGCTCTGCCATTGAGCACTCCCGGCTTGCTGCTTTAATGAGGTCTTTGGAAGGTCGATCATCTTTCATTTTCATGACGTCCAGTTTATCTTAATATTTTTTCCTTTTGACATTTATGCTTTTTATGTCCTAACAAACTTTTGTCTGCTCCAGCGTCGCAAAGAATGTTCTGGAATGTGGATTTTTGCATTTAGTTCTTTGATTCGTTCCTACTTGTCTTTTTCGGTTTGGCATCAGGCGCAGGGTTATATTTTCCTGTGTTGATATTTCCTTGTTAGTCACAACTCAGCGAAAAGATTCTGCTTTTCCGACTTGGTGCCTTTGTCGAAAACCACCCCTGTGTGTGTGAGTGTCAGGCTAAACCTTGGCTGATTTGCCCTGTCGGCTCCGATACAGCACTGCTCCAAGTGTAGCGAGGTGTGCGGGGCTCAGTGTGGCCGTTTCATTCTTTGTTTTCACAATCCCTTCAGATGCTCTTAAGTGCTTTTCTTGCCTGTACAGCTTCCAGAATTAGTGCCTTGCGGTCTTGTGCACAGGGATTGTGTGGGGCTGACATAGGTCTCTGTCTTGGGATGTGCAGACATCTAAGTGGCACGCAGCCCACAAACCTGGTGAGTCCTTCGTGTGTGCAGGTGACACGCGTAGTTTGTATGCGCGTTCCTCAAATCTGGAGGGTGGTGATGTTGTCATAAGTGCTCTGATCCTCTTTTAAATTTCTTCATCCAGTTACTTGTATAGAGCAGAATAGGAATGCAGTTGATTTCTGTGTCAGGCTGGCCAGCAGCCTTGTTAAGGTCACTCGTCGGTATAAGACCTTCCCAGAAGATTCCAGCGGATTCCCCATTTTGGGGTTCTGGGAATTTTGCCCTCTACACTGAGGTGACAGTGAAAGCGTCATAAAGGGGATGCAAGGGGGCTGTGGGCTGGACCGTGGAGCGGACATGGTGCGCCGGGAGGTGGGGGGGGGGCAGCTGCCACTTGGGGAAGGTGAGGCCACGTGGGAACTTCGTGAACCTCCCTGTGTAGTACCTGTGTGTGATGGCATGTCGCCGCGACTGGGGTGGGCCACCTCAGGGCCTCAGCACCCAGCCTGTGGCCATGGAGGCCCTCCAACCTTACTCAGGCTTCCAGGGCTACAGAGGGCTGCCTGCAAGCAGCCTCTGCGTTTCCCTGACAGGTGCACAGCAACAGGACTATGGCATCTGGGTAGGGGTGTTGGCCCCACCCCCTGCTGGATGGGTGGGTTGCGCCATCCCTGCGCAAGCCTGAGCCTGGGGGTGTTCCCTGGTGGCCAGGCCCCTGGGATCGGGGGCAGCAACTGCCTGATGGCCTGGGCTGGACCCCCAGTAGCACCATCATCCGTTTGTGGACTTGTTAGATCCTAGATGAGACCCGTGCACGAACCCCTAAGAGAGAGAGGAGCAGTGATAGGGGAACTGGGATGGAAGGCAGGGACCCCAGGAAAGGAAAGGGTCCCAAGAGCCAGAAGCAGGTTTGTTTCCAGGAAAGTGTCCTGCACTGCACACGTCAGAGGAGGAATATGATTGCGGGTGGGTGGCTGTAGGACCTACGGAACAGACAGGAGTGTGGGGGAGCTGGCTCCCAGGCCTCCACAGGCTCACCCTGGCCCTGCTGCTGCTCAGTCTGGGAACTGAGTCCTTGGGGGGTGAGCAGAAGGCCAGGGACAAGGGGTCCTGACCCCTTAGGTGCCTGCAGCCTACCTGCTCGCCCGCAGACCCCAGACCACCCTGGGGAGAACTGGGGCCGCGGGGAGGAGGAGGAGAGGGAAGGGCAGGCAGGGATACCCCTCAACCTTGTGGGCAGGACTCCCCTGCATGCCAGGTCATCAGGCCCCAGGGCTTGGAAAGTCCCCAGAAGTCCCCAGACAATCAGAGGACAGTCCTGGGGCCAGGGTCCTCTGAAAGTGGGGTGACCCGGTCTGATATGAGACAATGAGATCGGGGGGTGGGGGTGACCCCGGACTGCGGGCTCGTAGACAGGGGTGAAAGGACGGCATCCAGTGCCCAGGAGCGGCCTCTGGCCCATAGTGATGATGCTCACAGAGTCATAATGAGATCTCACTCGTCTTTCCCAAGCATCATCAAACTGAGGACACTGATACAGTTTGTTAGACATTTTTTCATAGTCAAGATGGACTTTCTGTCATATATTTTCTTTTTTGGCTCTGTGGCTTTTTGTTGATGGTCTAGAAGGTTCCAAGGGTCACGGGCCTTCCTTCCATGGACGGCCTAGTTCGTTCCCATTTGTCCAACTTTCATCCACACTCTTTCGTTACATACTCAGTGTTTCCCTGAGCCCGTTATTTTTTTTACATGGTCTTTATTTTTATTTTCTGAAAGCCATTGTTTCCCCCTTTCAGTTAAGGGTTTTTTTGGTTTTGTTTTGTTCTGATTTTTTTTAAGCAAAAATTAAAAAAAAAAAAAAAAGACCCATGAGAAAATAGAAAAATAGACAAAGAAAATAAGCATTTCGAAGTAGACAAAAGCAGGTTGGCCAGTAAACCCCAAGAAGGTTCATGGAGAGCAGGGTCACCCCAGGTTGGAGGCAACCACACGGCCCTGACAAGGAATCTTCCAGAAATGGAGGCAATGAGGCAGATGCAAGGACGTTTGTTTAAAATACCATGAACTCTTTTTCTAAAACCGATGTATATTATACAAATGTCTTACTATTTGGTTAACTCAAGATGGAATTTTACTTTAAATCCTTTGTAATGGGAACACTTTGTGGAGAAATACAACCATTATCAGCTGACATCCAGTGAAAGCTGTACATGGACAATTTGTGCAAATGTCTGTGTCCATCGTGACACTCCTGATACACGTCCTCACTCACATGCCCAGACAAGTATCAGCTGCACCGGCAGCTCTTCCACACTTTAGTTCTCCCAAATTTTGTCTGAGTTACAAGGTTCCAGGTTATTACAAACAAAAGGAATAATTTTTTTAAGATTTTATTTATTTATTCATGAGAGACCCAGAGAGAGAAGCAGAGACATAGGCAGAGGGAGAAGCAGGTTCTGTGCAGGGTGCCTGATGTGGGACTTGATCCCAGGATCCCGGGATCACGACCTGAGCTGAAAGCAGACACTCAACCACTGAGCCACCCAGGTGCCCAAAAGGAATAATTTTTAAATGACATTTATTGTTACCATGAATCCTTCTGTCATGTTACTGTCCATTTGCGGATGACTTCTTTATTTTTGTGGGATCCTGTAATTATATGCAAATACCATCATGTTTCAAGTTAAAATGAACTTCAACACATTCCCATGGCCCATGACTCCCAAGTGTGAGAAAAGAGTCCCCTTCAGCCCTCATGCGGGGGGTGCTCCCAGTGCAGGAGGTGTTTGCCTTCCCTCACCGCAGTGGGGCGCTTGACAGCCTGGCTGCCGGTAGGCGTGGACAACACGTATAGGCTCCCTGTTGGCCCCCCAGGACATGTGGGTGCCCACCACCTGAGCAGCAGTAGGAGGGCCCATGCCTGCGTGTCCCTGGCCGCCCCATGGGGCACCCTGCAGTGTGTGAGGCGGATCTCATGCTAGAACCGGGGAGCCTCCCCGCTCTGTCCTGTGGCTAGTGTCCCCTCTGCACCACAACCCTCCTCCCTACCCCCTCCACCCCAGCCCTGGCTGGCTCTGCCCTGAGGCGTCCCCACTGTGCTGTGCTTTCAGAGCCGCCTGTCGCCCTTCGAGGACATGATCTTCTGCTTCTCACAAGAGGACTGGTCCCTTCTAGATCCTGCTCAGACGGGCTTCTATGGAGAGTTCATCATTGGGGAGGACTGTGGTGTCTCACTGCCTCCAAGTAAGACTTCCATCCTCTGTCCTGAGACCAGGGAGCCAGTGTCACATTGATGTTCACCCCCACCCCAGGGGCACCTCACAGATCAACCACATGTGGTTCAGGCTGGCCTGGCTGGCGAGTGCCTGGTTCCTGGGGAGTCCTGCGGGAGGTACCCCGGCCCCACCTGCTGGCCCCAGCCCCTGCCGACCTGTGTGAGTTCCTGGCCCCCAGCCCTGGTTCCTGGAGCAGCACGTGGCTGATGGACGTGTGTCCCCCATCTGCAAACAGGTGACTCGGCCACCCAGCTGGCACTTTCCCAGGGGGAGGACAGTGAGCCCCAGGTCCCTGAGTTTCAGGACCCCCAGGGGAAGGATGTGGCCCAGGCTTCTTACTTGGGTAAGTACGCTCTCCACGCCCTGCCCTGTCTGCAGCCCCATGTCGCCCCTGCATTCTCGGGCTCCGACATCTCTTGCCAGACAGAAAACGGGATTGCAGTTTTCCCTGGGGATGCGGTTGTGGGTGGGGGGTGGTGATGGTGGTGGTGCACAGCACTGCCCTCACCAGAGACTAGGATGCGACAGGATCCGCCCTCTGTGCTGTAAGCAGCACTGGGCTCAGGCTGACCAGGCGGCCCTGCCTGATTGAGGCCACGTACTCCCCAGAAGGCAGGTGGGGGTTTGTGAGGACACTGAGGCATGGAGAGGAGCAGGGCCTCGTGGGGCTCAGGGCAGGCATCCTCCCCGCTGCTCCCTGCCCCAGGCTCCGTGTCAGCCGAGCTCACTTCTGCAGACCCCGGGCCCCAACGCCTTGCAAGCTCCGCTCCTTCAGGAAGTGAGGTGTGCGCTATCAGCCACACCCCACAGCCCCTGCCCCCTGAGCCTGTGAAGCTGGCAGGGAGCACACCAGTGCCCCCCACCCCAGAACAGGCCTGCAGGTCCTGTGCCCCACAGGCTCTGTGGCTGCGTGTGGGGTGCAGGACTCAGACACAGGAGGCTGGAGCGGCCACAGGGGTTGGGACCCAATGGGCGGGATCCACAGTCACCACCTTCCGCACCATGTCACGGGGTTGGCCTCGTTCATGGAGTTATGGCCTCCACCTGGAACATGAGCCCAGGGCTATTCAGACTGCAGCCTGGCAGGGCAGAGCAAGGCAAATCGATTTTTCCATTTTCTTTTCTGGAAAGACTTTCCGAGTCTTCAGCCATTCCAGGTAGAAGAAAGACGGAAACGAGACGAGCTCCAGGTGCCAGAGTTCCAGACCTGCCAGCAGATGGCCCTGGGTCAGAGCACCTGCCCAGGTACCGGAGGGCATGGGTGTGTGTGTGTGTGTGTGTGCGCGCGCGTGTGTGCGCGCGCGCGGGGTTATCCCAGCGCCCATGAGGTCTTGCCTACTGCTCCCTTGGGTTATCAGCTGTGTGCCCTGATGACTGTGCCAGGACCCCTCAGGCAAGGACACCCCCTCCGTGCCAACCTGAGCGTGTGGAAGGGGGGCTCCGGTGCTGCTGTGGGCAGGTAGGAGCTGGAAGGCCGGGTGTGTGGGTATCAGACATGAGGGGTGCTCCACCTGTCCACTGGGCAGCCGCAGTCCACACAGTCAAATAGCCATCCTGGTGGCTGCTGCTTCGCACGTGAACCACCATGCTCTGGGGGTAGGTTCCCTCGGCTGTGGGGACTGAATAACGCGTGGTCACTTTGGCCCATGAGGCCTGGTGGAGGCAAGGTGCGTGTGGTCTGGGGTATTTCCGTGGCCCCCTCCCTGCAGGCGTCCCTGTGACAGCCTGCACCTGCGTGCTCAGTGGGCACAGCCTGAGCAGTACCCACTACGGCACTGAGCATCCTCGTCGACTCCCGCCTGCACCCCTGTGTACGGCCCCTTCCGCACCATCAGAAGATGGACACGGCGGGGCGTCATCAGCCCTGCTCCCGGCACCAGGCCCTGCACATAATCTGGGAAGTGCAGGATGCTGGGGTTGTCAGAGAACAGGGGCAGATGCTGGGTTTCCAAGCACCTTGCTGGCCTTGGCCTCTGAGGTTACAGCAGGCACCACACCCACCATGTGCACATGGGGATGCTCCCGGTCCCGACCTGGTACTGCCGCCCCGGGGTGACTCGCTGTGTTGGTGCACGTTGCCTCGTCCATACATGGGACACTGTGCTGTGGACGGTCCATGTGAGCTCAGTACACAGCAAGCAGATGACCCACCCGACCTAGGTGCAGGCGGCGGCGGCTCTGCTGGTACAGGAAGGCGACATTTCTCTGCCAGGATTCTGGAGCTCGGGAATTGCCAACCCCAGAGCTCAGGGGGCAGTGGATGTGGGGCTATCCGTGTGTCATTCCACGGGGGCGTGCACATGCCTGTCCTTGCGCCTGCTGGCGCACCCCTGGGTCCCCATGCTCCTGCAGGGGCTCCTCCACGGCTGTGTGGAGACCCCGCGACCTCTTCAGGCCCCACCGCTCAATACCGTAACATCAGGATCAGGGCTCCCATGTCCCCAAGCCACAGCAGGTCCCTCTGGGAACCTCCCAGGAACTCAAGGTCCTGCGCCCCAGTCTCTTGCCTCTTATGTCTTTGCACGTAACTCCTCCCTCTTTTTAAAACCTTACGTGTCTCCCAGCGCATGTTCCCACACACACATGTTTTAAAAATATAAATATATTCATCATGTCCTTCTAGGGCTTATTATCTCGTAGGAAAGCCTCCCCATTCCAGCACCGTGAGGCTGCATTTCATACGATGCCTGGACTTGTATTTCTTGGCTCTTGTGCACCTCTGCTGCCCTCGCGGAGATTCGTTCCCACACACACGCGCTCTGGCGTCTCTGTTCTTCCCCTAGAGCACACGTCCGCGTCACGGCGGCCAAGTGCTCTGGGCATTGGGGATGAATTCACATTAATAGCACGTGGACCCACACTTGGCCCTAGTTTCCCTACAGAAATCCTAAGGCCCCGCATTCCCTGACTTGCTCCCCTGTCGCCCTCGCAACCCCATCTCATCTCTGAGGGTCTCTTCGCACCAGTGTGTTGATGACACACAACTCTGGGGTCACTTGTCCCTGCCTCCTAGAAGGTCCCGTCTGTTTCCGCCGACTTCCTGGGCATGATGGACATCACCCTGCGGCCACCCTAACAAAACAGCAGAGGCTGTGAGGCCTAGGCAACAGACAGATTTCCCAGGAACTTTGAGACCACATGGCTTGGGGGGTGGGGGTGCGTGGCCTGGATGGCTGTGTCAGGTCATGTGTGCCTTGGTATCGTGTCACAAGGACACCTGCTGGAGGAGGGCCTGCTCAGGTGACCTCGCCCACACAGTCACTCACACAGGACCGGGCCTTGGACTCCTCTGAGCTTGCCGCATTCCGCCCTCAGCTCCCCACAGTTCACGTGCCCTTTGCAGGCCACACCCCCACTCTCCCCAGACATCCCTGCATCTCTTCCAGCATCTGCCCCACAACACATCCCACCCAGATGTCCTGTGGCTCAGGGTTTGGTGGGACCCCAGGCATGTCCCCCTATAGCTCCAAGCATGCACTGGTCTCTCCACCTCATCCCCAGAGGGAGAGACTGGGGAAAAGAAAGGCGGGTGGTTTCCAAGCAAGTGTGGCATCTCCAGGGCAAATCGTGACACCAAGAGGCCAGAGCATAACAGCGGGCCCAGGGTGCTATCACCATGGGCTTGTGAACACTGCGGCAGCCCCGTCCCTCCCCTGGCGGCCTCTGCACCCCGTCGCCCCCTCCAGCAGCCTCTATGCTCTGTCTTCTGTACATGAGGAAGGGCCCAGTGGCTCTGCTGGCCTGGCCGAGTGGGCTGACTGCCTCCCCCAGCTCCTCCCACTCTGGAGGATTCATGGCACCAGCAGCATCCCTGCGCCACACAATTTGGGCTCAGCACTGGCCCTCGGGTAGCTCTGGTCAGGACGTCCGACAGGCACACCCTCCACCAGTGCCCCTGGACGGCCTAGTGTGGTTCCCTGAGCAGATCATAGCCCTCACACCTGGTCCTTGACGCTCACCCGGACCCCCGGTGTTCTCTCCAGAACGCCCCTGCCCACTCCACTGTGGATGAAACGGGACTTTCCAGGGATCCTGGTGTCTTCCCACCCCCGCTGCATGCTGTGTGCGGCCCTGTCTGCCATCCTCTGGGGAACAAGGTTCCCCATGCTCCCCACGGCCCCTGGTCTGCCCGCCCTCGGCTCTGCTAACCTCACGACTTCTCCTCCCTCCGGGGATTGAATCCAGAACCAGGCCTCTGCCAGCGCCGCTGCCCATTCTGGACCTGCGTCTCGCATTTCACAACAGTTGGGACTGGGGGGAGCCCTGGGTGTGGGTGGTGGGCTGGAGCCTCTTGCCAGGCACTGCACAATCCCCCCACCTCTAGGAGCAGACGCGGGATTCATCAAGTCGGCTTCACACTGGGTCATAAAGTCCAGAGCTACTGGCCACCAGCCCTGTCAGCTGGAGGGTGGGTCTCAGAAGGACAGGTGGTCCAGAGGACAGGTGGCACTGGAGACCGGTGACCCTAAGGACAGATGGCCCTGGGGACAGGTGGCCTGGGTGGTGGGGACATTGGCACAGTGACGCTACCTCCCTGTACGGCCCTGAGCCTGGCATGTGTCACCCAGGTTTGCTCGTGTGGCAAGTAAGAGGTCACCCAGTTCTGTCCAGAGCAGATGGGGCTGTCGGTATCAGAAGGGTCATGAAGCCCCTGGAGCATTCACTTGCACGTCGCCTGGTCGCGGGCACCATCCTGCTGCTGCCTTCATGGGATACAGGGTCTCTAGGGTCTTTCTCTCTCCTGAAGTTCTTAACGCCCCCGATGCACATCCACGGCCAGAAGGTAACACTGATAAGTAATAGGGCTCTCAGCAGTGGAGAAGAATAAGGGGAGGGTCTTGGGGCTGAGTGGGAAGGAATCCCAGCCGGGCTGGAGCTGGCCCTGCACTGCTGACCTTGCCCATGGCTTTCCCGCAGCCGGAGGTGACGCACTGACCCCTGAGAACGGCCTGGATGAGGAGGTAACCATCGAGATCATCCTGTCCAGTTCTGGGGATGAGGACTCCCAGCTCGGCCCCTACTGCACGGACGGGTCACCAGGACCCACAGAGAAGCAGCACGGCCTCCCCACGTCCCGTCGGAGTGGCGCTGAGGCTGGCAGCGAGATGCCGACGTCCTCCTCCAAAAAGTCCTACATCTGTCCAAACTGCGGGAAGATCTTCCGCTGGAGGGTCAACTTCATCCGGCACCTGCGGAGCCGCAGGGAGCGGGAGAAGCCGCACGAGTGCTCGGTGTGCGGCGAGCTGTTCAGTGACAGCGAGGACCTGGATGGACACCTGGAGATCCACGAGGCGCAGAAGCCCTACCGCTGTGGTGCGTGTGGGAAGAGCTTCCGTCTCAACTCCCACCTGCTGTCGCACAGGCGCACACACCTGCGCAGGGACCGGGGGAAAGAGCTCGGAGGCTCCGGGGCGGCCATGGGCTCCGGGGGCGCGGGCCCAGGCGTCCTGCTGGCCCAGGGCGCAGCCGAGCTCAACGTCCAGTGCTGCGAGTGTGGCAAGGCCTTCCAGCGGCCAGACCACCTGGCGCGCCACCGCAGCAGTGCGCATGGCGAGGACAGGGCCCGGCCCTTTCAGTGCCGCTACTGCGTCAAGAGCTTCTCGCAGAACTGTGACCTCCTCCGCCACCAGCGTCTGCACATGAAACGCCGGTCCAAGCAGGCTCTGAACTCCTACTGAGGGGCCCGTTGGCGGGCGCGCGTTCCTCCAGCTGCTCGGTACTGACCTGTCCCGAGGCCCCGGACCCCTCCCGCCACCTCCACCCCCTCTGGACAGAATCGCCTCTCCTGCCCTTTGCTCTCAGGTAGAAACGAGATAGCGGCCTACTGAGCATTTGTTGTCTCTGCTGTGCCAAAAAGCAGGGAGGGCTTGTCACCACCGGCTGTGATCCTAACGCCGTCCGGGCTCTTCAAGGACCCCCTCCAGTGTTCTGAGAGGGAAGGACTGGGTCGTCCCTGCCGTGTGTCCGTGTGTCCCTTGCCAACACTCCATGAATCCCCGACCCACATCCTCCCCTCCCCACTGAGGTTTGGAAATTACTGCGCTTGTGTGACAGTGGGAAGGCCGGGGTCGCATGGGGGTGGAGCCTGCCCTGTCCTGGGAAGTCTGGGTGGCCGTGGGGACAGCCCAGCATTATCAGGAGCCACATGGGCTGCGCAGGGACCTCCTGCCCTCTTTTTCGCGGTGCTGTCAGCTTATGGGGAAACAGAAGCTCACGAAGCAGAGCCCATGTTTTAAGCTGTGTGGCACGCCCTCCCCAAAATGCGGTTTCTCCACACCCTGAAGGCCCTTGATAAGGCTCTTGGTAAAAGGTCGTGGGTTGGGAGTGTGGTCATCGTCGTGTGCAAGGCACTTGAGTGCCTGTCCCACCCACCGCGTCCAGAAATGGGGAGCTGGGCCCTCAGTGTCACCTGGGCGAGGCGGGCAGGGAACTTGGGCTCACCTGCCGATTGTTTTCCTTTACTGGGGCCCATGGCGTAGAACCATGGACAGGCATGGTCTCCGTTTTGGAGGCAAAGCCCCAGATCCGAGTGTCGCAGGACGGAGGACCTGTGTCCTGTTCCCTCCAGCTGGTGCTCGCTGGCATTGGTGACACCGCAAGACTTGTGGAAGTGTCACCCCGTCTGTGCTACCTTCACATGGTGTTGTGTACCTGTCTCCAAATTTCCTTTTTTTGTGAGGACACCAACCCTAAGGCCTCTGCTTCTGAGCCCAGAGTGTTCCCACGTCCACCAACGACAGCTGCCATGGTTTTGTTTGCACATAAGGTCACGCAGACATTCTGGGGTCCTGGGGTTAGGACCCTACGACTTGTGGTGGTTGCACCCACAGTTCACCCCCTGCCACTAGGTGGTCCTGCTGTGCTGTCCTTCCCAGTTCTCAGATTTCAGGCCCCAGCGCCTGGGCACAATAGCCTGGAAAGTCTGCAGCCCTGATGGTGACCTGGGAGTGACAGCTGGTAGGGGAGCCTCAGGCAGCAGGGACGGTCCTGATGTTCTGGATCGTGAGCAACTAAGACCAGCAACCAGGCAGGTGTTCTGTGTCATTTGTATGTCCGGTCCTGTCCCCCACCAGGTACTTCATCGTCACATGCAGATACCACGCCCCCAGACCCCGCGAAAGAGCTAAAAGGTCCTGTAGTTAAGCTCCGTGCCTGTGTAGATGCACCCCTTGCCTAGGAGCAAGAAGTGCGAGAACACCCTTCGGTCAGACCCTCAACGATAAATAAACCTTTGGGGCTTTTCATTTCTAAAAAGTTGGCCTTTTTACTGATCCGCCAGGAAAGGGGAGAAAACCCAAAAAGTCTTAAGGCTAAGAGCATGGAAATTACAAATAGAAGCCAGACACGTGCACCCATCTGCCTGTGCCCTCATCCGAGGTTCTGTCACTGGTGGTGAGCATAGCAACTCACCCACTTCACACACTTGCCTAAAAGCATCGCTCCACTTACTTATTTTATGTGTAAAATTGAGTCATAAGTAGGAAACAACTGGGGCGTAACAGAACTGACCCCTACCTACAAAGAGGCTGTGCATTTCCTAATGTCCCTCCGTATTGGGAGGCCACCTCCCACTTACTGACCGAAAGCCGTGCAGGGCGCCTAGGAATCAGGAGTTGTTGCCCCGGGACGCTGTCCTGGGTGGTGGAGTGAGAATCCCAGGTTCACCCTGTGCACTACAAGCCCGGGTTCCCTGCGCTGGGGGGTTGCAGACCCAGAGCTGGCCCACCTGCCTCCACCCTCACCCCTCCTGCCGTCCCTGGGGCCAGGCGGGCATCCGAGGTGGCAGCTGTGCCCCGAGGTTCAGAGACTGCGTCACTGAGAAGCATCTCCGCCCTCCCTGTGCCTCCCATCCTTCTGTATTGTTCCCACGAACTGAACAGGTGCATAATAAAATCTCACTGAATTCATATTTGTATTTTAATTTTAGCTGAAAACAACAAAAAATTAAAGTGCAGTGCAGCCTGAGAAAGGTGGTGGGTCGGCCGGAGAGCTGAAGGTGCAAGGGTATTGAGGCTGGTCCTTCTGGGCAGTGGACAGCACCTTGTGAGGCCTGTCTCCGTCTTGGTGGCCTGAACTGGGCCCTCTCCAGAGGAGGGAGGAAAGCGTTTGTCCCTGCCCCGGCAGGTTCACACTGTGGCCACATGACCTGACCCTGCTGGGGCCTGTCTCCTGAGCTCTTGCCATCCTGAGTCACGCCATAAGGCAGATGGAAGGAAGGTGCTGGTCCACACCCACCCCCAACTCAGATGGCAGTCCCTGCTGCTCACCCATGACAGTTTCCTCCTCCGCCAAGTGCAGATTCTGGACAAGGCACCTGCTCTAGTGCTTGTGGAGTAAGCAAGGGGTCGGACGGTCCCAACCCCATCACACAAGCCCGGGCACGTTTTCCACCAATAGAAGTTGGTAACCGTCGGGGTGCCTGGGAGGGAGGCTCAGTCTGTGTGAAGCAGCCAACTCTTGATTTCTTCTCAGGTCGTGATCTCTGGGTCCCGGGGTCAAGCACCCTTGGGCTCCGCACGCAGAGGGGAGTCGGCCTGAGGACTCTCTGTCTCCCTCTGCCCCCCGCCCTGGTCCTGCACTGTCTCTAAAACAAATAAAACCAGAGCTCCGGGTGGCTCAGCGGTTGAGCGCCTGCCTTCCGCCCAGGGCGTGATCCTGATCCCAGGATCGAGTCCCACATAGGGCTCCTGCATGGAGCCTGCTTCTCCCTCTGCTTGTGTCAGCCTCTCTCTGTGTGTCTCTCAAGAATAAATAAATAAAATCTTAAAAAAAAAAAAAATATATATATATATATATATATATCAGAGCTCCACACATCAAGGCTGGAAGATAAGAAGGCCAGACAGGAAAGGAGCAGTAGGAGAAAGACTGGGTGGCCTGGACCCCCTGCAGCCCCCACACCCCTGCAGGGCACCCAGCATCAAGAAGCCAGAAGCCAGTTCTTTGAGATGTGAGTTCACCAGGGCTGGAGCCCTGGGGGCCCCTCTGTACTGGCTTTGACCATCCAACCCCCACTGGAAACTTGATTCCCCCTGGAAACCGCGGCCTCCAGCCTGGGCACCGTGATTCACATGCTCATGATCCCCAGTGCCCCGAAGCACAGACACTCCACCTGTAAAATGCAGAAGACCTGGGGCGGCCAATTCCCCAGGAGCACTAGTGTGACGGCAGGGGCTTCCCTCCAACATCTCGGGACAGCCCAGGTCTCACGGTCAGGCTGCCAACCTCGTCACACAAAGGCTGGCCCGCCACACAAGCCACGGACAGTGGATGGCCTCCCCGCTTTTTAATCCACATAAAACCTAATTAGCTGTGTATAAGGGCTACACATCTTGTGGAAGTATAGAGGGGCTGGGATACATGTCGGCAAAACACCGTGGGCCGGAAAAGACACAGGCTGTGGCTGGGGGCAAACCCATGCCACCCACGTGAAGGTAGAGAAAGAGCCTCCACCTGCCTCCTGCCCCAGGTGTATGTGTGTGTGGAGGGTCTTCCATGACTGAAGATGTGTCCACCAGTCCTCACCCCAACCAGGGCACCTACCTCATCCCATGGGCTCCTTGGTCGGGTCTGAGTCCAAGCCCCCGGTGGAGGCTCCCCTGCAGCCCTATCAGGCCCCCTCAGTCCTGAGAGCACCCCGTCTCCTCACTCAATGACTTCACTCCCTGCCCTCTGCCCGTGACATTCCTGCGTGGACTTGGTGAGACCAGAACCCCGCTGTCCTGTCCCAGAAGGGTTCTGCTTGTGCACAGGCCGTCCCGGGAACAGGAGGGAAGAGAAGGTGGCAGGGAGGCCAGCGGACCCACATGCGGCCCACAGACAGACCCACATTCAGCTGGGAGGAAGACACACGGACACACCGTGCATCATTCCCAGCTGCCCCATGGCTCCTTACCGATGGCAGGGACCTCATGCACGTTGGTTTAGGCCCTCACTTGGTGTCTGCCAACAAAGTGGGACACTGTTTTGTGCCATTATGGCTGGACCCTATCGTTTCTTAGAAGGTGGAATCAAGGCTTGGGAGCCAGCGTGGCCAGGTGCCCAGGGCAGCCCATGACTTGCTGTCCTCACACCAACTCTTAGACTCCACACAAATGTCCCACAATTCAGTCCTCTCCTGACTCTAAGTACCTGGGCTTGGCATCAGATCCTACAGGTTATAGGGTGTCTGCCGCATGTCTCGGGGGCCACTCGCATTTCTGGGCTGTCCCTGTGACCCTCACCTGGGGCCACTGTCCTCACAGGTGGGGTTTATGGTAAAGGACAGAGCTGAGCACCTGGCCCCTGGAAGGGACGCAGTGGGCAAGGGCAGGGAGGGTGGGAGCAGAGCTCTGCAGTCCAGGTGCACCCCTCCCCACACAGCATGGCCAGAGAGCCGCATACTGAGCTATGCTGACCAGAGCCCTGCCTGGGCCCCATGCAACAGACCCGTCCTCCCTGCCCCACAGCTACTTTAGGCCCCAGTCCCAAGCCTCTGATCTGGCCTGGGTTTTCCTGACCAACCCCATCCCCATCCTGAGGCTACACCCCCTACCCCATCATGGATCACCTCCATCTCCTTGTTTGTGTAGCAAAGACCTCTCTCCCCCTCCAGATATTTGCAGGGTTTAGAAGTCCTATGCGGTGAAGCAGGGCCAGAGACCAGACATAGTCATTATTAGGCCACACTGTGTGTGGAGGTGCCTTACGAGCATCCTACAGGAAGCACTCCTCAGACCACAGGCCCCCTACTGCTCCCCTGGTTGACTCCACAGCCACCTGGACCCAGTGCCTAGAAGCAGCTGGTTTTATCAGTGGCACTGCTCCTCATCTGTCCCAAGTCCCAGCAGCTAGGAAATCACAGGGGAATACTGGAGAACATGGTGGCCTTTGTTCTTAGGATTTGAATCAAAGATGGGGGGCTTCTCTGTAAGGACATGACTTCCAACTGACTGACGCCACTATTCCCACCATCCTGGGCACCTATGAACACCAAGGTGGCAGCACTACACGTGCCAGCAGGCCAGCCCACCAATGTGGAAAACCAAGGCAGAGGCATGTAGATGAAGTTAAATGTCCTTATAACCTGTGGCCCACTGACATATTCTTGAGGGGGACAGTGATGTGGGAACTGAAGGCCGAAGGGAAATTGTTAAAGCTGCTGAGCGCCCACCACCCATCGACGTGTCCTTGAACAAGGTTGGAGGGACTCTCCTCCAGGGACCCAGCTGCCTCCATGGGGACACTCTGCTGAGGGCAACAGGCAATCTGAGCCCGACCCCAGGACCCTGTGAGTCTGCTCTAACATATAAACATTCCCTTGGAAACTTCCTTTATGTCTCAACCCCAACATCGTCCCCCAAGCACATGGCCCACGGATACACAGCTGAAGGGACTCGTGACTCGGGTTTTATTAGTGACCTTCCCCAACAGCAGCTGGCCCCTCAGGGTCCCGGAGAGATCCTGCTTCCAAATTCCTTAGAGACCCACGCTCTCGCTGACCCCTCCTGACCTGAGAGTCTATAACCAGCCACTCCTCATGACCCCAGCGCAGCTCTCTCTGCCCACGGGTCCTGTCCCCGGGCTTTAATAAAACCACCATTTTGCAGCAAAGATGCCTCAAGAATTCATTCTTGGCTCTCGGCTCCGAACCCTGACATCTTTTCCTACATCACCTCCAGGATCCTGAGGCTTCCTAAGCGTTAATGAAAGTCCATTTGGAACTTCCCTTATTTTATTTTCCCCCAACCCCAAGGTGTAAGATAAGTCGCCCCTCACAATCCCCAGGCAGCCCACAGGTCCCATCCTGGGCTTTAATAAAACCGCCTTTTTGCACTGAAGACACCTCAACAATTCTTTCCCCACCGGCAGCTCCAGACCCCACCAATACTCCAACACCACCTCCCAAAAGATGACATCACCATGACTTCAGCCTCCAGATGGAGCATCAATTCACACTGTGAGAAGCAATGCACACAGGTTCATGTTCTCACACATCAGACCTTCAAGTCCTAGACATTTGTCACCAGAGGCAACTCGAGGAGAATTTGTGCAGAAATGCTTCTTCACACTCAGGGACTTAGCCTGGTGTGCTAAGGGGTTGCAGGTGATTGGATTCGATACCCCATGATATTCAAGAAGGGATCTCTCTGCACTCCCCCCACCGAGTATCTACAACAGGGAATGCTCATCCCCTCCACCTATCATAGGAGACACCCCAATGGGAGGGAAAGTGAACTGCGGCATGAGGAGTAGCACCAAAACTAGGATACCAACACAGAGCCACGTGCCACCCCAATGGACTCCTCTGGGGCTGCGGGACAATGCTACAGTTGCCATCCCCAATTAGCTTCCTCTGCTTGTGGCAGATTCTAATCATTAGAAGTGGGAGCTGGAAACAGACAGCTGGTCTCTGCCAGCAGTGGCCTTGTCCATGCTCACTCCAGTTCACAGCCGTGGGATCGCCCTCCTCCTTGGATTGTAGAAGTGTGATCTCTTGACGCCTTTCCTTCAGTGCTTGGCAGCCCAGGAGCCTAAGTGCCAACTCTTCGCTGGCCTATGGGAGAGACATGCTTGGGGCAAGCACATTTATTCACAAAGCGCATGCTACAACCGGGGCGCTTTCCTGGAGGGCCAGTTCGCTGTTGCTGCCCATGTGGATTCTTGCGGTGCCACAGTGCACAAAGCTCTGGACAAAGTAGAAGAGTCACAGGAGAGGCAGGCCCCTGCCCCCTGAGAAATGAGCACCAGGGAGCCTCTTCTGGTCCCTCATTTTGAAGCAGATCAGATACAGAGACTCATAGGACGTGAAATTATTTAGGTCAATGACTGTCTATGTGACTCAGTTTCCTACTCCCAGGCAAAAGGCCTTCTACCACATCCCTGATCACAGTTGATCCACAAAACTCTTGGAAGCAAGGAGACCAGCACAGCCCCAAGCACAGGAGCTCAGGACCACAGGTTGAGGGATAGAAATAGGAAGGAGATGAAGAATGGAATTTGCTTTGGGTGCCTGGGAGTCTCAGTTGGATGAGCATCCACCTCTTGATTTTGGCTCAGGTTGTGATCTCAGGGTTGTGAGTTCGAGCCAGGTTTGGCATCACATTCTCTCTCCCCCTGCCCCTCCCTACCCTTCTCCCTCTCAAAACAAAACAAAAACAAAAAAAAGAGGAAGGAAGGAAGGAAGGAAGGAAGGAAGGAAGGAAGGAAGGAAGGAAGGAAGGAAGGAAGGAAGGAAGGAAGGAAGGAATTTGCCTCATGGAGAGCCAGCATTAGAGCATGAGATTGTGAGGCCCCTGAACACCTGGGCCAGCCTCCTCATAGCAAGATCCCGGGGTTGCTTAGGGGCCATATCTCCTGAATGCTCTTTCTGGGACTCCCTGTAACTGAAGTAGCTGCAGAGATGTACCCCTCACCACCCAGTGAGGCTCCATACTTTTTATTTTAAGCTTTTATTTATACTCCAGTTAACATACAGTGTAATGTTCATTTCAGATGCACAATTGAGTGATTCATCACTTACATACAACACCTGGTGCTCATCCCATGTGTCCTCCTTAGTACACATCACCCATCTCCCCCCTCTGATAACCATCAGTGTGTTCTCTATAGTTAAGACTGTCTCTTGGTTTGCCTGTTTCCCCCTTATGTTTGCTTTGTTTCTTAAATTCCACATATGAGTGAGATCATATGGTATCTGTCCTTACCTAACTTATTACATTCAGCATAACATTCTCTAGCTCCACCTACCTCACTGCACATCACAAGATTTCATTCTTTCTGATGACTAATATCCCATTGTTGATGGGCATTTGGGCTCTCTCCATAAATTGTCTATTGTAGATAATGGGCACAGGTCCCCCTTCAAATGCGTATTTTTGTATCCTTTGGATAAATACCTAGTAGTGAAATTGCTGGATCCTAGTTCTATTTTTAATTTTCTGAGGAACCTCCACACTGTTCTCCAGGGTAGCCACACAAGTTTGCATTCCCACCAACAGTGTAAGAGATTTCCCCTTTTTCTACATCCACACCAACACCTGTTTCTTATGTTATTAATCTTGAGACTCCATAGGTCTCACTCTAAGGAGTCAATTCCCAAGTTAAAACAATTATTCTTGGGGGAAAGAATGCTCATTGAAGATTCCTGAGAATCTTTAAAGCAGGACAACAACAAGGTGCAAATAAAATGGGATTAAAACATGGCCCCAGGTGTTAATAAAATGGGATTAAAACATGGCCCCTAGGTGATGAGGATGAAAGAGTGCACCTGTTGTGATGAGCTCCAGGTGTCCTATGGAACTGTTGACTCACTGTATTCTACACCTGAAACTAGTAGTACTTGTGTGTTCACTAACTGGAATTTAAATAGAAGCTTTTTTTAAAAAAATGGCCCCAGAGGGGAAACTGGATAGGGATAAAAGGGGTTGAATTCTGTCCCTCAAAAAAAGACATGTGTCCATGTCCTAACCCCCAGAACCTGTGAATGTGACCATATTTACAAAAAAAAAAAAAAAAAAAAAAAAAAAGTCTTTTCTTTGCTGATGTAATTACATTAAACATTTTTGAGAATAGATTGCCCTGGATTACCTGTATGGGCCTGAAATCCAATGACAAGTGTTCTTATAAGAAGGGACATGGGTAGAAGAGGGGACACATGGGAACAAGCTCTGCCAGGATGGAGGGGCCACCCTGGCCTCAAGCTCAGAGATTGAGTGAGGAGCCATAAGCTGATGGACCCTGGAGCCAAGAGAAGCTGGAAGATGCAAGACAGAGTGGGAACCTAGAGCCTTCAACACCTTGGTTTCAGACTTCTGGCCTCCAGAACTATGACAGATCACATCCTGGATGTTTTAAGCCACCCAGTTTGTGACAATTTGTTGTGACATCCCTCAGTTACAGCAACTTCTGGGGCTCCAGGCATCCCTTGGCTTGTGGCTGCATCATCCTCAACCCCACCTCTGTCTCTTCACCATGTCTTCTGTCTCATTGGAATGAAGAACAACCCATAATCCTTGATGGTCTCATCTCAAAAACCTTGGTTTAATTAATCTGCAAAGACCCTTTCTCCAAATATGGTGGCATCCACAAGTTTCAGGGAATAGATCTCCAAGGTAGCCCACTTCAACTCACTATGGTGATTACTGAGGATCTAAATCTTTCAAGGGATGATTAAACTCAAATACAGCCAGTTAATCAGTGATGTCCTACGATTCTGTGAAATTAAAATCCTTAATGGTCTGGTTTTCCACAGTGAAGAAATGCTCCCTCAGGAAATGGTTCTCTTCAGTCAAGAGTCCAGAGTGTTAAACCTGAAACAAACGTGAATAGTTACCTGAAATCCCCCTTGGCAGGTGAGGACAGTTTGGCTTTGTGTGAGATCATAGACCAGGGGAACAACCCAGGATTCTGCTGGTGGGCCAGGATACCAGTCTGCAACCCCGGGGGCAGGTGAGAGGAGAGACGGCGTGATACCCCAGTGAGTTGATAAAGAAGAACAACAGGCCCAAAGTAGAGTCTCTTTTGCTAAGTCCCATCAAGACTTAATAACTAATCTAACTGCGGTGTCAGCCTCTCCCAGAATAGAATTTTAAACCACTCAGTCTGGAATTTCCCAATCAACTCTAGTAAGGTAATCTGCACGAGAGATCCCCAGCCTTCCCCCCAAAGAAGTTGACCTCCCCTGAAATAATTTCTTTTGTTTATCACTTATGTATCCCTGCCCCTTTCTGCCTATTAAAGCCTTTCATTTTGTACAAAGTCTCAGAGTTTCCTTCTGTTTGTTAGATGGGATGCTGCCTAATTTGTGAATATTGAATAAAGCCAATTAGATCTTTCTTTTTTCTTTATTCCTTCCTTTTTTTAACAGTATTTTTTTTTCTTTCTTAATTTAATAATTCCTTCCTTCCTTCCTTCCTTCCTTCCTTCCTTCCTTCCTTCAAGGAAGGGCACCTGGGTGGCTCAGTCAGTGGAGCATGTGACACCTGATCTTGGGGTCATGAGTTCAAGACCAATGTTGACTGAGTGTAGACATTACTTAAATAAAAAATTAAAAAATCTTAGTGCCTACCAGGGTTTTCTGCAGAAATGTCACCAATACAGTGTGTGTGTGTGTGTGTGTGTTTATTTTGAGGAAATTGCTCACATAATTGTGGGGGCTGGCTGGCTGGATTCAGGAAGACTTGCAGCTGTAGCCTAAAGGCAGTCTGCTGGCAGAATCCTTTCTTTCTTGGGAAAGGTCAGGCTTTTATTAGGACTTTTGTCTGAGTTTGGGCTGCAATAATGAAAGTGTCAGAGACCGAGTGGCTGGACAATTGTGTCTTAAACATTGCTCACATTATAGAGTTGGGGAAGTCCAAGATGGAGGCTCCAGCAGATCTAGGGTCGGCTGAGAACTCGCTTCTTACTTCACAAGCAGACATGTACTGTGTCCTCACACAGTGAAGGGGGTTAGGGAGCTCCCTGAGCTCTCTGGTTCTGTATTGGGCCAGGAGGCTCATGACCTAATCACCTCCCAAGGCTCTACTTCCTCGTAGCATTACACTGGGGATTAGGTTCGACATATAAATCTGGGGAGGGCATGAACATTCAGTCTACAGTAGCCTTCATCTGAATGGCTGAGGCCCACTCACATCACAGACAGCCATCTGCTTTATTCAGCGTCTACCGATTTGAATGCTAATCTCATCCGGAAACACCTTCCCAGAAACCATCCCCAAAATTTTTGACCAAATATCTGCCCACCATGGCCATGCCATGCTGACACATCCAATCAACTGTCACATTTAGATTCCTACTTCCTTAGTTGACAAATTCTGTGTCACAAAGCAAAATCCCAGCTTTCTCGGGTAGCTGGTGAAAAGAAATCTTGAGTGAGTTAAAAAGTGGGTTCCAAATAAGCCCTATGGCCAGATTCATGGTTGGCGAGGCCTAGAGTTGGCTTTTCATTGTAAAAGTAAATTGGAAAAAAAAAAAAAAAAAGAAGTAAATTGGGTCTGGTCAACACAGAGCTCTGTTCCAAACCTCTCAATTTGTGCTGAAATTCTCAGAGTCCCTTGAGTGTCCGGTGCATGGTCATGATGAGGTCAGCCAGAGCCAATCCCAGGCATAGCCAGGGGATGCTGTGGATCAGAGCTACACACAGCTCTGGAGATGTTCCTCCTGGTGCTCCTGGCCCACTCACCAGTCCCACCTCCTGCAGGGTTCAGCCATTCCCCTCCTTGCTAACTTTGCTCACCCACCTAGGGAAGGAGGAAGAGGGTGGGAGGAATTGTATGTTATATATTATCTCTGCACTGGCTACAGGGGGGTCTTAGGATGTGACTTTTTATTTTTATTTATTTATTTTTAAGGATTTTATTTATTTCTTTATGACAGAGAGAGAGAGATTGAGAGAGAGAGAGAGAGAGAGAAAGGCAGAGACACAGGCAGAGGGAGAAGCGGGCTCCACGCAGGGAGCCCGACATGGGACTCGATCCCAGGACTCCAGGACCATGCCCTGGGCCGAAGGCAGGCACCAAAACGCTGAGCCATCCAGGGATTCCCCCACCACCACCCTTTTTAAAAGATTTTATTGGATGTGACTTTTTAAAGAATGACTGAATCTCAAGAGGATAAATAATTGGGAGCCAGGGAGACAACCTTTAGAGGTTAGATGAACTTTCAGGGAGGTTCTGACATGTCACAGGGGTGACACTGACGCTGCTCTGCTGGCAAAGAGGCCTGTTTGTTTCTCTCAGGTGGGTTCTGGACTGGCCCACAGCATCACTGGCTCCCTAGCAGCTTGGGGAATACTCAAAGCAGCCTACAGGGGACAGGAGGACATTATGTCCTCCTTGGCCCCTGGCTCCAGAAGCCTGTGCTGCTTGCCACCTGCCCTCCTCCACACTTGGGTGTCCACCCAGAAGCCTAAACAAACATCTGCCTTCTTCTCTTTCCATTTCCATAACTTACTGCCTTGAGGTGACAGATAGAGGACAGAGGCCCCATCCTGACACCCCTTGTTCTACATCTCCCTGCTCAGAAGCTCTTCCAAGCCCACCTACTAGAGAAGCTGAAGGCAGACAGAAGAATATTCTGGTGGCCTGTTCTCTTCCATTCAGAGCGTACTATGCTCTTGATCAGGGACCTCTCTCCCAACTCCACTAGGCACAACCATTGTTTGTTTCCACTCTGAGTGGCAAGGTTGAAACGCCATGCCGCCCACCCTCCTCTCCTACCTTACACCGAGATAAATTGCCTTGACTCTAAATGAGCAAAACACAACATGGGGATGGGGGACCCCTCATTTATGGACACTGGTTTTAAAAATCCCTTTATACTGGGACACCTGGGTAGCTCAGTGGTGGAGCATCTGCCTTCAGCTCAGGTCATGATCCCGGGGTCCTGGGATCAAGTCCAGCACTGGGCTCCCCACAGGGAGCCTGCTTCTCCCTCTGTGTCTCTGCCTCTCTCTGCATGAGAATATTCTATTCTAAACAGAATCTTTTAAAAAAAAAAAAATCCCTTTATACCATCCCCTTATCTAGAATGGAATAAGAGGGACAAGGGGCAAAACACTGGCATGGCAAGGAATTATCTGGAATGAATTCACTTTACCATCTCCTGGAAAAGGGGGAAATGGGTCCCAGTGCTGAGATTTGCATAAAGGTGCATCCCTGGCTTTGGAGATGTTGATCACAGAAACAAAGGCAGAAGGGAAATTATTTCAGTTTCTGAGCACCTACAGCCCATCAATACGTCCTTGAACCACGTGGAGGGACCCTCCTCCAGGGACCCTGCTGCCCTGATGTGGACACTCTGCTGAGGGCAACAGGCAATCTGTGCCCAACCCCTGGGCCCTGTGAGTCTACTTAAACATATAGAAATTCATTTGGAGGGATCCCTGGGTGGTGCAGCGGTTTGGCGCCTGCCTTTGGCCCAGGGCGCGATCCTGGAGACCCGGGATCGAATCCCACATCGGGCTCCCGGTGCATGGAGCCTGCTTCTCCCTCTGTCTGTGTCTCTGCCCCTCTCTCTCTGTGACTATCATTTAAAAAAAAAAAAAAAAAAGAAATTCATTTGGAGGGCAGCCCGGGTGGCTCAGTGATTTAGCACCACCTTCAGCCCAGGTGTGATCCGGGAGACCCAGGTTCGAGTCCCACGTCAGGCTCCCTGCATGGAGCCCGTTTCTCCCTCTGCCTGTGTCTCTGCCTCTCTGTGTACGTGTGTCTCTCATGAGTAAATAAATAAAATCTTAAAAAAAAAAAAAAAAAGAATTTCCTTTCGAAACTTCCTTTGTCTCTATTCCCCCACCACCACCACGCCCGCCCCGGCGCATACATAGATACACGCTGGGAATCATCCCCCAAACATATGACCCACTGATACACATCTGAAGGGTCTCATGACTGGGGGTTTACTAAGCAGTAATAAATGACTTTTCCTAACAATATCTAGCTTCCCTCAGGATCCTGGAAACCTTGTTTCCAAAATACTTGGGAGGTCTATTCTGTCCCTAACCCTGAAAGTACATCCTCCCAACCCTGTCCCAACCTGAAAGTACATCATCATCACCCCTTACAACCCCAATGCATTTCTGTCTCCCCATGGGTCCTGTCCCAGGGCTTTAATAAAACCACCTTTCGGGAGAAGAAATGGGTAGGAAATATCAGAAAGGGAGACAGAACATGAAGACTCCTAACTCTGGGAAACGAACTAGGGGTGGTGGAAGGGGAGGAGGGCGGGGGGTGGGGGTGAATGGGTGACGGGCACTGAGGGGGGCACTTGACCGGATGAGCACTGGGTGTTATTCTGTATGTTGGCAAATTGAACACCAATAAAAAATAAATTTATTATTAAAAAATAAAAAAATAAATAAAACCACCTTTCTGCACCAAAGACGCCTCAAGGATTCTTTCTTGGAGGTCACCTTCGAACCCTGACGTCTTTCCCACATCAGAACCACTGGGCACGTCTACCTTGTCCATTCCGTTGATAAGCAAGTGTAGCCCAAACAGTTCATCTAGAGTCAACGCAGGTAGTGGCGGGACAAATGGCATGCCCCTGTGACACGTTGTTAGGGTCTGGGAACCAGAGGTCAAAGAATTCTTCGGCTGTTTTTGGTGCAAAAAAAGTTTTTATTAAAGCATAGGGACAGGACCCTTGGGCAGGAAGAGCTGCTCTGGGGTCATAAGGAGCAATTGATTATATGCTTTTAAGTTGGGAGGGGCAGAAATAAAGGAAGTTTCCAAAAAGTCTTTCATATGTTAATGAAGACTTTCGGGATCCCAGAGGCCTGGCTATTGTTAAGCAAGGATTGCTTTGGCCTCCAGTAAAGCGTTAACCCGAGGGCAGTTGGGAGTTCCTGGAGGAATGTTCTACTCCGCGGGACTCAAGTAGTCATCAATGGGCAGCAGCAAACTGTGAGCTAATGTCATTCCATCTACGCTCCTTTTGCCTTTCATCTCCACGTCACTTCCACCGGGTTCCCCAGCTCGGAGCACCTCCGCGGCTTGCAGCTGGGGCTCCTTTCATGAAACAGTTTCCCTTACCCAGGACCTGACTCGCTTTGGGTCCATGGTCATCTGCACCATCCTGTTTAACTTGGTGGGCCCAGTTTCCTGTCGCACCTCCACTTTTCAAAACCCCCGTTTCCGTGCACGGTCTCAGCTGGTCTTCACTGCTGGGAAGAAAAACTCTCTACCCTCTTGTATTCATTAATTGGGAACCTCCAAATTAAACTGGCAAAAGATAGATAAGCAGGAAGAAAGACATGTTTATGCACTTCCATACAGAAATTTATAGAGAAATGTGATTCGAGTTGGTGGTTAGATTTTGGGGCTTCTATAGACCATCTTAGTAGGTGGTAGGGTAGCCCAGAAGGGAGAACAAATGACTTTAGGGAAGCATGGGGAGAAAGGGTACTTACGGAAACACAACGCACTTTAAAGCACTTTATTTTATTTTTTTCTGAAGATATTTATTTATTTATTTATTTATTTATTTATTTATTTATTTATTTATAAGAGATCCAGAGAAAGAGAGGCAGAAACATAGGCAGAGGGAGAAGCAGGCTCCATGCAGGGAGCCTGATAGGGACTGGATCCTGGAACTCCAGGATCACGTCCTGAGCTGAAAGCAGATGCCCAACCTCTGAGCCACCCAGCCACCCCGGTGTCCCACAAAGTACTTTATTGGAAGACAGAAGTCCCTTAGGAAATAGATGCAAGGTACTGTTGTTTATAAAAAGTCTGTGTGGGTGTGGTGCTGACTTCTGGTCTCCTTACCTGTGGTAAAAGTCCGTCTTTTATTGACCTTTGGTGAAGCTCTTTGGAGGGGAGGGGATTTAGGATATCAGCTCTTTGGGGAGGCACTTCTTTTAGGCAAATATGGAATTCCAGGAACTCAGAATGCCTTTAGCTCACAATTGCACTTATGCACAGTAGCATATCATGGGGTGGCGTGTCCTGATCCCCTTCAGCGCTTACCGGGAGCTGCACCTGTCTGGATTTCCATCATTCTGAATCCTGATGTCCCAGTGCATGGGCTGCAAAGTGCCTCAGGCACTGCTTTACCAGCCTGCTTGAGTGAGGTGTGGGGTGGAGGAGGAGGTCTCCTGGGTTACCACTGCCCCCACCCCACCCCAGGGAATCCCCCCTCACCCCCCACCCCCGCCCCAGTGGGAATGTAATAGATGTAGTCTTCTGCTAGGCTAGACAGTCTGAGAACATAAAAAACATGATTTTTTTATTTATTCATTCATTTGACAGAGAATGCACAAGTGAGTGGGGGGTTGTACAGAGGGGGAGGGAGAAGCAGAGTCCACGGGGAGCAGGGAGTCTGACCTGGTGCTCAATCACAGGACCCCAAGATCATGACCTGACCCAAAGGCAGACACTCAACCGAAAGAGCCACCCAGTGCCCCAGAACACATGATTTTGGTCACTAAGTTTTGGTGGAGGTGAGATTTTGAGCTAGGTTTAAAGAGGCAGAGGGAAGAAAATCCCTTTTCTGCATCTTCATGGACACTTGGGAAGGAGAAGTCTAAGACAAAGGCTTGTCTGAAGCCAGACCGCCTGCTTCTCCCCAGGCTGAGCTCATCTCCCCCTGCCTGGGGGACCTGGGGACCATGGTTGGGCAGTTGCTCTGACCACGGAGTTTCCCCCAGGTGAGTCAGTTCCCAGGTCATAGGCTGTGGCTAAAGAACCAGCTGCAGCCCTGCCTGAGCCTCAGGCTCTGGATAGTGAGGGTGTAGTCATGATAAGTCCAGAGAAGGAAAAGGTCACTTCAAATCACAACACCTTGGTGTGCTTTGAAATGCAGTGAGGGGAGACCTCATGGGAAGAGGACTGGTTTTATGTGGAAGACATGGGAGCTGTCCTCATTGCCTGTCCCTCTGCTTTGCCGCCTTAGCAGCTGGCCAGGCCATGAAGAACTTATAGGAGGCCAGGGCACATTTGCTTGGCCGCTGTGTGCCGGGAGACAGACACAAACTCCTGGGTGCCATCCACCCTCTACTTAGAGGGGCAGCTCTTTTTGGAACTCCAGAGCATTGCTTTTAGGGCTGCAGCAGGAGCTGGGTGGCTGTGCTTGCCTCTGTGTACCTTGTATGCCAGTGCATCTTTTGTCTTGATAATCAGACCAAAGCTCCACGGGACTGCAGCTATCTCACAGGTATGCTATTCTCCTATCTGTAATCTGCCTCTCCCCAGCCTCTGTCTTTTCATCTGTTTTCCAGAAGGACACGTGAGTGTAGTGGAGAGACCTGGGAAAATGACCTGACTGGATTCTGGTCCCAGTACTTTCTGATGGCCTGAAGTGGTTTCCCCGGGAATCATTTAATTGCTCTGAGCCTCCAGGGTCTGCTCAGTGACAGCCTCCTGACCTGGGTAGGTAGAATCGCTGTGCGGTCTGCAAAGCCTGAAACCTCCACTCAGCCCGAGGTCGGGGTCACTAGAGCCAGGAAGGAAAGCTACCTGCATTGCCCACAATTTTATTTAAACCACAGTATGCCTCTCCCTTTTGTGGATGATACACAAGAAACTTGCGTATTGACTTCTGGCAACTGCTGCATGTCAATTAGAAAAGCTTGGAAGGTCTTTCAACACGCCAACGCCAACTCGACTCTGCATGGTCATCCTGCACAGCAGGCAGTTAGTCCCTCATTGCACAGTGAGACACAAGTTAATAAATGGGCTTAGGGGGATGCCTGGGTGGCTCAGTGGTTGAGTGTCTACCTTCGGCTCAGGTCCTGATCCTGAACTTCCAGGATCGAGTCCCACGTCGGGCTCCCTGCGAGGAGCCTGCTTCTCCCTCTGCCTATGTCTCTGCCTCTCTCTTTCTGTAAATAAATAAATAAAATCTTAAAAAAAAAAAAAAAAAAAAGAAAAGAAAAGAAAAGAAATGGGCTTAGGGGATACAGCTGAGCCAGGATTCCAATTCAGGCAGCCTGGAGAGGTAGTCTGGGCATTCTTAGCCTGCAGAGCCAGCAGCTGCTCTCTTAGGAGTTGGATAACACATTGCACAAATAACTTTCAAACTACTGCTGGAGTAGGATGACAGATCAGGAATACAGAGAGACTATATCAAGGAAGTTTCCCTTCCTCCTCGGGGTCAGGTAATGAAAGTGGACTTTGGTTGCCTCCATTTTGACCTCAAACTTTCTAGTTGGTTCTTCCTTCCAGCTCAATCTCTTGGCTCAGATGAAAGTCCCTGAGGGCAGCAGAGCATCCACCAAAACTATCCCCTCCAGCAATAAGGCTTGCCCTGAGCCAGTAAGACCCCACCCATGATCAACTGCAAGACAATGATGGTTTAACCTTCACTGACTACCTGCATGGACCCACCCACCTTTGCCCCACATTTTCCTTATGTAAACCTGGAAGTGATGAAATTTTGGAATTATAGGTGAGGTTTGGTGGGGTGAGGTCCAGAGCCGGCGACCAAGAAAGAATTCTTGACACGTCTTTTGTGCAAAATGGTGGTTTTATTCAAGCTTGGGGACAGGACCCCTGGGCAGGAAGAGGGGCTGCCCCAGGCCTGTGAGGGGTGTCTGATTTTTTTTTAAAGACTTTATTTATTAATTAATGAGACACACACACACACACACACACAGAGAGAGAGAGAGAGAGAGAGAGAGGCAGAGACACAGGCAGAGGAGAAGCAGGCTCCATGCAGGGAGCCAGACACCGGACTCCATCCCAGGACCCCAGGATCAGGCCCTGGGCTGAAGGCGGCGCTAAACCGCTGAGCCACCTGGGCCACCCAGGGTGGCTAATTATACATACCTGGGAGTTGGGAGGGGCATGAGGAGAGCTTAGGTCTCTAAGGAATTTTGGAAGCAGGGTCTCCAGGACCCTGAGGGACCAGCTGCTGTTGGGAAAGGTCATTTATTACTGTCTAGTAAAACCTGAGTCATAAGACCCTTCAGATGTATATTGGTGGGCCATGTGCTTGGCGGATGATCGCCAACATGTATCTTAGGGGTTTAGAGATAAAGGGAAATTTCTAAAGGAATTTTTATATGTTAAAGTAGACTTACAGGCTCCTGGGGGTTGGGCTAATTGCCTTTTGCCCTCAGCAGAGTATGAACATCAAGGCAGTTGAGTCCGTAGAGGAAGGTCCCTTTGCATGTTTCAAGGACTTGTCAACGTCGTGTCTTGTCCTCAGCTAGCCCTGTGTTCCCCCATCAGAAGTATTTTCAGCATTTAGGAGACAGTCTTTGAGGTATTAGCCTGCAGTCTTCACTGAAATAAAGTCCTTTCTTGTTTTACCACCACTTGTCTCTCTGCCTTTGGATTTCATCAGTGGTGAGTGGTGGAAGCTGGTCTGTTTGGGAATCCCAGAGCCAGGCACTCTTGTACCCTGGTGCCCAGGCTTCAGGAAGGTTTCTATGAGAAGTAATTTCAAAAGTGAGAGGTGGCAGATAAATAAAAGGCAGCAGGATAAAGAGGGGAACAAAGCCAGAGTGGCACCAGATCTTGAAATTTACCTTGAGAGTCTATTTGAACATAGGGTGAAGGCAAGAGCAGTAGGGTCAGGGTCATAGGCAAGTGCTGGAGATTTGGGGGAGGGGAGTTTCAAGGCTATTGACGTAGGACAGCTGGGACACCAGCCAGGAGCTAAAGGGCAGCAGTAGAGGTGAAGTGAAGACGAGAGATCTGAGAAATATGTGGGAGAGAAGCTCATAAAACTTGTTGGCTTCTGACTTGAACAGAAGATGCCCTCTTTAGGAGGAGTGAAAATATACACACAAATTCAGTTTGGGACTTGCTAATTTTCAGGATAGCCACAAGGAGGAGCAGCTGGGCAAGCATATCTGGAGACTAGAGAAAAAGTTTCAGGCTGCAGGGGAGGCACTAGGGTCATACCCTGTGTCACTACAAGGGAAGCCCTGAGAGTGGACGAGGTGGCCACGGGAGAAATTACAGTTACAGATGAGAGGCTGGAAGGAGGGACTCAATGTAAATGTAAATGTGTATCTAAAAGACAAAGAGGGGATCCCTGGGTGGCTCAGCGGTTTAGCGCCTGGAGTCCCGGAATCGAGTCCCACGTCGGGCTCCCTGCATGGAGCCTGCTTCTCCCTCTGCCTGTGTCTCTGCCTCTCTCTCTCTCTCTCTCTCTCTCTATCTCTATCTCTATCTCTGTCTCTAATGAATAAATACATAAAATCTTTAAAAAAAAAAAAAAGACGAAGAGACCATACTGATAACTAAATGTCATTTGGGATCCTGGTACAGTAAAAGCAATATTAGGGGTGATAGAGGAGAACTAGGTTCTTGTCTCACGGAGTCGAAGAATGAATCTCGCAAACACAGGAGAGTGAGTAAAGGGATAGGAATTTATTAAGCAAAGATACAGAGAAAGGTCTCAGAAGTTTGAGGGGTCCCAACAGGGTGGCCACTAAGGGCTTGTGGGTTGGTATTTATTGACCGCCAACTAGAGAATCTAAATTCTTTTAACATATCTATTGATATCACTATTGAGTAAGGACTAGTGATAACATCTTTAATGGCTCACTTCTTTTTTAGGGCTAGGTAATTCTTTGTTGGTCACAAGTAGCTGTTATTAACAAGACCTCACCTCTGGCACTTGGAACAGGATAGTCTGGTTTACTTTCATCTCCACATTTTTGGGATTTTTGTGAGCCTGATTCCTTGGCTAGCCTGATTCCTAGCTCTGCCTAACCCCATTTGTTCCGAATTGGGGGTTGGGGGAGGAATGCCTGGGTGGCTCAGCAATTGAGTGTCTGCCTTCTGTGATCCTGGGATCCAGGATCTAGTCCCACATCAGGCTTCTTGTGGGGAACCTTCTTCTCCCTCTGCCTATGTCTCTGCCTCTCTCTCTTTATGTGTGTATTTCACGAATAAATAAATAAAATATTTAAAAAAAGAAAAAGCACATTAGGGAAAACCTAATTCTGAAAAAAGTATGGCTTCACTGAATAAGAATTTATCCTAATGATTCATTAATTGTATCGAGTGTACCACACTTGTGCAATGAAAATAAGAGCCACAATGAGAAGCAAATGAGTATTTTGGGATAAAAAATTGCAACTCAGTGAGCACAGATTCAGGTAGAAACCCAAATTGCATCCCACTTGTAACGTCCCACCTGTAGGGTGAAAGCAAGGAGTATTTAAGAGGAAAAAGGAAGAAGAAAGACAATTACAAGAGTTGAAGAAAAGTAAATAAAGTTATCTATAGGTGTTAACAAGCTCTAAGTCACACTGGTAGACCACTGATTGTACCCTTGAAAGTCCACAACCATCAGTCTTGTGATCAGGTTGTCCATTCTCCCCCCAACTTCACCATAATTGCTTAAAACAATTGCTATTTTTCCCAGTCCAAAGATTATATCTCAGTTCATACAAAGGCAGGTAAACCAGTTTCTGTGCTGTGGCTACTCTGGCTCTATTTTAAAGTGGTTCCAATCATGTTGGTTTTTCACATTTTCCCTCTTTGGTCTTCATCTTTCTCTGAAAGTATCACTGATCAACCTTTAGAAGGCACTATTTGCCTGAGACTGGGTTCCCCTCTTGGTGCGTGTAGAGCCAAAAACCACAATCAAACCTGAGTGGAAAAGGAAGGGTTTTACTTGCAACAAGGTTTTACTTGTAAGAGGATCACTAGGGTATTTCTCAAAGTAGTGTCTCCCTGAACAGCAAAATTGGGGAAGTTTTGAACTAAGGGCACATATATATTCATGAAGGGGCTTGCACAATGGGGAATTCAGCATGGAATTTGAGAAAAAGTCATCTTAAGATGACAAAGTCCAGGTCAAAGTTGTGGGGCCAGCCAGGGTCACTAATGATGATTATTTCCCTGGCTGTAGTCACTATGATATCTGAGTGCTTAAAAGGGGTTTAGATCCTGCAACTATAACTCAGTAATGTGTGTCAGGTCAGTCTTTACCTTTGAACCAGGACTAGGAGTTTACCACTGATTTTTTTTGTCCTCGGTATATGATTAGGCTGTCCCCTGGCCTGGTAGTGATGATAAGCCATCAAGCCATATTAATATGTCTTCAGGAAGACTCATCCCCAGTGTGGCATTTCCCAGGAGGAGGAAATTGATTTTCTTAGAAGTCTTAGGCCACATTTGAGCAACAAGAATGCCAGAGCAGGAAAAGGCTTTACCATCAAGCTCTCTTAAGGCCAAATGTCTTCTGGAGTTTCTGGATCCTCCTCTTGTGAGGTCTCATAAGCCTTAGCTATGATCTCAAATTACTGAGTGGCCATTATCTGGGAGGTGTCTTTATAACATGGAGCTACAGAGAGGAGACAAAATTTTACAATGAAAAAAATTCGAATAATGGTAAACAAAATGCTGAATCCAAATAGGAAGATTGACCTAAACCAGGAACTAATTCTTGAGGGCAGTCAACTAAAAAGATAAAAGAACCACAGTGTCATTGATCACTGCATTTAACTTTCTAGCTTGTACCTGGATTTTATCTGGTTCCATTTCTACTTTACCAGAAGAGTTAACCCATGTCCAAAAAAAAAAAAAAAAAAAAAAAATCAGGAGTCTAGGAAGATAATAGAGTAAGAGAAACCTAAGCTCACCTTGTCCTATGGATACGCCTACATAAAAGCCACGTCAGTGCAACTAACCCAGTAAATGACCCCAAAACTGACAGAACGGATTCTCCACAGTTAATTTGGGATAGCAGGTCACACTTAGAAGGATAGGAGGGGTGGAGACATGGTTAAGAACCAGACTCCCAGTGAGACTAATTGTGGAGGCCAAGAAAAATTAAGGCCATTCCACCTCAAGTTTAGCATTAGCACAAGTACAGCCATTTTAGGCCCCTGTGAATAAGAGCTGAACTTTACAGAAAAAACTGCAGAATGTCCTAGGCAGGGAATCCCACATCAGAAAGACAACAGAGCTCAGAATTGCCCTCAGCAGAGAATCCCATATCAGAAAGACAACAGAGCCCAGCCCATGGCAGAAAGTCCCATATTAGAATGAGAACAGAGCTCAATGCCCTTGAAAGCCCCATATCAGAATGTAAACAGAACTCGAGAAATTCCTCCACCCCTTCTGAAAATCCCCTAGACAAGCCTATAAAAAACCCAGCTGTAACCCACTTCCGGGTCCAAGTCCCTGCTCCGCTGTGTCGGGTATACTTGGACCCAAGCTCGAGCTTGCAAATAAACCCTTGTGCACTTGCATCGGTGTCGGCTCCTTGGTGGTTTCTCAGATTCGCAATCTTGGGCACAACACTAATCACAAGGATGGGCGATGCCACATGTGTGGAGAAGGGACAGGAACAGACCCTATACCCCAAACCCAGGGGACCTACACTGGGAAGACAAGTCCCTGTAACATATGGTTTTGAAAACCAATGGGTCTGGGACACCTGGGTGGCTCAGCAGTTGAGCACCTGCCTTTGGCCCAGGGTGTGGTCCTGGGGTCCTGGAATCGAGTCCCAAATGAGACTACTTGCATGGAACCTGCTTCTCTCTCTGCCTGTGTCTCTGCCTCTCTGTGTGTCTCTCATGAGTAAATAAATAAAATCTTTAAAAAAAAAAAAGAAAAGAAAACCAATGAGGCTTAACTACAGATACTTTAAAAATCAGCAGACTTTGGGTACCTGGATGACTGAGTTGGTTAAGCATCTGCCTTTGGCTCAGGTCATGATCCCAGGGTCCCAGGATTAAGCCCCACATCATGCTCCCTGCTCAGCAAGGAACCTGCTTCTTCTGCCTCTGTTCCTCCTTCTTGCTAGTGCTCTCTCACTCTCTCTCTCTCAAATAAGTAAAATCATTAAAAAAAATCAGCGGATTTGGCTCTAGGAGAGTAGTAAGGAAATAGAAAACTGAGTCCTCATCTTTACAGAGAGTGTAACAAACAACTAGTAGAGATATAGAGTAGAAGAACCAGTTTGGAAAATGCTGAGGGTATTTGGAAGGAGATTTATTTACTAAGTTCAGAACTGGTGCTGGAGGGGCATGGATCTTTAGGGGATTTCTCTAAGAATGAACGAACTGATAGGCACCATCTCTCTCCTCCCAACTGAGCCTAGATACCCAGATATCTATGAGAACCAGCACCAACACTTGCCACATAGCTTGCTAACATCATGTATCCCATCACACATTCTCCATTAGATTTATCCCACCCAACCTGCTCCACTCATCAGGAGTCCTTCCACAGGAGCACCTGATGCATCTCATTCTACCAGCAGCCCTAACAGTGAGCCCATCATTCCAAAGAGACTCTTGCCCTGGAGAGAGGGGAAGATAACCACATATACTAGTTTGATCACAGCCCCAGCAGTGGGCTGGGGACAGGCATCTGATCTGATAGCCAGCCCATCCCACAAAACAAACATACAGAGGCGGGGCAAGATGGCCAAATAGTAGGTTCCCCAAGTCACCTGACCCCAACTAATTACCTAGATAACCTTCAAATCATCCTGAAAACCTACAAATTCGGATTGAGATTTAAAGAGAGAACAGCTGGAATGCTACAGTGAGAAGAGTTCACGCTTCTATCAAGGTAGGAAGACGGGGAGGGGGGGAGGGGGGAGAAATAAAGAAACAAAAGGCCTCCAAGGGGGAGGGGCCGCGAGGAGCCGGGCTGAGGCCGCGGTGAGTGCCCCCAGCACAGGGAAGGCCCCAGGAAAGTCCCGTCCAGGAGAAGCAGGGGCTTCACCAATCTTCCAGACGCTCGCAGGGAGTTGGAGCAGGATCCCAGGAGGGGCAGGGATGCCCTCAGGCTCCCAGGGACAGTAACAGAGCACCTGCACCCCAGGGAGAGCACGCCACACCCCCTGGCCAAGCTCTTTAAAAGGCTGCGGCTCGCACATGGCTGGACCCTGGAGCAGCTCGGCAGCAGCAGAGGCAGAGGCTCCCTGCAGAGGGAGCTGTGCCACCCAGAGTGCGATTCCAACAGTGCTGCCCGGGAGCACAGGGCGCCGGGGACACAGCCCAAGATCCTGCACTCCTCCCCGGAAAGGCAGAGGCTGGGAGGTCACAGGACAGCAAGGACGCTCCAGCCTCCAGGCGGCCCCAAGCTGAGCAGATCAGCACTATTATAAAGCTACTGGTGGCTCTAGAAAAAAGCATAAAGGACTCAAGAGACTTCATGACTGCAGAATTTAGGTCTAATCAGGCAGAAATTAAAAATCAATTAAATGAGACACAATCCAAACTCGAGTTCCTAACGATGAGGGCTAATGAGGTAAAAGAACGAGTGAGTGACATAGAAGACAAGTTGATGGCAAAGAGGTAAACTGAGGAAAAAAGAGACAATTAAAATATCATGAGGATAGATTAAAGGAAATAAATGACAGCCTGAGGAAGAAAAGCCTACATTTAGTTTGGGATCCCGAGGGCGCCGAGAGGGACAGAGGTCCAGAATATGTATTTGAACGAATCATAGCTGAGAACTTTCCTAATCTGGGAAGGGAAACAGGCATTCAGATCCAAGAAGTAGAGAGATCCCCACCCCGAAATCAATAAACACTGCTCAACACCTCAACATTTAATAGTGAAGCTTGCAAATTCCAAAGATAAAGAGAAGGTCCTTAAAGCAGCAAGAGACAAAAGATCTCTATCTTGAGAAATCTTTTTTGAGAAATCTCCATCTTTTATGGGGAGAAATATTAGATTAACAGCAGACCTTTCCACAGGGACCTGGCAGGCCAGAAAGGGCTGGCAGGATATATTTAGGGTCCTAAATGAGAAGAACATGCAGCCAAGAATACTTTATCCAGCAAGGCTCTCATTCAGAATAAAAGGAGAGATAAAGAGCTTCCAAGACAGACAGGAACTGAAAGAATATGTGACCTCCAAACCAGCTCTGCAAGAAATTTTAAGGGGGACTCTTAAAATTCCTCTTTAAGGGGATCCCTGGGTGGCGCAGTGGTTTGGCGCCTGCCTTTGGCCCAGGGCGCGATCCTGGAGACCTGGGATCGAGTCCCACATCGGGATCCCGGTGCATGGAACCTGCTTCTCCCTCTATCTCTGCCTCTCTCTCTCTGTCTCTCTCTCTCTCTCTGTGACTATCATAAATAAATTAAAAAATTAAAAAAAATTCCTCTTTAAGAGGAAGTCCAATGGAACAATCCACAAAAACAGGGACTGAATAGGTATCATGATGACACTCAACTCATATTTCACAATAGTAACTCTGAACGTGAATGAGCTTAATGACCCCATCAAAAGGCGCAGGGTTTCAGACTGGATAAAAAAGCAGGACCCATCTAATTGCTGTCCACAAGAGACTCATTTTAGACAGAAGGACACCTACAGCCTGAAAATAAAAGGTTGGAGAACCAGGTACCATTCCTGATCAAAACTCTTCAGAGTGTAGGGATAGAGGGAATATTCCTCAACATCTTAAAAGCCATCTATGAAAAGCCCACAGCAAATATCATTCTCAATGGGGAAGCACTGAGAGCCTTTCCCCTAAGATCAGGAACAGGACAGGGATGTCCACTCTCACCACTGCTATTCAACATAGTACTGGAAGTCCTAGCCTCAGCAATCAGACAACAAAAAGACATTAAAGGCATTTAAATTGGCAAAGAAGAAGTCAAACTCTCCCTCTTCACCAATGACATGACACTCTACATAGAAAACCCAAAAGACTCCATCCCAAGATTGCTAGAACTCATACAGCAATTTGGCAGTGTGGCAGGATACAAAATCAATGCCCAGAAGTCAGTGGCATTTCTATACACTAACAATGAGACTGAAGAAAGAGAAATTAAGGAGTCAATCCCATTTACAATTGCACCCAAAAGCATAAGATACCTAGGAATAAACCTAACCAAAGAGGTAAAGGATTTATAACCTAAAAACTACAGAACACTTCTGAAAGAAATTGAGGAGGACACAAAGAGATGGAAAAATATTCCATGCTCATGGATTGGAAGAATTAATATTTTGAAAATGTCAGTGTTACCCAGGGCAATTTACATGTTTAATGCAATCCCTATCAAAATACCATGGAATTTCTTCAGAGTTGGGACAAATTATTTTAAGACTTGTATGGAATCAGAAAAGACCCCAAGTAGCTAAGGAAATTTTAAAAAAGAAAACCATATCTGGGGGCATCACAATGCCAGATTTCAGGTTGTACTACAAAGCTGTGGTCATCAAGACAGTGTGGTACTGGCACAAAAGCAGACACATAAATCAATGGAACTGAATAGAGAACCCAGAAGTGGACCCTCAACTTTATGGTTAAATAATATTTGACAAAGGGGGAAAGACTATCCACTGGAAAAAAGACAGTCTCTTCAATAAATGGTGCTGGGAAAATTGGACATCCACATGCAGAAGAATGAAACTAGACCACTCTCTTGCACCATTCACAAAGATAAACTCAAAATGGATGAAAGATCTAAATGTGAGACAAGATTCCATCAAAATCCTAGAGGAGAGCACAGGCAATACCCTTTTTGAACTTGGCCACAGTAACTTCTTACAAAATACATCCATGAAGGAAAGAGAAACAATAGCAAAAATGAACTATTGGGACTTCATCAAGATAAGAAGCTTTTGCACAGCAAAGGATACAGTCAACAAAACTAAAAGACAACATTTAGAATGGGAGAAGATATTTTCAAATGATGTATCAGATAAAAGGCTAGTTTCCAAGACCCATAAAGAACTTACTAAACTCAACAGCAAAGAAGCAAACAGTCTAATCACGAAAGGGGCAAAAGACATGAACAGAAATCTCACAGAGGAAGACATAGACATGGCCAACAAGCACACGAGGAAATGCTCTGCATCACTGGCCATCAGGGAAATACAAATCAAAAGCACAAGGAGATACCACCTCATACCTGTGAGAATGGGGAAAATTAACAAGGCAGGAAACCACAAATGTTGGAGAGGATGTGGAGAAATGGGAACTCTCCTGCACTGTTGGTGGAAATGTGAACTGGTGTAGCCACTCTGGAAAACTGTGTGGAGGTTCCTCAAAGAATTAAAAATGGATCTGCCCTATGACTCGGCAATTGCACTGCTGGGGTCTTACCCCAAGGATACAGATGTAATGAAATGCCGGGACACCTGCACCCCGATGTTTCTAGCAGCAATGTCCACAATAGCTAAACTGTGGAAGAAGCCTCGGTGTCCATCGAAAGATGAATGGATAAAGAAATGTGGTTTATGTATACAATGGAATATTACTCAGGCATTAGAAATGACAAATACCCATCATTTGCTTCTACGTGGATGGAAATGGAGGGTATTATGCTGAGTGAAATAAGTCAATCGGAGAAGGACAAACATTATATGGTCTCATTCACTTGGGGAATATAAAAAAAGTGAAAAGGAATAAATGGGAAAGGAGAAAAAATGAGTGAGAAATATCAGGGAGCGAGACAGAACATGAAGACTCCTAACTCTGGGAAAAGAACTAGGGGTGGTGGAAAGGGAGGTGGGCAGGGAGTGGGGGTGACTGGGTGACAGGCACTGAGGGAGGCACTTGATGGGATGAGCACTGGGTGTTATTCTATATGTTGACAAATTGAACACCAATAAAAAATAAATTTATTAAAACAAACAAACAATCCAACAAACAAACACCTCACAAAGGACAGCACAAGAAAAGGGCCCTGTAATCTGGGGTCACAACAACCCCAACAGACAATTAGGGGTGGACATTTGGTCTGGTTGCAGGTTTTGCGCATCAGTAAAAAGTCTCTCGGGATAATGCATGGACACAACCCCGCGCTTTGATGTGTGCCACATATCCAGCAAATGAGGCTGAGGGCAGGCATCTGGTCTAACTCAAGGACAAGCCCAAGGTTGCCCCATATTGGCTGCTTAAGAGCACAAGGATAAAACCTTACCCACAACAGGCAAAGGGTGCCACTGCAGCTGACTGGACTAAAGGCAAACATGTCTTAACCATGACAGTAGGGCATATGCAGCTAGACACCCAGGAAGTACTTGGTTCTGGTGAGCAAGGGACATTGCACTACACGACACTACAGGACCTCTTCTTCATAAGGACATATTTCCTAACATATAGAAATAGAGAGTTAGACAAAATGAGGAGATAGAGGAATATTTCCCTAACAAAAGAACAGGGTAAAATTACAGAAAAAAAGGATAAAATGGAGATAATAATACCTGGTACAGAATTCAAATAATGGCCATAAAGATACTCACTGTACTTGAGAAAAGAGGGGAGAATTTCAGTGAAACCATCAATGAAGAGATAGAAAATATTTTTAAAAAGAGCTAATCAGAAGTGAAGAACTCAATAACTGAATTAGAAATACAGTAAGGGGGATCCCTGGGTGGCTCAGCAGTTTAGCACCACCTTTGACTGGAGTGTGATTCTGGAGACCTGGGATCGAGTCCCACATCAGGCTCCCTCCATTCAGCCTGCTTCTCCCTCTGCCTGTGTCTCTGCCTCTCTCTCTCTCTCTCTTTCTCATGAATTAATGAATAAAATCTTTTTTAAAAAAAGAAATACAATAAGGGAATAAATAACAGACTATAGGCAGAAGAATGTATCAGCAGCTTGGAAAGTGATGGAGCTGAACAAGAAAAGAAAGAATAAAAAAATGATAATAGGTTAAGGGAACACAGTGATAACATCAAATGTAATAACATTTGCATTGTAGAGATCTCAGAAGGAGAAGAAAGAGAAAACAGGGCAGGAAATCTATTTGATGAAATAATAGCTGAAAACTTTCCTATCTGAGAAGGAAACAGACATTGAGATCTAAGAGGCACAGAAAGCACCCAACAAAATCAACCGAAGGAGATCTTCACCAAACACATACTAATGTACAAATTCCAGGGCAGAGGGCATGGAATAGCAATCTGAAGAATGCCTGGGATGCATAGGAGGGAGACTGCCCCTTTTAGAGGCATCCCTAGAGGTAGCAAACAGAGATGCCTCTCCCAGGACAAAGGTGCTGGCTGGGAGCATTTCCCTCCCCCACCCCCAGGAAAAACACAGAGCCACCAGCATAAAGCAGCACTGGCTGCCTAACCTGCCTTCAAAGTCCCACAGTCTGCCCTCTGGCATGACTGGCCTTGTCAAGCTTGCCTCAGCTCCAGTGTCGTGGGCCTGTTGCCCAGAAGACCAGTAGAAACCCCTCCCCATACCACATGTTCTAACAAGAGAGTTCTATAGGGCTTCATTTCTCCCAGAAGTGGTGTCAGTTCTCATTGAAGGAGCAGAGCAGACCTCATTTAGTGAAAAGTCCCCACACTCTGGCCAAAGTCCAAACACTGTCTACTGCAGATGAATGATCTGAAAGATAGAGCAGTGAAAAACCTCAGCATAATGCATGAAGCACACACTAGGGACACCTCTGATGTGTCAGGCCCTGGACGATACATGACCACCACTTCATAAAGCCATTACTCTGAGGAGCAGGAAACATAGCAAGCTTTCTAACAGAGAAGAAGGCAGAGACACAGGCAAAATGCCAAGTGGAGGAATTCATCCCAAATAAAACAATTATATAAAGTCTTGGCCAGAAGTCTAAGTGAAACAGATATAGGGCAGCCCGGGTGGCTCAGTGGTTTAGTGCCGGCTTCAGCCCAGGGCCTGATCCTGGAGACCCGAGATCGAGTCCCACGTCGGGCTCCCTGCATGGAGCCTGCTTCTCCCTCTGCCTCTCTCTCTAATAAATAAAATCTTAAAAAAAAAAAAAAAAGAAACAGATATAAGTAACATGCCTGATGGAGAATTGAAAGGAATAATCACAGGATATTTTCTGGGATTTAGAAAACAATGCAAGACTCCAGGGAGGCCCTTACAACAGAGATAAAAGGGTAAAAAACAGAAATAAAAAAATACAATAACTGAGATTAGAAGAGATTTGATGCAATGATCACAAGGTTGGAGGAAGCAAGGGAAAGTGTAAGTGATAAAGAAGAGAGGCTAATGGAAAATAATAAAATGGAACAAAAACTGAACAAAAGAGAGAAGGAATATGGATCATGAGAATAGACTTAGGGAACTCAGTGACTCCATCAAATGTAATAACATTTGTATTACAGGAGTCCTAGAAGAGAGGGAAAAAGGGTAGAAAATTTGTTTGATGAAATCATAGCTGAAAACTTCCCTAATCTGGGGAAGAAAACAGATATTCAAATCCAGGAGGCACAGATATCTCCAGTCAAAATCAACAAAAGCAGACCAACACCAAGACATATTGTAATTAAATTTGTAAAATATAGCATTAAAGAAATCTTTAAAACAGCGAGACAAAAGAAGTCCCTAACTTAGAAGGGAAGACCCATAAGGCTAGCTGCAGATTTCTCAACTGAAACTTGACAAGCCAGAGGGAGTGGTTTATATGCTCAGTGTGATGAATGAGAAAAATCTGCAGCCAAGAACACTTTATTCAGCAAGACTATCACTCAGAATAGAAAGATAAAGAGTTTCCCAGACAAACAAAAACTAAAGATGTTCATGACCACTAAACTAGGTCTGCAAGAAAGATTAAAGGGGACTCTTTGAGTGGGAAAGAAAGACCACAAGTAACAAAGACCAGAAAGGAACACAGAAATCTCCAGAAAAAATAACAAAACAAATAATAAAATGGCACTAAATATGTATATATCAATATTTACTCTGAGTGCAAATGGACTAAACTTTCCAATCAAAAGACAGGGTGTTAGAATGGATGAGAAAACAAGACCTATGCATTTGCTATAAGAGAGTCATGTTAGATCTAAAGGCACCTGCAGATTGAAAGTGAGGAGATGGAGAAACATTTATCATGCACATGGACAACAAAAGAAAGCCAGAGTAGCAATACCTTCTATCAGATAAATTAGATATTAAATCTAACAGTATAATAAAAGATGAAAAATTACATTGTATAAAGGGACCTATATGACAAGAAGATCTAACAATTGCAAATATTTACGTACCCAACATTAGAGCACCAAAATATATAAATGAATTAATAACAAACATAAAGATACTCATTTATAAGTATACAATAATAAGTAGGGAATTCTAACACCCCACTTACTTCAATGGACAGATAATCTAAGCAGAAGATCAAAAAAGGAAACAATGGCTTTGAATGACACACTGGACCATGTGGACTTAAGAGATTGCAGAGCATTTCATCCTAAAGCAACAGAAAACACATTCTTTTCAACTGCACATGGGATATTATCTAGAATCTGTCATGGTAGGTTACAAAACAGCCCTCAACAAATACAAAAAGATTGAGATCATACCATGTGTCTTTTCCTCCCACAATATTATGAAATTAGAAGTAAACACATGAAAAGAATTTGGAAAGACCACCAATACATAGAAGTTAAACAACATGCTACTAAAGATTGAATGAGCACTGGGTGTTATACTATATGTTGGCAAATTGAATTAAAATTTAAAAAATGTAAAAAGTCTGAGGAAAATAAAATAGAACTGGAACATAACAACAACAACAAAAAAGAATGAATGAGTCAACTAGGAAAGCAAAGAAGAAATAAAAAATACATCGAAACAAATGAAAATGGAAACACAATGTTCCAAAGCTTTTGAGGTGCAGCAAAAATGGTCATAAGAGGAATATATATAGCAATATAGGACTATCTTAAGAAGCAAGAAAAATCTCAAACAATGTAACCTTACATCTAAAGGAGCTAGAAAAAGAACAACAAATGAAACCTAAAGCCAGTGGAAGAAAATAAATAATAAAGATTAAATAGAAATAAATGATATAGAAACTAAAAAAAAAAAAAAAAAAAAACCAATAGAACAGATCAATGAAACCAGGAGATGTTTCTTTGAAAAAATTAATAAAATCGATAAACCTCTAGCCAGATTTGCTTTAGGATGAAATGCTCTGCAATAAGTGAGAAAGACCCAAATAAATAAAATCACACGTAAAACAAAGGAATTAACTACAAACACCACAGAAATACAAACAGTTATAACAGAATATTATGAAAACATGTGTCAACAAATAGGACAACCTGGAAGAAATGGGTAAATTCCTACAAACAAATAAACTACTAAAACAGAAGCAGGAGTAAATCGGAAACTTGAACAGACTGATAAGCAGCAAAGAAATTGAATCAGTAATCAAAAGTCTCCCCACAAACAGAAGTCTGGGGCCAGATGGCTTCCCAGGGGAATTCTACCAAACATTTAAAGAAGAGCTAATACCTATTCTTTTCAAACTATTCCAAAAAATGGGAAATGGAGGAAAACAGCCAAATTCACTCTATGAGGCACACAAAACTCTGATATCAAAACCAGACAAAGACTACTAAAAAACAGACCTATAGGCCAGTATTCCTGATGAACATGGATGCAAAAATTTGCTTTTTAAAAAAAATTGTATTGTAGTTCAATTTGACAAAATATAGCATAACACCCAGTGCTCATCCCACCAAGTACCCCCCTCAGTACCCATCACCCAGTCACCCCAACCCCCCACCCACCTTCCTTTCCATCACCCCTTATTCGTTTCCCAGAGTTGGGAGCCTATCCTCTGGTGTACCCTCACTGATATTTTCACTCAATTTCTCTCCTTTCCCCTTTATTCCCTTTCATGAATTTTTATATTCCCAAATGAATGAGACCATATAATGTTTGTCCTTCTCCGAAAGACTTATTCCACTCAGGATAATACCCTCCAGGTCCATCTACGTCGAAGAAAATGGTGGGTATTTGTCGTTTCTAATGGCTGAGGAATATTCCATTGTATACATAAACCACGTCCTCTTTATCCATTCATCTTTCGATGGACACCGAGGCTCCTTCCACAGTTTGGCTATTGTGGCCATTGCTGCTAGAAACATCGGGGTACAGGTGTCCCGGCGTTTCACTGCATCTGTATCTTTGGGGTAAATTCCCAACAGTGCAATTGCTGGGTCCTATGGCAGATCTATTTTTAACTCTTAGAGGAACCTCCACACAGTTTTCCAGAGTGGCTGCACCAGTTCACATTCCCACAACAGTGCAAGAGGGTTCCCTTTTCTCCACATCCTCTCCAACATTTGTGGTTTCCTGTCTTGTTAATTTTCCCCATTCTAACTGGTGTGAGGTGGTATCTCATTGTGGTTTCGATTTGTATTTCCCTGACGGCAAGTGATGCAGAGAATCTTCTCATGTGCATGTTGGCCATGTCTATGACTTCCTCTGTGAGATTTCTGTTCATGTCTTTTGCCCATTTCATGATTGGATTGTTTGTTTCTTTGGTGTTGAGTTTAAGAAGTTCTTTATAGAACTTGGAAACTAGCCCTTTATCTGATATGTCATTTGCAAATATCTTCTCCCATTCTGTAGGTTGTCTTTGAGTTTTGTTGACTGTATCCTTTGCTGTGCAAAAGCTTCTTATCTTGATGAAGTCCCAATAGTTCATTTTTGCTTTTGTTTCTTTTGCCTTCGTGGATGTATCTTGCAAGAAGTTACTGTGGCTGAGTTCAAAAAGGGTGTTGCCTGTGTTCTCTAGGATTTTGATGGACTCTTGTCTCACATTTAGATCTTTCATCCATTTTGAGTTTATCTTTGTGAATGGTGCAAGAGAGTGGTCTAGTTTCATTCTTCTGCATGTGGATGTCCAATTTTCCCAGCACCATTTATTGAAGAGACTGTCTTTCTTCCAATGGATAGTCTTTCCTCCTTTATCGAATATTAGTTGGCCATAAAGTTGAGGGTCCACTTCTGGGTTCTCTGTTCTGTTCCATTGATCTATGTGTCTATTTTTGTGCCAGTACCACACTGTCTTGATGACCACAGCTTTGTAGTACAACCTGAAATCTGGCATTGTGATGCCCCCAGATATGGTTTTCTTTTTTAAAATTCCCCTGGCTATTCGGGGTCTTTTCTGATTCCACACAAATCTTAAAATAATTTGTTGTAACTCTCTGAAGAAAGTCCATGGCATTTTGATAGGGATTTCATTAAACGTGTAAATTGCCCTGGGTAACATTGACATTTTCACTATATTAATTCTTCCAATCCATGAGCATGGAATATTTTTCCATCTCTTTGAGTCCTCCTTGATTTCTTTCAGAAATGTTCTATATTTTTATAGTATAGATCCTTTACCTCTTTGGTTAGGTGTATTCCTAGGTATCTTATGCTTTTGGGTGCAATTGTAAATGGGATTGACTCCTTAATTTCTCTTTCTTCAGTCTCATTGTTAGTGTATAGAAATGCCACTGACTTCTGGGCATTGATTTTGTATCTTGCCACGCTACCGAATTGCTGTATGAGTTCTAGCAATCTTGGGGTGGAGACTTTTGGGTTTTCTATGTAGAGTATCGTGTCATTGGCGAAGAGGGAGAGTTTGACTTCTTCTTTGCCAATTTGAATGCCTTTAATGTCTTTTTGTTGTCTGATTGCTGAGGCTAGGACTTTCAGTACTTTGTTGAATAGCAGTGGTGAGAGTGGACATCCCTGTCCTGTTCCTGATATTAGGGGGAAGGCTCCCAGTGCTTCCCCACTGAGAATTATATTTGCTGTGGGCTTTTCATAAGATGGCTTTTAAGATGTTGAGGAATGTTCCCTCTATCCCTACACTGAAGAGTTTTGATCAGGAATGGATGCTGTATTTTGTCAAATACTTTCTCTGCATCTAATGAGAGGATCATATGGTTCTTGATTTTTCTCTTGCTGACATGATGAATCACATTGATTGTTTTACAAGTGTTGAACCAGCCTTTTGTCCCGGGAATAAATCCTACTTGGTCATGGTGAGTAATTTTCTTAATGGGTTGTTGGATCCTACTGGCTAGTATCTTGTTGAGAATTTTTGCATCCGTGTTCGTCAGGGATATTGGTCTATAATTCTCCTTTTTGGTGGGGTCGTTGTCTGGTTTTGGAATTAAGGTGATGCTGGCCTCATAGAACGAATTTGGAAGTACTCCATCTCTTTCTATCTTTCCAAACATCTTTAGTAGAATAGGTATGGTTTCTTCTTTAAACGTTTGATAGAATTCCCCAGGAAAGCCATCTGGCCCTGGACTTTCGTGTCTTGGGAGGTTTTTGATGACTGCTTCAATTTCTTCCCTGGTTATTGGCCTGTTAAGGTTTTCTATTTCTTCCTGTTCCAGTTCTGGTAATCTGTGGCTTTCCAGAAATGCTTCCCTTTCTTCTAGATTGCCTAATTTATTGGCGTATAGCTGTTCATAATATGTTTTTAAAAATCTTTTGTATTTCCTTGGTGTTGGTAGTGATCTCTCCTTTCTCAATCATGATTTTAATTTGAGTCTTTTCTCTCTTCTTTTTAAATAAGGCTGGCTAATGGTTTATCTATCTTATTAATTCTTTCAAACAACCAACTCCTGGTTTTGTTGATCTGTTCCACAATTCTTCCGGTCTCTATTTCATTGAATTCTTCCCAAATCTTTATTAACTCTCTTTTGCTGGGTGTAGTATCTATTTGATGTTTTTTCTCCAGCTCCTTTAGGTGCAAAGTTAGCTTTTGTATTTGTGTTCTTTCCAGCTTTGTGATGGATGCTTGTATTGTGATGTATTTCCCCCTCAGGACTGCTTTTGCTGTATCCCAAAGATTTTGAATGGTTGTATCTTCATTCTCATTAGTTTCCATGAATCTTTTTAATCCTTCTCTAATTTCCTGCTTGACCCTTTCATCTTTTAGCAGGATGGTCCTTAACCTCCATGTGTTTGAAATCCTTCCAAACTTCTTGTGATTCAGTTCTAATTTCAAAGTATTATGGTCTGAAAATATGCAGGGGACAATTCCAAACTTTTTGTATTGGTTAAGACCTGATTTGTGACTCAGTATGTGGTCTATTCTGGAGAAAGTTCCATGTGCACTTGAGAAGAATGTGTATTTAATTGTGTTTGGATGGAAAATTCTGTAAATATCTCTGAAATCCATCTGGTCCAGTGTATCATTTAAAGCTCTTGTTTCTTTGGAGTTGTTGTGCTTTGAATATCTGTCTATTGTAGAAAGCGCTAGATTGAAGTCACCAAGTATAAGAGTATTATTATCTAAGTATGTCTTAACTTTGGTTATGAATTGATTGATATACGTGGCAGCTCCCACATTTGGGACATAAATATTGATGATTTTTAGGTCCTCTTTTTGGATAGATCCTTTAAGTATGATATAGTGTCCCTCTTCATCTCCTACTACAGACTTTGGGATAAACTGTAATTTATCTGATATGAGGATGGCTACCCCTGCTTTCTTTTGAGGACCATTGGAATGGTAAATGGTTCTCCAACCTTGTATTTTAGGCTGTAGCTGTCCTTATGTCTAAAATTAGTCTCTTGTAGACAGCAAAAAGATGGATCTTGTTTTTTATCCAGTCTGAAATCCTGTGCCTTTAGATGGGGTTTAAGCCCATTGACCTTCAGAGTTAGTTTTGAAAGATATGAATTTAGTGTCATCATGATATCTATTCAGTCCCTGTTTTTGTGGATTGTTTCCTTGGACTTCCTCTTTCTTTTACATTTTCTCCCTTAATATTTCTTCGAAAGCCAGGTTGGTGGTCACATATTCTTTCCATTTCTGCCTATCTTGGAAGCTCTTTATCTCTCCTTCTATTCTGAATGAGAGCCTTGCTGGATAAAGTATTCTTTGCTGCAGGTTCTTCTCATTTAGGACCCTGAATATATCCTGCCAGCCCTTTCTGGTCTGCCAGGTCTCTGTGGAGAGGTCTGCTGTTAATCTAATAGTTCTCCCCGTATAAGTTAGAGATTTCTTGTTTCTTGTTGCTTTAAGGATCTTCTCTTTATCTTTGGAATTTGCAAGTTTCACTATTAAATGTCCAGGTGTTGAGCGGTTTTTATTGATTTTAGGGAGTATCTCTCTATCTCCTGGATCTGAATGCCTGTTTTCCTTCCCAGGTTAGGAATGTTCTCAGGTATGATTTGTTCAAATACATATTCTGGACCTCTGTCTCTTTCCGCACCCTTGTGAACCCCAATTAAACGTAGATTTTTCCTTCTGAGGTTGTCATTTATTTCCCTTAACCTATCTTCATGATCTTTAATTGTTTGTCTCTTTTTTCCTCAGTTTCCCTTCTTGCCACCAACTTTTCTTCTATGTCACTCACTTGTTCTTCTACCTCGTTAACCCTTGTCATTAGGAGCTCCAGTTTGGATTGCATCTCTTTTAATTGATTTTTAATTTCGACCTGATTATTTCTGAATTCTGCAGTCATGAAGTCTCTTGAATCCTTTATGCTTTTTTCTTGAGCTATCAGTAGCTTTTTAATTGTGCTTCTGAATTGGCTTTCTGACATTGAATTGTAATCCAAATTTTGTAACTCCGTGGGAGAGGACTGTTTCTGATTCTTTCTTTTGGGTTGAGTTTTTCCTTCTAGTCATTTTGTCAATGCAGAGTGGCCAAAAACAAGTTGTAGTTTAACAAGGAGAAAAAGAGAGAAGAGAAAAAAAGAGGGTGGGGGGACAAACAGAAAACAAAAAGCAAAGGGGAGTATCCTCGATTCTATATACTGTAAATCCCTCTATTTCCCCTGGACCTTTCCAGCGGTGCTTGGTCAATAACTTGCTTTTCCCCTGTCCTTCTAGCTGGTCTTCTTGGGGAGGGGCCTGCTGTGCTGATTCTCAGGTTTGTGTCCCTGGGTGAGTTGCCCAGCCCCCTGCTAGGTGCAGGGCTCAGTGGGAGCTGTTTATCCTGTGAGGCCCCTGCTCAGTCTCAGGTACAAAATGACACCAGGGGGAACAACAACATTGGTGGCGGCCGGCTCTTCAGCCCTGGAGTCAGGTCCCGCGGTAACTATGGCAGCTCCCTTTCTGCAGGGGCCTGGATGCTCCTGGGGCGGGGGCGCCGATCTGCACAACTCGGCGCCACCCAGTGGCAGGAGTGTCCTTGCTGTCCTGTGTCCTCCTGGCCTCTGCCTGTTCCGGGGGGGAGCAGCGGATGCTGGGCTGTGGCCCCCAGTGGCCTGGCGTCTGGGGCCTGCACCGCTGGAATTGCGCTCCTGGGGCCTCGCAGCCCCCTCTGCTTGGAGCTGCTGCCTTAGCCGCTGCCGAGGTGCTCCTGGGGCCCTGCTGGGTGCACACTGCAGCCCTTTAGGGAGCTGGGCCTGCAGTGTGTGGCGCTCTCCCCCAGGCGCATGTCTTCTGTTAGTGCCCCTGGGAGCCTGAGGGCATCCCCGCCCTCCTGGGATCCTGCTCGAACTCCCTGCGAGCGCCTTCTGTCTGTGAAGAGTGGTAAAGCTCCTGCTTCTCTGAGACTTGTCTTCCCTCTTCTGGAGACACTGGCAGCGGGGCCTTAGCCTGGCTCCCCTTCGGGCCCCTCCCCCTTGGATGCTTTTTTATTTCTTTATTATTTTTTTTTTTCTGTCTTCCTACCTTGATAGAAGCGCAAACTCTTCTCACTGTAGCATTCTAGCTGTTGTCTCTTTAAATCTCAGGCTGAATTCATAGGTTTTTCAGGATGATTTGAAAGCTATCTAGGTAAGTTGGTGGGGACAGGTGACTTGGGGACTCTACTCTTCCACCATCTTGCCCCATCCCCGAGGTTCACTTTTAAAAATAAGGTAAAGAGAGGCTCCTGGGTGGCCCAGTTGGTTGGGCATCTGACTGTTGGGTTCAGCTTGGGGGGTGACCTTAGGGTCATGGGATGGAGCCCTGCATCAGGCTCCATGCTCAGCAGGGGTCCCTCTTGAGATTGCCTCTTTCTCTTCCTCTAGTCCCCTGGCCTTCCCCTGTCTCTAAAATAAATAAATAAGGGGGATCCTTGGGTGGCTGAGTGGTTTAGCACCTGCCTTTGACCCAGGGCATCATTCTGGAGTCCTGGGATCGAGTCCCACATCAGGATCCCTGGCATGGAGCCTGCTTCTCCCTCTGTCTGTGTCTCTGCCTCTCTCTCTCTCTCTCTGTCTCTCATGAATAAATTAAAAAAAAAGAGAAGTTTTAAAATAAATCAATAAATATCTTTAAAAAATAAAAATAGAGGATAGAAAAGGAAACTTGGGAAGAAATGGGTAGGAAATATCAGAAAGGGAGACAGAACATAAAGACTCCTAACTCTGGGAAATGAACTAGGGGTGATGGAAGGGGAGGAGGGCGGGGGTTGGGGGTGAATTGGTGATGGGCACTGAGGTGGGCACTTGACGGGATGAGCACTGGGTGTTATTCTGTATGTGGGCAAATTGAACACCAATAAAAAATAAATTTATTATTAAATAAATAAATAAATAAAATGGAGAAATCCTGGCCAACACCATCTTAACTAAGTGATGAAGTTAATGACAACACTGATAATTCGTGTTGATGCTATGTATTGCTCAATATGACATAATATCAATATGATAACCATTTCTGAATTTCTGACCAATACTCTTTTTTAAAAAAAGATTTTACTTATTTATTCATGAGAGAGAGGCAGAGACACATGCAGAGGGAGAAGCAGGCTTCCTGCAGGGAGCCCGATGCAAGACTCAATCCCAGGACCCCGGGATCACAGCCTGAGTCAAAGGCAGACACTCAACTACCACTCCACCCAGGCGTTCCCCTGATCAATACTCTTGTAAGGGTCAAGCTCATGAACAAATGGATCAGGGGAGAATAAGGAAACATGATAACTAGTATCCCGGATTGAATCCTGGAACAGCAAAAACATGACAATAGCATCCCAGCTGGTGATATCCACAGGAAATCCAGAGTTTAGTCAGTAGTAATATACGATGGTGCCTTGGTGGCTCAGTTGGTTTAGTGTCAGGGTCTTGATCTTGGCTCAGGTCTTGATCTCAGGGCTGTGAGTTCTGGCCCATGTTGCGCTCCACGCAGTGCCATGGTTAACATTAAATGAAGCTGCTATATAGCAATTCTTTCTATTTTTCTTGCATCCTTTCTTTAAATCTTTTTAAAAAATCATTCTGAAATAAATATTTATTAGAAAAAGTTACAGAGGGATCCCTGGGTGGCGCAGCGGTTTAGCGGCTGCCTTTGGCCCAGGGCGCGATCCTGGAGACCCGGGATTGAATCCCACATCGGGGTCCCAGTGCATTTAGCCTGCTTCTCCTTCTGCCTATGTCTCTGCCTCTCTCTCTCTCTCTCTCTCTGTGTGACTATCATTAATAAATAAAAATTTAAAAAAGTTACAGAAATGTCACATCTCTGTATACTGAATAGCAAAAGATTGGAAAGATACACAGCAGTGTTATCGATAATTATCTTCAGGGAGGGAGGTGGGAAAGGAGAGCAATAAGTGGATGTCACTAGTTGTGTACTTGTGATTGTGCATCTTTCAAAAAGTCTTTTCACTAATAATATATTTATGTATTACTTGTATAAATCATTATAAAATAAATTATTTGACAACCAAGATGGCCAGGTTTCATGATGGCAAATACCTATGTTTGTCTTGATGGATAATGCTTATGAATCTCCAGAAAATAAATATCCTTTCCATATGTGGCCACTACCAGATAAAGTAAATTTTACCATCTTTGTGTAAATTCAGTAAGGATTCACAAGACCATGATTCTTATTGATGAGTCAGAAAATCCATCTCAAGTAAAAAAGACCCTAGGAGAGTCCAAAATATCGTTCGTATTCAAGCAACTCAGTAGAATAAAGTCCTGGATAACCAGGGTGATTTTCTCCCAGAGTCTTGTTTTGAGCAAAATCCAATTCAATGGCAGTAAACAAATCACTGGAGGCCTAGGGACTTACCTCTCTGTGGGTTCTTATTTGCTCAAGGATACCCTGGGTCACTTGCTGCTGCCCTGCATGCATGTAATTGTGTATATAAAGTCAGAAATACTGTCTGCAGGGGGAAACCAAAATATTCAAATCTTCCAACACCTTGTTTCCCTCAGGAGGTAACCAGGAGCATCGCTACTTGGGGAAGCATGATGTGTTAAGGAAAATCCAGTGTGTGTAGGTACATGAGCTCAGGTAAAATGGGGGGGGGGAGGGAGAGACTGATCTGGTTTCCAGTAATCACTGGTGCTGTTCTGCCCCTCTTCAGAGGAGTGTTTCCCCTTAATAGAGTCCTTCAGAGAAATTTGAGAAGCCAGAGGACAATATTTAGTTCAATTAACTGGGTATACCATTAATATGGGACAAACATTAAGAACATTTTTACTTGATTTAATTTAGTAATGGTGATTTAGTAATCACCTCTTGGATCTGATTATTTTTTCAATTTCCACATTCTTGTCCCTAAGAGCTTCCTATACCCTTGACCTGAAAAGTAGGCAGCTAATGGGAAGACATAATTATTGGGTCCCAGAAGTAAATGAACCTAATAAACATCAGCAAAGCAGCATTAACAGTAAATTCTCAGTGTATCTTGGTGTTTTCAACAGGAATTTATACATCACAAGTGTCAGCAGGATGCATCACTTAGTAGTGTTGGTTGGGAGAGTGAAAAATCCTAATAGTATTTTCATGTCTCAGTCAGTTTTCCTTTTTTATTTTTTACCCCACTCCTTAACTTCATTTCTCTGTTCTACAGGTTCATGGTAAATTTATGTTTTCTCAATGCCTAAATGCCATCTGAGTGACATGCTCATAAAATATTTAAATACCATGCTTATTTTCTTATAGCTTGTTCCAAGCTGCTTAGAATACAAAACTTTCTGTTTCCACTTCTATAAACTTGTTGGGAGGAGTATCTTCCCTCTTGAACATGGGCACAAACTAATTTCTCATTTACAGCTTATGGAGATTGGTTTTATTACTATTTCTTTTTAAAATTTTTTGGGATGCCTGGGTGGCTCAGCGGTTAAGCGTCTGCTTTCAGCTCAGGGTGTGATCCTGGAGACCCGGGATGGAGTCCCACATCGGGCTCCCTGCATGGAGCCTGCTTCTGCTTCTCCCTCTGCCTCTGTCTCTGTGTGTCTCTGCCTCTGTCTGTGTGTCTCTCATGAATAAATAAAATCTTACAAAAAAAATAAAATGTGTATTTAAAAAAATAAAATTTTTATTTATTTTGTAAGATTTTATTTAATTATTTGAGAGAGTGAGAGAGACAAAGCATGAGGGGGGAGGGTCAAAGGGAGAAGCAGACGCCCATGCAGAGCAGAGAGCCCGACATGGGGCTTGATCCTGGGACTTCAGGATCATCAACTGAGCTGAAGAAAGACACTTAACCAACTGAGGCATGCAGGCACCTCTTTCTCTCTCTGTCTCTCTCTCTCTTTTTAAAAGATTTATTTATTTATTTTAGAAAAAATGAGCATGAGCAGAAGGTGAGGTATGGGGAAGAGGAGAGGGAGAGAATCTTCAAGCAGACTCCCTGCTTAGCAAGGAGCCTACATAGGGCTTTATCCCACAACCTATGAGATCATCACCTGGGCCAAAACCAAGAGTTGGATGCTTAACCAACTGAGCCACCCAGGCGCCCATCATTATTATTTCTGAGTTTATCCTGATGTGGTTCATATTGGGTCCCTAGAAAAAAATCTAAATGAGAACACATCACAGACCATATCCATTAATCTCTTTGTTGATGTGTACCATTTCAGGAAATGACATCCCAGTGTCCATTCAAGTACAAGGATAGCTGGTTTATTTCATGGCACTCTACCTCACACCCATCTATGGTTTCTTCCATTGATTTATGTAACCAGATCCGCAGAAAAAGGACTGCTAAGTGTTTGTGTTTACCTGCTGCCTGCCTAACTATTCATATATTAAGTGGTACCCATGATCTCGAATTATTCACCATAGTGAAATTAGTTATGATCATAGGAAATCTATAGATCTTCATTACTGGGCCTTAATAGAACATATTAAACAGAAGGTTAAGAATTGGATCATGAACTATCCGAAAACCCAGCATCAAGAACATGAAACAGCATGGTGGTCTAGGAACTTTGAGAAACTTAGACTATATTAACTGCTTCCAATCCCTTCACCATCCCCATTCTTTCATGACTTGTTGTGTGTGGATCTTACGTCCTCACTCCATTGATGATTTTATGTGTGACTTGCTTTGGTTGGTGGTATGGGGTTGGAAATTATAGTCAATCCTGAGCTCAGGCCTCAGAGGGAATCATGTGATTCTGGTTGCTGCTTTTTAGCTCTTGCCATTTTTCTTGATAAAAGAAAGCCACAGAATGAGACACATGTGGTAAAGTATATCTGTGCCTGACCTTCAGCCTGAAGCTAAACTGGCCTGTAGATGTGGGAATAAGAAAACACATTTGTTGTTATAAGCCACTGAAATTCATAGAGTTATTTTTCATCTTGTATTATTACAGCAATAATCAACTCACAACAAAAACATTTCGAGAGGTCTTATAATATCTCATTTGCTCTTATTTTCCTTGCCTTCTCCTTTTTTTTTTACTATTTAAAAGTTTTTTTAATAATAAATTTATTTTTTATTGGTGTTCAATTTGCCAACATACAGAATAACACCCAGTGCTCATCCCATCAAGTGCCCACCTCAGTGCCCACCACCCAGTCACCCCCACCCCCTGCCCTCCTCCCCTTCCACCACCCCTAGTTCGTTTCCCAGAGTTAGGAATCTTCCATGTTCTATCTCCCTTTCTGATATTGGTTCAACCAGATCAGTTATAGCCATGGAGGGAGGAAATGAGATGGTAACAACAGATTTCATTCTCTCAGGACTCTTCCCCAATGTGAAGTATGTCAGCATCCTTATCTACACTATCATCCTGATCTACCTGGTTGCAGTCACTGGGAACTTCATCCTGCTTTTTCTTATCTGGATATACTTGAGGCTTCACACCCCAATGTACTTCCTCCTTAGTCAGCTTTCTCTCGTAGATCTGGCCTTCATCAGTAGCACTGTTCCAAAGATGATAAACTTTCTCTCTGGAAGAAAAAACATCACACATCTTGCCTGTGGAACCCAGATATTTTTCTTCTTTACTCTTGGAGGTGCTGAATGCATCCTCCTGACCCTTATGGCCTATGACTGATATGTATCTGTCTGTCACCCTTTGAGATATGTAGTGATTATGAACCAAAAGGTCTGTCTGCAAATGGCCCTTTGTCTTGGATTGGGGGCATTTTAGCTTCCACAGCTCATACAACCTATACCATGAGTCTACCTATCTGTGGCTCCAGAGAAATCTACCATTCCTTCTGTGATTGCCAGCAATCATGAAGATCTCATGCAAAGACACTTCCACCTATGAGCTGGTGGTCTTCGTTATGGGCATTGCTTTTATCATTGTCCCTTTTGGACTTATCATGGCTTCCTACACTTTCATCTTCCTCACTGTTCTTCATATGAGATCCCCCCAAGGCAGGACCAAAACCTTGGCCACATGCTCATCCCATCTTACGGTGGTAAGTTTTTATCTAGGACCATGTGTTTATATGTACATGACACCTGGTTTCTTCCACACCGTTGAGCAAGAACAGGCTGTGTCTGTATTTTGCACAGTCCTCACACCCATGCTAAATCCACTCATCTACAGCTTGAGAAACAAAGATGTGGTGGGGGCTTTTCAGAAAATCCTGAGGAAACATCCAGTCTCTTAACAAAACACATAAATATCAATGTGGAAAAGAGCTATTTTGAGTCAAGGATAAAAACTCCAGGAGCATCCACAATCACATTTATCAGCATGAAGAACTTTTCCATAGCCCTATGGGCAATTCACATCATTGAATTCCACTGGCAATATTAATTCAATCATAAATGAATAGTTTGTTAAGAAATTTCTCTCAGATTCTAACCATTTGTTCCCAAAATGGGTTAATTTAACTGCTCTTTTTTATTCCAATTTATATGCATAGACTAAGTTCCAATCTTCTCTTTTTGTACCTCCAATATTGAGACATTTCTCAGTGTCCTCTGAGGCTTACATTTGTTCATGTTATTGGTGATTCAAGTCTTGCTAATTTCTGTTGTTAGAAGTGCCAACTTCTTAGGAAAGACAGATGGAACTGATGTGTAAAAAGAAATGGATCTTATTAGGAGAAACAATAGTGCTTTTCTTGAATTCCCTGGCAACTCGACATATTGGTTTTTTTCTCCCTGCTTGTCTTTTTAGAAAGTTTCTCAGTCATTCTCAGATTAGCAAGAGTCAGTTTACATATAGTTCAAAAAGATTCTTCCTTCAGAAATCGATGTACTTATCTTTGAGTAAAAATAATGTCTGTCATTGGCAAGGGTAGTTGGGTTTTCTTTTGATTTTAAGCATTTTCAAGGCCTCCCCATGGTAAATATTCAACATACTTTCTGGAATCAGTAAATAGTCAGAATTGTCTTTTTCCTTATGCAATATATTTTTTTTACATTTTAAAATTTATCCATGGGAAGCCTGATCAGGGACTTGATCCCAGAACTCCAGGATCACACCCCAAGCCAAAAGCAAGTGTTCAACAGCTGAGCCAGCAAGGTGTCCCCATTTTTTAGTTTGATTTCAATTTGCCACCATATAGTATAACACTCAGTGCTCATCCCATCATGTGCTGTCCTTAGTGCCTGTCACCCAGTTACCCTACCCCCCCACCTCCCCTTCCGTGACCCTTTGTTTCCCAGAGTTAGGAGTCTCCTTATGCAATACTTTTAAGTGCTTCTGAGACACTGTCATTTGCTTATAATAATTGGGTAAGTGGGTCACTTTTGATGCACAGAAATAAAAGTGATTGAAGAATTTGGGAAGCTGGTGGTCTATGTAATTGTAAATTTTACCAAAGAATGGAGCAGACTGGACCATCAGTAAAGTTCAAGTGACCTAATAGAGATGAGTAACATTTCACAGTTGGTTAGAGGAATATTAGTGGGAAGTTGAGTTGGCTTCTGAGGATGAGATCCATGACTGCATAAGGAACACATGCAATCAGATTGATGCATATGACCAGAGTGGATGGTTCCACTGGTGCACAGAACATGGGCAGGATGGAAGCTGGTCAGCCACTCCTGAAATGAAGAGCTGTGAAGGGCATCCACACAAGCCTTGTCTCTGATATTGTGACCAGGCAATTTCAGGTGGTCCCAACTTTCACATGACAAAAGAGATAAACTTCTGTTAGAATTATGAGTCCCGGTAAGGCCCAAGGCAAGATTCTCCTGATGTAGTTTATCTACATTTTCTTTAGTTTTCTGTGACTAAGGAAATGGTTTTGATACCAGACCATATGAATCATAATGAAAGTTTATGAGTGAAATATATTGCAAAATTTGTAATTAACCATAACCAGCCATGCCCCAAGGGGAATAAAAGTTAATTTTAGTAGTATATATTATTTAACATCGCTCAGCTCATAAAAAACCAGAAAGGACTCTAAAATCTGTTGGTGGATGGGGATACATCAGTGGGTCAGTCAGTTAAATGACCAACTCTTGAATTTTTTAGAAAAAAAATTTTTTTTAAGATTTTACTTATTTATTTGAGAGAGACAGAGATAGTGACCAAGATAGCATAAGCAAGGAGGAGATGGAGAAGCGGGTTCCCCAATGAGCAGGGAGCCTGATGCAGGACTTGGTCCTAGGACTCTGAGATCATGACCCAAGCAGAAGGCAGATGCCCAACTGACTGAGCCACCCAGGAGCCCCCTGACTCTTGATTTTGACTTGGCATTGTGAGATCAGCACTGTGTCTAGTTCTGAGCTCAGTGAGGAGTCTGTTTGAGATTCTCTTTCTCCCTCTGCTTCTGCCCCTCCCACCATTCATGTGCACACTCTTTCTCTCAAATAAATAAATAAATCATAAAAAATAAAAACAATAAAATCTATTGGTGGATATAATGTGTGGAAAAAGGCATATTTGGCTTTACTGGGATAAAGGTAGATGGCTATGCCTTTTTTGGAATTCAATTAATTAAAATTAAATATTGTTTCACATTTTTTCCTCAGGAATTGTCTGAGTTGTCGCCTCCTTGCTTGTGATCTCAACTTAACATTTGCAAATGCATAATTTTTATGGTATTGTTTGCTCCAAGACTGGCAATAGCCAGTCTGATAATGGCTGAATAAATTGTGGTCCATCCATATGATGGATAATTACATAGCCATCATAAATAATGAATAAAAGCTAAACAAGATAACTAGAAGGCTCTTCTGAAAAAATAATTTGAGGAAGTACTCAAGATTTGAGGGGGAAAATGTATCATAAAAGTATATTCTGATGAAATAAACAGTACCCCCAAAACTGCTATATATGTGTGTGTGTGTGCATTTGTGTGTGCAAGTGTCTTCAACGATCTTTTCCCCAGTTTTATTGAGATATAATGGATTGTAACATTGTCCAAATTAAAAGTGTATAATATGATAATTTGATGCCTGTATAAGTTGCAAAATATTTACCATAGTAAGGTAAATTAGCACATCTTTCACTTCACATTATTACTATTTTCCTGTTGTTAATATAGTAAGAACATCAGAGCTTTACTCTCAAAGCAACTTCCAAGTTTACAATGCAATGTTCTGTTAGTTTCAGGTGTACAACATAATTATTCCACAATTCTATGCATTTCTTAATGACCATCAAGATAAGTAAACTCTTACTCCCCTTTACCTATTTCATTCATTCTCTCACCAAGAGTTCTGTGGCAGCCATCAAGTCTGTTCACTGTATTTAAGGATCTCATTATCATCTCTTTTTCCCCCCTCTCTTTTGTTTCTTAAATTCCACGTATGAGTGAAATTATATAGTGTTTGTCTAACTTTTTCCCTTAGCATAGTAATAACCTCTAGGTCCATCCATATTGTTGTAAATGGCAAGATCTTATTCTACTTCTTGACTCAATATTATTCTATATATTTATGTATATATAAATATGCATATATATTTATTTATATTTATGTATATATTATGTATATATAAACATATATATGCTGCATATATATATATATGCTGCATATCATTTTATTCTTCTGTTGATGGAAATGTGAGTTGCTTCCATATCTTGGCTACTGTAAATAATACTGCAACAAACATATGGGAGGCTCTATCTTCTAGTATTTGTATTTTCATTTTCTGGAAAATACCCAGTTGTGGAATTCCTGGATCATATGGTAATACTATCTTTAATTTTTGGAGGAAACTCCATCCTGTTTTCTACAGTGGCTACACCAATTTTTTAAAGCCTTTCTGACAGGTGTGTGATGGTATCTACATTTTGCATTTATTTTTGTATATGGTGTAACAAAGTGGTCCAGTTTTAATCTTTTGTGTGTTGCTATCTAGTTTCCCCAGCACTGTTTGTTGAAAAGACTGTCTTTTCCCCATTAGATATTCTTTCCTGTTTTGGCAAAGATTAATTGACCATGTATTTGTGAGTTTATTTCTGAGTTTTCTATTCGGTTCCATTGATCTGTATGTCTATTTTTGTACCAGAACCATACTATTTTGATTACTACATCTTTGTAATATAACTTGAACTCCAGAATTGTAATGATTCCAGCTTTGTTCTTCAAGAATGTTTTGGCTAGTCAGAGACATTTTTGGTTCCATACAAATTTTCCGGTTCTGTGAAAAATGCTGCTGGTACTTTTTAAGATTTTATTTATTTATTCATGAGAGACACAGAGAGAAGCAGAGACATAGGCAGAGGGAGAAGCAGACTCCAGGCAGGGAGCCTGATGTGGGACTTGATCCCAACATGGAATATCTTTCCATTTGTTCTTGTCACCTTCAATCTCTTTCATCAGTGTTGTCAGAGTATAGGTCTTTCACATCCTTGGTTAAGTTTATTCTTATGTGTTTTATTTTTGCTGTAATTATAAATGGGACTGTTTTCTTAATATCTCTTTCCAGTACATCATTATTAGTGTATGAAATGCAACCAACTTCTGTGAATTGATTTTGTATTCTTTACTTAAATATACTTAAAGTAAAAACAACTTTCCTTAATTCATTTATAAGTTCTAGGTTTTTTTTTTTTTTTTTTGGTTTTCTATGTAGCATATCATCTTGTCTGCAAATAGTGAAAGTTTTACTTCTTCCTTACGAATTTGGATGCTTTCTTTCTTTTTTTTATTTTGTCGACTCACCATGGCTAGGACTTCCAGTACTATGCTGAATAAAAGTGGTAAGAGTGGACATTCTTGTCTTTTCTCTGAACTTAGAGTTAAAGCTCTGAGTTGATCACCATTGAGGATGATGATAGTGGGTTTTTCATAGATGACTTATTATGTTGAGTTATGTTTCCACTTTTTTGAGAGTTTTTATCATGAATAGATGTTATATTTTGTCAAATGCTTTTTCTGCATCAATTGAAATGAACAACTGCTTTTCAATTTTTCTTTTATTGATGGGGTGTATCATACTGATTGATTAACAAATATTGAGCCATGCTTGTATCCCAGAAAAAAAATATCACTGATCTTGACAAATGAATTTTTAATAATAAATTTATTTTTTATTGGTGTTCAATTTGCCAACATAGAGAAAAACACCCAGTGCTCATCCCGTCAAGTGCCCCTGTCAGTGCCTGTCACCCATTCACTCCCACCCCCTGCCCTCCTCCCTTTCCACCACCCCTAATTCGTTTCCCAGACATAGGAGTCTTTTTTCTTTTAATAATAAATTTATTTTTTATTGGTGTTCAATTTGCCAATCTACAGAAAAACAACCAGTGCTCCTCCCGTCAAGTGCCCCCCTCAGTTACCGTCACCCAGTCACCCCCACCCCCCACCCTATCCTCTTCCACCACCCATAGTTTGTTTCCCAGAGTTAGGAGTCTCTCATGTTCTGTCTCCCTTTCTGGTATTTCCCACCCATTTCTACTCTCTTCCCCTCAATTCCCTTTCACTATTATTTATATTCCCCAAGTGAGTAAGACCATAAAATGTTTGTCCTTGTCTGATTGACTTATTACACTCAGCATAACACCCTTCAGTTCCATCCACGTCGAAGCAAATGGTGGGTATTTGTCGTTTCTAACAGCTGAGTAATGTTCCATTGTATACATAAACCACGTCCTCTTTATCCATTCATCTTTCGATGGACACCGAGGCTCCTTCCACATTTTGGCTATTGTGGACATTGCTGCTGTAATCATCGGGGTGCATGTGTCCCGGGGTTTCACTGCATCTGTATCTTTGGGGTAAATCCCCAACAGTGCAATTGCTGGGTCATAGGGCAGGTCTATTTCTAACTCTTTGAGGAACCTCCCCACAGTTTTCCAGGGTGGCTGCACCAGTTCACATTCCCACCAACAGTGTAGGAGGGTTCCCTTTTCTCCACATCCTCCCCAACATTTGTGGTTTCCTGCCTTGTTAATTTTCCCCATTCTCACTGGTGTGAGGTGGTATCTCATTGTCGTTTTGATTTGTATTTCCCTGATGGCCAGTGCTGCAGAGCACCTGTTCATGTGCATGTTGGCCATGTCTATGTCTTCCTCTGTGAGATTTCTGTTCATGTCTTTTGCTCATTTCATGATTGGATTGTTAGTTTCTTTGCTGTTGAGTTTCATAAGTTCTTTTTTTTAATAAATTTATTTTTTATTGGTGTTCAATTTACCAACATACAGAATAACACCCAGTGCTCATCCCGTCAAGTGCCCCCAACAGTGCCCATCACCCATTCACTCCCAACCCCCGCCCTCCTCCCCTTCCACCACCCCTAGTTCATTTCCCAGAGTTAGGAGTCTTTATGTTCTGTCTCCCTTTCTGATATTTCCCACACATTTCTTCACCCTTCCCTAATATTCCCTTTCACTATCATTTATTATCCAAAATATATGAGAACATATAATGTTTCTCCTTCTCCGATTGACTAACTTCACTCAGCATAATACCCTCCAGTTCCATCCATGTTGAAACAAATGGTGGGTATTTGTCGTTTCTAATGGCTGAGTAATATTCCATTGTATACATAAACCACATCTTCTTTATCCATTCATCTTTCGATGGACACCGAGGCTCCTTCCACAGTTTGGCTATTGTGGACATTGCCTCTAGAAACATCGGGGTGCAGGTGTCCCAGCATTTCATTGCATCTGAATCTTTGGGGTAAATCCCCAACAGTGCAATTGCTGGGTCGTAGGACAGATCTATTTTTAACTCTTTGAGGAACCTCCACACAGTTTTCCAGAGTGGCTGCACCAGTTCACATTCCCACCAACAGTGTAAGAGGGTTCCCTTTTCTCCGCATCCTCTCCAACATTTGTGGTTTCCTGCCTTGTTAATTTTCCCTATTCTCACTGGTGTGAGGTGGTATCTCCTTGTGGTTTTGATTTGTATTTCCCTGATGGCAAGTGAAGCAGAGCATCTTCTCATGTGCATGTTGGCCATGTCTATGTCTTCCTCTGTGAGATTTCTCTTCATGTCTTTTGCCCATTTCATGATTGGATTGTTTGTTTCTTTGGTGTTGAGTTTAATAAGTTCTTTATAGATCTTGGAAACTAGCCCTTTATCTGATACTTCATTTGCAAATATCTTTTCCCATTCTGTAGGTTGTCTTTGAGTTTTGTTGACTGTATCCTTTGCTGTGCAAAAGCTTCTTATCTTGATGAAGTCCCAATAGTTCATTTTTGCTTTTGTTTCTTTTGCCTTCGTGGATGTATCTTGCAAGAAATTACTGTGGCCGAGTTCAAAAAGGGTGTTGCCTGTGTTCCCTTCCAGGATATTGATGGACTCTTGTCTAACATTGAGATCTTTCATCCATTTTGAGTTTCTCTTTGTGTATGGTACAAGAGAGTGGTCTAGTTCCATTCTTCTGCATGTGGATGTCCAATTTTCCCAGCACCATTTATTGAAGAGACTGTCTTCCAGTGGATAGTCTTTCCTCCTTTATTGAATATTAGTTGATTATAAAGTTCAGGGTCCGCTTCTGGGTTCTCTATTCTGTTCCATTGATCTATGTGTCTGTGTTTGTGCCAGTACCACACTGTCTTGATGACCACAGCTTTGTAGTACAGCCTGAAATCTGGTATTGTGATGCCCCCAGCTATGGTTTTCTTTTTTAAAATTCCCCTGGCTATTTGGGGTCTTTTCTGATTCCACAGAAATCTTAAAATAATTTGTTGTAACTCTCTGAAGAAAGTCCATGGTATTTTGATAGGGATTCCATTAATCATGTAAATTGCCCTGGGTAACATTGACATTTTTAAAATATTAATTCTTCCAATCCATGAGCATGGAATATTTTTCCATCTCTTTGTGTCTTCCTCAATTTCTTTCAGAATAGTTCTATAGTTTTGAGGGTATAGATCCTTTACCTCTTTGGTTAGGTTTATTCCTAGGTATCTTATGCTTTTGGGTGCAATTGTAAATGGGATTGACTCCTTAATTTCTCTTTCTTCAGTCTCATTGTTAGTGTATAGAAATGCCACTGATTTCTGGGCATTGATTTTGTATCCTGCCACGCTACCGAATTGCTGTATGAGTTCTAGCAATCTTGGGGTGGAGGCTTTTGGATTTTCTATGTAGAGTATCATGTCATCGGCAAAGAGGGAGACTTTGACTTCTTCTTTGCCAATTTGAATGCCTTTAATGTCTTTTTGTTGTCTGATTGCTGAGGCTAGGACTTCCAGTACTATGTTGAATAGCAGTGGTGAGAGTGGACATCCCTGTATTGTTCCTGATCTTAGGGGAAAGGCTCCCAGTGCTTCCCCATTGAGAATGATATTTGCTGTGGGCTTTTCGTAGATGGCTTTTAAGATGTTGAGGAATGTTCCCTCTATCCCTACACTCTGGAGAGTTTTGATCAGGAATGGATGCTGTATTTTGTCAAATGCTTTCTCTGCATCTAATGAGAGGATCATATGGTTCTTGATTTTTCTCTTGCTGATATGATGAATCACATTGATTGTTTTACGGGTGTTGAACCAGCCTTGTGTTCCGGGGATAAATCCTACTTGTTCATGGTGAATAATTTTCTTAATGTACTCTTGGAACCTATTGGCCAGTATCTTGTTGAGAATTTTTGCATCCATGTTCATCAGGGATATTGGTCTGTAATTCTCCTTTTTGGTGGGGTCTTTGTCTGGTTTTGGAATTAAGGTGATGCTGGCCTCATAGAATGAATTTGGAAGTATTCCATCTCTTTCTATCTTTCCAAACAGCTTTAGTAGTATAGGTATGGTTTCTTCTTTAAACGTTTGATACAATCCCCCTGGGAAGCCATCTGGCCCTGAACTCTTGTGTCTTGGGAGGTTTTTGATGACTGCTTCAATTTCCTCCCTGGTTATTGGCCTGTTAAGTTTTTCTATTTCTTCCTGTTCCAGTTTTGGTAGTTTGTGGCTTTCCAGGAATGCATCCATTTTTTTCTAGATTGCCTAATTTATTGGCATATAGCTGTTCATAATATGTTTTTAAAATCGTTGGTATTTCCTTGGTGTTGGTAGTGATCTCTCCTTTCTCATTCATGATTTTATTAATTTGAGTCTTCTCTCTCTTCTTTTTAATAAGGCTGGCTAAGGGTTTATCTATCTCATTAATTCTTTCAAAGAACCAACTCCTGGTTCTGTTGATCTGTTCCACAGTTCTGGTCTCGGTTTCGTTGAGTTCTGCTCGAATATTTATTAACTCTCTTCTTCTCCTGGGTGTAGGATCTATTTGCTGTGTGCACTTGAGAAGAATGTGTATTCAGTTGAGTTTGGATGAGTTTGGATGTAAAGTTCTGTAGATATATGTGAAATCCATCTGGACTAGTGTATCATTTAAAGCTCTCGTTTCTTTGGAGATGTTGTGCTTAGAAGACCTATCGAGTATAGAAAGAGCTAGATTGAAGTTACCAAGTATAAGTGTATTATTATCTAAGTATTTCTTCACTTTGGTTAATAATTGATTTATATATTTGGCAGCTCCCACATTCGGGGCATATTTATTGAGGATTGTTAAGTCCTCTTGTTGAATAGATCCTTTAAGTATGATATAGTGTCCCTCTTTATCTCTCACTACAAAGTTCGGGGTAAATTTTAGTTTATCTGATATAAGGATGGCTACCCCTGCTTTCTTTTGAGGACCATTCGAATGGTAAATGGTTCTCCAACCTTTTATTTTCAGGCTGTAGGTGTCCTTCTGTCTAAAATGAGTCTCTTGTAGACAGCAAATAGATGGGTCCTGCTTTTTTATCCAGTCTGAAACCCTGCACCTTTTGATGGGGTCATTAAGCCCGTTCACGTTCAGAGTTACTATTGAGAGATATGAGTTTAGTGTCATCATGATATCTATTCAGTCCTTGTTTTTGTGGATTGTTCCACTGAACTTCTTAAAGGGGAATTTTAAGAGTCCCCCTTAAAATTTCTTGCAGAGCTGGTTTGGAGGTCACATATTCTTTCAGTTCCTGCCTGTCTTGGAAGCTCTTTATCTCTCCTTCCATTTTGAATGAGAGCCTTGCTGGATAAAGTATTCTTGGTTGCATGTTCTTCTCATTTAGGACCCTGAATATATCCTTCCAGCCCTTTCTGGCCTGCCAGGTCTCTGTGGAGAGGTCTGCTGTTACCCTAATACTCCTCCCCATAAAAGTCAGGGATTTCTTGTCTCTTGCTGCTTTAAGGATCTTCTCTTTATCTTTGGAATTTGCAAGCTTCACTATTAAATGTCGAGGTGTTGAACGGTTTTTATTGATTTTAGGGGGGGGATCTCTCTATTTCCTGGATCTGAATGCCTGTTTCCCTTCTCAGATTAGGAAAGTTTTCAGCTAGAATTTGTTCAAATACATATTCTGGCCCTCTGTCCCTTTCGGCGCCCTCGGGAACCCCAATTAAACGTAAGTTTTTCTTCCTCAGGCTGTCGTTTATTTCCCTTAATCTATCTTCATGGTCTTTTAATTGTTTGTCTCTTTTTTCCTCAGTTTCCCTCTTTGCTATCAACTTGTCTTCTATGTCACTCACTGGTTCTTCCACCTCATTAACCCTCGTTGTTAGGACTTCTAGTTTGGATTGCATCTCATTCAATTGATTTTTAATTTCTGCTTGATTAGCTCTAAATTCTGCAGTCATGAAGTCTCTTGAGTCCTTTATGCTTTTTTCTAGAGCCACCAGTAGCTGTATAATAGTGCTTCTGAATTGGCTTTCTGACATTGAATTGTAATCCAGATTTTGTAACTCTGTGGGAGAGAGGACTGTTTCTGATTCTTTCTTTTGCGGTGAGGTTTTCCTTCTAGTCATTTTGCTCAGTGCAGAGTGGCCAAAAGCAAGTTTTATTGGGAAAAGGAGAAAAAGAGAGGAGAGAAAGAAGGAAAGAAAAGAGAAAGAGGAAAAAAAAGGAAGAAAAAAACGAAAAAAAAGAAGAGAAAGAAAAAGAAAGAAAGGAAAAAAAAGGGGGTGGGGGAAGGAAACAAATCAAAAAGCAAAACAAAACAAAACAAAACAAAAAGAGAGAACCAAGGGGGGGGGTATCTTCTGATTCTGTGTACTTTAAGTCCCTTGACTTCCCCTGTAGCTTGTCTGTGTAGCTGGTCTTCTGGGGGAAGGGCCTGTTGTGCTGATTTTCAGGTGTGAGCACTTGGGGGAGCTTCTCTGCCCCTGCCTGGTGCAGGGCTCAGTGGGGGTTGTTTACCCCGTGAGGCCCCAGGAGGAACAACCGCAGTGGCGGGGCCAACTCTGGAGCCCTGGAGTCAGCTCCCGTAGTAACTCCCGAGCTCTCTGTCTGCAGGGCCTGGAGGCTCCGGGGCGGGGCCGTTGATCTGCTCAGCTGGGGCAGGAGCGTCCTTGCTGTCCTGGGCCCTCCCAGCCTCTGCCTGTCCCGGGGGGAGGCTGGATCCTGGGCTGTGTCCCGGCGCCCTGTGCATTGGGGCCTGCGCTGTTGGATTCGCGCTCCCGCCCCGCAGCCCCCTCCACACGGAGCCTCTTCCTCTCCCCGGGCCCCCCGAGCTGCTCCCGCCCCGCAGCCCCCTCCGCGAGTCGCCGCCCTAGCCCTTCCGAGCTGCTCCGGGTCCCGCATGCGCTGCAGCCCTTAGGGAGCTCGGCGCCTCTCCCGGGGCACAGGTGTCTGTTAGTGTCCCCTGGAGCCCGAGGGCATCCCCGCCCTTCCGGGTCCTGCTCCACCTCCCCGCGAGCCCCTTTCCCCCGGGAAGGTCGGTGCAGCTCCTGCTTCTCCGGGTCGGGGCTCTCCTGTCCTGGGGACACTCGCCGCGGCCTCAGCCCGGCTCCTCGTGGGGCCCCTCCCCCTTGGAGGCCTTTTGTTTCTTTATTTTTTTTTCCCTCGTCTTCCTACCTTGATAGAAGCGCGAACTCTTCTCACTGTAGCATTCCAGGTGTTCTCTGTTTAATTCTCAGGCCGAATTCATAGATTTTCAGGATAATTTGAAGGTTTTCTAGGTAATTTGGTGGAGACAGGTGATTTGGAGACCCTACTCTTCCGTCATCTTGCCCCTCCTCCTCCCTCTTCTTTTTAATAACGCTCCCTAATGGTTTATCTATCTCATTAATTCTTTCAAGAACCAACTCCTGGTTCTGTTGATCTGTTCCACAGTTCTTCTGGTCTTGATTTGGCTGAGTTCTGCTCGAATCTTTATTAATTCTCTTCTTCTGCTGCTGGGTGTAGGATCTATTTGTTGTTTTTTCTCTAGTTCCTTTATGTGTAAGGTTAGCTTTTGTATTTGAGTTCTTTCCAGTTTTTGGATGGATTCTTGTATTATGGCCACCTCACTCCGACCCAGGCGCAAGGTGACATAGGGAGGAACAACAACACTGGCGGCGGCCAGCTCTCCAGCCCGAAAGTCAGCTCCCACATTAAATCCTGTAGCTCCCAGTCCGCAAGAGCCTGGCAACACCGGGTGTTGGTGGCACTGACCTGTACAGCTCAGGTGGCAGGAGCATCCTCGCTGTCCTGTGTCCTCCCGCCCCCGATTGCCCAAGGGGATCGCCAGATCCTGGGCTTTGTTACCCGGGGCCCTGGGCTCCCGGGCCTGCGCCGCTGGAATCGCTCTCCCCTCCTGCGGGCCACGCATTCCCCTCCTTGCCGAGCCGGTGCCATAGCCACCACCTGAGCTGCTCCCGGGATCCGATGAGTGCGTGCTCCAGACCTTTTCAGAGCTCCGCCCATGGTGTGTGGCGCGCTCTCCCCACTTCCTCTGTTAGTGACCCCTGGACCCTGGGGGCTCCACTGCCCCTCCTGGGATCCTGCCCGAGTTCCCTGTGAGCGCCTTTCCATCGGGGAAGATTGGTAAACTTCCTGATTATCCCGGTCTGGGCTTTCCTGTCCTGGAGTGTCTCCTGCTGGGCCTTAGCGCGGCTCTTCGTGGGGGTTCTCCCCTCCCACGGTGGAGTCTTGTTCTTTATTTTTTCGTCTTCCTATCTTGATAGAAGCGCAAACTCTTCTCACTGTAACCTTCCAGCTGTTCTCTCTTTAAATCCCAGGCCGAATTCGTAGGTTTTCAGAATGATTTGAAAGTTAACTAAGTTGTTGGGGATAGGGGATTTCGGAATCCTACTCTCCTGCCATCTTGCTGACAGCCTTGGCCCTTATTATCTTGATTTCCTTTTACCCATTCTTTTTTTTTATTTTTTTTTATTTATTTATGATAGTCACACAGAGAGAGAGAGAGAGAGAGGCGCAGAGACATAGGCAGAGGGAGAAGCAGGCTCCATGCACCAGGAGCCCGACATGGGACTCGATCCCGGGTCTCCAGGATCGCGCCCTGGGCCAAAGGCAGGCGCCAAACCGCTGCACCACCCAGGGATCCCCTTTTTCCCATTCTATTTACACAAATATGTTATTTTATCTTATTTTTATTTTACTTGTTAAAAATTTGAATTCAATTTGCCAGCATATCATAAACCATTAGTTTCAGATGTAGATATCCATAAATTATCATTTGTGTGTAAAACCCAGTGCTCCTCACACCATGTGCCCTCCTTGATGCCCCTTACCCAGGTCCTGATCCCCTGTCCACCTCCCCTCTAGCCACCCTCAGTTTATTTCACAGAGTTAAGAGTCTGTCATGGTTTCTCTCTCTCTCTCTATGACTTCCCATTCAATTTTCCCTCAATTCCCCTATGATTCTATGCAATGTTTCTTATATTTCACATGTGAATGAAACCGTATGATAATTGTCTTTCACTGATTGACTTATTTCACTCTCTGGCTAATACCCTCCAGTTCCATTCATGTCAATAGAAGTGGTAAAGATTCGTCCTTTCTAAAGGCTCAGTAATATCCCACTGTAACTATAGCCCACGTCTTCTTTATCCATTCATCTGGCGATGGATATGTGGGCTCGTTCCATATTTTGACCACTGTGAACATTGATGCTGTGAACATTGGGGTGCAGGTGACCCTTCTTTTCACTACCTCTGTATCTTTGTGGTAAATACCTGGTAGCACATTTGCTAGGACATAGGGGAGCTCTGTTTTTAAGTTCTTGAGGAACCTGCACTTTTCCAGAGTGGCCGCTCCACTTTGCATTCTCACCAACAGTGCAAGACGGTACCCTTTTCTCCACAACCTGGCCAAAGTTTGTTGTTTTTCTGTCTTGTTCATTTTAACCATTCTGCCAGATGTGAGGTGGGCTTTGTCACCCGGGGCCCTGGGCTGTGAGGTGGTATCTCATTGTGGGTTTTGTTTTGTTTTGTATTTTCCTGATAATGAGTGATGTGGAGCATTTTTTTTCATGTCTCTGTTGGCCACGTGTTGTCTTCTTTGGAGAAATGTCTGTTCATCTCTTCTGCCGATTTCTTCACTGGATTACTTGTTTTGGTTGCTGAGTTCCATAAGGGTTTTATAGATCTTGGATACTAGCCTTTTATCTCCTATGTCATTTGCAAATGCCTTCTCCCATTTTGTAGGTTGTTTCTTAGTTTTATGGACTGTTTCCTTTGCTTTTTATCTTGATGAAGTCCCAATAGTTCAGTTTTGCTTTTGTTTCCCTTGGCATTACAGACATGTCTTGCATAAGTTGCTATGGCCAAGGTCAAAGAGGTTGTTGCCTGTGTTTTCCTCTAGGATTGTGATGGATTCCTATTTCACCTTTAGGTCTTTCATCCATTTTGAGTTTATCTTTGTGTGTGGTATAAGACAATGGTCCAGTTGAGTTCTTCTGCATGTGGCTGTCCAATTTGTTGAAGAGACTATCCTTTTTCCAGAGGATATTCTTTTCTGCTTTGTTGAAGATTACTTGACAATAGAGTTTAGGGTTCATTTCTGGGTTCTCTATTCCATTCCTTGATCAATGTGTCTGTTTTTGTGCCATACGATAACATTTTGATGATGACAGCTTTGTCTATGACATGCAGAAAAAACCTTAGGCAAAATACAGCCTGAAGTCCAGACATTGTAATATAACCAGCTTTTGATTTATTTTTCAACATTCCTATGGCGAATTGGGGTCTTTTCCGGTTCCATGCAAATCTTAGAAATATTTGTTTCTGATCTGTGAAAAATGTCAATGGTATTTTTATAAGGACTACTTCGAAAGTGTACATTGCCCTAGGTTGCATGGACATTTTCACAATATTGATACTTCAAATCCAAGAATATGGAATGTTAATGAATCTCTTGCTCTTCCACAATTTCTTTTATAGGTGTTCTGTGGTTTTTAGTTACAGATCCTTTACCTCTTTCATTATGTTAATTCCTAGGTATTTTAGTTTCCGGTGCAATTGTAAATAGGATCAGCCCTTAATTCCTCTTTCTTCTATATCATTTTTGTGTCTAGAAATAAAGCAGATTTCTGTACATTGATTTTTTTTATCCTGCCACATTGCTGAAATGTATTCATATATTCAATATGAATCCTAGCACAGTTGCAAACTCTTTTTTTTCCACATAAAGTATCATGTCATCTGAGGAAAATGAGATGTTGACTTCTTCCTTGCCAGTTTGAATGCCTTTATAATTGTTTGCATTTATTTGGAGTTGGTTGTGATCCGCCAATTTCATTTATGATTTTGTTTGGATTCTTTATCTTTTCTTTGATAAGTCCTATGAGAGCTTTCTCAATCTCATGAATTCTTCCTAAGTAGAGGCCGGCTTGCCCTAGTGCTGAGATATACTGTTAGTCTAGGGGTCCAATGGCACATGGTTAGCCTGCTATCCAGGAGCCTGCTTGGCCTAGCCATGTCTGGGTTGTGTAACCGCAAGTCCAAAATCATAAGGTGAGCCCACTTACCAGGGGCCTGAGTACAGCTGAGCTATGATGTTGGCTCCAGGTCCAAGAATAATGCTGATCCCACTGTGCAGGTGCCTCATTTTCTCAATGATGAGCTGGGATGCAGGGCTCATGAGGAACTCTGCAAACCCAGTGTACCCTGGACCCCCTTGCCTTATTCTGGGCGCAGCTGGAGACTGGTGGTATGAGGGTTTCTGGTCCATTCAGTGTTTGCCCTGAGGCACCTGGGGCACCTGGGTTCAGCGGGTTCCCAATATGAGGGATCCTGGTAGGTGCTCTGTTCTGGGGACTGCATTTCTCCATGTCCTGCTGTGTTCGAGGATTTGTTGTTTGTGGGCTCCTGGTCAGCCAGGGATCTGGATGATCTGTTTGTCCACTACTGAGCTGGGGCAGGCAGCTTGTGGTCTGAGGGCCCGTGTTCCAATGACCCCCACCGTGTCCAGTGATGTGGTGACTCCTTCTCCCAGGACTTATTTGTTTCGTAATACTGCTTCTTTCCCAGGTGCCTGGAGGCACTTCAGACATTGTACACATGGGAGTGGACTGGAAGATTAGGGGATTCATGTGCCCTGTGCTGATCTGGTTTGGAGAGCTCAAGAGAAGCAGTTAGTGCCCTGGGCTCCTCTGGACATAGACTCACAGCTTTCCTGTGCTGAGCCTGGTGCTGTCCCCAGAGGTGTGGGAGAGGCTTTTCTCATCTGCCTGAGTATCCATGGTACCGATTCCCAGTGTCCCACTCCCACAGGCCACATGGGAATATGTCCATGAGCAGCCAGGAAAAACTCACAGTGGGAAAAGGAACAGGAGTTGCCTGCTGTGGGTTCGTGGACTCTCAGGACCACAGAGGGGGATGAAGAGAGGTGCAAACATGCAGGTGGAGCCCAAAGTTTTGACGAAAGGCCTGGGGCAGGTGATGGGACGGGGGCTTGCCATGGGCAGGGCCAGAAAACAGGGAAGCAAACTAGAGGGAGAGCAGGGAGATCTGTGGATGAAGTGCCATCTTTGTCATCACGGGGGTCTGCATGATTGCCATGCTTTAATATCAGCCCAGGTGCATCAGTGTGTCCTTCTGTGATGTCACCGCCATGCCGCAGCCAATCAGGCAGGCTCTCAGTGTGGCCTGATTCAGGTGGCCAATCACCGTGCAGCTTAGGTGGCCAATATCAGACAGCTTTCTCAGTGACTCTCCTGATATCGTTGCCTAGTAACCATGTTTAAATGGAAAACAGAAGAGGTGGGGGCAAGATGGTGGAAGAGTAGGGTCCCCAAGTCACCTTTCCCTACCCAATTACCTACATAACTTTTATATCATCTTGAAAACCTAGGAATTCGGCCTGAGATTTAAAGAGAGAATAGCTGGAATGCTACAGTAGAAAAGAGTTCATGCTTGCATAATATATAACTTCTTTTTAGCCACCCTGCACTGAGCAAAATGACTAGAATGAAAACCTCTCCTCAAAAGAAAGAATCAGAAACAGCCCTCTCCCCCAAAGAGTTGCAAATTTTGTATTACAACTCAGTGTTAGAAAGCTGATTCACAAGCACAGTTATAAAGCTACTGGTGGATCTAGAAAAAACCATAAAGGATTCAAGACACTTCATGACTGCAGAATTTAGATCTAATCAGGCCAAAATTAAAATCAATTAAATGAGATGCAATCCAAACTAGAGGTCAGAACGATGAGAGTGAACGTTGTAGAAGAATGAGTGACATAGAAGAAAGTTGATGTCAAGGAGGGAAACTGAGGAAACAAAGAGAAAAATGACTAAAAGATCATGAGGATAGGCTAATGGAAATAAAGGACAGCCTCAGAAGGGAAATCTACGTTTCCCTGGGGTCCCGAGGGTGCCGAAAGGGACAGAAGCCCAGAATATGTATTTGAACAAATCATAGCTGAAAACTTCCCTAAATTGGGGAGGGAACATGCCTTCAGATCCAGGAAATAGAGAGTTCCCACCCCAATATCAATGATCTATATTCATCATCAGGGTGTTGAATGGTATTCACTGATTATAGGGGGGGGATCACTCTATCTCCAGGATCTGCATGCCTGATTCCTTCTCCAAGTTAGGGAAGTTCTCAGCTATGATTTCTTCAAATACACTTTCTGGTCCTCTGTTCCTTTCAGCATCCTCTGGAACCCCTTTTAAACATAGATTTTTCCTTCTGAGGTTATCATTTATTTCCCTTAACCTTTCCTCATGGTCTTTTGATTTTCTCTATATCCTCTGTTTCAATCCTTGCCATCACCTGTCTTCTATGTCACTCACTTGTTCTTCTACCTCATTAACCCCATCGTTAGGACCTCCAGTTTGGATTGCATCTCATTCAATTGATTTTTAATTTCTGCCTGATTAGATCTATATTCTGCAGTCATGAGGTCTCTTGAGTCCTTTATGCTTTTTTCTAGAGCCACCAGTAGCTTTATAATAGCGCTTCGGAATTGGCTTTCTGACATTGAATGTAATCCAAAATTTGTAACTCTGTGGGAGTGAGGACTGTTTCTGATTCTGTCTTTTGAGGTGAGGTTTTCCTTCTAGGCATTTTGCTCTGTGCAGAGGGGCTGAAAAAAATTTGTATAGGGAAAAGGAGAAAAAGAGAGATGAGAAAAAGTAAAGAAAAAGAAAAAATCAAAAACAAAAGAGAAAAAAAGAAAAAAAAAGAGAGAAGAAAAGAAAAAAGAGGAAAAAAAAGGGGGGGGGGAAGCAAACAGAAATCAAAAAACAAAAAACAAAAAAACCAAGGGGGGGTGTCCTCTGATTCGGTATACTGTAAATCCCTCAACTTCCCCTGGAACTTTCAAGTGCTGGTTGGTTAATAATTTGTTTCTCCCCTGTCTGTCTAGCTGGTCTTCTGGGGGAGGGGCCGCTGTGCTGATTTTTCGGTGTTAGCACTTGGGGGCCTGGTTCCAGGCTCAGTGAACGATGTTTAAGCTGTGAGGCTCATTGGGGGTTGTTTATCCTGTGAGGCCCCAGGAGGAACAGCAACAGTAGAGGCGGCCAGCTCTGGAGCCCTGGAATCAGCTCCTGCAGTAACTACGGAGATCTCAGTCTCCAGGGGCCTGGATGCTCTGGGGGCGGGGCCGCTGATCTGCTCAGCTTGGGGCAGGAGTGTCCTTGCTGTTCTGGGCCCTCCTGGCTTCTTCCTGTGCCCGGGGGAGCGCCGGATCCTGGGCTGTGTCTGCCGCGCCCTGTGCTCCTGGGCCTGCACTGTCGGATTCACACTCCTGGCTGCGCAGCCCCTTCTGCGTGGAGCTTCTGCCAGAGCTGCCTCCCAGCTGCTCCAGGGGCCGCGCAGCCACCTACCTGCGGAGCTTTTGCCGGAGCCGCTTCTGAGCTGCTCCAGAGTGCAGCTTGGGGCGCTGCAGCCCTTTAGGGAGCTCGGCGGCAGGTGTGGCACTCTCTCACTGGGGCCCAAGTGCTCTGTTAGTGTCCCTGGGAGTCTGAGGTCATCCCCGCCCTCCTGGGATCCTGCTCTAACTCCCTGAGAGCACCTTCCTGTCTGGGAAAATTAGTGAAACTCCTGCTTCTCCAGGCCAGGCTCTACTATCCTAGGGACACTTGCTGTGGCCTTAGCCCAGCTCCTCACGGGTCCCCTCCCCTTGGATGCCTTTTCTGAGGTCGTTAAGCACATTCATGTTCAGAGCTACAATTTAAAGATATGTATTTAGTGTCATCATGATTCCTATTCCATCCCTGATTTGGGGGATTGTTCCCCTGGACTTCCTCTATTACAGAATCCCCATTAGTATTTCTTGCAGAGCTGGCTTCGTGGTCACATATTCTTTCAGTTTCTGCCTATCTTGGCAGCTCTTTATCTCTCCTTCTGTTCTGAATGAGAGCCTTGCTGGATACAGTATTCTTGGCTGCATGTTCTTCTCATTTAGGACCCTAAATATATATCCTGCCAGCCCTTTCTGGCCTGCCAGGTCTCTGTGGAGAGGTCTGCTGTTATGCTAATACTTTTCCCCATAAAATTTAGAGATTTCTGGTCTCTTGCTGCTTTAGGGATCTTCTCTTTGTCTTTCGAATTTGCAAGTTTCCCTATTAAATGTCGAGATGTTGAGTGGCTTCTATTGATTTTTGGGGTGTCTCTCTATTTCCGGGTCTGAATGCCTGTTCCCTCCCCAAATTAGGTATGTTTTCAGCTATGCTTTGTTCAAATATGTATTCTGGATCTCTGTTCCTTTTGGCATCCTCTAGAACCCCCTTTAAACATAGATTTTTCCTTCTGAGGTTATCATTTATTTCCCTTAACCTTAACCTTAACCTCATGGTCTTTTGATTTTCTCTATTTCCTCTGCTTGCTTTCTTGCCATCAACCTGTCTTCTATGTCACTCACTCATTCTTCTACCTCATTAACCTCATCATTAGGACCTCCAGTTTGGATTGCATCTCATTCAATTGATTTTTAATTTCAGCATGATTAGATCTATATTCTGCAGTCATGAACTCTCTTGAGTCCTTTATGATTTTTTCTAGAGCTTCATAATAGTGCTTCTGAATTGGCTTTCTGACATTGAATTGTAATCCAAATTTTGTAAGTCTGTGGGAGTGAGAATGGTTTCTGGTTATTTCTTTTTAAGGTGAGATTTTCCTTTTAGGCATTATGCGCTGTGCAGAGTGGCCAAAAACTATTAGTATTGGGAAAAGGAGAAAAAGAGAGGAGATAGAAGGAAACAAAAAGAAAAAAAGAAAAAAAGAGAAGAAAAGAAAACTAGAGAACAAAACGAGAGGGGGAGGAAACAGAAATCAAAAAACAAACAAAACAAAACAAAAAAAAGGGGTGGAGTATCCTCTGATTTTTGTATACTGTAAATCCCTTGACTTCCCCTGGAACTTTCAAGTGCTGGTTGGTCAATAATTTGTTTCTCCCCCTGTCCCTCTAGTTGGTCTTCTGTGGGAGGGGCCTTCTGTGCTCATTTTCAGGTGTTAGCACTTGGGGGAGCTGCTCAGCCCCCAGTCTGTTGCAGGGCTCAGTGAAAGATGTTTAAGCTGTTTATATGGTGAGGCCACTGTGAGGCTCAGTGGGGGTTGTTTACCCTGTGAGGACCCAGGAGGGACAACAACAGTGGCAGCGGCCAGCTCTGGAGCCCTGGATTCAGCTCCTGCGGTAACAACGGAGCTCTCAGTCTCCAAGGGCCTGGATGCTCTGGGGGCAGGGCCACTGATCTGCTCAGCTTGGAGCAGGAGTGTCCTTGCTGTCCTGTGCCCTCCTGGCTTCTGCCTGTCCCCGGGGGAGTGCAGTATCCTGGGCTGGGTCCCCGGCGCCCTGTGCTTCCAGGGCCTGCGCTGTCGGATTCGCGCTCCCCGTGCAGCCCCTTCTGCACGGAGCCTCTGCTGGAGCCGCTCCTGAGCTGCTCCAGGGGCCGTGCAGTCCCCTCCCCGCGAAGCCTTTGTCGGAGCCGCTTCTGAGTGTGGGGCGCTCTCCCTGGGGCACAGGTGCTCTGTTAGTGTCCCTGGGAGTCTGAGGTCATCCCCGCCCTCCTGGGATCCTGCTCTAACTACCTCAGAGCGCTTTCCTGTCCAGGAAGAATGGTGAAACTCCTGCTTCTCCAGGCCAGGCTCCCCTGTCCTAGGGACAGTCGCCCCAGCCTTAGCCGGTTCCTCGGGGAGCCCCTCCCCCTTGGATGCCTTTTGTTTATTTCTTGTTCTCCATCTTCCTACCTCGATAGAAGCGTGAACTCTCCTCCAGTTTGGATTCCATCACATTCAATTGATTTTTAATTTTGGCCTGATTAGATCTATATTCTGCAGTCATGAAATCTCTTGAATCCTTCATGCTTTTTCCAGAGTCACCGGGAGCTTTATACTTGTGCTTCTGCATTGGCATTCTGACATTGAATTCTAACCCAATTTCTGTAATTCTGTGGGAGACAGGACTGTTTTTGATTGTTTCTTTGGGGTGAGTTCTCCCTTCAAGTCACGATGCTCAGTGCAGAGTGGCTAAAACAAGTTGTACTGGAAAAAGGAAGGAAAAAAAGAAAAAAAATCCAAATTAAAAAAAAATAACAAGTATGGGTATCCTCTGATTCTATATATACTGTAAGTCCCTTGACTTCCCCTGGAGCTTTCCAGCGCTGCTTGGTCAAGAACTTGCTCTTCTTGTTTCCTTCCAGGTGATCTTCTGGGGGAGGGGCTCTTTTTATATTGTCAGGTGTGTGCCCCGGGGAGCTACCCCGCTCCCTGTCAGGGGCACGGCTCAGTGGGAGTTGTTTATCCTGTGAGACCCATGCTTCCTGGCGGTCCCGCTCCCTCCCATGTACAATGTGACTTAGGGGGGAGCAACAACACTGGCAACGGGCAGCTCTTAACCACTGGCGTCAGCTCACGCAGTAACTCCTGCAGATCCCAGTCCACCAGAGACTAAATCCTCCGGATGTGGGGAGCACTGACCTGCACAGTTTGGGGGTGCCTGGCAATAGCAGTGTCCTCGCTGTCCTGTGTCCTCCCGGCACCCACATGTCCCAAGGGGATTGCCGGATCCTGGGCTGTGCCCCCGGCGCCCAGGACTCTGGGGCCTGCGCCACTGGAATTGCTCTCCCAGGGCCAAGCATCCCCCTCCTCGCCATGCAGCTGCTGGAGCTGCCACCTGAGCTACTCCTGGAGCCCACAGGGCATGCGATCCAGCCCTTTTCAGAGCTCGGCCAATGGTGTGTGGCGCGCTGTCCCCACTTCCTCTGTTAGTGACCCTGGAGACCTGAGGTCTCCACTGCCTCTCGTGGGATCCTGCCTGAGTTCCCTGTGAGCGCCTTTCTATCCCGAAGGTTGGTAAAGTTCCTGATTCTCCTGCTCTTTGCTTTCCTGTCCTGGAGTCTCTCCTGCCTGGCGTTAGCCCAGATGCCTGTATGGGTTCTCCCCCACTGGAGTTTATTTATTTTTTCCGTCATCCTACCTTGATAGAAGTGCAAACTCTTCTCACTGTAGCCTTCCAGCTGTTCTCCCTTTAAATCTCAGGGCGAATTCGTAGGTTTTCAGGATGGTTTGAAAGTTATCTAGTTAGGTCGGTGGGGACAGGTGATTTCGGGTTCCTACTGTTCCACCATCTTGCTGACAGCCTTGTGTCTCATTATTTTGGTTTCCCATTTTCCCATTCTATTTATACAAAGGAGAAAAAATGAGTGGGAAATATCAGAAAGGGAGACAGAACATGAGAGACTCCTAACTCTGGGAATCGAACGAGAGGTGGTAAAAAGTGAGGTGGGCGGTGGGGGGGTGACAGGGAGACGGGCACATAGGGGTGCGCAGGATGGGAAGAGCACTGGATGTTATTTTATATGTTGGCACATTGAACACCAATAAAAAATACATTTAAAAAGAATTTTTAAAAAAGAAGATGCACTTGCAGTGCCAGCTGGCTGCCAATTTCTTGCAGGCTTCGACAAGGTTCTCCAGAGGGCTATAAATCTGCTTTTAATATATGATGCTGTTTCTCCCATAGCGCACATTCACAGGTGCAGAAGTCAGGGCCTGTAACTGGAAGTGCTACTACTCACTATAACCCTTCATGATCTACTTGCAAAATGTTTACTTTCTGTTCCCACGACTTTATATTCTGCTGGCCTAGAGGTCTCAGTTACAAAGAGAGACACAAAAACAATCCCACTGATCTGGAAATTGAAACTGCTGCCTGGCCACTTTGAGCTCTTCATGCCTCTGAATCAATAGGCAAGGAAGGAAGTTACTATGCTGGCGGGGTGATTAACCCCAAATACCTGGGAGAAATTGGACGAACTCCAACAAGGAGGTTAAGAAGAGCATGTGTGAAAATCAGAGGATCACTTAACACATCTTTTAATATTTAATATTACCTTCATGTTTTCATTTTCATTTCCTTCCATGTATTTTTTTTATACTTTAATTTCCCTGTTCACACATTCATTATGAGCAGGAGGATATTTTTAACCCCCATGTAATTCTGGCCCTTTATCTGATATGTCATTTGCAAATGTCTTCTCCCATTCTATAGGTTGTCTTTTAGTTTTGTTGACTGTATCTTTTGCTGTGCAAAAGCTTCCTATCTTGATGAAGTCCAAATAGACCATTTTTGTTTCTCCGTCTCTTGCCTTCATGGATGTATCTTGCAAGACGCTACTGTGGTCAAGTTCAAAAAGGGTGTTGCCTGTGTTGTCCTCTAGGATATTGATGGAGTCTCGTCTCACAATGAGATCTTTCATCCATTTTGAGTTTCTCTTTGTGTATGGTGCAAGAGAGTGGTCTAGTTTCATTCTTCTGCATGTGGATGTCCAATTTCCCCAGCACCATTTATTGAAGAGACTGTATTTTCCAGTGGAGAGTTTTTCCTCCTTTATCAAATATTATTAGTTGACCGTAAATTTGAGGGTCCACTTCTGGATTCTCTATTCTGTTCCATTGATCTATGTGTCTGTTTTTGGGCCGGTACCACACTGTCTTGATGACCACAGCTTTGTAGTACAACCTGAAATCTGGCATTGTGATGCCCCCAGCTATGGATTTCTTTTTAATATTCCCCTGGCTATTCAGGGTCTTTGCTGATTCCATGCAAATCTTAAAATAATTGGTTCCAACTCTCTGAAGAAAGTCCATGGTATTTTGATAGGGATCCAGTGTCTGGGTGACTCACATGCCCAGGGGCACCAGGGTTAAGAGGGTTCCCAGTCTGAGGGATCCTGGTAGGTGCTGTTCTGGGGACTGAATTTCTCCATGTCCTGCTGTGTTCGAGGGTTTGTGGTGTATGGACGCCCAATCAGCCAGGGATCTGGAGCATCCATTTGTCCACTACTGAGCTGGGGCAGGCAGCTCGTGGTCTGAGGGCCCGTGTTCCAATGACCCCCACCGTGTCCAGTGACGTGGTGACTCCTTGCCCCAGGACTTACTTGTTTCATACCCTTCTCTGCCGGGTGCCTGGAGGCACTGCAAACACTGTACACATGGGGGTGGAGTGGAGGTTTAGGGCATTCATGTGCCCTGTACTGAGCTGGGTTGGGGAGCTCTAGATAAGCAGTGAGTGCCCTGGGTTCCCTCAGAACGGGGACTCACAACTTTCCTGTGTTGAGCTCCGAGTTGACCCCAGGGGTGTCAGGGAGGCATTTCCCCTCTGCCTGAGTATCCATGGTACCGATTCCCAGTGTCCCGCTCCCACAGTCCACATGGGAATATTTCCGTGAGCAGCCAGGCCAACCTCTCCGTGGGAAATGGGAGCAGGAGTCGCCTGCTGTGGGTTCGTGGACTCTCAGGACCACAGAGGGGGATGAATGGATGTGCAAACATGCAGATGGAGCCCAAAGTCTTGGCGAGAGGACTGGGGCAGGAGGGTGGTCCAGGGGTTTGCCATGGGCATGGGCAGAAAACAGGGCAGACAACCTGAGGGAGGGAGATCTGTGGCTGAAGTGCCATCATGGGCATCTGCACGGTTGTCATGCTTTTATATCAACCCAGGTGCATCAGAGTGCCCCTCTGTGATGTCACCGCCATGCCGTGGCCAATCATGCACGCTCTCGGAGGGGCCTGGTTCAGGTGGCCAATCACCATGCAGCTCAGGTGGCCAATGTCAGATGGCTTTCTCCTTGACCCTCCTGATACCGTTGCCTGGAGACAATTTTAAACGGAAAACAGAGTAGGAGGGGGGAAGATGGCGGAAGTGTAGGGTCCCCAAGTCACCTGTCCCCACCAAATCACCTAAGTTTCAAATCCTCCTGAAAACCTACGAATTTGGCCTGAGATTTAAAGAGAGAGGGATCCCTGGGTGGCGCAGCGGTTTGGCGCCTGCCTTTGGCCCAGGGCGCGATCCTGGAGACCCGGGATCGAATCCCACATCGGGCTCCCAGTGCATGGAGCCTGCTTCTCCCTCTGCCTGTGTCTCTGCCTCTCTCTCTCTCTCTCTCTCTGTAACTATCATAAATAAATAAAAATTAAAAAAAAAAAGAGAGACCAGCTGGAACGCTACAGTGAAAAGAGTTCACGCTTCTATCACGTTAGGAAGACAGAGCAGAGGAAGAAAGAAAGAAACAAAAGGCATCCAAGTGGGAGGGGCCCCGCGAGGACCCGGGCTAAGGCCATGGCGAGTGTCCCCAGGACAGGAAAGCCCCATTCTGGAGAAGCAGGGGTTTCACCAATCTTCCCAGGAGTTGGAGCAGGATCCCAGGAGGGGCGGGGATGCCCTCAGCCTCCCTGGGACACTAACAGAACACCACGGCTGAGCTCCCTAAAAGACTGCAGCGTGCATCTGGGGGGGTGGGTGTCTGGGACTAGCTTGGAGGCGGCTCAGGCAGCGGCTCCGCTGGGAGGGAGCTGCGCGGCCTGGGCGCAGCTCGGAAACGGCTCAGAAAGAGGCTCTGTATAGGTGGCTGCACTGCCCTGTGAAATGCTGAGAAGGTCTCCTGCAGAGGCTCCACATGGAGGGGCTGTGCGCCCTGGAGCGTCCTACAGCTCAGGCCTGGGAGCACAGTGCGCCGGGGACTCAGCCCAAGGTGCGGCACTCCCCCCGGGACAGGCAGAAGCCAGGAAGGCTCAGGACAGCAAGGACACTCTTGCTGCCCGGTGGCCCCGAGCTGGGCAGATCAGCGGCCCCTGCCCCCAGAGCATCCAGGCTTCTGCAGACTGCAAACTTCATAGCTACTGCGGGAGCTTAGTCCAGGGCTCCAGATCTGGCCGCCTCTACTGTTGTTGTTCCTCCTGGGGCCTCACAGGATAAACAACCCCCACTGAACCTCACAGTGGACTCAACGGATAGAGGTTAAACATCTTTCACTGAGCCCTGCACCAGGGAGGGGGCTGAGCAGCTCCCCCAAGTGCTAAAACCTGAAAATCAGCACAGCAGGCCTCTCCCAGAGAAGACCAGTTAGATGGACAGTGAAAAAGAAATTATTGACCAAGAAGGACTAGAAAGTTCCAGGAGAAGCTGAGGAATTTACAGTATACACAATCAGAGGAGACTCCCCATATTTTTTTTTTTAATTTGGTTTTCTTCCCCCCCTTTTCTTTCTATTATTCTATTCTTTTTTTCCTTCTTTTCTTCTTTTTATTCTTTTTCTTCTTTCTTTTTCTTCTTTCTCTTCTCTCTTTTTCTGATTTTCCCAATACAAATTGTTTTTGGCCATTTTGCACTGAGTAAAATGACTAGAAGGAAAAACTCACCTCAAAAAAGAATCAGAAACAGCTCTTTCTCCTACAGAGTTACAAAATTTGAATTACAATTCAATGTCAGAAAGCCAATTCTGATGCACAATTATAAAGCTACTGGTGGCTCTCAAAAAAGCATGAAGGACTCAAGAGACTTCATGACTGCAGAATTTAGATCTAATCAGGCCGAAATTAAAAACAATTAAATGAGATGCAATCCAAACTAGAGGTCCTAAGGATGAGGGTTAACGACGTACAATAACAATGAGTGACATAGAGCACAAGTTAATGGGAAGGAGGGTAACTGGGGAATAAAGAGAAAACGACTAAAAGGTCATGAGGATAGGGTAAGGGAAAAAATAACAGCTCAGAAAGAAAAATGTACATTTATCTGGTGTTACCGAGGGTACCAAAAGGGACAGATGTCCCGAATATGTATTTGAACAAACCATAGCTGAAAACTTCCCTAAATTGGGGAGGGAAACAGGCATTCATATCCTGGAAATAGATAGATCCCACCCGAATATCAATAGAAACCACTCTACACCTGGACATTTAATAGTGAAACTTGTAAATTCGATAGATAAAGAGAATTTCCTTAAAGCAGCAAGAGACAAGTAATCTCTAAATTTTATGGGGAGAAGTATTAGCATAACAGTAGACCCCTCCAAGGGTCCTGGCAGGCCAGAAAGGGCTTGCAGGATATATTCAGGGTCCTAAATGAGAAGAACATGCAGCCAAGAATACTGTATCCAGCAAGGCTCTCATTCAGAATAGAAGGAGAGATAAAGAGCTTCCAAGATAGGCAGAAACCGAAAGAATATGTGACCCTGAAGCCAGCAGTGCAAGAAATACTAAGGGGGATTCTGTAATAGAGGAAGTTCAAGGGAACAATCCACAAAAACAGGGACTGAATAGGTATGCTGACACTAAATACATATCTTTCAATAGTAACTCTGCGTATTAAAGTATCTTGCTCTTAGACTACATTAATATTTGAATGATAAAAATACACAAATCAATTTTATTCCAAGTTAATATTCCTTAAGTTAAACCATATCCATACTCAACAAATTTATAACAACATATTTTTAAAACATGCTACTATAATGTGCTAATGTAACCATTTCTTATGGGCCACTGAATGATAAATACATTCAAAAAAGAAAGCAAGGGCACTTTAAAAGATGAAAGACTTGCAAATTTCTGTTTGAAAACGTTAAGCATATTACTTTAAGATATGTAACATATCTTAAACATGTAAAAGAACATGTAAAAGAGTTCAACTGTATAAATCACTTAATATACTATGCAAGGTAATCAAAAGAAGCCCCAGACTAATACAAGAAAGTTATTAATATATATTTATAAGTATTATGTTTACATTTGTCATTTATTAGGTAATGTAGTAAGTTATGTTTCTATGATGCTGTATTTGTTTTAAAGTGGATAGCTTTCAACTCTCAGATAACAAGAAAAACAAGTAGAAAAACATACTGTTTTTATACAATCATAAATCTAGTCAGAGATATTCTACTGGTAAATCTTTCTTTCTTATTTGTATTTCTATAGCCTATGGCTAAATGGATTTTTCACTTTTGGTTTAGACAATGTGGAAATAGGTCAGGTAACAGGACTTTCCCTTGTTAGATCTCCCATGTACGTCTGTACATAGGCTCAGAGTCAGATCATACACACACTTTCTGGAATAAAAAAATATGGATCCACTGAAGGATTCATAACTATTAGACCTGGGCTTCACTCAGAACATCTGTGCCCTCCTGGGAAAGTGTCCTTAACATAGTTCTGGTCCTAGTGCTTTCTTGCAAGCTGCAATTAGGAGGGCTGTCTTACTTCTACTAAAAATGCACACTCCAAACGTAGCCTGTGGCAGCCTGAGGGATGGTAACAGAGGATGCAAAGCAGAGAGTGTACCTTGCTTGGAAGTGTGGCTTCTGCTTATTTGCTGACCCCAAGTCCTGGAACTTGCCAGCACCAGTCTTTAAATTCTGTTATTTTGGGGCACCTGGGTGGCTCAGTGTTTGAGCATATATCTGCCTTTGGCTCAGGTTGTGATCCCAGGGTCCAGGGATGGCATCTCACATCAAGCTCCCCGCAGGGAGCCTATTTCTCCCTTTGCCTATGTCTCTGCCTCTCTCTGTGTATGTTTCTTATGAATAAATAAATAAAAACCTTAAAAAATGCCACAATTTGAAGTACCAAGCTCTTCTACAAAACAGTATATAAAAACTGGAAATTGCAGAAAGTGTTTCTGGCACTTACATGAAAGAAACTTACAGAAATGTCCTTGAGAGAGAAAAAATTATCAGGGATATTAAATAATGAATAAACAAAAATGGGGATGAAACCTTGTATTCATGGCTCTACATGAAGATAAAACTGAAATGCTTCTATGTATTAATATAAAGCAATAACATAATAAACTGTTTAATATGATGGATGATGTTGCTTTGCTGAAAGTCAACTACAGGTATTAGGTATACAGTAGAAGATGTAGCTCCTGATACTGTCCTCTAAGATTAGTTTAGACATTGAACTGTACAGAAATTTGGGTGAGGGAGGTAATGTATGAGACCCTTACAGTTGATTTATGTTTGCTCTGGAGGCTGAGGGAATGGAAAGAAATTAATGTAAATGATAATTTCAGAGGAGATTCTGGGTTCCTGGCTGTATGTATGGTATGTAAAAAGGAGGAATCTCAACTACTCTTAAATTTTGAGAAACTTTTTTAATACATTTAAATCCTGGGCAAAAGGAGTGCTTTTGTTGTAGAGTTACCAACAGTAAGAAGATCAGAGTGAGTCATGGCATAGGCTGAATGTTAGTTGATCCATTTAGGGCAAACTTGTCCCAACTGTGTTTTATAAAAGGCCAAAGCACAAAAGAAAACAAGTGTTCTATTGGTTCATCCTGGTGTAAAGCTGACTATCAAATTATTTATCAACATTTATCTGATTTAGTGAATGAGCCTATTCAAGAAAGTCTAGTATTGGAAAAGAAAGTATTTTTGTAGAAAGGCCATTCGTTGACCTTTACCATTTTTGAGAAGTTTCCATTGACCTACTTCAACTATTTGGGGGCAGCAAGTTGACCCTCGACAATTTCTTACCATGAAATTAAACATATTATCCCCCAAAATGTGATTTGTGTGGTGAAGTTTAAAATCTGGAATTTATTTATGCTCCAGGATTTCACCCAGTTGCTCCAACAAAAAGTTTTCACTCAGACTACCTCTAGTGTTTTGGGAAGGCTGATGACTTCTAATACATGGGGTGACTCAAGGGATATGTCCCTTTACTGTACTCTGCTTTAATTGAAGAAGGAACCTACCAAACATTTAAACTGCCAAGAGTTTCCTAGGAGACCACCTTTCCTTCTGATATTGTGTCTAAACTGTATGATTTGCATACAGCTTCCAAAGTAATATACAATTTTCTGGATTTAAAAAAGATATTCTTTCCTTTGGTTAAGAAAACAAAATACTTTATTATTTATGTTTTCTGTTTTATGCCATCAAAAGCAAAGCAACACACTGGCAAGCATATCTACAGTTATTTATAGATCATCTAGAAATAATATTAGGAATTCATGTTTCTGAAATGGAAATAAATACCCTATAAACTTAATGGAAATGTGATTACCCAGGAAAAGTTATAATACATCGAATATTGATTTTGTACTCCTGAATACCACTGGGCAACTATATTAAACACTAATCTCAAGATATATTGTATGAAATGAAGTGAATTGACTCTGAGTGTAGTTGCCCTTTAAAACCTCTGTGTTAGCTTACGGAAAGTCCTGGAAACATACTGTCTGTGATCCGATGTTTCCAGAGAGCTAATAACAAATAGACTCTGGAGAAAAAATAAAATAAAAATGGGGAGGGGCTCACTTAGAAATCTGTGTATAAATACTAAGAAAGGTTAAAATTAGGCATGGACAAAATAGAACTTATCTCTAAAGAGAATAAAAACCAATGATGATTGGTTTATATGACTATAGAGGGTTAAGACTAACAGGATGCTCCTTCTTTTTTAGAGTCTTTCCCTCTTGACTAATAATACCACCCTGGACTTTCTAAGAGACTGATGTGTTGCCTAAAAAGAATGCTGAAATGGAGTCTCATTCCTGTGTGGCAGATAGGTTTCAGTCACTTCATCTGTGAACTGTAAATTAATAACGATAATAAAAAAATAACAACCACCACCACCATACAGGGTCATTGGGGGAATTAAGAAAGAATATATACTATGAACTGAATTTTATCTCCCCTCCTCCCCTCCCTAATGAATATGTTGAAGCCCTAACCCCCAATGTCACTATATCTGGAGACAGGGCCTTTAGGGAGGTAATGTTTAAATGTGATCATAAGGGTAAGACTCTGATCTTGATAGGATTAGTCCTTATAGGAAGAGATACCTGAGACCTTGCTCTCTCTCTGCCATATGAGGACAAGTGAGAAGACAGCCATCAGCAAGCCGGGAAGATACCATCCTGCTGGACCTTGATCCTGGACTTCCAGCCTCCAGAACAGAGAAAATAAGTTTCTGCTGCTCACAGCACCAGTCTGCGGCCTGAGCTGAGTAATACAATAAGTTAGGGTATCAAGGGTAGGGTCCATGTTAGACTTGCTCATATTTTTTAAAAGATTTTTTCTATCCATTCATTTGAGAGAGAGCAAGGAAGAGCACAAGAAAGGGGGGAGGTTCAGAGGGAGAGGGAGACACAGACTCCATGGACTCAGGGCTCGATCCCAGGACCCAGAGATCGTGTCTGAACCAGAGGGAGATGTTTAACTGACCGAGTCACCCAGGCATTCCTAGATTTGCTCATTTTGTAATCCCAGGGCATTTTCAGTGCCTATTACATAGTAGGTGCTCAAAAAGTCTTTACTGAATAAACAAATCTATAATTGAATCCAAAATACAAAAGTTAGTCAACAGATAAGCATCTGAATTCTCTTTGAGTAGAACTGGTTTCAGATGCATTCTCTGGCTTGTTTATGGCTTGTTTATTAGATTGTATATGGGCAGCATGGACATTCAGTGTAGAGCCAATCCCAGGTTCTTCTTCCCTTTCTATCTGCCCCTTTACGTTTTTCCTCCATTTGACTATGTAGGTGTTCAGAGAATGCAGCTTGGGATCCAGACTGCCTGGGCCCAAGTCCTGGCTCTACCTCTCGTGGCCTTAGGCAAGGTGGTTAACTACCCCATGTGCCAATAACAGCATGTGTAAAAATGGTGATAATTATAGTACCTACGAGGAGGTTGCTGTGGGAATTAAACTGATACATGTCATGCTTAGAAAACAAATAGTGAGCTCTCATCACTCATAGTTATCAATTATTCTTAAACCTACTTTAACCAGAGATCTAATATCTCCTTCCTTTTGTACCTTCAACCTCTATACTGGCTCCTTCCCAGCGACATTTATATATGAACAAATCTCCCGATTTAGAAGATAAAAAATTCTCCCTTGACCCTTTACCTCTCTTTGCCTACAGGCCAGTCCTTTCCCTCTACTTTTATATTTTTTTAAAGATTTATTTATTTGAGAGAGAGAGAAAGACATGTGGATAGGGTGGGGGCGGGGAGAAGGGGCAGAGGACAGGGGAGTGGGACAGACTTCCACTCAGCAGGGAGTCCTCTGTGGAGGACTCTGTGGACTCTGCTCCACATGGGGCTCAATCTCCCCACCCTCCCCTCCCAGGAGATCATGACTTGAGCCGAAACCAGGAGCCAGAGGCTTAGTGGACAGAGCCACCCAGGTGCCCCCACAGCCATTTTTCAGACCAGTCACATATGCCACTATCATCATTTTCCCAAGTTGCAACACTCAGTATATTTCAGTTTCACATCTCAGATCCTTGCCTACGCTTCCTCTTCCTGAATATCTTGGAATACAATGGTCATTGATTCTGTTCTTAATTTGCTTTCATTTCAAGTTGAATTTAATGATACTGAACACATCCTCCTTCTCTCTTCTGTTGTCTGCCAAACCACATTCTCTGGACCACCTGCTTATCTGACCATTTATCCCTGCATCTCTTGCAGACTTCGTCTTATCACTTGCTCTGGGAGGTCCTCAAGGCTCTGAGTCTACAGTCACTTCTCAGCCAACTGCATCTCCTGCTTCTCTCCTTCTCCTTGCATCTAATCACCACACAGTGTCTGCTGGGTCTCTTACGTGTCTCTCAGATGTAATATGCTAGTCCATTTCCACCATCAATCCTGGCCCAGCCCAGCATCCATCTCTCACTTTTTTTAAAGATTCATTCATTCATTCATTCATTCATTCATTCATGAGAAACATACAGAGAGAGGCAGAGACACAGGCAGAGGGAGAAACAGGCTCCCTGCAGCGAACCCGATGTGGGACTTGATCCAGGGACCCCGGGATCACAACCTGAGCCGAAGGCAGATGCTCAACCACTGAGCCACCCAGGTGCCCCTCTCACTTTTTTGTATAATAGCCCCGTAGCTGGCTTTTTCTATTTCTCATCTTGTCCTCTCTCAGTTTCCTTTCAAAAATGCAAAGAGGATCAGTCTGTTTGAACTCTCTAAGTAACTTGTCAACACCCTTAGGAAATGGTTCTCCTACTCTAATGTGCCAGGAAGGCTGCAGGACCTGCTCACTCACCCTTCTATACTACTCTCTCTTAATCTACACTCCATGGGCTTTGAGTTACTCAGTGTCTGATACTCACTCTTGCCAGGACCTTTAGCATCCTGGACCCTCTTTGTAGAATTTTGCCACCATGTTCTTCAGTCTAGGTGGCGGTCTGTTATTTCTCCTCCAATAGCACCTTTCTCTGACATAAAATTTTGTTTTAAAATCTGTATCTTTGCTCCATGAGGAGAAGAATTATCTATGTCTCCTTTGGCTTTTAACACATAATACACATTTAAATATTTGTTGAACAGGTGAGTGAATAAACCCTCCTCAATTTTCCTTATGCTCATTTTTAATCCTTTGGTTCAAATGCTTTGCTCCGTATGATGGTAAATTTTATGTCTTAACTGGATGGAGCCAAGGATGCCTGAATATTTCATCAAATGTTCTGAATATTTCAGTGAAGATATTTCTGGCTGACATATAGTATATAAACATATATATTTAAAGATTTTATTTTATTCCTGAGAGACTCACAGAGAGACAAAGACATACGCAGAGGGAGAAGCTCCCCCCTGCAGGGAGCCTGATGCAGAACTCGATCCCAGGATCCCGGGATCATGATCTGAGCAGATGCTCAGTGACTGAGCCACCCAAGTGCCCCGAGTTTAATATTTAAATCAATAGATGAGGTAAAACAGATTGTCCTTCCTAATGTGGGTGGGCCTCATGCAATCGCTGAAGTCCTGAATAGAACAAAAAGACTGACCATCTCTGAATAAAAGGAAATTCTTCCTGCCTTATTGCCTTCTAGCTGGGACATTGGTATTTTCTTGCCTTCAGACTCCAATTGAAGCATCAGCTCTTCCTGTCTTGAGACTGCCAGTCTTGAATTGAAGGTGCACTATTGTTTCTCATGGTTCTTAGGTCTTTGGGCTCAGACTAGAACTTGCACCATTGGCCCTGCTGGGTCTCCAGCTTGTAGACTCACCCCACAGGTCTCAGGACTTGTCAGCTTCCATAATTGTGTGAGTCAATTCCTTATAATAAGCCTCTCTTTGTATATCTCTATCTATCTCTGTATCTATCTATCACAATATCTGTCTACCTATACCTATATATCTCCTATTGGTTCTGTTTCTCTGAAGAATCCTGACTAATACAATCTGTCAATAATATTTGGAGTTGGAAATATACCAAGAAGTGATCAGATACATAGATAATAAACATAAATGTTTACCACCTGTCACTAGCAGCAATTTTCTAAATATAACTAATTTTGAATTTTGTTTTTCTTTTTTATTCAAAAATTGCCAAAATCCAGAAAGTCATCAGCAAAAAAAACAACAAAAATCAAGACAGGTATCAGTAAGCTGCAAACTGAGCAAGACAGTCTTTAGGGAAGTGACATGTAGTAATACTTATACCACCAACTAGTTCATTTGCACGTCGGTTTTTTAAAATTCATATTTCCAAAATAACATTTCAAAGGGTATTTAGGTTCTATAAATAGCTTACAAATTTTAATCTATAATGTAGCTAAAATCTCTTATAGAGTTCTGCACCTGACAAAAGAAGTTGCTGAACAGATGAGGGAAGGAGAGGAGAGACTAAGCAAATTCCACATAATTCTAGGCATGTGGTGAGTCTCGTGTATGTTCCATAAATTAATGTCCTGTGTGGCCATGTGGCCATGTGGCACATTCCTAATTCCTGCTTCCACTATTGAATTGTCTGACATGAAAGCTCAGATAAGTTCATCATCAGCAACAAAATTTGAGTACGGCTCTGTGCTAGGTTCTTTCCTAACTGTGGAGAAAACATAAAGAATGACAAATGCTCATTCTCAAAATGAGAGTAGGAAAATCAGAGGAATGAAGGAAATGAAGAGTGAATTCAATGGTCGATTCTCTGTTCTTCACTCAACTTGCCTTCATTTCTCTATCATTCACTTCAAGCCAATTCATGGAGTATGGGAATAGAACAGATCCATGCCAATTATTTTTATACGAATGTGCATATACACAAAGTGATCACGGGCTTAACAGCAGTTTACAAGAGACTTGGAGTGTTTGGAGAAATAAAAGTTCAATTGAAACAATTGAAGTGGGGGGGAACCTGGGGTGCACAGTCAGTTGAACATCAGTCAGACTCTTGGTTTCAGTTCAGGTGGTGATCTCAGAATCTTGAGATCACAAGCCTGGCTCCATGCTCAGTGCAGAGTCTGCTTAGGACTCTCTCTTCCTCTCCCTCTGCCTCTCCCCTACCCCCAAGCTTGCTCCCTCTCTCAAATAAATAAATCTCCTTAAAAAAAAAAAGAAAAGAAACAATCAAGTGGTCAGAGCTGCTAAAGAAGGTAATAGTGCTAAATGTTGTTCCCATTTGCAGAAATAAAGTGCCCTGATTGAAGTAGATAATAATTTTCTAATTGTACACTTTATTATCTATTGCTGAAAGATCTTGGATATTTCACCTGGAGTAAAACAATTAAGACACACTTGGAAACTTTCTTCAAACCTTTGGTCCTCTTTCGATGGGTGAAAACTTGGAAAATGTGTGAAAATTATAGATATCCCTTACTGTTAAGAACTTTCTAGCAACTAAAACAATAGAACAAAGAAATGATACTGACTCAGCTCTCTTGGCCTGCGAGAGCTGAGTAAGTATCATAATCTCATTGGATGTGATCAAGAAGAGAGTGGATGACACCTGTAAAAGAGGATCTAGAAAGAATTATTCTACTGTCTGGAAGTTAAATTAGATGACCTTTAGTTCTCTCCTCAAATTCTGAAACTCCATGGTTTTATTTATTTTTATTTCCCTAAGATTTAATTTTTTTAAAAATTAATCTCTACACCCAATGTGGGGCTCGAACTTACAACCCCAGATCAAGAGTCACATGCTCTACCAACTAAGCCAGCCGGGTGCCCCTGAAATACCATAATTTTAGGTTTTAGTAAGTTGTGGACTGTTTACTTGTACATTTGTAGAGACTTTAAAAGCACATTATTAAAACTTTTATAGTATGTCCAATCACATCATTACACATGCAAAAAAAAAAAACAAAAACCTCAGAAAATTTGCTGAATAAATGTTAACATAATAAAGTACACATTTTGATACCTCACCAAACTAAGGGTGTACAGCATTTCATGAACTCAACATTTTCTTTTAATTCAAATCTTACATGATATAAAGACTTAGAAAAGCATTCATAATCTGAATTATTTTACATAGAAAGATAATCCATGGGCTCTCTAAAGCTACTGAATACTATCCTTTTCATTATATCTCCTATTAATGCCTTTATTATTCTTTTGTTTCTGTTTTGTTTGTTGAAAATATCCTCATTACAAGTAAGAACAATGATAAATTTTGTTAAATATTTGCTTTTGAGTACTTAGGATCTGAGTACTTGCTCTGATGTACTCCAGGGAATTTTCTTATTTATTTTATCTTCCTGTCCATTCATTGTTTCTAATAAAAGGTTAAGACTAAAATAGTTCTCCCTCAGAAATGTACAACAGCATATTTAATTTTGCTTTAGTATCTAAAAGTTAGTGGGTAATCAAAATGAGATGATGTAAACTTTCTACATATTCTTCTCAATACCATTTTTCTCCAACAACAACTACCTTTCAAATATTTAAAGTTCTGAATCTGAGATCCTGTGAAACAAGTCTTATTTTCATCATGGATCTTAATAATACGTTAATAAAGTATCTCAGATATAACCTAAATGTCTGTTGGAATCCCATCAAAAGTGGAGCTAGCTTTCCCTTTAATATATAATTCTCTTTTTCCGATTGGCATCTTTCATCCTTCCTGGCTAGCTACTTGCTTCTGTGACACCTGTGGCCTCTCAATTCCTTTCTTAATGCAGCTGTTTAGGCCTGCCAGAGGAAACTATCAGGAAAGTCCCCCAGTTGACATTCTGTAGGTAGCCCTGAGAAGCAACCAAAAGCTTCTCCTGGGTCCAGTCACATTGAGACTCCAGCAACCCAAGCAGGGTCCCTACCATTTAACCTTCAACTCCTCTATCTACAGCCAATGTTTCTTTTTTCCTCTTTCTCTGAAGTAATGTCAATTACTCTCAAAGTTCTCAAAGCCTTGCTGCTAGACTCAGTGAATGAAGGCATCATTTGGAAAGATGTAAGACCATACGTATCATGATAAAAGAATGAAACACTGATTTTTTAATGACAAGAAAAGAGTGCCTTATAAAACGTTTCATTGCAATACACAAGCAATGTATTAAGCAATACATTAGCAATGTGCAACACACAAGATATGTTAGCTCCTGAAAGCCTTGAAAAGCCTTTTCCTTCACTGACAGAGAGTGGGTTTTATCAGCTCAGCTGTTGATAGCTTTCCCTTCATTTAGTCTTTGCATGAAAAACATAATTAATACTGCCTTGAACAGTCCAAGCTGAGTTGAGAAACCATCTGTCAGAGATGTCATGTCAATAATTCCTGCCTGGGATGGAACTGGTTGTTAACCAGTTTAACCAGCTTTCTTTCAAACCTGGACTCTCCTTAATAATGGTAAAAATTCATTTTTTCCAAATGGGAAAGTTGGTCCATGTGACGTTTGGATTCTAATGGAATCATTAAAAGATGAAAATCAAGTCTTTCTGTATGTCAAAGACCAGTCCCTCACTCCCACCCTTTCTTTCTTTCTCTTTCCCTCTAAGGGGAAAAGAGAAAGAAAGACCATTTCTGCAAAGAGAATTTCAGAATTAAGGGGAAAAGTCTCTAAATTTATGTTCTCTTTGTATTAAGAGAAAAAGTCTCTAGGGAAAAATTCGCTACACTCATCCCAGTTTAATTTACAATTGGGTTGCTAGTGTCTAGAAGCCACTGCCTCTGTGGTGGTTTCATACCTCAATGTTAAAAATCAGAATGAGGCAAATTCTAGTGAATAGAAGTCCGCACAAACAATTGCTGCTTTTGTTGGTTCCTCTGGTACCAAGTCTAAGAATAGAAAGAAAAAAAAAAACCTGGCAACACAACAACATCATCTTTTACAGCCATCTTTCTCTTCAGCATAAACTGAAGCATGTGTTTGATGGAGGGAGGGAAAGAGTGTTTCTTTTATTTCCCCTCAGTAAAGGAGCTTAGTTCCATTAAACAATGTTGGAAAACATATTGGAGATAGTATATTTAAAATTAATTTAAAATGTAAAGTGTTTTTAATGCCTTTTAATATAAACAAAAAATGATTTTATTAAAATGCTTTCAGATATTACAATACAATGATTTATTTATCACTCCAAGTCTGTAGCATGACTATAACTTCCTTTCCAAGTATATTGATTTTTAACTGTATTATGGAAGTGGAAAAAGAACCAAAACAGTCTACCAAAATTCTTCACCAGCCCTCTTAAATAGAACCAGGTCCATTATGTCAATGGAGTCTATTTCAAAACAGTATGGGAAAATTAGTTTTTCAAAAGGATAGGATTAACCAATTAGAAACATTTTTTAAATAACAAAGGACAGGTCATACTTTTCTAAGTTGTGTTTTGCTGAGTCGAAACATGGAAGGTCAAATATTGATAAAATATTCAAAGTTAGGTACACCGAAATGTCTGAAATATTGATATAGATTATCAACCTTTTGGAGTCTTTGCAGAACCTAAAAATGTCCTTGTTAACATGAGAAACTTGAAAGATCATATTTCTCTGTAGATACAGTGCCCAGATAGAATTGATTTAAAATTTAAAGCACCTTTAGAAGAAAATTTCAGTGTTGTTGAAGTTAAACATGGAGCAAAAATCATACTTGTTACTTTTCTTCCATGTTTTCTGTTCAGGACTCCTTAGACTTTAAGGTATTTAATCCAACTCAGAATAAATGTTACTGCAAAAAATTTAATTTTAACTTTTGGGGCATTTAGCTCTCAGAATGATGATCCTTCCAAATGCTATGTTAAATATGTAGCAATAATTATGTATTTTTCCTAGCTTGTGATATAAGGTATCATGCCTCTTGGTGTATTATTCTTCGATCAAGATTGCCTGACTTCAAATGAAGAACTCCACTTCAGAGCTCTGCTTAAGTATAAGACTATTACCTGAGGAATTAGTAGTAGGCTGATTTTCAGTTATGTATCCTGGTATTAATAAATCGTTGTTATTTCCCATGGAATAGAGTGTTTTTGTTACTAGTGCCTGGTTATTAGACATCTACACTTGCATTTGTGATAGTGAAAGGGAAGAGCAATACAAACTGCAAGGCGAAATCCGTAGAAGATCCAAAATCATTGCGGTCAGTAGACAGAGGCATGACAGTGTTGCTGTTAAAAACAGACCCTGGAGTACAGAGTACTTGGATTCAAGTCTAAATATTCAATAGCTGTATGACTTGAGCAGTTACTTAACCTCTTCCGGCTTCAGTTTCATTGTCTTGGTTGTAAAAGGAGGGTTGCTAGAGGTTTAAGTAAAATCTGTGGGTTTGTGTCTGTATGTATCTGTATACATATGTATATATATCTACAATTAAGAGATATAGATCATATTTTATATGCATTACTTTGTATATGGATATATATTAAGATTATATACATCTACTTAAGATGTATAAATGTTACTCATTTAAAACATATACGTGGGGATCCCTGGGTGGCGCAGCGGTTTGGCGCCTGCCTTTGGCCCAGGGCGCGATCCTGGAGACCCGGGATCGAATCCCACGTCGGGCTCCCGGTGCATGGAGCCTGCTTCTCCCTCTGCCTGTGTCTCTGCCTCTCTCTCTCTCTCTGTGACTATCATAAATAAAAAAAAAAATTAAAAAAAAAATAAAACATATACGTGGATATATACATATATTCACTTCAGATTTTATGTATGTAATAGAGGCTCATTTTTGGCAGGTGGTGTTCCTTAAATATTAACTATTATATTGGCTTGTCACTTCTATGTCTGAACTGCTAATGAGTTAACAAAATTGATTGATCTGATGATTCTTGCCATGTTTTTTCTTTCAAGTTTCAGTTATAGCAAAATGTCAATTAAGAAATTGAGTAAACACATAACAAGAAGTCTTAGAGCAAGGTGCGAGTTCATAGACAGGATAATCACTTCCGGAATACATACGGATGAAGTCTTTGTAGAACTAGAAGAGGGGCTGTTAATGGACTTTTGTTTTAGGGATGATGGATTGATGTTTATTCTGATGAATATCCAGCCTGATGAGGACCCTCCTAGCAACTGCCTCTCGTTGCCTAGTACTAAAACAGTAGCTTTCCGAGTTAAGTATAACTTCCTATAAACCAAAACACTAATACCTGAGCTTCATAAGGACAGATTTTGTTTGTGTTGGGTCATTGCTGTATCTGCAGAATTTAGGCAAATGCCTTGCAAATAATGGGTGCACAGTAATTATTTCTTGAATGAACTGAATGGATGGAAAACTTGGTCTTTTCTTTAAAATAGGATTAACATTAAAAGCAAAAACAAACAAACAAAAAGTAGCAGGCTTTCCTACTTCCTGACAGATTTCTGAACCTAGGAACGCTGGTAAGCAGGTAAGCAGGGATGAGGAGCCCTATATGAAGGATGTAAGTGCAAACATGTACATTTAGCAAGTATCCTAGAAGTCAAGGATTTGGTTAAGCATTCACAGGAATGTGTGGTGTGGTGCCACACCTAACTCAGATTCCTGTGCAATGGGTCACATTCATATTACAAATATTTGCTTAGCATCTGACTAACTTTAGTGTCTATACTTCTACTTTTCTCTGGCCAGTGTTTTCAGAAATCCTTTACCTATGACCAAGTTTCATAAAGTGACACTTTAACTTTCTGCAAACATTTGGTTTGCTACTCAGCTTTGACTAGCTAAAATAATCAGTTTGACACGATCCATTCCACAGGTGGGGTTGATTATATTGCATTATTTATAATTTAGCTCACAACCTCAGATAGTGAATTAAAATAACATTCTCAAAATTATTCCCAACAATCATCTAAATACATATTTGTTTTTACTGCCATAGCAAATATTTTTTGAAACCAGAAAGAAGTCCCCTTTCATAGCATAGACAAGCTAATAATTTGAAGCGGAAACAATTCATTTGTACAAACTGTAAGTTTTCCTCATAATTTTCATAACGAAAACTGAGAAAGTGTTAGTCATCCTTGGCTGAGCTATACTCAATTCTACATCTTTTCTAAATATAATAAAACAACAAACAACCTTAAAGTACATTATTATTGATTAGACATGATTTCTTAAAGCTGTTTTTATCATCTCATTTAACTTTGGAGCTTCCAGACAATAATGAGTCACCAAAAAGCTATCATTGATTTATACTGCACATTAGCACATCAGGTTTGGCCCAAGAACTCTGTGGGTCCAGAAGGAAAAAGAAAGACGATTACAAGTGAGCCGTGGCAGAAATACTCTGAAAACGCCTATCTGTATTCACGGTAAGCCATTAGGTCTAATGCGAGGATAATGAACATTCAGGTTCATTTTATTCCAAGGAACTGTTTCTGTTCTTGAAGCTCCCTGTAGAAAGAGTCCTTAGGGTTAGAATACTATTGTGGGTGATAAAATTTTGCTTGGCCTTTGGGCATATAAGGTGAACATTTTACAACAAAAGTTTACAGCTATAGATAACACAGCATCTGATCAATGTCAACACACTTGGCGTTTAAGGCTAATCCACATTGGAAAAACAATCATCTCCAGGATGAAGGTCAAATATCTTAACACAGTGTCACCTGTCTGAGTTGCTAGAAAAGATTTATTTAAAAATCGATCCATAGGATGTGTTTCCACATTTGTCAGTTTCTTTCCACTTGCGCGCTAGAGGGAGGCACTTTAAGAGTTATTAACTGTCATTCTAGGAATAAAAGACACTGAGTTTCAGCAGTGATTGGTAAATAGGGCAGGGAATTAAAATGAAATTGGATTAAAAAGAAAGTAAAAAAAATCACTGAATTAGAAAATTTCACCAAATCTTGTAGATCATTAATTTCTGATTTGAATAACTTCATTCTTAAACAACAACAACAACAACAACAACAAAAACCTAGTAGTTATCACCCACCCATGCCCAAATAAGTGAATATACTACAGCTTCTGATGTTAAGGTATCATGGTTTTGCTGTTTGGGCTTGTAAGGGATTTTAAATATTGACAAGTACTTTGAGTTATGTTTCGAGTAAAATTTCAAAATGTTGTATTATGCATAGGTTCCAAAGTGTCAGAAAAACCGAAAAGTCGAATAAAACATATTAGAAGAGCTTAGGAAACCGTATAAAAATAAAAGGCTAAAAAAACCACTCCGTTTTAAACGTGTAAAAATAAATCGAATTGGTTCGCGGGACTCGAATGACTTTTTTTTTTTTTCTTTTAGATAGTTGGTATGTACTGAACCCGGCACAACACCAAGTAGGTCCTGGTACACACTAAGGAATATCCAACCAGGTAAATACATCAGGGTGATGAGGCCCATGAAATTGAGTGGGTAGTGAGAATAGTCCCCGGAGCAAGCGCCGCACGAGCGGAGGCCCAGGCCCCGGCACAGCTCCCACGCGTAGAGGAAGGTCACGTAGACGGGCACCGCTTCCAGGTGCTCCAGCCGCGGCTCCAGTGCAGGTGGAAGTAGAGTTTCTCCACCACGAAGCTGCAGCTGCCCTACAGAAAGGAGGACCAGAGCGACGTGTGGCCGCTGGTCGGCCCGTCTGCCTGCCCAAGAAAGTGAAGAGGATCTCATCCCAAAAGCCGTGCGTTCCGAAGAAGAGAAAGCGGAGCGGGTCCGGCAGCCCCCGAGCGGGGCTCCCCGACGCCCCCGGTGCCTCGGCGGTCGTCGCCGGCCACCTGCGCCCGGAGCGGCGGGGGCGCGCGCGGCCAAGGCTGGGGCCGCTGCTCGGGCGGCCCCGGTGCCGCAGGCGCAGGAAGCGCTTCGGGAGCACTGGGCCGCGGGAGAGCGCCAGCACGTCCTGCAGTCCCGCAGCCCCAGCGCAGCGGCCCCGCACCGCCGCGCCCGGTCCGCCGCGCAGGCCGAGCCGCAGCGCCTGGCCGCCGGGGTCTGCAGCGCCACGCGGGCCGACGGGGAGGCCGGAGAACTGAAGACGGAGGCGCTGGGGCAGCGCGGCCGGCAGGCAGACCTTCTCCGGGGCGAAGCGGGTGAGCGAGTGCAGCAGGCGGCGGCGGGCGAGGAGAACCCCAGCCTGCGGAGGTCCGGGCTGCGAGCGAGGCGTCCCGGGCATCCCGTGCGTCCCGTACTAGCAGAGTCGCTCCAGGCGGGCAGCGCGGCGCCGGCGGCCGGCGCTTCAGCAGTGGACAGCGGCTCCGGGCGGCTGGCGGCAGCCTCGCGCCCCCGCCCGCCCGCCCCTCCGCGCCCGCATCGCCGCGTGCGTGGAGCTGCGGGGCCGCGCCGCCGAGGCCCCCGGGGGAGCGCAGGGAGCTCCGTCCCGGCCGCGGCCCGATGGCAGCCGGAGCCCTAGAGTCCGGGAGACGCGCGGCCGCCCAGCCCGCGGAGCCCCCCGCGCAGCGCCCCCCGCCCCCGCGCCCTGCCCTCCGGCCCGGGTGGGTGCAGCCGGAGCCCTAGTGTCCGGGAGACGCGCGGCAGCCCAGCCCGCGGAGCACCCCAGCGCAGCCCCCCCCCGCGCCCCGCCCTCCGGCCCGGGTGGGTGCAGCCGGAGCCCAAGTGTCCGGGAGACGCGCGGCCGCCCAGCCCGCGGAGCCCCCCCGCGCCCCCCCCCACCCCGCGCCCTGCCCTCCGGCCCGGGTGGGTGCAGCCGGAGCCCTAGTGTCCGGGAGACGCGCGGCCGCCCAGCCCGCGGAGCCCCCCCGCGCCCCCCCCCCGCGCCCTGCCCTCCGGCCTGGGTGGGTGCAGCCGGAGCCCTAGTGTCCGGGAGACGCGCGGCCGCCCAGCCCGCGGAGCCCCCCCGCGCCCCCCCCCACCCCGCGCCCTGCCCTCCGGCCCGGGTGGGTGCAGCCGGAACCCAAGTGTCCGGGAGACGCGCGGCCGCCCAGCCCGCGGAGCCCCCCCGCGCCCCCCCCCACCCCGCGCCCTGCCCTCCGGCCCGGGTGGGTGCAGCCGGAGCCCTAGTGTCCGGGAGACGCGCGGCCGCCCAGCCCGCGGAGCCCCCCCGCGCCCCCCCCCCGCGCCCTGCCCTCCGGCCCGGGTGGGTGCAGCCGGAGCCCTAGTGTCCGGGAGACGCGCGGCCGCCCAGCCCGCGGAGCCCCCCCGCGCCCCCCCCCCCCGCGCCCTGCCCTCCGGCCTGGGTGGGTGCAGCCGGAGCCCTAGTGTCCGGGAGACGCGCGGCCGCCCAGCCCGCGGAGCCCCCCGCGCAGCACCCCCCCCCGCGCCCTGCCCTCCGGCCCGGGTGGGTGCAGCCGGCCGCGCCCGCGCTCCCTCCGCGCGGCCCACGGAGGAGTGGAGGCGAGGACCGCTGCGAACCCCGTCGCCGCCGCCGCTCCGCCCCGCCGCCTCTGCCGCCCGCTCCTGAAGCGGAAAGCGAGCAGTGACGCCCTTCCCGGCCTCCCCGTGCTCCCCTCCGGCTCGCCCTCTCCCGCCTTCGCCGGGCCCCCCTCCCGCTCCGCCCTCCGCGCAGAGGCCCGCGGGGTCCCGGCGAGGAAGCCCGGCCGCGCCTCTCCGCCCTCCTCCTGGGACGGCGTCGGCGGGGGAGGCAGGAGCGGAGAAACCCCCACCAGGGGTGACCCGAGCTGCGCCGGCTGCGCGGGGGCCCGGCACTCCCGGGAGCGCGGAACCAGGGCCGGGCCCGCTGGCGAGGCGGAGGGCCTCGCGCCACACGCCAGAGGCCGGGCCGGGCCCAGGCTGCGGTGCTGTGTATTTAATGTTCTGATTCAAAGCCGGCCGTGTCCCAGGCACGAAGAATAAACACGAGACTCCGTGCCGCACCCCAGCATCCGAAATGTCCCCTGGTTCACTTTTTCACTCTCTCTCCCCGACAAGCCTGTTTTCCTAGGTTAGTCTGCTAGGGGCCAAGACAGAGATTCAAAGCTCCCCACCCCCCACCTCCCACCCCCGAATTATGAAATGATCTGAGGCCAGTTCGGTTGGACGTTGCTCTGGCTGCCGCGGAGGCTCTTGTCAGGAATAGCACCCTTGAGGGATCCCTGGGTGGCTCAGCGGTTTGGCGCCTGCCTTCAGCCCAGGGCATGATCTTGGGGTCCCGGGATCGAGTCCTGCGTCGGGCTCCCTGCATGGAGCCTGCTTCTCCTCTGTCTGTGTCTCTGCCTCTTACACCCCAGTGCTGCTTTTTCTCCTTGCAGAACTAGTTCATCCCAGAGATGAAGACTGAGAGTGAGATTTTTTAATTAATTAATTAATCTATTTAAGGTAGAATGAGAGAATCTAGAACTTTGGTGTGTTGGGGGCTGCGCTTTTTTTTTTTAAAGATTTTATTTATTCATGAGAGACAGACAGAGGGGCAGAGACACAGGCAGAGGGAGAAGCAGGCTCCATGCAGGGAGCCTGACGTGGGACTCGATCCCAGGTCTCCAGGATCAGGCCCTGGGCTGAAGGCGGCACTAAACTGCTGAGCCACCGGAGCTGCCCTATTATAAACTTTCTTAAAGATGCAAGGAAAACCTTGAAAGGTCTAATTTGATAGTTCAGACTAGTTCATCTCAGGGAATGTAGGAAAATCTTTTGGATTAAACACAAAAATTGGTATCTTCTATTTCTGTATTTTTAGCCTCCACACTTAACAAAATTTCAATTTTGTGTACCATACATGTCTTATGAATTGTATTGGTATAATAAGACATGTATAAAATTTATGCATGTATAGTACATGCATGTTCTAAACACGCCAATTTTTTAAAATTAGGGAATATATAATAAAAAGCTTGTGTCTCACCACTGTTGTCAATGTATTGCTCTGCTAAGTGGGGAGTGGGTTAGATTACTAAAAATCTCAATGTTCTAGGTCCTTTTTTTGAATCTGTTTCTCATTTATTCCGGGAGAAGTAATGCAAAATAGAAATTAACAGTTATAAGTCCATAGCAGAAAAAGCAGCTATTACCTGTTATTCTATATTTCTTTTTATATTTTTGTTGTGGCCTCGCCTTACTTATGCCACTTCAAAATGTATGAAACACTAACTTTTTTAAAAAGTAGACCAAAAGGATAAAAGGAAAGGTTTTTAAAAAGGCATGAAACGAAGGGCAAGGAAACTATTCATTATATAACTTGCTATTATTAATTATTTACACTCATTGCCTCATTTTAAAAAAAGTGACTATCTTCTACCATTCTGAAAAGCTAGCCCACCAACGATACCAATCTTTGTTTCTGCCTTATCTTCACATTGTTCTTTTGTTTTAAACACTTCATTGCTGGGTTTCCAAATGGAAAACTGCAGCACGGCTTTGCTGATCCATGATGATTTTATAATTTACAATGGTTGCATCAGAATCCCCATGATCATAAAATGCTTAAAAGCATTTCTGTGTTGGTCTTGACTACTACAAACATTAGGTTGCAAAGATCCACCTGTTAAAGCAGCAACTTGCTGGGAGTTGGTGGGCATAAGGGTGAGGGGAATTTAAAAATAGGAAACGGGAATCTGCAATAAAATAACGTGAGTTGAGACTCCCTAGGTTAGAAAGTAGCCATTCAAAGGATGTTTTGAAGCATTGTTCTTCCATGGAAAAGACACTCTTCTTTGTCCTCAGAAGCTGTGAAGCTGTCTCAGTAACCACCTGTAGAGATGTAACCATTCTGGGCTGGCCAGGTTGAGCTGTGTAGCTAGTGTGACCAGGGAGAGATCTGCTAATTAGGAGAAGGGTCCTCTGGAGGATTATGATAATCTTCAGTGAGTTGTTGTCTAGTGAATATGGGGTCATGGTTGTAGTCTTTTAGATGTGCGGAATGCCTGAGACCTTTCATTGCACACCAGAAGAACAAAGGAAAGTGAGGGGAGAGTACAGCATTTAGAAGAAAGCTTAAGGGAATTTCACTAGGGTAAAGTATGAATGTAACGACAGAAGAAAACAGTAAAAGGCAGCAGCCACATTAACACTAGATATAAAAACCTTTCTTATTATAGGTCAAATTATACCCATACACCCCCCTCCTATATACTATAATCATCAAACTAAGAACACCCGCTCCAAGGCTTGCAATTGCTGAATGCTAGCTCCCTAAAAAATACTACCAAAATAGCCTGTTGCTAAGGCAAAACTGAGTTTGTTGCTTACCATGGTAAGTAAGCTTTCTTCCTTGACAAAGTTTTAATAGCATCTTGGAGCAGGAAGGACAACGTTGGACTATTTAAGTGGTTTTTGGGTTTGAGTCTAAAATGGGTCTTTCAATACAAGGGCTTGATTAGAATTAGCTAATGATTATGATAAACTAGTTTTGGATTGGTGGACATAAGATGAGTGTCTTGAGGTGAGTGTTTCAAAAAGCATTGTGAATCAATAAACATTTTGCTCCAGAGCTTCCTAGAATAAAAAAGTTGTGTTGATGAAGACAATAGAAGTCATGTTAATGAAGACAGCCAAACAATAATGTCATGGCCACGCAGACAATAAGCTTTAGAGATGTCTGATCTTGGGTTCACACAATCGAATAGTGAGGACCAGTTTGGAATCTGAGGAGAATACTTTGAGTAAGGACAGGTAAAGGTAACAAAGAAGCAAGGCTGACATTGAGTTTAGCTAAAATGATGCTCATCCTTAGTGTGTGTGGAGGGCAGGGGAAGGGAGAGAGAGATTGATTGACAGTTCCATAAAAACAGCCGTGTAAAATATTTGTCTGCATACGTCTACAGTTTCATTTACTTTACCTATACTCTTCTTTTTCTTTTTTCTTTTTTAAAAATTTTATTTATTTATTTGACAGAGATAAAAAAAAAAGAGAGAGTGAGAGCACAAGCAGGGGTGGAGGTGGTGGGTAGCAGGAGAGAGAGAAGCAGGGTCCTCATGGAGCAGGGAGCCTGATGTGGAGCTCCATCCCAGGGTCCCTGAGCCAGAGGCAGACACTTAACTGACTGAGCCACCGAGGCGCCCTAAGGAACAGATTTTGAATAAATTCTTTAAATTCACAACACTTAAAGAAAAACCAAAAGAGCACCAAACTATTTTGGAAAATCTTGCTTAAAATTTTCACTTTGAGCAATATTCAAATCAGAAACACTCCCTTTGTGTAATTTCTGCCTGCCTGCCAGTGACTCACCTTCAGTGCGCAAGGAGAGGATTTCCCCTCCCTAGTTAATTCCATTATGTCTTCAGAGGAAGGAGTTTATTTTGAATAAAACTACTTGGGTACATTGGTTGAGGTTTATGGGTGAGAGAGGTCATCACTGTCCATGGATACTACTTAAGAGCGCACCTACATGTCAGCTGGGCACTTCACATAGATTATCAGTAATTCCTACAACTGTTCTCTTATTTTTTTGAACAGATATTGAAACTGGGGCTCAGAAAAGTTACTTGCTCAAGGTCTTAGCTAATAAGTCCAATGCCAACAATGAAGTCATTTCCACTTGACATCACAGCTCATTTGCCACACACTGTGTTGTCTCTTATGTTCTTGTATTAAAGCCACCTTGAATGAGTTGAAGTTGCAGATTTAATAAAAAAGATTATTCTGTTTATAGTTCTAATGGGCTTTCCTTTAAGAATCCCTAACCCCTCCGCAGCTACTCCATCCCTTTGGCTATCATTTTAATCATTAACCTATGCAATCTTTCACATCCTTTTGTTGTTACTGTTCAGTACACTTATTTATTGTGCCACACTTTCCCCCTTCTGCGTTTCATGACAAATTAGTAATGGCTCTTTATTTGTACAAATGGGGCTGTCTGGAAGGGCTCGCTGTTTGGTGTGGAATAGAAGATAGAGCTCAGATAACAGGAAAATAAGTATGGAATGCAAATGTATTCCTGTGCGCTGTTGGGACATGTCTCTAGATATCGAAGTTCAGCAAAATCACATCCTGCTATTCCAGTTAACACATCTATTTGTGGCTGTCATAACCTAAAAACTTAGGAATGCTTCCGTGCAGAGACTTAACCAATAGATTTGCATGTGTTCATCTAGTTACCCAAGTCCACTCATTTTTTTGAAGATTTTACTTATTCATGAGAGACACAGAGAGAGAGACAGAGACAGAGACTCAGGGAGAGGGAGAAGCATGCTCCACGCAGGGAGCCTGACGTGGGACTCGATCCCAGGTCCCCAGGATCACACCCCAGGCGGAAGGCGGCACTAAACCGCTGAGCCACCCGGGCTGCCACCCAAGTCCACTTGTATCTGGTCTCCAAAACCTAAGTACATATTATATTTCAGCATCTTCCGTATGAATCATACATGGCATTCTCATTCTAGAATGTATATGGGGCATTTCTCTCTTTCTAGGGTAGTAAAGGTAATATATTTTATAGTTTAACACCTAGTTATGGTACTTCTTAATTTTTTTTCAGTCATTATCCATTTTGTCCTCAATCTTGTGACAAACAGCTATTTTTCTAATTCATACTTAACAAGTAAAACGAAAATGCAACTTGGCAAAACTCACACGCTGGTAATGGCAGAGTTGTTTCTCATTTAAAATCTAAAAATTCCTTCTTCCAGACTACACTCCCTATCTTACAAAATGTCTCCAGCCCACTGGAGGGTTCTAAGCACCCACCCTAGCTGTGTGAAACAAGCTTACTGATCAGGGCTCAGAAGAGAGGAGTTATTTTCACTTGAATTCCAGAAGGAAATGAAGGAGGCCTGAGTCAGTCCTGTTGGCCAAGAGCCTGGATTTCTTAGGCCCTCTGTGGAGGATGCAGTTTCTAGAACTCACTATATTCATTGGCTTCTTTAGCTAAGTTGCTGGTTCTATTTCCTGCCACCTGGTGATTACTTAGTGGTTTTCTTCCTTTAACTGTAGTTATTTGGCCTGACCTGTGTGACTGTTTCTTCTGTGAATGGTCGTGTTGGTGACATATTGCTTTCCTCTGAGATTACGACTGCCACAACTCTTGCTTTAGAGAATATATATTTCTTATATTTATATCCTATATGAATTTTATTTATAATAACTAAATATAAATATATGTTTAAATATATTTTTCTTCAACACACAGTTATGGAACACTTATGTGCAATATTTTGTGCTATATCTTGGACATAAAAAATGAATATAACAAAGTCTACTCCTCTTGAAGTTTCAAGTATAGCTTACTATAAAAGATATGCTTGTCTATTGAATGATTTGGAAATAAATATATGTAGAAAGTAAAAGAAGTACACATCCCCCGTGATACCACCACCCATAGATAACCACTGTTAATATTTTGGTATGTAGGCTTTCAACAATATTCTAGTATCACCAAAAAGAAGATTATATTATGCATTCCTTTTATAATTTATAATTGCTCTTGTCACTTATTGGTGATTAGGGAGCATCTTTTCATTTGATAATCTGCTACATCATGGGTATGATGACAATAGATTCCTTTGTAGAGATATCCCATAGTTTGTTTAGCCAATCCCCAATTTTTAGCTGGTTAGGTTGTTTCAAAAGTTTTGCTGCTATAAACTTTTATGCGACAAGCATTTCCTTAATTATCTTCTTCATGTAGCCATGTTTATTTACCTAGACCACATACCCTTAAAGTTTAAATAGAGAATCAAACTTATATACATTTTAAGGCTTTGGCTCTCTCTCTCTTTCTCTTTCATATAAATAAAAATCTCAAAACAAAAAAAAAGGAGACATACACAAAAAGGAGATCATTCAACTTCTGTGGATTCTAATGTTGATTTAAATGAGCTACTGTTTGGACATTCTTGACCTTCATTGATTACATTGTATATAAATGAAATCTAGTAGTATTGATATGAACTAGTCATGATAATAACCAGAGCGAAAAACTAACTGAGCTCCAAACAAGTTTTTCTTCCATCTCTTCATCCTTTCCTCTTGCTAAGGAAGTCTAGGGAGGAGAACACTTCTTTCTTTCTTACTACCAGTCTGCCTAAATCCTATTCTGAACCTCTTTCCTAGCAATCTTTTTGTAGAAAATTATGGTGCTGAAGGGCAGAAGGGAAGAAGAAAGGGGAAACATATGCGAATGTAGAGAGCAGTTGTGACTGTGTCTGGCCTTCCAACTGTTCCTTACTCTCACATACATGGCAGACATAATTATTGCTGCATGTTTTCCCATTAAGTCCAGAGTTTGCCTTGGAATCTCATTCAACAGAATGATACAAGAAGATATCATCAGTCAACAGAAGTTGGCAAGAAAATGAATCATACATGGCATTCTCATTCTAGAATGTACATGGGGCATTTATCTCTTTCTGGGGTAAATTAGATATATGATAATTTGCATTTATATACATACATTCTCATGTTTGGGGTAATTGTTTATTCTTTAAAAGTTCTCTTCCTGGTAAGCAAATCCTCACAGTAGGATTTTTTGAGGTCAATTTCCTAGAACATTTAAAAAACTATTTATTTACTTCAGAGAGAGAGAGAGTATGAACAGGAAGGGGGTGCAGAGGGAGAAGGTAGAGGGAGAAGCAGGCTCCCTGCTCAGCAGAGATCCCAATGTAGGGCTCCATCTCAGGACCCTAGGATCATGACCAGAGCTGAAGGCAGACTCTTACTGGACTGAGCCACCCAGGTGTTCCCTTTCCTAGTACATTAATGTGTTATTGTTTGAGTTACACATGACTATTTTTTTAATATTACATGACATGAGGTGAGTTCTTTTTTGTGTTTAAGGCTAAAAAAATCATTGTTTGGAGCCAGAATAAACACTTTGCAAAGAAATGGGTTAGAATTTGTATTCTTAAACTGAGTTTCAACAAAACTATTAGAATATTCAGTATTTATTTTATAGTAAGGATCTAGGCTCAGTCAATACTGTTATATATACACATTTTTTTTTGCCTTTGCATACTACTTTATTTTTTTTTAATTTTTATTTATTTATGATAGTCACAGAGAGAGAGAGAGAGAGAGGCAGAGACACAGGCAGAGGGAGAAGCAGGCTCCATGCACCAGGAGCCCGACGTGGGATTTGATACCGGGTCTCCAAGATTGCTACCTGGGCCAAAGGCAGGTGCTAAACCGCTGCGCCACCCAGGGATCCCATGCATACTACTTTATAGTCTACAAAGTGCTCTCATGCTTGTTTTCTCATTGGTTCCCTGAAATAATGTGTGATAGGCAAGAAGTACCATTTATTGCTAGGGAAATTCCAAAATAGTAAATTGTATTTCAAAATAGGTTAAAATAACTCTTGGAGAGGCGGAGCCCAAGCCTAGATGATTTTTTAATCTAGCTTTTATTTAATTTAAAAACAATTCACATTGTATGTGAACTATTCTTAGATAAAAAAGAACTACTATTTTCCTATGGTCAATATTTATAAGATACAGAAAGTTATGCAGAGAAAATTTCCCTCTGACATTTGTCCTCCACCCACCCATTTTCCTTTTGGGGCAATATCATTAGGTTAGTATTAGTTAGTTGGCTGTCTATGCAGAGATATTCTATGCATATACTAGTGAATAGAAGTCTCCTCTACCATTTTTTATGCTGACGCTAATATACTATACATTTTATTCTGTACCTTACTTGTTTCACCTATTAACTCTGCACATAAATCATTCCAGATCTATGCATAAAGAATTAATCTTCAATTTTTATTTGAAACAACTAAGTAGTGCATTGATTGAGTGATTCACTATTGATCAAACCAGGCCCTTACCAGTGAGGATTTAAATAGTTTAAAATCTTTCATCATGGTAAAAATGTTACAATATATACAAACATACATGGCCAACAGACTGCATGAAAAGTTGTTCAACATCATTCATCTGGGAAATGCAAATCAAAACCATAATGAAAAAAAAAAACCATAATGAGATATCACCTTACATGTATCAGAATGGCTAAAATTAAAAAGACAAGAAAACAAGTGTTGATAAGGATGTGGATAAAAAGGAACACTTGTATACTGTTGGTGGGAATATAAAGTGGGACAGCCACTGTGGAAAATAGTACAGAGCTTCCTCAAAAAATTAAGATGGAAATATGATACGATCCAATAATTCCACTGTTAGATATTTACCCCAAAGGAAATGTAAACACTAATTTGAAAAGATATATATGCATCGCTATGTTTCCTGCAGCATTATTTACAATAGTCAAGATATGGAAGCAACCTAAGTGTCCATCAATAGGACACTTATCAAAAGATAAGAAAGAAGGAAGATATCACACACACACACACACACACACAGACACACACACAGAGGAATATTATGCAGCCATAAAAAGGATAAGATCATGCCTTCAGAGACAAGAAGGATGGACCTAGCAGGTATTATGCTGAGTGAAATAAGGTAGACTGATAAAGACAAATACCATGGTTTCACTCACACGTGGAATCCAAAAGAAAACTACAAAAAAAGAATAAACAAACAAAAAAATGCAGAATCGGGACGATAAATACAAAGAACAAACTGATGGTTGACAGAGAGGAGGTGGGAGCGAGGTGCAGGGAGTGGGAGATACAGGTTTGCAGTTAGGGAATGAATAAGTCAGAGGAATAAAAGGCACAGCATAAGGAATATAGTCCATGATACTGCAATAGCCTTGTGTGGCAACCTGTCGGCCAAGTCCTCCACGCTCTTCTTCGGGAACGCCTTCATCGTGTCAGCCATCCCCATCTGGCTGTATTGGCAAATTTGGCATATGGATCTCATTCAGTCGGCCATGCTCTACAGTGTGATGACCCTCGTAAGCACTTACCTGGTGGCTTTCGCATACAAAAACGTGAAATTTGTTCTCAAACACAAAGTAGCACAGAAGAGGGAGGATGCTGTTTCCAAAGAAGTGACTCGAAAACTCTCTGAAGCTGATAACAGAAAGATGTCTCGAAAGGAAAAAGATGAAAGAATTTTGTGGAAGAAGAATGAAGTTGCTGATTATGAAGCTACAACATTTTCCATCTTCTATTCCTGGTCACCCAATTCCTGGTCTTGGTCATTGTTGCCTTCTTCTTTATATTGAAGAACTTCAACCCAACGGTGAACTATATTTTGTCCATAAGTGCTTCATCAGGCCTCATCCCCTTCTGTCTACTGGCTCCAAGTAGACTGTACCGGCTTTGGCCCCTGGCTTTGTATATCTATGGGTGGCCTGTGGTATATGGAAAAGTAACAGGGTGGTCAGAATGAGAGACACACAAGATGTTTTTATAGTCTGCAGTTGGAGGGTTTGAAAAACCCAACCAAATTTAATTCAGTATTTGTCTATTGGCTCTTTTTTGACAGATTGTTGAAATTAAATGAATTGAAAGGAAAAAAAATAGCTGTACTTGTGGTGAACATAGCATAAAAATGACATTTTTAATCACTATGTTGTACACTTGAAACTAATGTGACAATGTCTGTCAGCTATACTCGGGTTTTTAAAATGCTACAATATAAAGGCCTTGAACACAAGTCATTTCAAGATGTGGGAGTAGATGACTTAAGGATGTAGGAGCAAAGCTTTTGGGTGAGGGGATGTATACCTTTGTAATTTTGATAGATATTGCCAAATTGTTCTCCTAAGAAATTGGATCAATTTTCACTCCTGCCAGCAATTATGAAAGGGTCTATTTCACACAGTCTTGCAAATAATGCTTTATTACACTTTTTGAAGCTTGCCAGTTTGAGAGATGAAAAGTATTTCATTGGTAGTTTTAATTTTTAATTGTCATATTATGAGTACAGTGGAGCATTATGTCAAATATAGAAGAACTATTTGTCTTTCTTCTGTAAACTATCTTTTCATGTCCCTTTTCATTGGGGTGATAGGTCTTTTTAAAATTTATTAACAGTAGTTTTCATATATTAGAGAAATCCATTCTTTGTGTGATGCACATGACTTTTGGATCTAAATTTCATGTTCCTATCATTATACTAGAATAATAAAAATCATTTTTAATGATAGTATCTCCAGAACTTGCAAGTCTTTCACATTATTTATCTATTTGCATGTAATGATACTCCTTTTGTTTCTTTCCTGTAAGATTATTTCATCTCTGTAATTAATTTACAGTGTTGATGAATTTCAACTTTCAATTTTCCATATTTCTGAGCATCTTTAGAGAACCTTCTGGGATTCTAATCTTACCTCTGAGTACTCCTTCTTAGCAAAAGGCATGTTTCTTTTCTGAATTTTTTTACCCAAATATCTGGAAACAAATTAACTTCTAGACTTCTAAATTTTAGAATTTCACAGTGGCATAGATCTTTCTTTTGAATCTAAGCTATTTGGGCACCTGGATTTTTCTGGGGGTGTGTGACAGCAAGTTGTATTTCTTGAGCTTATTCCTCCACATGACAATGTCCTAACCCATGGAAATTGTCCTGCTCTAAATTTAGCTCTCCAGCATGGTGTACCTCTCCCTATTTGCTGACCCCCTGGGTCTGTCCCAGAAAGAAACTATTGCACCACTTTTTCCCATGCCTTCCTGTCTACAGATGACTTTTAGTGGATTATGGTTAGCCAAATTCAAATCCTGAAAATATAAAGAACAGATTGTAACTGACAAACTCTTTGTTTTCAAGTTATTTATGTGGCTTTTCAGCAATGACACAAAGTCCTCTTTGTCTCCGAAAAACAGAAAGAACTTCTTAACTCACCAAGTATTTAAATCTACTCAATATGATGGGTAGGCTAATGCATGAATCCTGGCCTGGCACAAAGGAAGTGCTGTGAAAAACCCATTCTCAAGCCATTTATGCTGCTCAGTTTGCCACCATGAAGGGTACTTAGGTAAAAGATTGAGAGGGATTAAAGAATGCTTAAAGGGGGATCCCTGGGTGGCGCAGCGGTTTGGCGCCTGCCTTTGGACCAGGGCGCGATCCTGGAGACCCGGGATCGAATCCCACGTCGGGCTCCCGGTGCATGGAGCCTGCTTCTCCCTCTGCCTGTGTCTCTGCCTCTCTCTCTCTCTCTCTGTGTGACTATCATAAATTAAAAAAAAGAATGCTTAAAGATTTACAGTGGGAATAATTCAAGTAGTTGGAAAATTAAATCTATAAGTAAAAGCATAAGGACCTGTGGTTTTCTAGCCTACAAAAGAGAAGTCTCCAGAGTCCTTTAATAATGTGTTTCTGGGTCATAAAATAAACATGGAAAGAATGATGCTTACATAGTCATCTGGGGACAAGGGAAAATGAACACATGAATGAGGAGGAAGAGTATAGGTTAGAAACCAGATAACACTTTGAATATGCTCTTCATTTAAAAAATACGGACGTGTTCTTTTCTCTACATATATTATACTTTAAGAAAAAGTTAAAAAATGAAACGACTGATTTTTATCTGGGTGGGATGCCTTTATAGATCAAAGAGTAGATGGTTTCATAAAGCTTAGTGATAATGAGTATGGCCTCTGCCATTGGATTTCTTGGATTAAATTCTAGCTCTACTTTCTCCTGTTTGGATGACCTTGGGCAAATCTCTCTCTTCATTTCTCTTAGGCTCATCCCTACCTTCTTTTTTTTTAAGATTTTATTCATCTATTTATGAGAGAGAGACACACACACACACACAGAGAGAGAGAGGCAGAGACATAGGCAAAGGGAGAACCAGGTTCCCTGCTGGGAGCCCCATCTAGGACTCAATCCCAGGACCCCAGGATCATGAACTGAGCCAAAGGCAGATGCCCAACCACTGAACCACCCAGTCACCCCTCATTCCTCACTTTTAAATTAGGTATAATGATAGTGTTGTTATGAGGATTATATGAGATGATGTACATGACCTAGTTAAGATTTGGTTTTGTTTTAAAAAGCAGAACATCCAAATATTAGTAATCTAAAAAAGAGACAAATTACTTTTGTCTCACGAATAATTCTCACTAGGTGCCTAGGGCTCTGACCTGGTGCTCCTGGTATGCAGGTACTGGTTTGTGTGGTTGCTGTACTTCCATATCTAAGTATCTGTCTATCCTAGCCATGTCATTGTCTGCATTCTTGCATTAAGAAGGATAAGGAAAGGCTTTTTTGAGAACACTTCCACTTCCAGGCCATTGGTCAGAATTTAGTTGCATAGTGACACCTAGCCAAGGAAGATTAGGGCACACAGTCTCTTTCCAAGTAGCTATGTACTTAGCCACAAATCATGGGTTCTCTTAATATCAATAAAGGTGAATATAGTTATTGAGGGAGCACATATATTTAGAAATAGCAGCTTCTGCTACAGAGTACAAAATGCTTAGCATAGAGTCTAGCAATAAATAAAAATTCTTATGGTTGTAATCATTGCAAACTCAGATTCATATACCCAGTATCGCATCAGCTATTTACACCTGTGTATTAAGCACCATCTCAACATTTCTAAAACTGAAGTCGTTCTATCGCTTGTTATTCCCTTTCTTCCACTGTTTCTCCTCTCAGAGGACATGGGATGCCTTGCCTAGTCTTGGCTAATGGCTTCACCACTTATCTACCTTGGAGTCTTTCTCTGCTCCCCCTTTTGCTTTGCTCATTAAATCTAATCAGTTTTGGAGACCTATCCACTCTCCTTGGGAGATGTCCCTCAGATACAGTTTCTTTTTTCTACTCTCATTATTCACTACTTTACCTTCACAACTCTTTAGAATGGCTTCGAGGGCCCTTCCTAGTCTGACTCTAATTTATTATTCAACCCAACACGCTTTTCACACTTTGTGTTAAAAAAAAAGCAAATATTTGTATTTTTCTTGTTTTAGGCAAATTTTGAACAAAATGTTTCTTTAATATAGGATTTATTTTTTAACAAAGATTGTGATAAAAAATTTGCATAAGCATTTATTTTTAAATACTGCAGTGAATGTATCAGAAGGACTTTTCCTAATGGGGCATCTCTAATATGTGTCTCAACAAGTAAAACAGTTACCCAGAAAAAAACCCAAAAAGCAAAGAACCCAAAACCATGTATATTCTTTTCATTTATTTTCTTTTCATGTACATCTCCTCTCTAAAACCTATGGACTCTCAGGAAGGTGAGAACATTTCAGAGATATCTGCTTCTGCTCCAACTTCTCCCCATACTTTGTAAAAGATTTGCACATGATCCATAAATGAATTAACCTCTTGTAATAAAAATAAACTTGCTTTGTAAGCAATTAATCCCTAGCTATTTGGTCACTGTAAGTCTTTAATCACTCTCCTTTCTGGTCTGTTAAATGTTCAGGCTCTTATCCTTCACTGTGATCCAAATTTATACAAGACTTTGAATCCAGAGTTTGGAATCTGAATTATCACGTCTGTTTTCTTTATTAACCCAAAATTCTTTAAAACAAAGTGAAAAGGCATTTCCATCAACCTAAGTAAGGAACCTTATGCAGACTCCAGCTATATATATCTAACTAGGCAAGGATAAGAGTTAGGAAATGTTACTTGTTATAAGTTTAGACTCTGGAGTTGGAAGGTTGTGATTCTAGCTCCATCACCCCCTGGTCATGTGACCTTTGGCAAGTGCCTTAGCACCGTGGTGCCTTTCTAAAAAAAAGGGTTAGATTAGTGCTGTCCTGCTCTTGGAGTTCTTGTCTTTGTTTTAAAGATTAAGTGAGTTAATATATGCCAAGCTCTTCGACCAATGCCTGGTTCATAGGAGGTACCAATAAATGGTAGGGTCTCAGGTGCTTAATCCTTGAATTCTATTGTAGGTTGCCAATGAAATACAGAATATTCACAAAACACTATCAAGTAATAATATTATTGATCCTTATATTGCAGATATGGAAATAGGCTCAGAATGGTTAGACATTTTCTTGCCTGTTTCTCAATGCTGAACTCTTTCTACATTATCAGACAGTGGAAATAAGGCTTGAATTTAATTTGAAATTCCAATGGCTGAAACTGTGGAAGGAGCCTCGGTGTCCATTGAAAAATGAATGGATAATGAAGATGTGGTTTATGTATACAATGGAATATTACTCAGCCATTAGAAATGACAAATACCCACCATTTGCTTCAACGTGGATGGAACTGGAGGGTATTATGCTGAGTGAAATAAGTCAATCGGAGAAGGACAAACTAATATGGTCTCATTCATTTGGGGAATATAAATAATAGTGAAAGGGAATAGAAGGGAAAGGAGAAGAAATGGGTAGGAAATATCAGAAAGGGAGACAGAACATAAAGACTCCTAACTCTGGGAAATGAACTAGGGGTGGTGAAAGGGGAGGAGGGTGGGGGGTGGGGGTGAATAGGTGATGGGCACTGAGGGGAGCACTTGACGGGATGAGCACTGGGTGTTATTCTGTATGTTGGCAAATAGAACACCAATAAAAAATAAATTTATTATTAAGAAAATAATTCCAATGGCTGTGTTTTTCTCAGGGGACTAAAAGAAGAAAAAAATGTCAGGTAAGGTTGAAATTGGTATCTGTCAAATTCACAAATGCTTTAACTTACTCAGGTTCCCTCCTCTCCTTCCCTCAGAATAGTCACAACCAAACTCCTATAATCCTAATTGAACTAATACTGAATTATTTCCTCTCTGAATTATAGCCAATCTTACCCCTGATAATAATAACTTAAAAATTTTCATTCTCTGATTTCTCATTCTTTGTTTTTATGCAGTACAATGTGGTTGTTGTCATTATTGAGAACCCAGGTCTACCAATAATACAAAAATTACATTTATTGTGTACCTATTATGTGTCAAAATGTGCTAAATGACTCACATAATTTCATTTAACCCACTCAACAAACAAGTAATCGTTGCCCCAGGGGGGCATTTGACAATGTCTGGAAAAAATTTTGATTGTAACAAGGAGTGGGGGATGTACTCACATCTAACGAATAGAGAGACCAGGGCTGCTGAAAAACACGAGGACAGCTCCTTACAACAAAGAGCGTCCATCAAAAGATGAATGGAGAAAGAAGATGTGGTTGATGTATACAATGGAATATTCCTCAGCCATTAGAAATGACAGGTACCCACCATTTGCTTCGACGTGGATGGAACTGGAGGGTATTATGCTGAGTGAAATAAGTCAATCGGAGAAGGACAAACATATGGTCTCATTCATTTGGGGAATATAAATAATAGTGAAAGGGAATAGAAGGGAAAGGAGAAGAAATGGGTAGGAAATATCAGAAAGGGAGACAGAACATGAAGACTCCTAACTCTGGGAAATGAACTAGGGGTGGTGGAAGGGGAGGAGGGTGGGGGGAGGGGGTGAATGGGCGACAGGCACTGTGGGGGGCACTTGACGGGATGAGCACTGGGTGTTATTCTGTATGTTGGCAAATAGAACGCCAATAAAAAATAAATTTATTATTAAAAAAATGTCAGTATTGCAGAGGTGAGGTAGGCAGTATAAAGCATTACAACCTCTGTATTTATGGTTGGAGAAAGCTCAGAGAGGTTAAATAACTTGCCCAAGGTTATGTAGACTGTAAATGAGAGAGCCAGGTATGGAATCTAGATATATTTAGCTCAAAGTCCATGTTTTCCCCACAAAGAGGCAAAGAGAATTTCAGTTTAGAGAAAGTGAAGATTAGTACACATATAATAACAACCATAAAATTACTTTAAGGTATAATTAAATGAAAATACATGATTGTTAAGTGGAGTGTTTAGCAAAAGCTTCTGACCTTGCTGTGACACCTGAAGTTATGTCTAGAAGACTCGATACAGAGAAATAAGACTAATTGTGTCAGAAAAAAACAGAATCATTTTTTCTTACACTTAATCGCTTTCTTTTTTGTTTCTGAAAGTGTGGTTTCTGGATGTTGAAGCTCTTGAAAAAAGACATGGGCAATCAGATGGAATTATTCAGGTTTCTAGGAAAGAAGATCATCAAAAAATGTTCCATCATGGCTTCACTGAAAATAGACACATTATAATGGATCCAAAATTGATACCAAGGAAGATTTGATATTATGGTGGTAAACTGCCTGAAATACTAAACAAAAAAGCCAGTACCTATAAAATAGGAAAAGCAAAGGGTCTGTTTTGCTGCCCTTTAAAATGGAAAACCTGATCATAATGTAATAGCTGAAAGGAAAATAATAGTCTAAGATGGGAAAACATCAAAAGGAGTTAATTCCAGTCATGTAAGTCCATGTATTAGTCTCCTATTGTTGCTGTAACAAATGACCACAAACATGGTAAAATAAAACAAAAATCTTTCTTATACTTTGGCAGGTTAGAAGCATGCCATGGATCTTGCTGAAATAAAATTGAGGGGTCAACAGGACTGTATTCCCTTCTGGAGTCTCCAGGGGTGAATCAATGTCTTTGCCTTTCCAGTTTCCAGAGACTGCCTACACTTTTGGCATCTTCTTCCATCTCTAAAGCCAGCAAAGTTACACCTCTCCACCTACTCTTCCTAGTCACATCTCCTCTGACTCCCTTCTGCTTTCCTCGTCTACATTTTTTTAAAGATTTTATTTATTTATTCATGACAGAGAGAGAGGCAAGCAGAGGGAGAAGCAGGCTCTGTGCAGGGAGCCCAATGTGGGACTCGATCCCGGGTCTCCAGGATCACACCCCAGGCTGAAGGCAGTATTAAACAGCTGAGCCACCGGGGCTGCCCTCCTCTTCTACTTTTAAGGACCTTGTGATTATGTCAGGCCCACCTAGTTAAGTTATGCTAATCTCCCCATCTCAGGATCCTGAACCTTAATCATATCTGCGAAGTCCCTTCCTGCTACATAAGATAACATATTCACAAGATGTGGTGCTCGTTGTGGGCATCATTCTGCTTGCCACAGCCCATGTAGTTAATATTATAAAACAGTAGACAAAGAATTTTAATTGGAGCTCTGGTAGTACATTTAAAAATTACTTCATGTTAATATATGTACATGGTTAAAGTTGTACTTACCCTACCACCTAAGTCCTTCTTTAGAAGTCGCTACTTTTACAACTTCATTTTTTTTTTTTTTTGTTATTCTGGTGGTTAACTCCATGTCTCCAATAAATCATGTATAATGCGATTTCTTGACTTATCAAATTTGACACTTCCTAGTGTCATCCTGCTATGAGTCATGAGGGTTTACCTCACACAACTCTCACACCTGTCACCACTCCTCATGGAACTTCCCAAGGAAGGGGGTATGGAGATAAATCTATCAGTGCTTTCAGACCAAAAAGTTCTCTTTCATTCTTTCCCACTTGATTAATGGTTTGGCTGCGTAGAGAATGCTAAGTTGGAAAAAAGCTTCCCACAGAACCTTAAAAATATTGCTGTACTATGTGGTGTCGCTAATAAAACAAAAAGGAATCAATGCTTTTTTTTTAAGATTTTATTTATTTATTCATGAGAGCCCACAGAGAGAGGCAGAGACACAGGCAGAGGGAGAAACAGGCTCCCTGCGGGGAGCCTGATGCTGAACTCTATCCCAGGCCTCAGAATGAGCCAAAGGCAGACACTCCACCACCAAGCCACCCAGGAATCCCAGGAATCAATGCTTCTGATTCTAATTTCTGTGTACACAATTGTCTTTCCCAGCCCTCTGTGGAAGCTTTTTAATATCTTTTAACTTTTGGAGTTTTGAAGTTTTATAATAATGTGCCCAAGTGTGGTTCTTTTTAAATTCATACCATTGGTTGCAAGTAGACCCTACCAGATTGGAGACAGGTCCTCCTTTCATCTCCGGAGAATTATCTTATTTTAATTCTTTGATAAATTGCTCTCATCTCTTTAGAATTCTTAATAACTAGACTTTATATTGATTCTCAATTTTGTTGATCTTTTCTTTAGTATTTTCTGTGTAAGGACACTAAAGTTTTACTTAAGGCTCTCTTCTGCTGTTTCCTGGATATTCTTTTTGTTTAGGGGATAATTTTGTTATTTATCTTGGTCTTTCTGTTACACTGCAACCTTCCCTCAGTTTTCTGGTAGTCATTTGTTGCCTATTTCCATTTAAAACTGAGGTAATTAAAAGGTTATGGTGTGTTCTGTATGTGAAGAGGTTTGGTGGCTAGAAGCTTTACATTATAGTTAGAGGGAAGTGAGCCAGCTGCCTTTTCTTCTAGCTAATACTAGAAGGAGAGGGGCTTTGCTTTCTGGCACCAGTGAAATGCCTAACTACAAGTCATTCTGCGTGAGAAGACAGGTGTCTATGTCTTATACAGGTCTTCATTTAATCTCGTTTTCATGTCCACTTTCTCCTGACCTTTCTTCTACCTATAGTCTCTATTCTGAAGCATCTTGATTTCTGCTGGACAAGGTGTTTCCCATATCTGCTGAAGCCTCCTTCTCTCTTATTTTGGGCTAGAGCTTTAGCACAAGAGGTATTCTTTCTCAATTTCCATATTCCAGAAATATGTTAAAGTACTTGTTTTTGTATGCTTCCACTATTTTCTTTTAGTTATTGTGTTTTTATAATTTTAGATAATCCTTATTATAATCTTATGGGGTATACAGAAGAAGAAAAGTGGAAAATAGGCTGAATCTACCATTTTGTGCTGAAATGTAACATAAAATGTTTGGTTGAGGTTGGTGGGGAAAAGCATAGGACCAGTTAGTAAAAAATTGTTAATGATTCTTGATTTTATGTGGAATGGAAAAAGGGATGAGGTTACATAGAAAGAGCATCCTAAGTGATTTGAGACATAAAATTTATGAGTGTTTTTCAGTCCTGCTATTCCTCTCATTTCCAATCATACAGAACTTTTCAAACACATCTAAGAATATAAATTCTCATTTGATGTGAATTCTTTTGCTTCTTAAGTACTTTTATTTTTCTATAGATACTTCTCAGAGTTTTGTGCAATAACCTCCAATCAGGTGTCTCAGTTACAGCTTGACTAGGGAAGGAGTACCCCTATGAGTGATATGAAATAGATTTATTGTAGGGATTAGATCGTACAAAGTGTACAAGAACCTGGAGGCACAGAAATCTTAACAGTGATGTTGGAAGATCAGAGAAAAGTTGCTAATCATCATGAAGGGAAACTGGAGAAATAATATTTTTAAGTCCCCTCTGCATATGATGGTGGGCTTGCAGTTAGTGTAGGTCAGCAGGACACATAGGAAAGGAAAATGCAAGCTGAGGTCCACAGGGACAGAGTGGAACCTGAGGAAACAAACTGGAACTCATGTGGCCAGAGGGAACTTGTTTGATGCTCACAACATCTGGATGACCTGAGATTAAAGCTGGTGCCTTTTACATGTTATTGCATGTACACCTAGATTGGTGCTCAGAAAACCCAAAGGAGGAGATCTGGTCAGAGCTGGAATCGCTGTTGATGGGCAGCTGCCATCACTGTCAGGTGGGCAAGCAGGTCAGAGACAAGGTGTATGAACTGTAGCAGTGCCTGGGGCACAATCTTAATACAGTCTACCATGATTTATCAATTGATGTTTCTGTTGGATGTCTGTGTGGACACGTGGGAGAAAGTCAGAATTTGTGGTCAGAGAGATTAACACTAGAATCTTAAGGTTTTTTAAAAAGAAAATTTCCATGGTTGATAAGATTTAGAAAAAAGAAAATTAAGAAGACTAGATTTTAGGGGACCAAGGAACTATGAACTTAAGACTTTAGGCTATTGGAGAAGTCATCCAAATGGACATGGAAGTAGTACACTATGATGATAAATATTTTGAAAAACTTGTGCCAAACCCATCTAAGTTAAGTATTGACCAATGACAGTAGATGGCTGAGAATAGGAGCTGACTAACATGTCTCAAAGGAGGAGAGGTTTGTTAGCTTTTATTAGAGGAAGATAAAGAAGAAATGATTTAAAACTAACATGAGGTGCTAAAGAATGCCACTTCTTCTCTAGTAGATAGCCTGTGATGTTTTTCTTTGAAGATATGAACTTCATGTGATTTTGGAGGAGCTATCTATTTTGGTGTTCAGCCTCACAAATTAGTGGACTTATGTCCCAGGCTGGACCAATAGAAAGTTATGGAAAGTGTTTGCATAGAAAGTAACTGGATCAAAGAATAGCTTTATTACCCAAGCTATTCAACTACAGTACTTCTGAATTGTAGATGTACTCTTCAAGATGAGGGTAAAGATGATGTGACCTTGTTATCAGCAGCCATCTTGCCCACTGCCTAGAAGATGGCCATAGAATCCTGAGAAAATTATTTTGAGCAGAGACAAGTAGAAATAATGGCTGAAAGTTGGAATAATATTTCTGATATTTGTTTGCATCTTTGAGAATACCTCTCTTCAGTTATATAGGTCCATAATTTTTTAAGGTTATGCTAGACATTAGCCTGAGTCTCTATTACTACTAACCAAAAGACTATTAACTATTAACTTATATACTCCTTCCTATACGCCATCACCATGGCCTTGGACTGTGTGAGTTATAAGAGAACAAAGAGCCTTCATTATAGGTTTGGAGAGAGAAAAGATTCTCCAGGGAAAGTGAGGTTTCAGTTAAGACTAAGAGTACAGAATGCTTGCTTACAGTGGGATTGAGTTTTGAAGGCCATGATGAAAAGGGTTCGAAGAGTGGGAAGTCTGAGAAAGAGGGTGACAGGAGAGAAAGTACTGAATAAAGGGGGACTTAATATCAATGCAAGCTCTTTGAAACAATTAACGTGCTAATATACTAACATATAAAATCATATTGCCATGGCTCTTGTGACTGTATATGTAATAAAAATATAGATCAGATTGTGTTTAAAATGCCACTTATATGAGCTATCTAAAGTAGTCAAATTCATAGGAATAGAAAGTAGGAAGGTGGCTGCCAGGACCTTAGGGAGAAAGAGATGGGGAGCTGCTATTTAATGGGTTACAGAATTTCAGTTTTGCAAGATGAAAAGGCTGTGGAGATCTGTTGTACAACACTGTAAATATACTTAATACTGCAAACTGCACACTTTAAAACAACGAAGATGGTAAATTTTATGTTACTTTAAAAAAACCCACAAGTTAAAAAAGAATTAATTAATTAGTTCAGCTAATATAACTTACAAGACACTATGAAAAGTTATGATACTGAAGCGGACCTGGAAATAAATAAAGGAATTAATCTTATATTTTAAAAAAATGTCAGAGGAAGCTACATTTTCAGAGAAAGCACAGTGTTGACTAAATACTGAGCTTTAGATAGAGTTTCTGCCTCAGAAAACTAAAATTTAAATTTGAGATGGAGACAGATCAAAGGTCAGGAAGGAGATTGGAAAGAAAATATCACAGATAATAACTAACCGTTACCTTAGTGACATAATATGGAACAGACAATTGGAAACAAAGAAGTTGGATTCACTCTAGAATTTCAATGAAGAAAAAAGGAACAAGTGGAAAACAAATAATCAAACAAAACTCAACTCCTGGTAGGAAAATACTACATAGTGTAATTGTTTTTAGGAGAGAGGCCCATAGGAAACTCTGCAATTTGGGGGTTGATATGCTGGATATGAAGAGGATCTGATTGCTAATCTTCCTCAGAGTCAGAGAATATATGTATTTTGCTTAAGCCATTAAAACAAAGTTCAAGGTATTTCCAAGTTGCTTGAGGTGGATCTTATCTTAGAGGTCTAGCTCTCTGTTTTACAAATAAAATTGTGGAAAACCTCAGTTTGTTATGATCTGATTTTGATTTTGTTCAGGTTCACAAAACTAGCAAATGGCATAGTTTAACTCCGAGTCTCTGGAGGTTATTGCGGTCACTTTCCCCAAATGTGAGTCTGGCTATCTGCCCCGCTGTATGACAGGAAATCAGTCTTTATGGGACCACTGGTCTCGCTAGCAGTGGCACCAGCCACTAAGGCGTGGCCCTTGCAGGGTCCTTGTTATCAAAAATTGCCAGTAAAAGTACAGGTAGGTTATTAAAGCTTTAAGAACCCCAGGACAAAATTAAGTAATTATCTTTTTATTTTCATATATCCATGGACTAAAAGGTGGCATATTATAAAGGAAATGGCACTATCCAAAATGATGAGTGTGGAATATCACTTCAAGAATTTAACTCAGAGGTCAGCCCGGGTGGCTCAGCAGTTTAGCGCTGTCTTCGGCCCAGGACGTGATCCTGGAGGCCCGGGATCGAGTCCCACGTCGGGCTCCCTGTGTGGAGCCTGCTTCTCCCTCTGCCTGTGTCTCTGCCTCTCTCTCTCTCTCTCTGTGTCTCTAATGAATGAATAAATGAAATCTTGACAAAAAAAGAATTTAACTCAGAGATCCTCAAAAATGTGTGTCCCAAATTCACCTAGTTCTAAATATCTTCTAACCCTATATGTTATTTCAATTTTTGGAAAATACACCAGATACTACTGAACTGCCAGCTTAGAAGCAGGCATAAGACATGTTGAATGATAATATAGTCTTTCAACTTGATGTTCACTTTCTTTTTACAAATGGGAAACCAAAGAATTTTCCCCAACATCTTGTCTTCTCTTGTCTTTCTTGACTCCTCTACCTTCTCCTAAGAATCCAAGGTGCTCAAGTTTTAGTTGAAGAAGCAAAACCATTCCATTGTCTCTGAATTAACCTAATAGATAGGATGACCTTGTAATTTATAGCTTAAAATGGGACATTTTGAGGGACATGGGGGCCCTATTGAAATTAGATTGTGATGACTAGCATAAATAGGGGCTGTCCTGGACAAATGGAATATACGGTCACTCTATTTATGCAACAAGATGAGGTTTTAGTCTCTTCCTGAGAGCATCTTCTCAGATCAAGCTTAACCATCTGTAAGCATATGAAACGTGGATGGAACTGGAGGGTATTATGCTGAGTGAAGTAAGTCAATCGGAGAAGGACAAACAGTGTATGTTCTCATTCATTTGAGGAATGTAAATAATAGTGAAAGGGAATATAAGGGAAAGGAGAAGAAATGTGTGGAAATATCAGAAAGGGAGACAGAACATGAAGACTCCTAACTGTGGGAAACCAACTAGGGGTGGTGGAAAGGGAGGAGGGCAGGGGGTGGGGGTGAGTGGGTGACGGGCACTGAGGGGGACACTTGACGGGATGAGCACTGGGTGTTATTCTGTATGTTGGTAAATTGAACACCAATGGAAAATTAATTTATTAAAAAAAAAAGCATAGTGGGTAGTGAAAAGGAATATAAGGGAAGGGAGAAGAAATGTGTGGGAAATATCAGAAAGGGAGACAGAACATAAAGACTCCTAACTCTGGGAAATGAACTAGGGGTGGTGGAAGGGGAGGAGGGCGGGGGGTGGGGGTGAGTGGGTGACGGGCACTGAGGGGGACACTTGACGGGATGAGCACTGGGTGTTATTCTGTATGTTGGCAAAGTGAACACCAATAAAAAATAAATTTATTATTTAAAAAAAAAGAAAAAATAAATAAAAATAAAAAAAAGAAACAAAATATAATGAAGTTCAGAATTCTCAAAGCTAGAATACTCAAATATTTGGCACTGGGTCTGTGAACTGAGTTGTGAATTTTTCAGCACCACCATTGCTTCAAAGAGAGCTAGATAAAATTAAAATGAAGATGATTAGTTAAGGTTGTTCAATGTTTGTTTCTGATAAGCATTCACATGTTTGCTTATTAAATATTGTTACTGTAGTTTTTTAAAGATGTATTTATTTGAGAGAGAGCATGGTTGAGGTGGGAAGGGTAGAGGCAGAGGGAGACTTAGGCAGACTCTGCGCTGAGTGCAGAGCCGGAAGCAGGGCTAGATCTCATGACCTTGAGACTATGATCTGAGCTGAAACCAAGAGTCAGATGCTCAACGGACCATGCCACCCAGGCACCCTTGTTACTGTATTTTTGTACAGCAAATAGGGAAATAATTTAGAAACAGGGTTAATTATAAGTAAGCAAGTAATATTTCTGATTAGATATGGATTCATATCAGAAAAACTACAAATGCTTACTGAAACTGATGCTTATTTTATTTACCTAAAAATTCAGATATTCAAGTATATTAAAAATAAGATTATTCAAATATTATTCAAAATTAGACTACATCAGAATGATCCTTGGGAGTGATAATTTAGAACTTATCTTTTGCTTATGAACCTACAGATGGAATAATATAGGTTCTGTTGATAATTCCTAAATTTAAATCTTGTTGAATAGGAAACCAAATATTTTCAAGTTTCTGTAGTATATTTTCAGTCCACTACGGAGCCAGAAATATAACAATATTTCATGTGACATTTTCATTTAAAGCATCTTTGAGTGGTATGTGGAGAAGGAAGCCTTACCAAGTTAAGAAAAAATGCCATTTACTTTTGATTTTATTTTATTTTGTAGGTGTACCAAAAATTTTTTAAAGTCTTTTATATTTAGTATAAAATTACAGCAACACCTTGCCAGTAACCAAAACCTTCTGGGCCAGAGCTCTGAATTGTAATTAGGTGATAAAGGCTTTTAAGTTCTCTAGACAATTTTTACAAAATCTCTGCACTAAATCCATGTCCTTTACAGTTACTATTCTACAGAACTGAGCTTATCGACTTTTCATCTTGTGTGTGTGTGTGTGTGAAAGTATTAAAAAATTTATCTATTTTCTCTGTGAATAGAATATTGAGAACAAAAAACTCAAAGGAAGCAAGAAGAGTTGATAAAAAAGGAGACAGATTTAATATGCATACATTCTTAATGAGATTGGTAGTTAATTAAGACTCCAAATCAGCAAGAAAAATTTAAATGATATCCATGAACTACTGCTTAATAAGGACAAGATGTAATTTCTTTTAGAAAGAATTCCATTAAAAAAATCAGTATACGTGCTTTAACAAGTTGTTGGTATGTAAAGTGGAAGGCTTTATTTTTTGGTAGAATTCACTGTCTTCATTCTTCTATACAGCTATCTATATACATGAAATGGTTTTATAATGTAGTATAAAATTACACATATTATATGATATATGAATATATAAAAATCTATCTTGGTATAATTTCCCCCCAGAACAAATCCTTTGGACTTGAATACCTGAGACTGAATCTGATGAGTGAGAGTATGGGGAAAAAACCAATAATCCTGGTTCTCTTAGCCCCAGGTTATAGGACTGTTTGCAGCTACTGCTTATTTGAAGTGATATGTCATGTCATTCTCTACTATAGGACTTTAGAAATGCTGATTCAATGTCATGTCCAAGTACATTTCCTTGGGAAGTTGATGAGGGTGAGTTGGGGAACAGGTGTAGTCATGTAGACGGAGTGGTAGACTAGCTTACAAGGTATTTAGGAGACTGATGATTCATCTAGGTTTCAGTTATTAAGAAATACAATACATTCTCCAGAAACAAAGAAAATAAGGAAACTGTTTCATGAGAAGTATCATATTCCTATACTATCCTTCCTGCTTGTCCTTCTCATCAGTGTATTATTAAAATTAAGTTGTTAAATACATTCATCTTTGGGACCATGAAGAGAAGAAGACAATACTATAATAACTTCATCCTGGGGCTAACATTACCAGGATTCTTTACTCCACACCAAACACATTCCTATTGACAAATTTCTTTTCCCATTCAAATTATGAATGAATCATTGAGTTGTTGGTATAACCTCTGAATCATTTTGCTAGTGTGAAAATATGCTGTTCAGAGTTGTTTACATTCTTTCCTTTCATTTCTTTTGGAGATATAAGCAAGTTGGATCAGGCTAGGGGAATCTGTGGCCAGCAATCCATTTCTCCATGCTGAAGCTAAGTGCCTTTTACCAGGACCACTCCTTGACAATACTGCTATTGAGATTTTATCAACAGATCCACTTGGCCAGTGCTTGTGGCTAATGAATACCATTTGCATACAAGATGGAATATTTTACCTTCTTTCTGGTATGTCAAGCCCTGGGGACCTGTGTATACCATAAGCACCAGGCTTTAGTCTCTGGTGAGGAGATCATGGTAATTCATTGACCTACCAAAGTTCTTAGCACTTCTTTTAGATCTTAAGTCACAGTGTTAGTGTTACCTGGTGAAAAACAAGGAGATTCTTACCATCACTTTCCTTGTATCTTCAGGACACATAAAAAGAGAGGAGTAGGAGGTGAGAGGTGGGGGTGGAAAGAGGTTGAAAATACACAAAACAACACATTCTTCTCTCATCTGAATCTTAATATGGTGGAGATGGAGTGATCTTAGAGACTGGTTGGAAGTGTTTTCAAATACCAAAGTCGCAACTTAAGTCTTTCAAAAAATAAAGTACTGCTTTGCAGATTTATTTGTTTGTTTTTGGTAAGGCAGAGGGTATTACTGCCCTCAAATATACTGCCCTCAAATATAACTTCTCACTTTCATTTCACTACCATTCTTCAGTAGGAGAAAGAAAGGCACATATAGTTAGTATGCTGGGAATTTCATATGCCTGGTCTTATCCATGCCACAGCCCATAAGTGCCTTACTGTTTCATAATTCTGTCTGAGATGCTCTTCACCCCTTGCCTGCCTGGAAAAAGAAAGCTGCTTATTCTTCAAAGCAAAGCTCCAACATCACTACCTTTCTACCAGCAGCTCGCCTCCCCCAACCAAGCAGAACTTCGCTCTCCCTTCTCAGCTCTTTATGGCACCAGATGCTGCCAGTATGATGCTTATCACCTTGTACTTCAGTTGGTTATATGCAAATCTCTCCCTCCTCCAAGAGAATGAGCTCTTCAAAGGCAAAAACTGTTTTCTTTGCTGATGTATCTCCAGAGCCTCACAAACTATTTCTCTAGTGCCTGGTAATGCCCAATAGATGCTAGTGTGACAACCAGTACTGGTGCCTGCTCTGATATTCTTAACTCTACACCAGGTTATTTCTGAAATAGAAACCAACTAACCAATCCACAAAACAAAAACATAATTGCTAGCTTTATTACTTTTCTAATCTGTATTCTTTACTTAACTTGAGCATGGTTTTGTGAGTGGGTTTATAGAAAGGGGTTGGGGCAAGACAGGGTAGGGCACGTTTCTGAATTTATTTTCTGAGCAACTGCTTCTTAGACTTCAGTATGAGTCACTTAAGTCACAGAAATCTACATCTTGAATACATTGTGAAACTTTTTATTTTTATTTTTATTTATTTATGATAGTTACACACACAGAGAGAGAGAGAGGCAGAGACACAGGCAGAGGGAGAAGCAGGCTCCATGCACCGGGAGCCCGACGTGGGATTCGATCCCAGGTCTCCAGGATTGCGCCCTGGGCCAAAAGCAGGCGCCAAACCCGCTGCGCCACCCAGGGATCCCCATTGTGAAACTTTTAAAAGCTAAAAAAATATAGGAGTTTCAGATGAAAGGTGTGAGCTGTTGGGAAATTGAATTGTATTGAATAATACACCTTGAAGTTGTTGTACTTTTTTCAAAACCCTCACTAAAAGGATCCAAAGGAACTTCTCTCTGTCCTTGTATAAAGCCATCTTTCTGTTTCTTCTCCTTTTCCTCCCACCTTCCTTCTCCTGCTTTTCTTTTTCCCCATCCTTCATCTCGTCTCTGTTTTATATGCTCTCTTTCTCTCCTTTTTTTGTTCCTAGAAGTTTATTTTTAAGAAGCTGGCAATGGTGATCGCAAGTTGGCAAATCAAATGAGAGGAAGATTATGGAGAAATCAGCGCAATCTACGCTATGACTATATGAGGAAAATATTTCTTACTTGGTTTTATTTTTCTGAGTTTCAAAATGCATTTCTTTGTTTTTGTCTAGGTGATATTGTCACATAGACCAAAATCCAAAACCAGAGAAGGGAGTATAGAGAAAAATCTTCCTCCCACATCTACCCTTTAGCTATTCAGTTTCCTCTGGTCAGAAAGGCAAGATCAAGTTTCCTCTGTGTCTTTCCAAAGATATTTTCTGCCTATGCATATAAACACTCACTCATACACTCACACACATATATTCTTTTTCTCTTATTTTACATACATGGAAGCACATATTTTGCACCTTAATTTTTCTGCATGTTGGTTATTTTTTTTTGATGGCTGTAAGGCATTCCATCATGTGAATATATTCTAATGCATTTAGCTAGTTGCTTATTTTAAGATATTATTTATTTATTTATTTATTTATTTATTTATTTATTTATTTGAGAGAGAGAGCATGAGTGTGGAGCCCAATGTAGGGCTTGATCCCATGACCCCCAGATTATGACCTGAGCCGAAACCAAGAGTTGGACACTTAACACACTGAGCCACCTAGGTGCCCCCAGCTAGTTACTTATTGATGGACATTTAGGTTATTTCTAATATCATGTTGTTACAAGTTATGCTAATAAATTACCTTGTCCATATGCTATTTCACGCATGTTCAGGTATTTCCATATTCAAAGATAAAGAACTTTTGATCAAAAGAAATGTATGTTAATAATTTTCATAGATGCCAAAGTGCCCTCTTCTCTCCCTATCTTACAGTAGACTTTTAAACTTTTTGATAACTCCTACTCTGACTCATGGGGTTTCTATAAAGCATAATTATTTTTTATTAAATATTCCATTACCTAATTCTTAAGATAAAAAGCATTTGCTTTTAGTGCTTTTATAATGTTTAAATTTTAATAAAGTAATCAAATGAAAGAACTGAATCTATATTGGAGACCGTGTCCAAAGAACTCGTTGAAAAGTAAAAAAGATAGGATTCAACGAGTTATTTTGTTTACATAATCTTGAACCATTAATGTGAGGCTTTTGTTTTACTGACTTGGCAAACTTAACTGATCATTTAGGCTTAGACTGAAGTTCTTAATTTCACAGTAGTCCAAAAAAATATCATTTTATATCTATTTATTTTCACAGTTATTTTCTATTTAATTCAATAAATATTAATTATCTAAAATGTGTTAGACAAGATTGGGAGATTCAGGACAAATATGACGGTCTGCCAATTCAGGGGTTCACAGTTTAATAAGTGACATTGAAATAGACTTCCAAAACTTACTGTAGTCAGGAAATACTGAAAGCACTTGCTTGTAATTTTAAAAATGGCTATTAAGGAAACCACTGTTATAAGGAGGTGAAAAAAAAATCTCAACCAGAAAATCATCTCCATTTCAATTGACCAATTGATAAGTATTCATAATTCTCTTCCTGGTGCTGAGGCAAATTGCATCACCTCTTGCCACAGAGCAACATGAAATAAAAGCTATAAAATGCTTCACCCCTTTTGACCTGGTAATTGCTATAATTAGGCAATTTTTTTATAGTTTGGAAATAGTTTGTCAATCTAGCCCAGTCAATGCAATTATCTACCTTTAAAGGACAAAACAACCAATTGAAAGATCAATGTTTGCAATTTTCATGGGGTAGCCTTGCACTGACCCTGCACCATCTTATCCTTGAGTTAATATTTATTGTATGATTAGATTATAAACAAAATCATGAACACTTGAAATTTACATATTACACAACAGAAATTGTATGATGTTGGTCTACTTAATGAAGTTTTTGTGAAATTCCTGTTTCTTGATTAAGCAACATTAGATCTTATGCAATGAACAATTTGTTCCATCTTGCTTGGTAACAGTTTTGTTCCCTGATTATGTTTTAAGTAGAAATTACAATCTGTTTAATTATTGTTGTCTGCCATTGTTAATGTTGTGCAACTTTGATCTTAGTACTGTGATCTAATAGGGCCAGTTCAGCCTTATTTCAAAACTCATGCATTGAACAAATACTAATTAGCACTTATTATATGCCAAAATGATACCTGGATATTAAGATAATAGCTGGGTTTTAGGATGTAGAACTTTTGGCATGGCAGAGAAGACAAAATAAACAGCTGGATGAATAAGATAATTACAAATTTGGATAACTATTTTGAAGCCAACAGCTAAGAGATGAGAAAGTACCTGAAGTAACCAGTAACAGTCAGAGAAGGCCTCTGAGGAGTTCACAGTTGACCATGGACCACAAGTTCGAGAATGAATGGGTTCTACAATTTTGGGAAGAGTAGTCTAGGCAGAGATAATAAATGTTAAGCCAAGAAAGAGAGCTTGACCTTTTCTGGGAGAAAGATGACAGTACATGACTTTTCTGGAAACACTCAACTAGTTAGTGCTAGAAGACATAGGGCTCACTTTGTGTAACATCATCAAACATATCTGATAGAAGGTAGAAGAGATTCATCATTCACCCCTTCATTTATTTAATATGTTCCACTGGAAATACAAAAATCAAAACAGCAAAACCACTGCCTTGACATCTGATATTTTCAGGAGTTAAATTACCTTTTAATAAGTTTATATTCTTACCGTTTTCTTCATATTGAAATATTCACTTTTTGAAGTATAAAGCACATGATGAAATCTTTACATTTTGCATAATATTACTTCTGGGTACAAAGAAGATTCCAATTGCTAATAGGTCATAAAAAGATTAATATGAAAAAATTTAAAGATTAATATGTAAATTGGACATCACTCTACAAATTATGCTTTTCTTAGCCCCAGCTGAACCAGAGGTGGACATCTCATCCATGATGGGCCAGGCAGACTATCACATGATGAATGGAACCTAAACTGAAAGATTCAGTAGAGGGGGTGAGAGCCTTTGCATGCCAAAGCCACAAACCACGTAAAATTTAGGTAGAACCATATAGAGCACAGAGAGCCAGTCTGAAGAAAGTGGCAAGAAAATGTGGCAAAAATGCAAAGAAGCAGCACTAAGACCATGTGCCTCATTGAGAAATAGAGTTGTGTGCTTCCAGATTTTCCAAACTTCATGTGTAGGATTGCTGTAAGATTGACAGAAAAGGTCAATAAAAGGTCCTGCCATGGACCATTTAAAGTATGTGGGGTCCACATATTACAAACTCACACAAGGAAAATTACGTCACTAGAGAACTCAAGGGCACTTCTAAAATTCAGTAGCCAATACTCCACATTGGCACAGCAAGACCCTAAATTCTGAACATTCATTCTTGTGACTAACACAACTAATGCTTCAGTCCTAATAGAAATGCTTCTCTGTATCCTCTGCCCTGTGTCTTTGAAAACAAAAGCAGTGGTACCAGTTGTTGTGTCTCTTTGATGTCAGAGACAGGCATTGCTTCAAAATGCAGGGCATCCTGGGGCAGGTAGAGGCTTTTGAGTAAGAGAAAGACTGGCTTACCTGTCAAATGTTTGTCTAAACCAGCATGAGTGCAATAGGATTGTTGCACAAGAAAATGTCATTTACAATAGTGCAGGATGTATATTTTTTTGGTTTTTTCGAATGTTCCAATTTGTGACTCCAGAGGAATTCACAAATTAGCATAGTATTAGAATAGTTGTACATGGTGGAAAAGGATCATTTTATAATATTAAACAATTCGTATCATTTATAAATGTATATAAATGTGTTGTAACATACATAATACTATTTTTTATATAACTGAGAGGTTCTAGATATTGTAAAAAGAGTTGATGAAATATAAATTTTATGGATTGATATGAAACTAGTATATTTTGTAGTATTTTTGTGGAGTAATAATTTTCATATGCAATCTTAAATTTTAAGTTATGGGATATAAAATCCTTGGTTCACTTCTGAGTTATTGACACTTCCTGTTGCCACTGCCTCATAAGAACAATGGTTGTCCAAGTTGAAACAAACATATTATTTAAGAACCACAGTGACTCAAGTGTGGTTTGTCTAATTAAGCATTACCATCGATAAAACATATTAAGTGAATATTTAATAATAATAATAAAAAACAAAACTGCTGATTATGTTGTCATAAAGTTGACAACATAATCAGCAGTTTTGCTGGAACAAAAGCAAGAATTAATTTTTTAGAGTAAATGTTATTTATTGTTTATATACATTTTAGTAGTCATCCAAACATCTGCTGACCAGCAATAAACCCAGATATGTATAATAATAATTAAATTCATTTATATGTGATATCTTGCTAACTTTCAGTCATAATAGACCATAGGTTTACATTTTAAAAGTTATCAGGTTTTGTCGACTAGAAAGAGCAAATATATCTTACTTAACAAATATATTAGTATTTTGACTTACCACTTTTAAATATTTGCTCATATGGTGTATAAGTCTTCATTGTACTCTTGTGCCATGTGCTACAGATATCAGGGTGGGCCTGCTTCTGACCAAGTTTTACTTTTTTCTGGTTGAGATCCCTGTTGTGTCATTTCTATGAGAATCTTTTGTATCCTTTTAACAACACTGCAAGTTTTTGACTTGGGCTAGTTTGAGTAGGTTTCGGTTTTTTTGCACGAGAGTTCTATCTAAGCAATCACAGAGGCCCATTTCATTTCTCATGGAGGTGAAAATAAATTGGTTCTCACATGAATAAAAATCATAATCTGATCTTTATTTAATTTGATCTTATCAAATTATGATCTTTATCTTGAGCCTTTTTAAGAAATCAGGACTTTTGAAAAAGACCAATGATTCTGCCAAATTTATTAGTACATGTACTTCAGTTTCTCTGGATATTTGGATTGATTTTAAGTGTACTATAGAAATGAAACAGGCAAAAAAATAACAATTTTATTTTGAATTAAGCTCCATTATTTTATTTTTTATTTTCTTAAAGATTTTATTTATTTATTCATGAGAGACAGACAGAGAGAGAGGCAGAGACATAGGCAGAGGGAGAAGCAGGCTCCATGCAGGGATCCTGGAACTCCAGGATCCTGCCCTGAGCCCAAGGCAGACGCTCAACCGCTGAGCCACCCAGGCACCCCAAGCTCCATTATTTTAATAGAGAAAACAGCTTGATGTATTATAAAATATATTAAAGAGCAAAATGACATTAATGGTATTTGACTTCAGACAGAAAACTAAACAATAATAGAGAAGAACTTTGTGTAAAATATAACACTATTTGAAAAGAAATCTAAAACAAGAAAAGAAATCTAACTCTGTTTTATTTTGTTTGTTTGGGGGGATCCCTGGGTGGCGCAGCGGTTTGGCGCCTTGCCTTTGGCCCAGAGCGCGATCCTGGAGACCCGGGATCGAATCCCACATCGGGCTCCCGGTGCATGAGCCTGCTTCTCCCTCTGCCTGTGTCTCTGCTCTCTCTCTCTCACTGTGTGCCTATCATAAAAAAAAAAAAAAAAAATTATTTGTTTGTTTGTTTTAATTTAAGCACAAATTTCAAAGTGAAAATCCAAGAGAAACATTTCTTCTATTTATTTCCTGGTTAAAACCAAATTGTTCCATGTTTGGAAAATGTTCTCTAATTTAGAGTCAGAGAATTCTTAGATCTGAAAAGATCTTTATACAGTTCTCTAAGTCCACCCTGAGCTTAGAATGCTATACTGATTGGCCAATGTTACCCAGACCATAAAGGGAAACTTAAAATAGTTTGTATTTGGATTATTAAGTATACTCTTTGTACTTTGGTTAAATTAAAAAAAAATAAGTGATTATTAGAGAGAAGAAAGAGGGTTAATGACCAATTTTAGAATCCATTTCTGCTCTTGTTACTCATGAGGGCACTGCTGTGATATTGAGAAGGGAAAGTTTAAAGAAAGGAAAGATACATGGCATTAAATTTAGATTTAAATATATTTTGATTCCACCTAGTTCTGTGCATTCATTCAGATGTGATGCCGATATTCAGATCCTGTCATTTGGTGCCTGAATGCATGGAGAGCTAATCTTGGTATGAAAAGGGGTAGAATTGTTGACGTTTTATGAAGATTTTTTTTTTGTAGAGTCACTATTTCAACTCCTTTCTTTTCCCTTCCTCCTCAATGGAGTTAACCATTTTAATGAACTATTTTATTACTTCCTTCCTTCTAAGGTGAATCCTTGCTCTTATATTCTGAAACCCCTCCTTGTGTAACTTTTCAGGGACCTCTCTTTTTACATACTTTCTGCTTATCTCTCTCTAGAAGGTCTTTCCCATCAATATTTAAATGTCTTTATATTTCTCCCATCATTAAACGTAAGCAAGCAATCAACCTCCTCTATCTCACCAAATGGATATTCCCTTCCCTTCTTCTCAGGGCCATGCTAACCACTTGCTCATGCTCCATTCATTCCTTAATGAATTTCATCTCAGCTTGACACTCCCTGACTCACCTAACTCTTACTCCTTATCCCAAATTCCTTCACAGAAATTGCTCTCTAATGAATTACCACTGGCTGCCTACCTGCTAAATCCCAAGGATATTTTCAGTCCTTACCTGTCTTGGTCTCTAGTGTTTCCTAGAGTGTTACATCTAGGAAAAATCTTCTACGTCATCTCCTCTAGCCCCCTCCAATCAATCATACAAAAACTGGAGATATGAGTCAAGGCATCCTCCTTCCTCATCACTCTCAGCAGTGCTTCTATAGTGAAGGGAAATAAATGAAATGTCATGTTGCCAAAAGACTTCACTATTCATCTGCCCATCTCTCTACCAGGAGAAATAAGTGAAAATTCATGATAGTGAAAGTGAAATGCTTTCAACAGGAGGTCAGGGAGAAAATGACTTTGGTCTGCCTGTCTAATGAGTCTCATTTATGAACTTTATGGGAGCTAGGTTTTTTTTTAAAAGTGTGTAATTCTATAATTTTGAAATTAATTTATTTTTACAAAGAAGAATAGATATTAAAGAATCAAGAAAGATCTTGGGATCTGGAGAGTGGCTGGCGGGGGTGGGTGGTGCTGAGCAGGCAGCCGTGGACACCAGGTCTGTTCTCAGAGTGATGGGCCTTGGAGACTGAGCTGATTGGAGGAGGCTGATTGGAGGCTTATTCATCTATAATCACAAGGGGGAGGTGCTCCTCTCCCAGGTCTACCGAGATGACAGGGAGGAATGCAGTGGATGCTTTCGGGTCAATGTTATCCACACCCGGCAGCAGGTATGCAGCCCCATCACCAACATCGCTCGCACCAGTTTCTTCCATGTTAAGCGGTCCAACATCTGGTTGGCAGCTGTCACCAAGCAGAATGTCAATGCTGCCATGGTCTTTGAATTCCTCTATAAGATGTGTGACGTAATGGCTGCCTACTTTGGCAAGATCAGCGAGGAGAATATCAAGAACAATTTTGGGCTCATATATGAGCTGCTGGATGAGATCCTGGACTTTGGCTATCCACAGAATTCAGAGACAGGAGCACTGAAAATCTTCATCACTCAGCAGGGTATCAAGAGCCAGCATCAGACAAAGAAGAGCAATCCCAGATCACCAGCCAGGTGACTGGGCAGATTGGTTGGCAGTGGGAGGGCATCAAGTATCGCCGGAATGAGCTCTTCTTGGATGTGCTGGAAAGTGTGAACCTCCTCATGTCCCCACAGGGGCAGGTGCTAAGTGCCCATGTGTCAGACCGGGTGGTGATAAAGAGCTACCTGAGTGGCATGCCTGAATGCAAGTTTGGGATGAATGACAAGATTGTCATTGAGAAGCAAGGCAAAGGCACAGCTGATGAAACAAGCAAGAACGGAAAGCAATCAATTGCCATCGATGACTGCACCTTCCACCAGTGTGTGCGACTCAGAAAGTTTGACTCTGAACGCAGCATCAGCTTCATCCCACCAGATGGAGAGTTTGAGCTAATGAGGTATCGCACCACCAAGGACATCATCCTTCCTTTCCGGGTGATCCCAGTAGTGCGAGAACTGGGACGCACCAAGCTGGAGGTCAAGGTGGTCATCAAATCCAATTTCAAACCCTCTTTACTGGCTCAGAAGATTGAGGTGAGGATCCCAACTCTACTGAATACAAGCGGGGTACAGGTGATGTGCATGAAGGGGAAGGCCAAGTGCAAGGCCAGAGAGAACGCCATCGTGTGGAAGATAAAGCGCGTGGCAGGCTTGAAGGAATCGCAGATCAACGCAGAGATTGAACTTCTGCCCGCCAATGACAAGAAGAAATGGGCTCGACCCCCCATTTCCATGAACTTTGAGGTGCCATTCGCACCCTCTGGCCTCAAGGTGCGCTACTTGAAGGTGTTTGAACCGAAGCTGAACTACAGCGACCATGATGTCATCAAATGGGTGCACTACATTGGCCACGGTGGCATTTATGAGACCCGCTGCTAGCTGCCTAGTAGCAGCCAGCCTGCTTCCCTACCCGCCCTTTTCCACAGGTCTGGGTGCC